>NC_050084.1:6374752-6992252 GCF_009764565.3 Dermochelys coriacea | reverse complement strand
CACAAGTACTCCTTTTCTTTTTGCGAATACAGACTAACACGGCTGCTACTCTGAAACCTATACTTATTAGTAATTTCTGAACTTCTAAAACATTCATAGAAAGTCCCCCAAGGTCAGATGCAGATCCAAATTGTACAAACAAATTATGCAATTCATATACAAATTATACAAATCTGAATTATATGCCTCCGTGCATTCTATGTGTAGTGGATATAAAGCAGCCTGGCCTGCCTGAGGTCTGGAGGTTCTCTCGTCTTCTCTAGTTATTTTTCAGCATCTGGATGTGCAGGTTCCTTGGTTAAAGATCCAAGGTTTTTCTGATGCATTCACCTGCCCACTGGAACTGAACAGAGACCCACAAATTCTTTTGACACAGGCCACCAAACAGGGTGTCAGAGGACATTTGATCACATTGGTGAACTGGGCTGGATTCAGACAGGTGATTAAAGGATCCATACATATTCCACTATCCTTTTCCAGAGGCATTTGCTCCCTTGGCATAGGGATGTGGGGCTAGTGGATTGTGATTAACAACACTGTCCTGGTGATGCCTTTTTGCTCCCAAGGGGATTCCCCGTGTTCCTCTATGACCCTATTTTCATGGCTTTTGTCCCCATAGTCTCAAAGCTCCAAGTAGCAGCCTCTGCATTTCCAGCCAATGAAATGCATGCATCCCTCAGATCTAAATCACTTTGTTTATTATTATTTAGACTGCAGCAATAACTAGGAGCCCCAGTCATGAACCAGGATCCTACTGTGCTAGGTGCTATTTAAACACGGAATAAAAAGCCAGTCCTATGCCCCCGCGAGCTCACAATATATGAACCGGTAACATGTATATTGAACTTAATCTGATCATTTCTGGGCAGACAAAGGGAAAATAATCACTTAATGTCTGAACCAAGGTTGCTTTCAACGTGCAGTAGTTCTTTTCCAGCAGTTTCTGGGAAAACACACTCTAAAGGAAGCTGCCACTTCAGCGTGCTTGAGTTCACTGCACTATGCAACTCTGGTGCAGTAATTGTTAAAGCACATGATGAGCCACTGTGCTAGCTGGAGATGCCAAAAATACATTGGCAGCCATTCATCTCTGCAACGGTAATGAATATTAAAAAAACATGATTGTCAAATGCCATGCAGGTTGACCTGCCCAGCGTCTGCTAAGCATTTATTAATTAAGCTTCTTCTGATTAAGTTAGCCAGCCATCCCATCCTATACTTATCGCGTCACATTTTACTGCCTCATAATATAGAAGATGTGTTGGTTATCAATTGTGGAGGTGTGGCAGTTCTTTCAACGGAGATGGGCCTGAATCAAAACCCTAGATTCGATCAATTTGGAGAAAGCCAGAGCTAAACATTTTGGGGCTCTGTAAATTTTTAAATGTTTGGTAGAACTGGCCAAAAATTTTGCATGCAGAAAGTCTTCCTGCCAAAAAATTAAGATTTAATTAAAACCCCAATTTTTTCATGAAAAATGTCAATGCAAAATATTATAAAAGTGCTAATTAAAATGTAAAGTTTATTCTTCTTATAACATGAATATATATATATTTATTTAATTAGTTTAGCTGTGACATTCTGAGTAAGTTTCCCTGGCCTGAAGGAGAGCTCTGTGTAAGCTCGAAAATTTGTCTCTCTCACCAACAGAAGCTGGTCCAATAAAAGACATTATATCTCACCCACCATTGTGTCTCTAATATCCTGGGACCAACATGGCTACAACAACACTGCATTCATCCCCTAATATCATCTATAGCCCTTCATTTTCACACCTTTTTAAAAATTCCACAAACTGGCATGGCCCTCCTTGCTGTCTGCCATCTCTGACAGAAGCAAGAAGTCTGCCCAGCTCTGCACTATTGGCATAAGTGTTGCAAGAACAGAATGCACAATCCTCCAGTGTGTGAAGAGCCATAATACAGGAATGGCATGGCATTTATCATAGGTGGTTTTTACCACCATGGGAAAAACAAGTGAGTCCCAGTTTAAGGAATTTTCTATTTTAAAAACTGTTCCATTAATGCATTTACATTACATTTAGTTTTAGTTACATATTCAAATTGTGGTTCAAATTAAAAAACACAGTAAAAGAACTAAAGAAGAGCCATCCGGGCCTAACAACCATGTAAAAAGCAGTGAGAGACAAAAAGGCATCTTTTAAAATGTGGAAGTCAAATCTGAGTGAGGTAAATAGAAAGGAGCATAAACACTGCTAAATTAAATGTAAAAATGTAATAAGAAAAGCCAAAAAGGAGTTTGAAGAACAGCTAGCCAAAAACTCAAAAACTAATAACAAAATGTTTTTTTAAGTACATCAGAAGCAGGAAGCCTGCTAAACAACCAGTGGGGCCCCTGGACGATCGATACACAAAAGAAGCACTTAAAGACGATAAAGTAATCGCAGAGAAACTAAATGAATTCTTTGCTTCAGTCTTCATGGCTGAGGATGTTAGGGAGATTCCCAAACCTGATCCATCTTTTGTAGGTGACAAATCTGAGGAATTGTCACAGATTGAACTATCACAAGCGGAGGTTTTGGAATTAATTAAGAAACTTAACAGTAACAAGTCACTGGGACCAGATGGCATTCACCTAAGAGTTCTGAAAGAACTCAAATGTGAAATTGCGGAACTATTAACTATGGTTTGTAACCAGTCCTTTAAATCAGCTACTGTACCCAATGACTGGAAGATAGCTAATGATACATGAATATTTAAGAAGGGCTCAAGAGGTGATCCTGACAATTACAGACCGGTAAGTCTAACGTCAGTACCGGGCAAATTAGTTGAAACAATAGTAAAGAATAAAATTGTCAAACAAATAGAAGAACATAAATTGTTGCGCAAAAATCAACATGGTTTCTGTAAAGGGAGATCGTGTCTTACTAATCTATTAGAGTTCTTTAAGGGGGTCAGCAAACATGTGGACAAGGGGGATCCAGTGGACATAGTGTACTTTGGGCTATGTATTTGGAATTTTTTTTTTTTAAGTTGGAGTGGGAGATTGGTCAGTAATGATAGCCATTCTCCATATATTGACTTTACTGGATATTTTGTTTTTAAAGGATACAATATGACCAGAGGTCCTTTATTAGATTTTTCATTCACATTTCTATGCAAGTTACCAACATGTACATAAAACAGCAAAACTAGGCGAACGTTACAAAAGAATTCTATTTTTTTTTTGTTAGTCATAATCATATTGAATAGGGCTCCCAAACTTTATCTAGTACTACGCCTAAATAAAGGAAGATAAGCAAGATTCACCTTAGCTCTGCATATCTATTTAACGGCAGCTTCCTTCTTTGATAAGACAATCAAGCTCACCACAATAGCTTATCATTACAAAGGAATTTTATTGATGGGACAAGATAATAGTTTATGGCTGGAAAACACAAAAGGAAACATTTAGAGTTGTAATTTAGAAACTTCCCTTCATGCTAAAGTGATAAGCTAATTTGTTTCTCTTTCTTCACCTGGCAGTGAGTTAAGAGCTTACAATTCTTATAAGTCATATCAGATAAGGATATGGTGTGTTTGTGGATATACATATTATATATAATGATTAGCTAGATAGAGCTATTATATAACTATATGTAAAGCTCCACCATTTTGAGAACATTTTTCTTTAGGCACCCACTTCTTAATTGTCTGGAAGGCATGTATTATAGCTCTTTGTCACTGAGTGACTGATGCCTTTTAAAAGAACAGGTCCAGCTCCTTGTGTTCGAACAGGTGCTCCCAGTTTGGCAACTTAAGAGGGCAGAGCAGCAGCTGTGGCAATGAAGAACCAGGCTGTCAATAAGGAAGGAGGAGCTGGAGCTGCGGAGAATTCCCAAGGTGGGCTGCTGAAGTCCAAGAGGCATGGCAGAGGGAACTGCTTGGGGGAAATGTGCCTCCAGGGAGAGAGTCCTAGGAGGCAGTGGTCAGTTAAAAGAACAAGGAAGATTCTTGCATTTGGCCCTGATGCAGGAGCAGGTGTGGCAGTGGGTCCCCCATGGGCTGGGGACAAGCCAGCACCTTACACTGAACGTGAAGAATAAAATTAGATACTTAGATTCCAGAAAGCCTTTGACAAGGTCCATCAACAAAGGCTCTTACGTAAATTAAGCTGTCATGGGATAAGCGGGAAGATCCTTTCATGGATTGAGAACTGGTTAAAAGACAGAGAACAAAGGGTAGGAATAAATGGTAAATTTTCAGAATGGAGAGGGGTAACTAGTGATGTTCCCCAAGGGACAGTCCTAGAACCAATCCTATTCAACTTAGTCATAAATGATCTGGAGAAAGGGGTAAACAGTTGAGGTGGCAAAGTTTGCAGATGATACTAAACTGCTCATGATAGTTAAGACCAAAGCAGACTGTGAAGAACTTCAAAAAGATCTCACAAAACTAAGTGATTGGGCAACAAAATGGCAAATGAAATTTAATGTGGATAAACGTGGCACCTTAGAGACTAGTCTAAGGTGCCACAAGTACTCCTTTTCTTTTTGCGAATACAAACTAACACGGCTGCTACTCTGAAATGTGGATAAATGTAAAGTAATGCACATTGGAAAAAATAACCCCAACTATACATACAATATGATGGGGGCTAATTAGCTACAACTAATCAGGAGAAAGATCTTGGAGTCATCATGGATAGTTCTCTCAAGATGTCCACGCAGCATGCAGCGGCAGTCAAAAAAGCAAACTGGATGTTAGGAATCATTAAAAAAGGGATAGAGAATAAGATGGAGAACATCTTATTGCCCTCATATAAATTCATGGTACGCCCACATCTTGACTACTGCGTACAGATGTGGGTCTTCTCATCTCAAAAAAAGATATACTGGCATTAGAAAAGGTTCAGAAAAGGGCAACTAAAATGATTAGGGGTTTAGAACGGGTCCCATATGAGGAGAGATTAAAGAGGCTAGGACTTTTCAGCTTGGAAAAGAAGAGACTAAGGGGGGATATGATAGAGGTCTATAAAATCATGAGTGGTGTGAAGAAAGTGAATAAGGAAAAGTTATTTACTTGTTCCCATATTATAAGAACTAGGAACCACCAAATGAAATTAATGGGTAGCAGGTTTAAAACAAATAAAAGGAAGTTCTTCACTCAGCGCACAGTCAACCTGTGAAACTCCTTGCCTGAGGAGGTTGTGAAGGCTTGGACTATAACAGGGTTTAAAAGAGAACTGGATAAATTCACGGCTATTAACCAGGATGGGTAAGGAATGGTATCCCTAGCCCCTGTTTGTCACAGGGTGGAGATGGATGGCAGGAGAGAGAGATCACTAGATCATTACCTGTTAGGTTCACTCCCTCTGGGGTACCTGGCATTGGCCATTGTCGGTAGACAGGATGCTGGGCTGGATGGACCTTTGGTCTGACCCGTATGGCCACTCTTATATTATGTTTATGTTACATAAGGCACAGATTAGATTCATAGATTAATTTAGGGTTGTACAAATAAAAAGTAAAGCTGCAGTGAGGGTACTACTAATGTATATAATTATAATATTGAACATCAGAATGTATATATTTTGGTTTAGTATTTTCTCAAGGAAGTTGTAAGTCATGATTCGTATTTCAATTTTCAATATTATGTAAACAAAAGTCAAAAACATTTGATTATATGAAAGACAATAATGCAGAGTTGTACGCTTGAAGCATTAAGCAATCAGAAGCATACAGAGTTTCAGGCTACCAGTGAAGGTCTCTTTGGCCATGCTGCATTGTGTAGCAGAAGACCAACTTTGATGTAGACCAAGTCTATTGCTCAGTTTGGAATGGGTGAATCCAAGTTTGAAAAGATTCATTCTATGCTTGATGGACACTGATGCAATTATTTTTTCCTGTTTAAACTGGTATTTACCAGCACTCTGTCCTAAACTAGACTTTCCTGGGAAACTGCCAATCCTGCCATAAGAAAAACCAAATCAGCAGGGAACATGGCGATTTCTTGGAGGACAATATATGTGAAGCTGTGGTTGTCCTTAATGTCTGCTGGGGCAGAGATGCTGCCCGGTGTCACATGGAATGTTGGGTGGGGAGTGGTGAAAGGAGGTGCTATACTAGAGTTCTGCAGGGACTGCAAAGGGAGACAAGCCCGAGGTTCACAAGAGTTTGCAACATGCACATTTGCTGACGGAGAAGCTCCATTATGTCCTTGTGCATCTTCCTCTGCTTTTCCTGCTGGAATTCCTGGCCCTTTTTCCTGTCCCTTCTTTCCTTCTCCAGGCTGCCTGCGATGTTCACCCTCCAGGCCCTTTGCGTAGCGTCATGCAGCACTAGCTTGCAGGATCTCATTGAATGTCATCCCGAGTGCTCTTCTTTCTCCTTCTTATCTTACTCAGGAGTTACACAGGTGTGGAGACAAATTTAAATGTAGACAACAACCAGGTCAACACAAAGCAGCTTACATTGACCTAACTTTCCGGCATAGACGAGGCCTAAGACAGCAAGAATAAGATGCTCCAGAGGGAAACTCTTGGGCATACTGAGTGAGATCAAATTCAGCTGAGCTGGAATGAGGAGAGTTCTTTATTTCTTAAGAAAATTCCTTATTCCACCATATCATCTTTAAAGGTCTAACTTTTTTTTTTTTTTTTTTTTTTTTTTAAGATTCCATCCCTGTTAGGTTGAGATGAGATGAGGTTTCTTCTACACAAGAACAAGGGGACATTACATGAAATGAATGGGTGGCAAATTCAAAACTGATAAAAAAATACATTTTCCTCACAATACGTATTCAGACTGTGGAACTCCTTGCCACATGAAGTCATTGAAGCCAAGAATTTAGCAAGATTCAAAAAGGGATTGGACACAGGAATATCCAGAGTTATAATTGTTAATCCTAACACAGGTTTTGAAAGGGATATTAAACCACATTTCAGGGTTGAAGCCATCTGTAGTGAGACCAGGATCAGACCTAATGAAGGGGGGAAATTATCCAACCTCTCGCTGCAGCAGGGTTCTTACATCTTCCTCCGAAGCATCTAGTATTGGCCATTGTCAGTACTGGACGCATGTCTGATCCAGTAAAACAATTCCTATATTCTGGTTTTGCATCTTTTAAATAAAGACTAGGCTTGCCATAGCTTTCAACCTGATTTAACTATGGCTGGGGAATATTCACTAATGAGCTCTTTGTACAATCACAACATTTGTGTGTGTCATCAGCCAGGGGTTCTCACATATTTTGGAGAGCAGGACAAATTATAATAGAGAGATTGTCTTGTGGACACCTCCTTTCCCCCAGGGACCACCTCTTCTCCCATGCATGATCACATAACATACTTTTGGCAACTATACAGTAGGAAAGTACCTGTGCACTTTTAGCTTTCTTTTAAAGCAATTTAGCAGCTGGAAATAAGGAGTGGGAGTCAAAGCTGTGTGGTCAGCTAGCTCTCTCCCTAGATCACCATACCAGAGCCAATGTGTCTATCTGGTCATTCTGAAGTTAATCAACGACTCATACAGCTTCTCATTTTAATGCAATTTTGTAAAGTTTGTCTGAAATGTTAATTTCTCTGTTGCAGGTGAGAAAGAATGGTGCTACCTATCACAACACTGCACTCACCCCAGCTGTGTAGGTAATTCTAAGCGGTTTATTTCTGAAATCATTTTAGTGCTGTGCTGTTTTACAAAGGGCCTACTTGTAGCAGTGATACAAATCTTCCCACAACAGCTTCAGATATCACATGCCACTCCATTATACTCAGAGACAGGGCCGGCTCCAGGATTTTGCTGCCCCAAGCTCTGAGAGCGCAACTGCCCAAGCAAAATAAATAAATAAATAAATGAATAAAAAAGGGTGTCCGGATTGCTGCCCCTACCACATGCTTTCTTTGCTGGTGCCTAGAGCTGGTCCTGCTCAGAGATTATATCTTGTGCCTCCATTCTCGGGCCAAATTCATCACTACGGTAAACAGGTGCAAGAACATTAATGTCAGTGTAGTAAATCCAATTGATTGTATGTCATCAGAAAGAGGAAAACCCAGTCCAATTAAGTTAAATGATTATTAGGATATTTAAGAGAAGGGGACAGAGATATGTTAATGACTCCAATGTTTGTTCTGGCTACCAATTTTCTTTTGGCTAAAGAAAACCCTGCCAATATAAGAAGTGGATCTAAAGTGCATCTGAAGAAGTGGGGTTTTTATCCACAAAAGCTTATGCCCAAATAAATCTGTTAGTTTTTAAGGTGTCACTGGACTCCTCCTGGTTTTCCTGTCAACGTAAAAGGAATTTACAACATACCCAAAAGATAACCCACAGGCACCAGGCATGCAATTCCTTAAAAATATTTGAGGCCTATATTAAGAAAAGTCTTTATATTTTAACTGGACTTGTACCCTTTGTTTTACTTCAGCTCAGTGATACAACAGCCAGCTGTATCAGGTTCACTCCTTTGCTTCTACGCTAGTCAGAGCATCTAGTCTCACCTAGGCTGAGATGTAACATACTGGGAATAAAACTCAGGCATTCCTGGCTCCCAGTGCTGCCTTCAGCAAACACTAGAACATGGATCTGCAATTTAAACCTGTCCCATCCCTCCTTTTTAAATACATTCTAAGCTACAGGTTACAAATTTTTACTGTTTATGATCAATTAGCTAAGTCCGAAACAGGCATGCTTCCCATTTAATCAGGCATTGTTACACACTTCATCTGCTTACATTTTACAGTTGCACTAATCAGTCATTGTTGGGCATATTTCACTGTTTTGCATTTTTAAGTATTTTGTAAACATGTCAAGGAATCTCCCTATTAAACTCTGCCATTGAAAGAATCTTCCCAACCTCAGAAGCAAATGTAGATCTACCAAGCGGTAGATTGGCCTTATCAGGATGAAGTCACGTTGTCCTTCAATTCTCAGGGGGTAGCCGTGTTAGTTTGTATCCACAAAAACAATAGGGAGTCCGGTGGCACCTTAAAAAGACTAACAAATTTATTGGGACATAAGCTTTCGTGGGTAAAATCCCCACTTCTTCAGATGCATGGAGTGAAAATTACAGATGCAGGCATTTTATGAAGAGAAGAGAGTAACCTCACAAGTGGAGAACTTGTATGAAGAGAAGGGAAGTTACCTCACAAGTGGAGAACCCGTGTTGACACTGGTTCTCCACTTGTGAGGTAACTTCCCTTCTCTTCATATAATGTCTGCATCTGTAATTTTCACTCCATGCATCTGAAGTGGGGTTTTTACCCATGAAAGCTTATGCCCAAATAAATTTGTTAGTCTTTAAGGTGCCACCGGACTCCCTGTTGTTTTTGTTCTTCAATGAAAGCCATTTTTCCTTCCTCTTAAACAGAACCCCGTCTCTGGAATACAGTAAATGAGGAGTGTGGAAAAGAGGAACAGTCACCTATCAATATTGTCACCAACAAAGTGGAGTACAAAGGGGACCTGAAACCATTTACTTTTGAAGGCTATAATACCAATCAGTCCTCTGATTGGATCATAGTAAATAATGGGCATACGGGTAAGCTATGGCAACAAATGGGGTTTACCTATTTGCTTGGTTTTATTAGCTTCTTAATTGCTGTCAGAAATATTTTCAGTGTTCAGATTATTTTCTTCACACACTGAAGTTAATTGGCAAGAGCTGATTAATTAGCTATTTATGGATTCAGCTTTAATGTTCTTCCAGGTTGACTGTCTATTGGGAAGAAATATTACTGGGGACACTCTGTGGCAGTGCTGCGTTGCGTCAGGTTACTAAGCCTTAAAAAAACTGTTTGTATTTTTTTTAAAAACTTAGTGCTGATTTAACCCTCATATTGGACCAAAAATCACCCAACTATTTCTGTATTGGGGTCTTGCAAACCCCTAGTATGTCAAAATGGGGGGGGGCATGGGAATTGGGATACATTTGAAGCTGGTTTTACTGTAACCAGTGAACTATACAACTACGCACAAGTTAAAACTTTTCTAGATTCAGATGCATACTACACAGTACTTGTGTTGGGGTCTAACTGGCCCCAGGATCAAACATATTTTAAAGAAAGCTACACAATAGTGTCAGGATCTAACTTACCCATGTTTGAACAATGAAAATAGATAGCAACAGCAATAATATGAAAGCAAATACAGATACAGCAAAGTAGCAACTAAATGGCCTAATACTTGGAAAAAATGGAGCAAAAATTGGTGACACAGGTTCTGAACATGCAAAGTATTTACACTTCACACATTTCTGATGTATTTTTCTGTCTCGTTCTTTGGACCAGATGTAGTATCTTCCCCATTTCTCTGGCTCTAGATCAGTACCGAGCACGCTTAGATGCTGCTTCCCTAGAAGCGTAAGGCCAGGCTGCATTGCTCCTATCCTTGCACCAGTGGTTCCCAGGTCCCTGGGAAACATCCATCTCTGAATCAGAGGTTTATTGTGCCATGTACAATCCAACAAAAAACTCAAATATATGCATGCTGAAATGCAATGCAACTGTGAGTCTTTGCCCCAGCAACAGCATCTATCAAGTGTGGGCTTGCCAGAAAATGTATCCAACAATTGTGGCTTCCCTGGAAACTTTTCCTAGCAAGTGCAGGCTTCCCAGAAAATCAGTTTGATGGAACTATCTTCAGAGAAATGCAATTTGCTCTACAATTGTGATGATACACGAGGCAAATGTTATCTGGGGTCTCACAGACCAACAGTGCTTTTTTTGGTGGGGAGAGGCTGAGGGGAGAAGAACACTGAAACTGTGATGATAAAAACAATTATGTAGGATTCATATAATCATATAATAATGGCTGCCTCAAAATAAAGACAATGCTGGAATACCTGCATAATTAATTTGGGGGCCCCCAATGCCTTTTAAGTGACTGTTTTCACTATGCTAAAACCACAGCAGGTATGTAAACAAAACCAATGCTAACAGGTTGTGCTCATCATAGCTTGAGAATATATACTAAGATCAGAAGGGACCATTATGATCATCTAGTCTGACCCCCTGCACAACGCAGGCCACAGAATTTTACCCACCCACTCCTGCGAAAAACCTCTCACCTATTTATGAGCTATTGAAGTCCTCAAATCGTGCTTTAAAGACTTCAAGGAACAGAGAATCCTCCAGCAAGTGACCTGTGCCTCATGCTACAGAGGAAGGAAAATTCCTTCCCGACCCCAAATATGGCGATCAATCTGATCAGCAAGATTCACCAGCCAGATACTACAGAAAATTCTTTCCTGGGTAACTCAGGATACTTCAAGAAAGAAGAGGCTATGGCTTGCCTATCATGTTTAATTCAAATTTTTGTACCCGTTTGCAGTCCTAGACCGCCCCCCAAGACCTTGGAAGTACAATACTTTCATTTCTCCACTGACTAACTCTGAGGAGTCTAACTGACCCCAATGACCTTCTCAGTGACTTTTTTTGCTGCACAAAACCCACAACAGGTAGGATGATAAAACCAATGCAAAAAGATTGACCTCCTCCTACTTTGACAATAATGTATGAAGAGGTACAGGACAGGCGTGAAAAATTGTATCGATATTTGTGTGCATTCATGTTTGTCAGAGACACCCCAAAGCATAAGGAGACTTGAAAAAACCTGGACTTTTGTCAAGAGAGCCAGCTGCTTAATGGCCAGCCCCGAATCCGAATGGCCCCATAGCCAAGTGCTCCTCTGGAGACAGCTGAAATTTTAAAAAAGCACTTTACAGATGGATTGGGCAATGAGATTTTTGTTTTGAAATTCAGTAGTAAGGCAGATTGTTTTTTCTTCTTTTTTCTTTCTTCTGATTTTCCACTAATGTGGACAAAGTTAAAAGTTTTTTGGTACAATATAAAATTGTGGAATCTTCAAAGCATGGCTGATGCTCTGAGAAATGTCTTCATATAAAAAAAATGATCGTAGAAACAGCTTAGAACTTTAAGTCCCCAAGACATGTAAAAGGGGGTTTGCAGCAGGGAAGCAAGTGCAATGAGAAAAAGATTGGATGCAATTATTATTTTTAGATTTCAATAGCACCTAACTGCTCTGAGATTGGAGCCTCATTGCGCTAGGTGTCTTTCATACACACAGTAAAAGAGAGTCACTGCCCACAAGACCTGACAGTCTAAACTGACAAAAGAAATGTTACTAATCTATTTACAGACAGGGAAGTGAGGAACACAGCTATGAAATGACTCACCTAAGGACATACAGTACAGCCAGTCTTTGGGAGCTGGGTATTGAACTCATGTCTCCTGAGTCCCAATCCAGAGCCTTATCTACCAGACCAGCCTTCCTCTCAGAGGTCCTAATTCCATCTCCCAGAGAGCACAAAGACTGCCATTTTCAAATGCATCACAAATCGCTCAATCAGAGGGCGGTTAAGGGAAATTATCACTAGAAAATTTTATTCTTCCCGGAGACACGTTTTTATTCTCTTGTTAAGACCGGACCAAAACTCTGCTCTTACCTGGGTTTCACTTACTAGTTTTACTCTACAGCATTGGTTTTAACCCTTTTTCATTTGCAGACCCCTAAAAAATTTCAAGTGGAGGTGCAGACCCTTTTGGAAATCTGAGACATAGGCTGCAGACCTCCAGGGGTTCACAAACCACAGGTTGAAAACCATGGCTCTATAGTTAGACTGGTGTAAAGTGAAAGTGAGTCCTACAGTTGAGACATAGTAACAGTGTCTTTAACTCTAAACCCTGCAAGACCCTCAAAGCAAATAAATACAGCAGCACACACAATAGGCGACAAAAACACAAACCTGCAAATAAACCTCTTGGGACCAAGTTCACCTTCAGGAATGCAGCTCTGTACATTTAAAGGGAAAAAATCCCTGTTCCAACATCACCTTTCTAGATAACAGAGGAAGAAACCTAGGGTTTGTCTTAAAAGTGAGAGAAGCACAGGCTCTTGCTTCTCTCCTGGCAACAAACCAGTCACTTGGACGCTCCCAGCAAAGAAGAGACTGTCAATTAACCTTACACTGCGTTGAAAAGCTAGTATTGATTTATTTAAAAATTAAATTGATGAGAACAATTGATTGATTTAAAAAAGGCAGATGAAGATACTACCACAAAAGCTCATTTAACTGGCTTTCACCAAAATAAATACAACTATACTCCATAGATTGCAGCACTCAATTCTTTTCCGTTATGTAGCATTTTTCATCCACGGGTCTCCCCTTTACAAGGAGAGGTAAGTATCATTATCACCATTTTACAGATGAGAGAACTGAGGTACAGAGAGGTTAATAGCCTGAACTGTAGAAGTGTTGTGGCACCTGGAGTTGCCACAGACTTCAACTGGAGCCACAGGTGCTCAGTACTTTGGCAAATCAGGCCCTAAGTGACTAGCACAAGGTCATGTAGCAAATCAGAAACTCAAGTATCATAGATTGTCAGGATTGAAAGGGACCTCAGGAGGTCATCTAGTCCAACCCCCTGCTCAAAGCAAGACCAATCCCCAATTAAATCATCTAGTATCTGAACTCCTAGTCCTATGCCCTGGATATAGGGATTGGACTGTTCCACATTTTAATTACATTTGAACCGGTACTCAGGAGTGTTCAGAGTCATATTTGGATCTGAAGTTCATTAATCTAGGTCACTCAATATAAAGGGCTGAGCCAAAGCATTGAATCCAAAACCCAGTGAACTTCTGGGAAACTCTGGATCCAGAGCTTTCACAACCAATGCCCGTCGCTGAAAAATAGTTTCAACTATTTTTAAAATAAGAACCAAACAATTTATTTCTTTTTAACTACTTGTTTCTACCAGTTAAAGTTTCTCTTAGCGGATCAGCAAAGATTGGAGGTGGAGGTCTTCAAAATAAATACAAGGCTATCGAGTTTCACTTCCACTGGGGCACTAAGCTAAGCAAAGGGTACAGCCCTGGTTCGGAACACAGCATCGATGGAGACAGATATGCTATGGAGGTAGGTGAGATTCTCTCTCTGTTAATGCAACTGGGTCCAAGTCCGGGTCCGGGACGACTTAACCTAATGTTGAAAGAAATAAACCAACAGATTCTTTTGCAAGACTCCAGGAGGAGAATTAAATAACTGAGAATTTATTGTTTGTTGAGCCCTGTGCAGAACACAGAGGGGAAAACGATCAGGATCTGGAAGTTTTGCATGGCAAAGGCAAATGAGGAGAGGCAGTAAAACCCAGGATTATTTAGCCTTCAGAGGAGGCAGTAGCATTTCAGGCTATAAAGCATGTATCTCCCAGTCTCACACTTGCTTATTCAGACAATTCTGTTGTGACCATGCAATGACAGGTATAAACGCCTCAAATAGCAGTGAGGGAAAATCCTACCTTCCGTAGACAAACCAGGTGGCTTGATGCAGGAAGGTCCCAAGTGAGTTGGTGGGAGGAAATCACCCTCCACCTCAGATCATGGAGTAACAGTGGAACTGATTCAGGGCGGCAGTAGCCCATAAGCTCCTCTTATACCAGCGTTTCTCAAACTTTTGTACTGGTGACCCCTTTCACACAGCTAGCCTCTGAGTGCGACCCGCACCCTTATAAATTAAAAACACTTTTTTATATTTAATGCTATTACAAATGCTGGAGGTGAAGTGGGGTTTGGGGTGGAGGCTGACAGCTCGCAACCCCCCACGTAATAACCTCACGACCCCCTGAGGGGTCCCGACCCCCAGTTTGAGAACCGCTGTCTTATACAGATGGGGGAGAAAGGGGGTGGAACTGCCTTTGGGTGCATGTCTTTGCAAATTCACCAGTCCCATATCTTCCCCAGTGCCACTCGCAGTAGAACAGCAGTGGTTTCTCCACACCCAGGGCACAGGGAAGGGGCCAGGATTTGCCGATAAATGGCTATAAAGAAAAGGGAGTAACAATTGACCTTTAATGCCTGTATTACAGCTTCATATAGTGCACATGAAAGAGGATTTCTCCTCTACAGAGCAGGCAGTGAAAGATAAAGAAGGTCTGGCCGTGCTGGGGTTCTTTATAAAGGTAAGTTGCCAGGATTTTTTTTAATTGGCCACCTCAGACTGGCACCTACCAAGGCTTGGACCAAGTCGCAGGGTTTGGCTGTAGAACCGGCCAGTAGCCAAAGTTCCCCCAATGTTTCAGGGGTCCAGATCAATCATTTAAGTTTGGCCTCACCTCTAGTGCTTAGCGAATGTCTGCACTGCAATCAGAGAGACGTGCCTGCCGCACAGCACCTGTAGACACATCTGAGCTAGCTCTGAGTTTTGCTAGCTTGAACAATACCAGCGATGCCACAAGTAGTGCAGACTACACCAGCCCTCCCAGGATCCTGCGTGTGTACTCACGCACCAAGCCCATGCTACTGCAGCTTCACTGTATTGTTCTTGGAGCTGGCTAGACCATAGCTCAGCCTGGGAATGTCTACACATGCAGCAGTCACACCTCTGACTGTAGACTGGACATAGCCGCAGTGACTTTCCGTTATGTTCAGCTATTTGATTTTTGTTCAGCTTTCTTTCCCACTTCTTTTCTGTTTCATTAATAATTAAATTAAAAGTTATGGGTGGGGGGGCAATATGTCTGAGGAAATGGGTACATTTTCTGACTCAAAATATTGTTTCAGATCGGCGCAAAAAATGAAAAGTATGAATCTCTAATAGAGATATTAAAGGAAGTTGCTATCAAAGGTAAGGAGCTTGGATTTATCATCGAGGAATCTGAATTTATTTAACAAGATAATCATTAGACATGGGCGTTATAAAGCCTAAGGTCCGGTCTACACAACAGAGCTATATCGGTACAGCGACGTCAGTCAGGGATGTGAAAAATCCACAACCTACCCTCCCAGGTCGACAGCGCTGCGTCGGCGATACTGCTTCTCCTGCCGACATGGCTACTGCCTCTTGGGAGGTGGATTAACTAAGACGACGGGAGAGCTCTCTCTGTCAGCTTAGAGCATCTTGATTCAAGCGCTATAGAGGGGCAGCTGCGCCCAAGTAGCGTTTTAAGAGTAGACTTGCCCTCACTTCAGAAGAAACTTTGAAGTGATTTTCAGCAAGGAAGCAGGGCGTGGAGAGCTCACATGTTGTAAAGCTGTGCTCTGCAGGGGCTCTTGAGAAGGGCAGGCACAATGGTTCCTTGGCTATGCCCATCCAGTAGCCCCCGCCTCCCCCACAACCAGCGATGGGGGACTATGAGGGGGGCACTGCAACAGAATTGATAGTAGCAGCCAGAGTTGAAGGGAGCTGTAAACCGTGAACCTGTAACCATGCCCATTCCAGCTGACGTTTCTCCATTGTTTCCCTAGGATCTCAAAAAAAGATGTTGTCTTTGCCCCTGGAATCGCTCATTCCAGCTAAAGAGAATCTCACACGCTATTATCGGTACAGTGGCTCCCTGACCACTCCCAACTGCCACCAGGCTGTCGTCTGGACAATATTTCAGGAGCCAATCATACTGAGTGAAAGTCAGGTAATGCAGAGAGTTACAGACTGAAAGGAGCAGTGAGGTCATTTTGTGTCTGTCTCACTCACACTCCCCTGCCCACCCTCCGTTCTTCCCTCCCACATATGATCTCATATACACAAAGTCCAATGTAGGATTGTCCCCTTCTCCATTACCTTCTGCAGTCCAATCTTAAGAGACTCCAAATCACTGTCACCACAACAGATCACACACTGACCAGCATGTTTGCCATCTGTCCCACCACTCATTTTGGTAAAAACAAACAAACAAAAAACTCAGAATCCTTCCCCACTCCAAAAAAGGGGGATGGACATATACTATATCTTATATGGCACTTTGCATACAAGGATCTCAGAGCAATTCTCAAAGCAATGTTAGTATCATTGCCATTTTAAAGGTGGGGAAACTAAAGCACTTTGTAATTAAGTGACTTGCCAAAGGCCACATAGTGAGTCAGTGGCAGAAGTGGGAACAGAATTCAGATGAATGCTAGTTCAGTACTCTATGCAATGCCCCATAGTGCCTCTAAATGAAGGTCTGAATCATCCCCTAACTTCAGATGCTTTCGAATGTGTCGCTGAATTGCTTCTGTGAACTGAGTAAAGGGTGACTGGCCTTTTTCCTCAAGCCCCATTTAGAATTTTATTTTAATAGAACAGAATATTTTAAATTGGTCATGATCTGTTCACGCTTCCAGCTCAGCTCTACCATGAACTCATTGAGTGGGCTTGGACCTGGCACAACCCCTCTGGGTCAGTTCCTCATTGGCAAACAGCGACCATGATCAGTATATCCACAGTGTGATACCCCATCAGACTGAGTCCATAAGATTAATGATAGTTGTCAGTGTTTGCTGAGAATCCAACACCCAGCCAGATGTGAGCCTGTGCAGTGGAGGATAAGAGAAATTGGGGGTGTGCCTCACAGCTGGCAGCTGCTGGCTAAATTTCTGCTTCAAGTAGCCAGGAGTTAGGCTCTAGAGAAGAACCAGAGGAGGTGAGGCATGTAATCTTAATCCCCGCAAGTTGTGTCACAGAGACCTGAGGGATGGTGGCAGGAGCTGAACATAGAGAAAAGACCTGTCTTTCCAGGGTGGTTTGTGCTAGACAGGACTAGGATGTTTAGCTGGGAGGAAATTTAAAGAGTCCGCCTGGGCTAGAAGAAAGCATCTATCAGTGATTTGGGGGACAAGTTTTGGTGGCACTGGTTCCATTTAAGCTTTAATATATTCTTGTGGTTCAGAGCAACACCACAGTGAGAGGAACTATAGACTCAAGATAGGACAATTCCCTTTTCTTTCCCTCAGAAAAATAACACTATTTTTGGATGATGGTGTGCAGGTGGTGAACTTCTTGGAAAAGCTTTACTTCAGTGAGAATAAAACATTACACATGACCGAAAATTTCCGACCTGTTCAACCTCTCAGTGACAGAATCGTGTACCGCTCTGATGTCAGTGTTGTACAGCCTCCTGCAAAGGCTTTATTGATGATCCCAACACTTATCTACCTCATGAGTCGTCTTTTCCAGTGAACACTACCAGGTTTCTGGGTTTTAATTTTTTGTTTTAAGCACTTCTCTCCAGTTGAGAAGCTCTAGACTACAGCTGATTGTACAACATAGCCTTGGTGTTTTTTCTCACACTTACCAATAGGAATTTATATAAATAAATACAATAAAACTGTCGATTAATCAGAGTTAACTCACATGATTAACTAAAAAAAATGTATCGCGATTAATTGCAGTTTTAATTGCACTGTTAAACAATAAAACACCAATTGAAATTTATACATATTTTTGGATGTTTTTCTACATTTTCAACTATATTGATTTCAATTACAACATAGAATATAAAGTGTACAGCGTTCACTTTATATTTTTATTACAAATATATGCAATATAAAAATGATAAACAAAAGAAATAGTATTTTTCAATTCATCACATACAAGTACTGTAGTGCAATCTCTTTATTGTGAAAGTGCAATTTACAAATGTAGATTTTTTTTGTTACATAACTGCACTCAAAAACAAAACAATGCAAAACTTCACAGCCTACAAGTCCACTCAGTCCTACTTCTTGTTCAGCCAATCGCTAAGACAAACCAGTTTGTTTACATATATGGGAGATAATGCTGCCCACTTTTTATTTACAATGTCACCTGAAAGTGAGAACAGGCTTTCGCATGACACTTTTGTAGAGGTGTTGCAAGGTATTTACGTGCCAGATATGCTAAACGTTCGTATGCCCCTTCATGCTTCAGTCACTGTTCCAGAGGACATGCTTCCATGCTGATGACGCTCATTAAAAAATAATGCATGAATTAAATTTGTGACTGAACTCCTTGGGGGAGTATTGTATGTCTGCTGCTCTGTGTTTTACCCACATTTTGCCGTATATTTCATGATATAGCAGTCTCCGATGGTAACCCAACACTCGTTCATTTTAAGAACACTTTCACTGCAGAGCTGACAAAACACAAAGAAGGTACCAATGTGAGATTTCTAAAGATTGCTACAGCACTTGACCCAAGGTTTAAGAATCTGAAGTGCCTTCCAAAATCTAAGAGGATTGAGCTGTGGAGCACGCTTTCAGAAGTCTTAAAAGAGCAGTACCGTCATGCAGAAACTACAGAACCTGAACCACCAAAAAAAGAAAATCAGCATTCTTTTGGCAGCATCTGACTCAGATGATGAAAATGAACATGCATCGGTCCATACTGCTTTGGATCGTTATCGAGCACAGCCCGTCATCAGCATGGAAGCATGTCCTCTGGAACGGTGGTTGAAACATGAAGGGACATATGAAGCTTAAGCACATCCGGCATGCAAATATCTTACAATTCCGGCTACAACTGTGCCATATGAACGTCTGTTCTCACTTTTAAGTGACATTGTAAACAGGAAGCAGGCAGCATTATCTCCCGCAAATGTGAACAAACTTGTTTGTCTGAATGAAGTAGGACTGAGTGGACTTGTAGGCTCTAACATTGTACATTGTTTTATTTTTTAATGCAGTTATTTTTTGTACAAAATTCTACATTTGTAAGTTCAATTTTCATGATAAAGAGATTGCACTACAGTACTTGTATTAGGTGAATTGAAAAATACTATTTCTATTTTTTTTACAGTGCAAATATTTGTAATAAAAATAAATATAAAGTGAGCACTGTACACTTTGTATTCTGCATTCAATTTGAAATCAATATATATGAAAATGTAGAAAACATCCAAAATATTTAAATAAATTATATTCTATTATTGTTTAACAGCGTGATTAATTTTTATATATAGGGGCTGTCAAGCGATTAAAAAAATTAATCATGATTAATTTCAGGGAACATCCTCAACGCTCATAATAAATATAATACAAAGCTATAGAGAAGCCCTTTTTAAAATCACTAAAGACTTTTCTTTTTAAAGCAATAAAATGTATTAATTGCAACCCTGTAATTTTAAAGCAACACTGCAAGTGTGTTTAATGAACCATCCAGAGGACTTGTAGGAATCTGTAGTCGGAGTGTGCCAAAGTGAGGTTCTAAATGCAATATATTTATATACTGCACCACAAATCAGGGACATGAAACTGCTTTGGTCACTCATAACGTCCACTATGTCCTCCAACACTAAGGCACAATACAACCTGTTTTAAAAAAACATCAATCAATCAATCAATCAGTAAGCAATACAGGGCTCATCCTATGTATTGCAGGATACATGGCACGCTTCACCCAGAAGGGAACATTTTCTTGCTTCTCTCTCCTTAAGGTTAATTTTAAAGAAGGGTTTGATTATTTTTTAAATCTACTGCTCTTGGGTTTTAGGAACATAGGAGTCACTATACTGGTCAGACTGTTAGTCCAATCTAGTCCAGCATCCTGCCTCTGGCAGTAGCCAGTCTCAGATGCTACAGAGGAAAAGGAAAGCTCCACCCAATACATCTAGCTTCACACACATGGAAAATTCCTTCCTGAATCCCACTAGAGGCTTAAATCTGAAGAGTGAGGTTTGATGATCCTTTATTTCTCCTATTGAATAATAAAATACGAGAACTGTTCAGGTAATGATGTTTCCCCCTGTGGAATTTTTCTTTGAATTTTTTTTTCAGGTTTAATGAAAACCCTCCAATTTGTGAACATTTCCATTTTGTTGAAAAAACAAATGTTCTGATGAAAAGATTTTTACCAGCTCTATAAAATACTCCCACACTTGTATGATAGGTAAGACCCATACATATATAAAGGGGGTTGTTCTGTGATTTGGGTTGATATCTTCAGAGCTTATCCAATCACACACTGGAAATACACTGTGAAGATGGGTTTCTCCTGTTAAATTCTCATCACCTCAAGATGCAGAGAGATGCAGTGTCTCAGCTGATTTAATCCTTTGAGCCAATGTAATGCATCATGTTGCAGCCTCTTGTGAATTTTAAATCTTGGCCATCTCAAAAAGGGATTTTAAATTGGGAGCGCAGAGTTATGCCTTTTTCTTTAGGACTATGTTTCTATACAGGACACTATATCATCACATCCATTTAGTCACTCATATGAGAGCTGTACAAGGGTGCCTGGACACATTTTACTGAGGGCAAATGGCAGGGTGGGAAATTTTCTTCTCTACTGTATCTATTTAAGTTGATTATGAAGACTTGAAAACCACAATGGAAAAGCAGATTGATATTTATACCTTTAGGAGAATATCCAAGACTGTAATTGTATTTTTATATCGTTTAGGAGATTTCGAGAACTGAATAAAAATAAAAGCTTGTGATTGAATGGTGATGTCTGAATCTTCCATCGGCCTGGCGTTTCTCTCTCTCTCTCTGCCCTCACTGCAAGTTCTAAGAAGAGGAAGATATTTTTCCCATCTCTTCTAGACAATTTAGGTTGTATCTTTGGAAGTGGTCCCTGTTCCATTTGTGTATTATGTCGTCAATGGTCCCAGAGGTCTTTGGGAGAATCCTTTCTTTACATTGGCCTCTGAGATACTAATTGCACATATTGGAATTACGCAGACTATATGGCCTGATTTTGCACGGTACTGTGTGCCCTTCCATTCCTGTTGAAATGGGGTGGCGTTCTGATTTCTTTGGATAAAATGGAACCATGGGGTCGCCCAGTATATCTTCATGTCAGAATGGACACATGGGTATTTAGTGAGATGCTAGCTAGCTAGGCATCCATCCATCCATCCCTTAAACATCTTTGTACAAGAAGCAATGGTCTCAAGTTGCAGTGGGGGAGGTCTAGGTTGGATATTAGGAAACCCTATTTCACTAGGAAGGTGGTGAAGCACTGGAATGGGTTACCTAGAGAGGTGGTGGAAACTCCAGCCTTAGAAGTTTTTAAGGCCCAGCTTGACAAAGCCCTGGCTGGGATGGTTTAGTTGGGGTTGGTCCTGCTTTGAGCAGGGGATTGGACTAGATGACTTCCTGAGGTCTCTTCCAACCCTAATATTCTATGATTCTACCTGCTTCCACTACTTCCATCCATTTCCCAAAACCAGGAAGACTATTAAGAAGCTATGGAGCAAAGAGACTTCACAACGTGTAGTAAACTAGTTATTTGACAGCATCATGTTTTGCTGCCCCATCCCCATCCAGGTTTCCAGGCAACAACAGAAACAATGCAATCTTGTATAAAAGTCATGTGTCTTCATTTTTTAAGATCTTAGCAAGGTGATCACTCCTCAGGATGGTCTCTCCGAGAACAATGCTCTGTTCATGGAACAAGACCTCTGCATCTTATGAGAGGATGCTTAAGGTGTAGTCACAACCTTCTTCACTGAAATCTCACTCATTTCCACATGCACCGAAGGGTGGGCTCTCAAACTGCATGAAGAGTGGTTAGACCACAATGCTGGGCTCCAGGACTCCTGGGGCTCTATTGTCAATTCTGTCTCTCACTGCATGAGTGACCTTGGGCACCTCGCTGTTCCTCAGTTTACCCAACTGGAAAATGGATGTACTCCTTCAGCACTTCAAAGGTTTTGAGACAATGAATCAGTTGTTTGCAAAGCACTGAGTTTCTCCTATAAATGGACAAAGTGCTACTAATTAACTATGTTAATTGTACTATGGCAAAAAGCAGTTGGAAAACGTGATTTACTGTGAAGGAGACAACACTCATTCACTCCCTAATATTTTAACTGCTGGATAGGGGGAAGAATAAAAAAGCTGCTGGCAAAGTCAATTGCTTCAGCTCTATACAAAATAGTCTTTCATATTCTATATATGCCTCAATATGGAAGACTTCAAGCTTACTCTAGGGATATTTTCTTATTCTACATGGGTGAGATTTACCCCAGTGTAGAGGGCCTGCATCAATCCTCTTATCATCTAAACTGCAGTTATACTCTGAGAAGTAAAGCCTCAGTCTTGCAATGAACTTTGTGTAGGTTCAGGAGTTCGTTGCAGGACAGGGGGAAGAGAACATTATGGGGGTTCCGCCTAATAAGGCCAGATCATCTGCACTCAGTTTACATTTTAAAAGATAGTTGTTTATTTAACTGTCAGCCCATCATATGATGAAATTCATACTGGCTTCTTTCTGGCTCACACATCAACAGTAATGGTTTTTTATTTGGAATTTAATGAATAATTTTGTTCAAGATGCTTAAGACAGAATAGAATCCAGATCCCTCCTGCAGGGTTGTGTTGGCTCTGAAATTGCAAGAGGATTAAACAAAAGTAATAAAAATGTACTGTAAGCAGTGTAAGCAGATACGACTCCGCATATACACAAAGACCCATTGGAGGAGTAGGTGGAACATTTGCAATCACAGTCCAGAGTAAAGTTGACCTTCAAGCCCTTAAAGTGGGGCTTAAGTGGTGATGAGACTTGTGCAGTCTTTATGTACAAGGGTGTATTTCTCCCTAAGTGTCTTCAGTTAAACTTATTTAAAGAATCATTTTTCACCAGTATGCAGCACCAGCTGTCGGGCAATGCACTGCATCAGCCTATCTTTGGTCGGTGGAAGCTCAGGAATGTTCTGTTCCCTTCCAAGCAACAAGTTTGATGTCTTGTCACCAGTACTTGGCATGCGGCTGCACGTTATTCTTGTTGCATAAAAAAATTAAGGCTCAAGCACTCTATTCCCGTTTATACCATGCACCCATCACAGAAGCCTAGGTCCACGAAGCTCAGTACTTTAAAACACCTATATTACAACAATTAAATTAATTTCACGTCATTAAAAAAAAAACCACAACTCCCTAACAAAAAACAAAACACAAGACTCCTTTCACCATTCTACCTGCCCCTCGGAAAAAAAGTGTCTTGCTATGTATTTTTATTATATGTAATGCCTTGCATCTTGCACAGAAAGTTATTAATGCATGTTCTGAGAGACTAGGAGGAGGGGAGACAATTTAGGAGTCCAGGGCCATTAACAGAGAATCTACCAACATCAGCCCCTCACGCATGGAAAAATCTAGGCATTCTCAAAGATGGAAGTGTGCCAGCTCATCTCAGCTACCCTGGTAGAACAGAAGGAGAGACAAGATCTGTTAGAGTACCAATAGCTAAACCACAAAAGGCTATTTAGGTTAAAGACAATATTTTGAATTGCACCTGAAACCAAACTGGAAATTGGTGCCATCTGCAAAGTGAAGAGATATTAATGGGCCAATGGAACTATAATGATCGACACTTGTTGAAGATCTGGCCCAATATACTCTTTTTTACCAGAATCACCATGTGCAAGCTGCCAGCCACATTCCGTGCTAGCACATCTGAGTGCGCTAATTACAGGGCTACATGTCAGTTACTTGGTAAATCCAAGGAAAGCTACAGCAAGGACTATTCGATTAAAAAAAAATTAAAGCAGGATCTTTGGTTTTTCTTTAAGAGACAGTTAAGGAAAAATAATTTGTTATTCACAGTTCATTTCGGTTGCAGGCTCCAGGGGCGGTACATAAATAACCATTTATCATCTTACATTTCTATTTCTCTAATGAATTAGCTAGTGCATCTGCTTGAACTGCAAGGAAGATACCAATTTAGAGAAGCTCCCACAGTTCTAATAGCCAAACTATGAAATTACAACCCCTTGTTTGCCCCTTCAAGTTAGCATCAGTCTTTTTTAATCCATTCTCCTTTAAGGGGTTAAAAGCAATTAAAGGGGATTTATACACAGAAGTTACCTGAAAAAATTGGCATGGGGCAACTTTAAAGTGAGAGGCTATTGATTGAGAGAACAAGATTTGAACTAAAAATAGGTCAGGGAGGAGGTGTTTGAATCCAGATCAGTACAGTGGCTGGTCAGTGTTTGGGTTCAAGCCAGAAACAGAGTTAATGTTCAAGTTTGAAAGTGCAAAACTCCTTCTAAAGTTGTCTGTTGAGATTATGGCCCAGAATGGCAAAATCTCACCATATTAGCGTAGATGTTCTTAATGATATCTCTGCCATCCTGGGACTACATCTGAATCATTCTTCTTAGGTTTCAGAGTAGCAGCCGTGTTAGTCTGTATTCGCAAAAAGAAAAGGAGTACTTGTGGCACCTTAGAGACTAACAAATTTATTAGAGCATAAGCTTTCGTGAGCTACAGCTCACTTCATCGGATGCTCACAAAAGCTTATGCTCTAATAAATTTGTTAGTCTCTAAGGTGCCACAAGTACTCCTATTCTTCTTAGGGTTTTTTATTAGTGGCTATCACTGTAGCATTCAAACACTGCTCATGTAATTTTTAGGACTGTATAGAGCACTAAGGTCCCTACTGGACTTCATGGAGTCTTCTATTTTCCTTGTTTAAAGGAATCTCCACTTGGGGCATATACACACTATATCAATTATGGATCCAGAAGTCAGGCCTCTTCCATTTTTGAATCATACTTGGCTTTGGGCCCATGCATTTGAAACTGCCATATTTCTCAAAATTTTGAGTGTGGGTGGCAGATTTGAGGTCCTAACTTGGGTCCTCTTTTAGTTTAAATTTCTAATGCAATCACATTTAACTGATTAACTAAATGAAGTCAGTTCTTCATTGAAAGAGTCACTGTAAACAACTCTAAATGCAGTTAAGCTTTCCATCAGGTCACAGCAGTTCAGGAAGCTAAGAGACCAGAAATGCCAGACAATCATAAGGTACATATTTATATTGCCCATCAAGGATTATCTGCAAGACATTGGAAAGGAACATATTGTCAGTGCAGCTGTGTTGGTCACATCCTTATAGATATTGAACTTTTGAAGCAGGAGTTCAAGTATATAAAAAAGAATTTGAAGTTGCCTTTTTTTTTTTCCTTTCCAGATCGAGCCTTTAAAAGGTAGAAGAGGCAGGTGGAAATGACAACACAGCTCAGATTTTATTCTAAGCAGATGCTTATAACACATTCTTCAGTGGTCCCAATGTGAACTGTACCTCAATTCTTCCCGTTACAGAAATGGATATCAAAAGTACTTGCATATCTCACTGCTGCTCATGAGGCTTAATAAATTATTTTTAATCACTACCAGATTTTATATAGAAGAGTACAAAGATAGAATATGTCAATATTTTCTGCTGCTATGCATGCAAAGGGGGGATACATTCCAAGCCAAACTGTTACACTTTGGAGACAAAAAGCTAAATGTTAGTGAACAAAGGTAAATTCCTTTTTAATATAGCTAGAAATAGATCTCAGTGGCATCATCTTTTATTGAATTCATGACTAAAACATAAAACACTTCACTTAACAGAGGATTAAAAAAAGACAAACAAGAAACACAACAGTGCTGTGCAGTCAGACCAGACTGTGGAAAATGAGGAATCTGGAAACAAAAGTAATTTTCATAGACAACTTGAGTTTGTATTCGCCTTTGAATTTACTAGTGAATGAATAATGTACAATGATAAGTACAAAAAAGTAATATTTCTGCCCCTCTGGAATGCCTTCCACATGAGTCTCTCAAAGTGCTTTACACGCATCACACACACACACACACACACACACACGCACGCATTCAAAAGATCCCTGTGAGAGAGTCTATTCATTAACTAATGCATCATCTTCATTGTACAGATAAAGTGAGAGACAGAAAAGGGGCGTGATTTGACCAGGGACCTACAGCAAGTCAGTGGCAAATGTGGGAACAGAATCCAGAAACCCAATCTAATAATAATAAAAGTACCTAGTTCTTACATACCCCTTTTCACCTATTGATGACCAAGAGTTTTGCAAAGTGGGCAAGTATCATTGCTCCCCTTTTACAGTTGGGAAAAAACAGACACAGAGAAGAGAAGTGGTCTTCTCAAGGTCACCTAGCAGGGCATAGCTTGCAGTAAAATGCAGGTCTCCCAAATCCCAGGCCAACACTGTATTTGTGAGGCCACACTTCACCCAATATAATGTCTGGTTTCTCTCTGCATCACTCAGATCTCTCTTTCATTCCATCAGCAATGTCTCCGTTTGAGTCATCACATTTGTAATGGCCTATTGCGGCAGTAGCTAGAAATACAGAGCTTTATGCACAACACCATCCCTTAACCCTGTACAAGGGGCTGGCTTAGTGGGCTAAACTTCAGGCTCACCCTCTTCCCTCTCAATTGTTTCCCTAGAATGCCAGCAAGGGCAACTCGGTCTGCTGACCTGCACAAAGAAGAGACCAGGTCTGGTACAAATGAGTTCATGGGGGGTCCAGGCGGGAAAGAGACCCTAGAAGCCAAACTTGTGGGTGCTCAGCACAAATGCTTGGGACAAATGCAATAAGCGCCAGGGTTTGCCTCCACACACACAGACACCCCTCGGGGACCTTGGCCCCATTGCATAAGGCATTCTGAGCGGAGAACGGAATTCTCTTCAGTTCCGTCACCCACAGGAGCTGACAAAACCATGAGAAAGACCCACAATAACCCTAACACAGGCTAAAACAAATGAGACGTTAAGCGAAAGGGACGAACAGGGCATCCCTTCGCGCACCTTGGGCGTGACATGGCTCCCAACCAGGCCCCCTCCGCAGCTCCCACTCCATGAAGCCCTGCTTACCATGCACCTTCTGCCCCAGTCTAGCTCCCCTTCCCACGCATACACGGCGGCCACTAACGCCCCTATGCCGGCTTCCATGTCCGCTTCCCCTCTCCTCATGCAAGCCCCAAGTCCACTCCCTAGTCTCTTTCCAGCAGGCTGCAGGCTCTAGGAAAAAGCTGAGGTTCCCTAGGCCGGGGGGGGGGTCCTTCTTACCTGCCTTGTGCACCATTGCCAAGGGGATGAGGCCCTGGCTGCCTGGAAACTCGCCTGGCAGGATCTGCTGGGCTCTGGTCTGCAGGTCTCACACCTGGGACTGCAGACCTCAAACAGCGGCTCACGGCTGGACAAGCCGTACAACGACCTGTAGCGACCACCGGCCGGTACTGTGGGCAGCTTAGCGCACAGGTCAGGGTAGAAACAAGTCCAAATTAGCAAATGCTGGAGGAATTGTCCCTGCCCCGTCTGCCTCAAAGTCTTCCCCTCACCCACAAACCTTGGGGGAGCAGTAGGGGCTGGTCCCTTGGGTGCTGGAGAGACAGGGGGGCCATTACTCGTGTACCAACCCTGTGCTGTGGTTCTAAGTAGGCAGGTGTTGTAGTAAAAAGAAATGATGTGATCTAAAAGAAACTGGAATGCAAAGCCACAAACAGTTTTAACATGTTTTGGGCATCTCCTCCTCAAGTTTCTTGAACGAATGATCCGTTCTTGGGAGAAAAGCAGAAGCTGCAAACTCCTCAAGCAGAACAGGTTGATGCCAACTTCGATTGCACCTATCAAACCGGTGGAGGCTGGCTTCCCGGTCAGGGATAGGAGCAGAAAGCTGGGAAATGGTAGACGGGGGGTATCCAGGTAATGTGGGTAGCATGGACTAGCAGTTGTATTCCTTGTATGTCAGACTGTGCTTGTGATTGACTTCTCAAATTTTAATTGATGGGAACGTTTAAATGTGTAGCACTACGTGTGTTGGAAACATGTCTTACTGCAAAGCAAAGGATTAAGAATACCTTTTCAAACCCTGATCTGCTACAAGCAGATTCTATTGCTGGAGAATCACAGTCAGACACCGCCTTTAAACAGAGATCATGTTTATGCTGCAGGGACACTGAGAGCTTTTACTTAGGTTTGCTAACCCATGCTTCCACAGATAAACTGCTACTGTTATCCAGGATAGCTAGATTAAAGCTAACACAGGTATGCCTACCTCTACAAGAATTACAACTTCACCTGGCAGTGTAGACATACTGCCAGTGGCTTCTCTGGCATGCTTGGCTGAAACCTCAGAGCTGCAACATCTACTGGCTGCTATTCACCCCACCACGGGCTGCATTTATCTATATTTACAAAACGTGACTCTCTGTGGTGGCTCTGCATTCTTATCTGCAATTCCAAGTTCCCCAAAATTTTCAAGATGGAAACTGGGGGTGGAGGCAGATTTGTTCTCCTAATTGCTTATAAAGAGATGTTTTCCCCCAGCACTCTCCACAAAATGCACAAGCATTACCCGCCCAACACCAAAGCTTTCATTGTATTTTCTCCATTCAGATATTGCAGGAAGATGCTGCCCATTACAATGGGAAGGGGGCAACTATCTTGGTAGCCCTTCGTAGTCGCTCCTTTGGAGATGGACATCAGGTAGGCCAACCTGAGAGCCCATCATCCGCAAAGCCAAGGCTATGTAGCTTTCCTTCTAACGCGATGCTCCCCCATCCCTCAATAGGGTGACCCGATAGCAAGGGTGAAAAACCAGAACAGGAGGTAGTCGTCATCTGGATAAAACAAAGCCCCAAATATTGGGACTGTCCCTATAAAATCAGGACATCTGGTCACCCTATCCCTCAACCACCTGCTGCAGCTGAGCAGCCGCTAATGGTAATGCCGCTGCACAGCGGCCAGACCACAAACAGTATAGCTCCAGCTCAACAACTCCGCCTCGGGTTCCTCCCTCTATCTCCCCTCCAATCGGAGCCCACCCAACTGTTTCAAGAGCTGCCTGCAAGCGCAAGCCACCCCCGACCCAGCGAGCCCCCTCAGGAATTGCCCGCCCATGGCGTCCCTCAGCAGCTGCCCACGCAACCTTCCTCAACATTTTCCCGCCCAAACCCTCTCCCTCAGCCACCTCAAAATTCTCTCCCCTCACAGTCCAACTACCACCTTAATGCAGGAAACTCCTCAGAATTTTCCACCCAAGATCTTTCCACACTAAATCACTATGGTTTTCCTTGCTGCCCCTTCCTCCTCTTGCAGCATCCTCCCCCGTCAAAATCAAGTTCATTTAATATTACACCGGCCAGCTGTGCAGCAGATTGAACACTTCACCCTCCTGGCAGATTTAATACCTCATCTGCTGTATTAAGACCTCCAAAAAACTTAGCCCCGCAGAGGAGGCACCATTGTAAATTTACCACACAAGTTATCGTTGTTCTGTTTGCAGAGATTTAGCACTACTGCTCCTGGTGCTTTGACCAATTTAACACTGCATGGTGACACTATTTTGTGCCCAGCCCTGTGATTGATATTTTTGTACCAGAGTACAATGACCCAAAATTTATGCTGAGGAAATTTTCAACACAAAAAAGTTCCCTACAACTAAAAAACTGCAGTGGATTGTTACCGAAGTCAGATGCATATTAATTACTATTTATTTATTTATTTACACATGCATAGTCTAGCCAAGCGATGGCATCTTCCATGGCGTGATGCAGTTCTTCTATTTAACATTCTTAAAAGGGTATTTTAAACACCAATACAACCGTTTCCAGTTTTCACTGACAGGGTAGTAATTTTACCTCATGTTCTCCTTCATTTTTAGGACTCTCACCACTACAAAAAATACACAACAAAATACAGCATTACCAACCCATTACGGGTTATATACATTTATACACACATACAAGAATGAAAAGCGACACAACATAATCCTTGAGCCTTAAAATTGCACCTGTCCTGGCACAACGGAGGGAGTTTTATAGGGACTGTGATTAAATAGGCAGCAGGAAAATGTTTGAGTCCAGATACCTGACGATACCAATGCAAGAAACAGCAAAAATAGGTGCACTAGAATGTCTAGTAACTGAAGAGGACTTAGATAAAATAGGTTTCAGAGTAGCAGCCGTGTTAGTCTGTATTCGCAAAAAAGAAAAGGAGGACTTGTGGCACCTTGGAGACTAACAAATTTATTTGAGCATAAGCTTTTGAGATGAAGTGAGCTGTAGCTCACGAAAGCTTATGCTCAAATAAATTTGTTAGTCTTTAAGGTGCCACAAGTGCTCCTGTTCTTTTTTTTTTTAGACATTTCTAAAACATGGTAGGATAATACTGATCAGTTAGATGTTGTTTACAATGTGGTTTTGCTGTAATGGTCCCGGAATATTAGAGAGACAAAGTGGGTGAGGTAATACCTTTCATAGGACCAACTTCTGTTGGTGAAAGAAACAAGCTTTCAAGCTACAAGGATATCTTCTTCAGGTCTGGGAAAGGTACTCAGGCTTTATCGACATAGCCGTGCTGCTAAAAGGGGCGCAGTGTAACCACTGTTTGTTGGCAGGGGAGAGCTCTTCTGCCGACAAAGCGCTGTTCACACTGGTGCTTTTTGTCACCAAAACTTTTGTCATTTGGGGGTGGGGGTGTTTTTCGCACTTCTGAATGACAAAAGTTTTGCTGACGAAAGTCCAGTGTAGGCAAAGCCTCAGTGTCACAGCTAAGCACAAGGTGGAACAGATTGTGTAGCATAAGTAGTTAACACACATTCTAAGAGACTAATCAAGGTGAAGTGGCCTGTTAAAACCTCTGCAGTCATAGGACAAAAAAAGTGGGGTTAGTGTGTTACAGATTGTTATAATAAGCTATAAATCCAGTGTAAAATACTGTAATAGCTGGCTATATTTTATACAGGAAGGAAAGATTAGGTCTTGGAGGTAAGGAGTTAAATTATAGTTAAAAGATTTCATTATTAGAAATAACATTTTTGAGTTGGGAATACCAAATTCCAATGAGTAGATGCCAAGGCCAGAAGGAACAATCATTGAGATCATCTGGTCCAGTGGCTCTCAATCTTTCCAGACTACTGTACTCCTTTCAGGAGCCTGATTTGTCTTTCATACCCCCAAGTTTCACCCCACTTAAAAACGACTTGCTTACAAAATCAGACATAAAAATACAAAACAGTGTCACAGCACACAATTACTGAAAAATTGCTGACTTTCTAATTTTTACCATATAATTATAAAATAAAAATTGGAATATAAATATTGTACTTACATTTCAGTGCATAGTAGATAGAGCAGTATAAACATTCATTGTTTGTATAAAATTTTAGTTTACTGACTTCACCAGTACTCGTTATGTAGCCTGTTGTAAAACTAGGCAAATATCTAAATGAGTTGCTGTAACATCTGGAAGACCTGTACATACGTATATCCTGGCTGAGAATCACTGATCTAGTCTGACCTGTATAACACAGGCCACAGAACCTTCCCAAAATAATTTATTTTGAACAAGAGCATGTTTTTTTAAAAAAAATACAATCTTAATTAAAAAGTTGCCAGTAATGGAGAAGTTACCATGATGATGACCCTTGCTAAATTATTCCAAATGTTAATGACCCTTACTGTTAATAAATTACACCTTATTTCCAGTCTGAATTTGTCTAAATTAAACTTCCTAGCTATTTGACCTTGTTATACCTTTGTCTGCTAGACTGAAGAATCCATCATCAAATATTTGTTTCCCCTGTAGATACTTACAGCCCAGTTCCCAATACCTCCCATGTGTCAACAACTGCCACTATGTCTTCAGTTGCCAAAATCTCTAGTCTCACTCCCTGAAAACTTCTACAATACAGTTATGGATTGTCATCTAAAAAACTACAGGGTATTTAAAATGTAGGGATAGCCTAAAATGAACTGATTTCAATATAACACATTACATCACAAGAAATACTGCATATATGTATATAGCATTGTTAATTTGCCTATCAAGTGCAATGAGACCCTCACAATTTTTAATTACCTGAAGCTGGTGGAAAAAATCTCTACTCTTTGGCCCAGAGTGTTACAGAAACCAGGAAATCTTGCTGCCCAGTTCAGATCAAACTCAATTCAGAGTGGTCTGGGCCTTAAGTCTGCCAACCAATATTACTGGTCAATAATTAGAAAAGTGAGAGGGGACCAGGCCAGAACACTCCTTACAATGAGACTATATTAAATAAATTTTACCATCCTATTAACTAGTTTAGCTCCCTAAAATGTTTACCCCCTCAATGCCTACACATAAAGGTGCTTCATATATATATATATATATATATATATATATATATTTATTTTTTTACAAGCATGCAATATTGCTAATCCTGAGCATTAAAAAAAAAATAGAGTCAGGCCCCCCAAATCATTACATTGGTTAAAAATCAAATTTTAAAAGTAATAATTGCAGATGCTTTTTATTTGCCTTTTGTTTTTTTGAGCTGTCAGTGTATACTTGGCTCACATTTCCAAGCTTTTCTATACAACTACGAGGGATAGAAACTTATTTCTAAACAAAAACTGAAATTCTCTTGAAATTACATGAATTGTAGAGTTGGGACTTTGAAAAACAGCAAATAGGAAACTCACAATAAAATCATGAAAGTTGACAGCACTGAGCATTCTAAGAACCAACTGGAGTAAACTGAGTTTTAAATACGTTTCAGAAGTGGTTCAGTCTGAATCTGCTTGATCTGAACCATGCTAGTACCAATGTGGACATGGACAGACTGAAAACAGTTCAACTAGACTTCCCACCGCTCAACATCTATTCCTTCTGGGAGTGTTCCAGGGATTATGGGATAGGAACTCAAAGGATAGTGCAACTAGAACAGTTTATAAATGTTTCAATGTGGATATGGGGAAAGACTACGATTCTTAATATTATTCATCAGAGCTAGCATGGACAGTTTTATTTTAACCAGTTTTGTCTGACTTATGAGACTGAAAACAATTGCAAGGTACGTGTATCGATTATCCAACTTTGTTCTCACAGTGACACAAGAAAGGACATACCAAAAAAATCTGGCTCCGAAAATGAAATGCTCCCTCTTCTAGGGAGGCTCTCTCAAATGCCTATCTATGAAAACTTTAACCTGAAGATGTTGCAAATATCTAATAAATGGAAGGAAGATAAAGCACTAGCCCTAACATTATGCATAAGAATCTAAAACATCTTTTACAAACATATCAAAGGCAACTTTTACTGTGTGAGTTTGGACAAGTGGGAAAACCTTCTTTTGCCTTTAATTCAGCCCAGAAAATGTCAGATAAAGGTATTTTCTTTGGGACACGTAAGTCTTCAAGGATTAAGAAGGTTACTGATAAGAATACAGTTTGCAGGTGAGAATCTGCATAAAGAAGGATCTTCCTTCATGTTAGTTTGACTATATGCCTCTTCCTGTGGGCAGTAGCTACAGTGGCATTTTTCCAGCAAGTAGTTTAGATTTAAACCATGAGACAGAGAATCCAGCTAAGAATACATTCAGATTGTTTATTTTTTTTAAAATAAACTTCCTTTTCTTTGCTCTTTTGTTATCTTACTGGCGTCATTCAGAGCTTATGCTGTCTGCATGTCAGTTTTTTCACCAATAACTTTGTTTCCTTCTGGTGCTCTATGGTTGTTTTGAAAAGGACATTAAGAATTATACACAAGGTGAAATATAGTGTTACAAGGTGTATGTCTGCCTTCCAATGGTGGTCAGGGAAAGAGTTAACACTTTCCCCTTGAACAAAGAGTATACCACCAGTCTGGCCTCACTGTTGAGCCAGAAGTGGATGAGGCCAAACTCAGCTCAAGTGAAATGAAAGGCCTGCCTTTCATTTCATAAGATGAACTCCAATTTAGGGAAGTCCTTTTGCCTGCATTTATTTTAACTCTAGATTTGTGGGCTATTTACACTTCATTCTCCCCTCTCCTTAATCAACCTATGCCATTTCTTGTGTGAAATTAATATAATCATAGAAATGTAGGGCTGGAAGGGACCTCTAGAAGGCTTCTAATCCACCCTCTTCTCCTGCCCCTCCCTGAGGCAGAGCTAAGTATGTTAGACAATCCCCGACAGGTATTGTCTAACCTGTTCTTGAAAACCTCCAGTGACAGGGATTCCATAACTTCCCTTGGTAATGTATTCCACTACTTAACTATCCTTATAGTTAGGAAGTTTTTCCTAATACCTAACATAAATCTCCCTTGATTCAGATTAAGTCTATTAGTAATAGTAATAGGATGAAATTTAATAGTGAAAAGTGCAAGGTCATGTATTTAGGGATTAACAACAAGAATTTTTGTTATAAACTGGGGACACATCACTTGGAAGTAACAGAGGAGGAGAAGGACCTCGGAATATTGGTTGATCACAGGATGACTATGAACCGCCAATGTGATATGGCTGTGAAAAAAGCTAATGCGGTCTTCGGATGCATCAGGTTAAGTATTTCCAGTAGAGATGGGGGGGGGGTTAATACCATTATACAAGGCACTGGTGAGACCTCATGTAGAATACTGTGTGCAGTTCTGGCCTACCATGTTTAAGAAAGATTAATTCAAACTGGAACAGGTACAGAGAAGGGCTACTTGGATGATCCAAGGAATGGAAAACCTGTCTTACGAAAGGAGACTCAAAGAGCTTGGCTTGTTTAGCCTAATCAAAAGAAGGCTGAGAGGAGATATGATTGCTCTCTATAAATATATCAGAGGGATAAATACCAGAAAGGGAGAGGAATTATTTAAGCTCAGTATCAATGTGGACACAAGAACAAATGGATATAAACTGGCCATCAGGAAGTTTAGACATGAAATTAGACAAAGGTTTCTAACCATCAGAGGAGTAAAGTTTTGGAAAAACCTTCCAAGGGAAGCAGTGGGGGCAAAAGACATATCTGGCTTCAAGACTAAACTTGATAAGTTTATGGAGGGAATGGTATGATGGGATAACCTAATTTTGGCAAATAATTGATCTTCAACTATTAGTGGTAGATATGCCCAATGGCCTGTGATGGGTTGTTAGATGGGGTGGGATCTGAGTTACTACAGAGAATTCTTTCCTGGGTGTCTGGCTGGCGAGTCTTGCCCACATGCTCAGGGTTTAGCTGATTGCCATATTTGGGGTCTGGAAGGAATTTTACTCCAGGGCAAATTGGCAGAGCCCTGGGGGTTTTTCACCTTCCTCTGCAGAGTGGGGCACGGGTCACTTGCTGGAGGATTCTCTGCATCTTGAAGTCTTTAAACCACGATTTGAGGACTTCAATAGATCAGACATAGATTAGAGGTTTGTTACAGGAGTGGGTGGGTGAAATTCTGTGGCCTGCGTTGTGCAGGAGGTCAGACTAGACTATCATAATGGTCCCTTCTGACCTTAAAGTCTATGATTCTATGAAATGGTAGTAAACAGCCTGTCATAAGTACGTACATTATTTACAAACATATAAAGAGAATGCAGATTGTTTCCTTGGCTGAAAATCTGACTGTTTAGAACCAGAGAGGATGTTTTCTTAGCTTTCATCTACAAATAAAATCACTATTTATGTCTTTACTGTCATCTCTGTTAACCTGCAATACTTAATTCTGCCTCTTTGCTAATGCATATAATAGTCATTGCAGAAACAACGTTCATGCAGAGTATTAAAAAACAAAACAACCAAAAGAAAAACAAAAAACACCACACTTCAAAGTGTGTAAAATCCTCAGGAAAAGAGCTAATCCAGCTCATCTGAGAACTGAATATGCATCTATCTGCCATACATCTTCCAGAGCTGCAAGAGCAACAAGGACTTACGTAGACTAGCTCTGCTCATGACTCAGATTGCTTGCCTATTGAAACAAAAATGTTTGTTGAAGTTTGTATTATATTGAACTCTAACTCTAGTTTTCTTGTGTAAAACTTAAGTATACCAAGCATTAAGTTCTTTGAGAATTGTCATAGCTATTGAGAATGATTTAAATCCCTAATAAATACTTCTGGATCTTATTTTGGGAAGGAAAACATATTTAGAGGCATACTTTTTTTTAAAAATAACTCCATTGTTTCATATTCCTTCAAATTTGGTCCCAAGACCCCACCCCCTATTCTTCTGGTTATTGATAATCCTCATTACAAGTCCCCATGCCACTGCCACTTTTCTTTGCCTCCTGTATCTTGTTGAGTAATCAAATCCTTGGAAGATTATGAAAGCAATCCTTCATTATTTCTCTAATTGGCGAACTCTATCTGAAAACATTATGTACTCCAAAGGCTACTTTTTCCCATGGTTCATCTTTCACTAGTAGTAATTTAAATTAAAAATAAATCAAAGTAGAAAGATGGGTAAGGAATATAATACTCAGTGTGATATCCCTCAATCCCATCTTGGGCCACCGGCCAAGAATAGTTGGATCTGTGCAGTGACATGCTGCCAATGTTTTATCAAGGGGATCTTACAAAAATTCTCCTTCTGATAAATGTAATTTATTATGGGGATGCAAGTGTTTGCAGTAAGTACTGGTGGGAGGCTGAGGGATTTATTCTGTTTTTGTCCTTTAAACAGGAACACGTTGCTATAGTTACAACTGAGGAACAAGGAAAGACCACTTGGTAAACAAATGTCTATTAATTGTACTTGCTGGAAATGCTTATACTTTAAGTAGAAATATGCTGACTAGATTGAGAATGGAACACAATGATCAGTTTGTATCATTGGGGGGGGGTGCAAACTTTCCCCATATCTTTTTTTAAAATGTTGATGTGGTGCAATAAAATATTTGTATATGGACCAGGGGATAAGTGATCTCTGGCAGGGGTGATTTAGCAGTAAAGGCTAGATCCTTTAATTCAAAGGTTAGACCCTTTCTGTTCAGTTTGCTGGTGAAATTTTAAGCAGCAACCGCTTAACTCAATGTGAAAGATGTTTAATTCAATACATTAAAACAGAAAAGTCTGAGCAGCTGCAGCTATAACTACTGGAGGGAGAGACAAAGAAGTTATACCTACCTAGAAAGAAAAACAAAGTGTGTGTGTGTAAGACAAAGAATCTTCTGCCTTCTCATGTAAACTGCCCACTCAGCAGTGGTTAGCTTTGCCTTATAAGCCCCATGAGGAATTGCTAGCTGGAGGTCATATGGAGGAGCTATTGCATGTACAGTAGCTTTTTATACAGCATTAGTAGTGACATGTGATACAAGGCAGCAGCTGCTGATGTTACTGTAGCTGTTACTTCCTTAGAAGTAAAAATAGCATCAGATCTCCTTGTTCTTCACCTTGTCTCATTGTTCTTTTTTCACAAGCACGCTCCTTGGTTTATTTTAACGTCTGTTTAATTTGGCAGTGGAAGGGCTGGATCCTGTCTCTGGCATCAGAGCAAAGGCTTCCCCTCTCTCTTCTTCCCCACATCTTGAGAGCTGAGGCAGAAGGTTCTTCAGGTTTTCCTGTAGCCTCTCATTTGGAGGCCATTTATTCATCATTGTTTCTCCACCACATCCCTACATTCACCTCTAATAGGAAAGAACGGATAACTCTTGTAGGCAAGCCATCACACAGACCAGCCAGTTAGGGGGTGTTAAAAAAAAAATCAAAGGGTCATTTCTGTGTCACGTCTGAGCTCTTCTTAAACAAGGAAGGCCTGAGAATTTCTGTGTAACCGGTACAACCAACCCTCTCAATTTTTTTTTTTTAAATATACACTTAAGATCTGCATGATGCCCTTTGCCTCTGCTATTCTTTTAACTTCAGACAACAACCAGCACTGAATCCACCACCAGGTCACTTAAATCCTTTTCTATACAGTTCAATTTGTTCTCTACCAATTCACTAGGCCCATAGGCCAGAGAGACTACTCCAGATTCCCCTGAGTTCAGTGGGAAAGCATAAGCATTATATTTGATATCACTCAGAAGATTGCTCACAAATGGTGCAATGCCACTGATGCGTGGAGTTTTGTGTAGCAGCTATTAACACAGATGGAAGGAGCACTCTGACCTTAAAGTTAAAACGAAGAGTTGAAATCTGACTGGGCAAGTCATTTAAACTCTTGGATCCAAAAGGATAATTTAGTTTGCAAATTACCTTGAAGATACAAGCGCTATGTACATACCAATTAAGGGAGAAAAGGCATGCTTTCAGATATGCAGTGTAGATGAGATTTTAAAGGAACTGAGCTGGAAAAAGAGTTTCTTCTAAATTGTATGGGCTTCAGCAGCTGACAAGCCAAACAGTGCAGAGAGAGGTCCCATGGTAGACACATAGTGTACAATATTCCAGTACCATCATGCCCATGAATGGTCAGTTATTACAAGAGAAGATAGTCAATGAGTGATCCAATTTTTATATCAACTAAACCTGCAATTATTAGAGCATGTTAAAAAAAATATAATTAGTTACTATTTCATTTTTACAAGGTCTATGTTTCTTTTAGCTAACTATAGAGAGAGGCTCTATGACAGTATATTACTCAAAAAAAGAAGGATCAGGATTGGAAAGGGTAGAGAAAGACCTGTTAACAAAAAGGTGTTCTTGCTTCTTTCACCAGAGAAAGTTGAGGTCTGCCTCCTGGAAGCCCATTTCTGCTCCCCAAAGGGAGTACAGACCTCACTGAATTCAAGGAAGCACATAACTTGAACCCACTTAATTTCCAAATAGGTTAGATGTAACTAGAAAATAACCAACAGAAAATACTAAAAAACAGTGGTGAGTCCTGACCAGCTGTAATGGATGATTACAGTTTATACCGTGTATTACTGGAGCTGAAGCCAATGCTACTTTTATAAAACTTCATTGCCTAGTTGTTACATATGGAGAATTACATAAGCACATTCTATCTCACTAAGACTGCACCCCGTAAAAATATAGCACATTGAAAAAGTAACTTCAATGACACTTAAGCAATATTACCTGTTTCATAGATGTTATAGAGGTTGTAGAGGTTGTATAAGATGTTATAAGAGGTTGTAGCGTAAAATGTTGGGATAAATAGAGATTATGAAACTTCACTGTGCATCAGTATATTTTTCCCCCATGGGAAAAAATAACTTGAATTTTAATAAACTTTCATCATGGCTTGTTTTGCTTTATCAAAGGAGATTTGTTTGCTCTGTAACTATATTTGTAAATTAGGCATTAAAATCTAGCATACAAGGGTCAATAAATCAGACTGTGTGACATGGAAGCTCCTACTATGGTAGCTGTGTTTTCACAGTTTCAATACTGACAGTAGAAAACATATGCAGCCTTCACCGTGTGATTTAAAAGAAAACCCAGAATCTGAAATTCATTCCAAAAGCTGCTAACATGCAACTACAGTCAATAGACATCAGGAATCAATAGGGGGGGAAAAAACCCTCTACTTTATATGACCACATTAATTTGATCATGACTGCCCCAGAGGCTGAAGGGGAGGGAAGCAATAACATATACATGAAAGGTGTGTATACTGTAAATCAGAAAATAAAAATAAGTAGGATGACCTTTATAGATGCACAGTAAACTATTAAATGCACATAATTAAAAAAGCGTCTGACTTTTGAAAGTCTAAGAGTATGAAAGCCATGAGAAAAGTAGAGTTTGGGATTGTGAAATGGCCCCAAAAGAAAACGTTAACTATAGTTAACCAACTTTTTGATTTTTATATTCACCCGGTCTGGGGTGTACGGAAAAAACACTCCCCAAGCGACCTAAGTTAACCTACAGAAACACCACTAACTAGCTTTTATACTGGCCACCAGTTCACTAAGACAAATTGTTCAGCTATAAGCATAGGTCCTGAAGAAGGCATCTTAAAAAGACTCCCAAAGAACTTGTTTTACATGACGTAGATTGGACTGGGAGAGAGCTCAGTCCAGAAAGAAAATAAGTAAATTTTCCATTCTGGAAAATCCTGACCTCTGCCCCCAGACATTTGAGATGTGGCCAGCAGGGAGGAAAAGTTAGCAGGTGGTGGGGACAGAAATAGCTTCAACAGAAGAGAATGTCCCCTCTTCTCTATCAACAACGGTATTGATATATTTTGGGACTACCATTTGGAATACCTTCCTCCCAAAGAAGACATCTGCAGTGAAAGCCTGTAGTGCTTTATGAACACACTGATGCATGATCAGGTGGCAGCTTTACAGATTTCTTCTATGGTGGCTAACTTCCTTTCTTCCCAGGATACAGCTTTGGAATGAACTGACTGGGATCTGTTGATTAAACCCTTCTTCTTGTAGCAGTATATCTACAGCTGACTATGCTTTAGTAATACAGGTTGTTTTGATCCTCCTGCTTTTCGAGAACTTGGCTGCCTGCAAGACAAGTGATTTAGGGTGGAAGGAAATCAATGCAAAGGTTTTCCTGAATTAAACAGTTCTACTTTGGTTTATTTTAAGTGCTTTTCTGATATGTTGTAAGTGCCATGTAACCTCTCTTTCACTTTTTGAAGCTATAGGAAAAATTTTGCTCATACACTTGCAAAGGCCAAGTATGTGGGAAGTTTTGTGAAAGGCCAGGAGTATTTCCTCCTTTCTTAGGACGCATTGTTCAGTGGACAAGCTGTCAAGCTTGAAGCACTCACAATGGTATATAAAAAAGGACCCTAGGAGAGGAGAACCTGCCTGCTCATAAGATGGAACAAACTTCTGCAACACTTTGTTTTCTGTAGAGGTGGAGGCATGTGCACTGTAGAACTAGGTGAAACAACATGACTATGGGACTCTGTGCACTTTCCTTGTTAAAATGTGTTTCCCAAAAGTTCTAAACACAGAAATAGGAGAATTCAGAGTAGAGGAAAGGAAAAAAGATTTGAGAAAATAATAGGAAGGCTGGTTAAGGGAATTAGGGAGCTTAGCATAGAGCAAGAAGGATGGAGACTTTTGTAAAATATGCAAAAGTTTAAATACTATAGAACTTCTATCAGAGGACTTCAAAGTACTTCAGAAAAATGAAGGAGTTAATTCTCCACATATGCCTTGGAGTTGGCTGGTTAAGCTCACCCTTCTAAGTGAGAAACCAGGCCCTCAGAGGTAGCATGTTTTGCTCAAGGTCACACGAAGTCTGTTGTATAGCCAGGGAAAAAACCCAAATACCACTATTCCCAGACCAGTGCTCTGGCCACTAGACCAGTAGTCCTCAACCTTTCCAGACTACTGTACCCCTTTCAGGAATCTGATTTGTCTTGCATACCCCCAAGTTTCACCTCACTTTCACCTCACTTGTACTTGCTTACAAAATCAGACAAAAATAAAAAAGCATCACAGCACGCTATTACTGAAAAATTGCTGACTCTCATTTTTACCATATAATTATAAATCAATTGGAATATAAATATTATGCTTACATTTCAGTTTATAGTATCTAGAGCAGTATAAACAAGTCATTGTATGAAATATTAGTTTGTACTGACCTTGAGACTGCTTTTTATGTAGACTGTTGTAAAACCAGACAAATATCTAGATGAGTTGATAAACCCCCTGGAAGACCACTGCGTACCCCCTGGGGGTACATGTTCCCCTGGTTGCAAACCACTGCACTAGACCATCCTTCCTCACAATGAATTATTCTTATTCGTAAATGAAAGCAGAACAAGAAATAATGGGTTTATGCCACAGCAAAGAAATTGCAGTTTAAATATAATTTTAAAGGAAAACGTTAACTATAGACCTGGTGGGAAATGGAACAACTTGCCAAGAGAGTATGTGAAATCATCTTCTCTCTTTTTATACATCTATTTATGGACTTAAAAAGAATTTGAGGTAATGAAATCAGTCCTATCAGGATGCAAGTTGGACTAGATGAGCCACTAGCGACCTAGAAAACAAACACTGAAGTGATGTATGATTAAAAACACTAATGGTTTATGGGAGGATGGACTTCTCAGTACAAAGCCAAAAGGTGACCATGGTCTCTCCCATTGTTTCTATCTTTTTATGTAGCACTCTATCCATTTGTAATTACTGTTATATAGCATCATTATGCTTAAGTGTTAAAAAAAACTGGCTGTCTATATATTATGCATTCAAAGCACACTCTGCCATGAAAAGTAAAGCAGTATTAATTAATCTTACTAAATAGAGTGATGACTGATTTTCATTTAAAAAAATAGATAACTCAGTTGTATGTTTTTTTTTTTTAATAGTGTAACACTAGCAGAGCCAAAATCACACGGAGCCTCATGCAGTTTTTAAGCATCTGGGGTGAGACTTGTGATAGCAGATCTATTTTCAAACTACAGGCCAAATACCTTAATTGGAGGATCAGAAAACATGATATGGGCGATGTAAAAAATTATAAAAAAGGTGTAACACTCAGGACTGGGAATCTGTGTACAAAGCCAAAAAGAAATAGATTGTCAGAATCCAAAAAAACAGTGTCGTTGGGTCTAAATTCTACTGTAGTTTATTCTACTGTAAATAAGACAATTGCTACCTTCAGTGAAGTAAACACTGGTGTAACAAAGGATCTGGCTCTATCCCCCCGGCCCCTCCACAAAATACTGTCCTCACAAATGAGAGGAGCTTGTTAAATTCTTTCCAGATGGACACTTAAGTCCTCCCTCACACCATTGTTCGGAAACTCTTCAGTGGGAGGATCAAACACCACCACCATATGAGGTAGGAGATTCACTTATGAACAGATTTAGAAATGAGCAAAGGCAAAATACATTAAAACATATTAAATATTATACTTAAGAAAAGACTCGTTCAGTCACCATAATAGAGCAGGGAAGCAGCTTGAAAGGAATTAGGAAGAGCTTCAGTCAGCGCTCAGGCCTCATTAGCCATAGTAGAATCCACATGGGAGAGAACCCCTATAAATGCTTAGACTGTGGGAAAAGCTTCAGTCGAAGCTCAAATCTTATTAGCCATAGGATAATCCACACTGGAGAGAAACCCAATAAATGCTTGGACTGTGGGAAGAGCTTCAGTCAGCGCTCAGGCCTTATTAACCATAGTAGAATCCACATGAGCAAGAACTCCTATAAACGCTTGGACTGTGGGAAGAGCTTCAGTCAGCGCTCAGGCTTTATTAGCCATGAGAGAACCCACACAGAAAAGAGACCCTATAAATGCTTGGACTGTGGGAAAAGCTTCAGTCGGAGCTCAAATCTTACTGCTCATAGGAGACTGCACACTGGAGAGAGGCCCTATAAGTGTTTGGACTGTGGGAAAAGCTTCAGTCAGAGGGCACATCTTATTAGACATGGGAGACTCCACACTGGTGAGAAACCCTACAAATCTGTGGTTCTCAAACCTTAACAACCCGAGGACCCCCGTTTGATTTAAAAATTTTCAAGGACCCCCGCAAGCCCACCCCTCAGCCACAGGCTCTGCCCCCACTCCACCCCTTCTCCCAAGCCCCCACCCCTGCCCCTCCTCTTCCCTGCCTCTTTCTGCCCCTCCCCCCAGCGCGCCGTTCCCACTCCTCCCTCTCCCGCCCAGTGCCTCCTGCACACTCCTGAACAGCTGTTTTGTCGCACGCAGAAGTCACTGGGAGGGAGGGGGAGGAGTTGATCAGCTGGGACAGCAGCCCTGGACATGACTTGTTGACCCACTGGAATACCCTTGTGGACCCCTGGACCCCAGTTTGAGAAATCCTGCTATAAATGCCTGTATTTCATTTATTGTTCAAGCCTTAATTAACCATGAGAGAAACCATACAGGAGAGAGACCCTATAAATGCTTGGACTGAGGTAAAAGCTCCATTCAGCATTCAGGCCTTATTAACCATGGAAGAATCCATATTGGGGAGAGACCCTAAAAATGCCTGCAGTGTGAGAAAAGTTTCAATGCACCATCAGCCCTTATTATACGTCAGAGAACCCATACAGGAGAAGAACCCTATAAATACTTGGATTGTGGGAAAAGCTTTTATCGTTTCACATCTGAGAAACACAGGAGATAAAACCTGTAAGTGCCTGCACTGTGGGAAAAGCTTCACTGAGAGCTCAAATGTGGACACAAGAATAAATGGATATAAACTGGCCATCAGGAAGTTTAGACTTGAAATTAGATGAAGGTTTCTAACCATCAGAGGAGTGAAGTTCTGGAACAGCCTTCCAAGGGAAGCAGTGGGGGCAAAAGACCTATCTGGCTTCAAGATTAAACTTGATAAGTTTATGGAGAAGATGGTATGATGGGATAACATGATTTTGGCAATTAATTGATCTAACTATTCATGGTAAATAGGCCCAATGGAATGTTAGATGGGATGGGATCTGAGTTACTACAGAGAATTCTTTCCTGGGTATCTGGCTGGTGAATCTTGCCCACGTGCTCAAGGTTCAGCTGATCACCATATTTGGGGTCATGAAGGAATTTTCCTCCAGGGCAGACTGGAAGAGGTTTTTCGCCTTCCTCTGCAGCATGGGGCACAGGTCACTTGCTGGAGGATTCTCTGCACCTTGAAGTCTTTAAACCATGATTTGAGGACTTCAATAGCTCAGACATAGGTGAGAGGTTTATTGCAGGAGTGGGTGGGTGAGATTCAGTGGCCTGCATTGTGCAGGAGGTCAGACTAGATGATCATAATGGTCCCTTCTGACCTTAATATCTATGAATCTATGAATTAATGCTGAACAGAGGGAAATTTATACTGCCCAACACCAATGCATGCCTGCAAACTTGAACTAACAGTCCTGCAGATAACAGCAGACATGCCATATAAGTGGACTAGATGTGTCGTTCGAGTATACTTTGCATAAAAAAAATTATTGTAGTGAATCTCTTCTAATTAAACTGGAAAGTGCTGTTTACTTGGTGTGTGAATAAGTAGATTCTAGTTACTATACTGGGGTTTCATTTAATTTTTTCCCTAGAAAATTAAGTTGGAAGAAGTTTAGATTTTTTGACATTTTAGTAGATTTTTACTTTTGTGATTTTAATATTTTTAAAATGTCCATTTTACCAATGCAAGTTATATTCACACTCAAATTGTTATAGATTTGCTTTTGCCACAAAATAATTCTCTCATTGCTAAAAATGTATAGGCAATAGTATGTAAACATACCTACTATCCTCAGATTGATTCCCAGTAGATACCTTCTTTGTATGGGTAAATTCAGCAACAAGTGATGATTTATTCAGAATTATAGATAGTTTATAAATCTATACACTTTAACTTCCTGGTGTAAGTGATCAAACCGGAATTCTTCACTGGGATACCATGAGAATTAATTAATCGCACTGAAGTTATAAAAACACTGCTTAAGTCTTAAGTAGTATTAATGATATAAGATTTTTCTTAATGTATATTTTCTGATTGACTGGTAAGGAGTACCCATCAATCACATCAGAATCAGTCAATTCTCTCTGCAAAAGAGTTACAAACTTTTTAGCAGCTCACAAAGTACTTCTCTCTTCAGGAAACTTAATGATTATTATTCACGTGCCAGCAATGTGCTTGGAATTGTACAAGACACAGCATAAGATACTCTTTTCCTCTTGCAGTCTAAAGCCGAATCCTACTTTAGAATTTGTTAGTGTGGATCACGTTATTCAAGGGGACTTCACAGAAGAGATCTGATGCAGGATTCGGGCCTAAAAAAATACACAGACGACAGGCTGTACTGGAAAACTCTGAGTAGGGAATAATTGGATATTATAAATGTTAATGCACTTGTGGACAACATATGAAATGAGATAGTATCTATATTTAAAGATACCAAATTACTACTTTAAGTATCCTGCTAGTTAGAAGATTACTAGATAATAAATCATGTACTTAATCCTTTGGAATGGTGGCACAGGGGTCTCAAACTCAATTTAAAAGGGGTCCCGGGGGGGGAGCGTCCAGGGACGGCAGGTGAGGCCAAGGGAGAGACCTGGCCACAAAACTGCTGGAGCCCCACAGGCCACATTGGGGAGGTTTGTGGGCCGCAGATGGCCCGCGGGCTGGGAGTTTGAGACCCCCTTTACCACTATGGCATTTCACTACTAAAAACTCATGGAGGAGGGGAAATATTTCAAGAATTTCTATCCGACTAGTGGACTAAAAAATGCTTTAAGGCAACTTTAAGATGGAACCTCAGAAGTTACTCTCTTTGCATGCCAAGAACACAAAAGCATCACAACTTTCCAAACTGATAGTTCTCTCAAATGCTAGTTGTCTCAGCTTTTTTATCTTTCCGAGAGGAAATGTCATATGAAAGTAAGAAAATAAAACATGCAAACCAAAGCAATTGTGTGAAAATGTGATCCTCAAGCAAGTAGGAAAGAGATGCTGGTGTTTTCAAGAAAAAATAGAAAACTTTAAAACTGCCCTTTGAATATCATTGAATTGATGCCTCTCATTAGTGATGGTGCCCTTGATTTCAATGGCCAGTTACAATATCTGCAACAAGTTTCAGTTTTAATGGTTAGACAGACTTTATAGGTTAAATTAGGGAGCCTGAGGTGATTGAAACCCATGGTGCATACAACTGGCAAGCAGGGCCACCAGAGACAGGGGGTATGGGGAGGGTGGGGCAAGGGGTAATTTGCCCAGGGCCTTCCATTAGAGAGAGCCCACAAACCAAGTAGCATGGTGACTTGATGCACGGAGTGACAACCCCCTGTGCAGTAGGTCACAATGCCACTCACTCAAATTTTCCCCGTCTGCCCTCTCCATCTATGGAGTGGCAGATAGGCCAAACCTGAGCAACAGTGCGACCCTGTGCACAAGATCACAAAGCCCAGGGTGGGGAACCAGGCTTGGCCCTGTGGGACAGCAGCCACCACTGTAGGGTGTGCGAGAGGTGGGCTCACTCTCCAGGCCAGGGGAGTGGAGCATGGTGCAGACTTGTTGGGTGAGGCACTGGATCCAGTGGCTGCACTGAGGATGGTTCCACAGGGAGTGGCAGTGATGCCTGGGATCTCTCTGGCCAACATGGTACACGTGTGGACCATGTGAAAGATTTCTGGGGGGCATCCCTGACTGAAACTAGGACCTCTTGCACTGTATCATTAGTCTGTTTTACTAGAGCTAAAGGACTAAGTTCCATAGCTGAAAGATGTAGCAGACTCATCTGCTTATGCAAACCAGACTGTAGAGAGGGACAAAGACCCATACAGAAGCAATGTGTGAACACTTAAGAAATGTGTTTCTTGGCACATTAATATGAGATGTCATGACAATTTTTTCACCTGATTCTCTTCTTGTTTTTGCATGTCATACCACGATGGCCCCTTCCACGTGAAGGAAATGGGTACTTCACATGAAAGAAGTAATCAGATCAACACTTGAACCTGAAAGCAAATTGATATACATCATTTATTTCAAATTGTACCATTAACATGAAAAATCTTAACTTCAGCAGTTCTGTTTTTCATTTTGGTGTGGCAACTAGCTTTGAGAAAGAAATAGAAGGCAGAAGATTTTTTTTGTAAGAGTAACGTAAACTTGTTACTGTCTCGAGTGAAATTTCTGTAAACAGAAGGATTATTTCCCTTTCTTATTCTTATTTAAAATTCTTGGTGAAAAAAGGCCACGCTGAAAATCCTGACAATATAGTATTTGGAATTTTGGTTTCTGGAATGAACTGCTTTTATTTGCACCCGGGAAAAACAGGAGTAGTCAACACTGCCACCCTGTGGTTTTGAGCTCCATTGCACTGTTATACTTTCCATTTAAAAGAACAAGGACAGGTCAAATTATTAAATTTTGTGAAAAAATATTTATGAAAACTTGAACTGAAAACTTTGCACAATTTTATTAAAATTTCATTCATTCTAAAACAAAGATTTTCAGCATGAACATTTCCCAACTTCAGGGGCAACCCAAACATCACAATATTGTGCTAGCTTCATGAGAACCTAAAAGTTAAGTAACTAGAAACTATTAAATCTATTTTCATTGTCCGAAGTTGCAAGAAATGCAAAAAGAGGACAGAAAATTAGTTTAATAATTTTCACTTTAATAGGAGAAGGTATGATTTGCAAGATAGGTATGGAAATTTACTTTTTAAAAAATACGGTTAACCTGACACATTCAGAAAATAAAAGGGACATTGTTAGATTAAAATAATCCAAAGTAATTAAAAGCAATTGTAAAAAATAAATGTAGAGAGAATATTTTTAGCTCATTTAAAAAGGTGCAATAGCAATACTGCGAAGAATTTATAACATACTTACTCAATCTATTCAATCCTTTGGGTCCAAAAACATATAGAAACTCTTTGGAAAAAAAAGTACTGAAACTTCAGAATAGAAAAAATAAACTTGCATTAAAAATTAACTTTCATATAAAAAATTATGACACTTGAGCTGCATCCACAGTATTTAATTTGTCTGAATAATATAGTTACAGATAAACAAGTTCACTCCATATACAATTACTGATACTTTTTTTTATACAGCTCATATTCCAATACATCAACACTTTTATTTACATGGTATTTCTGTACATTAACATCTTTCTAAAGTCAGTGCATTGTCAATAAGTTTTATACAATAATTTACAAAGTGAATGTAGTTAACTTAATAAATTTCCTGCTAATTCATGAATTAATTTAATTAAAAAAATAATTACAACCAATGTAACAAACACAGAAGATCAAACAACATTAGTAGATTGTGCTACCTGCTTAAATAAAACCTTTTTAAGTAAATAATTCGAAAATCTTTCAATTTTCATGGAGTTTGGCTAGGGAGATATAGACAAATGTGATCACAAAATTCCAAAATGAGAAATTCCACAATTCATAACATTTGCTTTTCTTCAGCCTCACTGTTTAGACCATTCTAAAGGTAAAAGAACACAAAAAATAGGGCTCGACACCTTAGGTCAAAGACAATACTTATTTTGAAACTGATCAATCCTTACAGAAGTACAACTTCCATTTAAGATGGGGGGGGGGTTGCCTGAGTAAAGACAGCACGATCAACTTTATATAGTTTCTTAAATGGATAAAAACAGCCCCTTTCTGAAAAGTATATACTTCCTAGTTGATTTGGCATTGTTGTAGAACACACTGAAAGGAGGTTGAATACTAATTAATTTTACAGATCTACGACGTAAATGTAAATTTAATCAGTAATTATGCCAAGTCTAAAGAGGGATGCTTAAGGAAATGAATTATAGAATTACTAACTTGCTGAGGCTCAGTTGAAGAAAAGGCTGAAAAAAGAGTGAAACTTTTACCTCAATTCAGATATGCTAACAATTTAACACAGCTAAAATACTAAAAGAAATGCCTACTCATAAATAACCTTTTTTCCAGTCTTGAACAAGCCCCAATCCTGCATTTCTTGCTCAAGCCAAAGTCCCACTGACTTAAAAGGGAGTTTTGGATGGGCAAGGAAAGCAGAATCTAGCCAATGAGTAATAAAATGAATGCCAAGTAGTAGCAAATTTGTTGACTAATTCGTTGTTAAAAAGTGGGTTTTTTCAAAAACCCTGCAAATTAATCCCTAGCCTGTTACAGTAAGAAAATTTGAAAATGCAAACCAATTAAAAAAAACAAACCCAGTTTAAATTGTGAAATGAACAAAAATCCTTCTTGCCTCTTAACATAACTACCTGACAACCATCATTTCTGACATTTGTTTTAAAAGACATAGTAGATAGCGGTGACATCCATTCACTCTGGAGCCCTCACAGCAACAAAAACGAACAATGCTCTCTGTACTTGTATGAATTTTTTTTTTTTTAAAAAAGTGCAAAATTTAAAAGCAACACTAGTAATGAAACGCAACACCTTTCCTTTCATGAACTGGGAGCACTTTGTGAAAGTGCACATTCAGACACAATGCATATAACCACAGATATTCCCTCCAACCTGAACAGTCTTTTTTCTGAGACTTTTCAATATATAAAAGATAGGATTCCTCAGGCCAGATAGCCATTCCTGAAATTCGCTGATTTGCACAACCAACATGTGGAGAAAGCAAATTATAATAAACCATTCAAGTGCAGAAATCAATCTGCGCTCAAATTATGATTTGGTTGTGCTCCCAACATATTGAAAGCAACAATACACAAATAGTGGCAAAAATGGAAAAATTCCATAACCATTTTGTAAGCTTTGTGCACTTTTCATTTTCTTGCTTTCCATGTCTTGCCAATAAAATGGGATGAAACTTCAGGAAAAAGGAGGTAGCAAAATCATGTTGTCAATAGACAACACTACAATTTTTTCCCCATCATCTCGAATCTAAGGAGAACCTTAGGATTTTGTTAGAATAATTGGTAAACTCTACACTACTCTCTTTAGCTCTTATTTGGACTATTTCATTTAGCTCTTATTTGGTCCTCGTAGGCTTTCATCAAACCATGTTATTTAAAGGCCAATGGCAGTTTTAATCTGATGTCTAGCATCAGACTTGTTTAGAGCATGTAGTGAGATATTAGAACAAAAACAATGTTTATGTTAACTGCTATCTAATTAGATTTTTCTTGTTGTGCTTTCTGACCACAGGATAAGACAACGGACATTTAGCTCGTTCACTTCAATAACACTGTAGTCAAATGTAAGTTTCATCCTGCATGCTCTCAAACGGTCCACAGAAGATCACTTGTTTACTGTAAAACACAGTACTTTTTATAATCAGACTCAAAATCTTCATCCATGCTGCTTGTGTCTGCCATCTTTTTGCCATCTATCTTTGGCAAAAACTGCGCATAGTCTACCCCCTGCTGCTCATAGAAAAGAATGTAGGCAGAGTCGGTGTCAATTTCATCAGGATGCAATTCCTGTAAAGCAGAACAAACATTTACTAAAACTTGCAGTTGTACCATTGTGCTACCGTCACTGAATTTAAATACATGCATTTACTGTAGAAACAATCATTTTAAATGGACAGTTAGAACAAGAAGAATCACATTTTCTCAATTTGCCTTACTTTATCAGGCTAAATTATTTACTTGGAAGTGAGATGACTTATAATAGTAATAATAATAATAATAATAATAATAATAATAATAATAATATTATTATTATTATTATTAATAATAAATGCAATTACTAAGAAAATATTCAAACCACAATTATCCAGTAGCTTCAACTCAAAATGTCTAGCACAAATGGCAACATTTAATTTTGTCTAGATTGTTATTGGGCAACTTTTTCATTTTGGTTCAAAATCATCAAGTATGCTTCCTTATTCTGTTAGCAGCTGATATGCAAATTTTAATGTTAAAAGTTTTCCAAGTACAATTCCAGGTCACCATTTTAATGTTCATATGTTACGTTTAAGCTATTCATATTTCTAAACAAACAGTTTACATAAAATTGTGTTTTAGCCCCACCCCAAACTAATCTTTCATGAAAATGAAATATTTACCTTACAGCTGCTGTCATTGTAACAGTACCACTTGTTATTTGGGTTTTTGGCATAAGTGACATAATGACCTCCTCCCATAATTCCTGAATGGCACTAAAAAAAGATTTTTTTTGTATTAAAAATATATCATTCATTGAGATTGAAACCAATCTGCCTTCTGTCACTGAGTAGCAATGGTTCAAGACATCCCTTGAAATCAACAGATCCTAAAATGCTCATCTACTGAATGCTTCAATGTTACAGGCTCTACTTGATCAAAGCTCTTTCCTCAGATGTCAATGCAATCTAGAGCAGTTACTAGCTACAATCTACCTAGGACATGCCTTTCATCCCCTTGAATAACGCAATTGGGTATGTCATGGATGATCTTCTGGCAGTTCTAGCTCAACCTGGCCAAACTCAATTAAATTCTCTCTCACACCCTTTTCCTGCATTCATCTTTCTCTGTTATAACTTTAGATACCACCACCACCACCACCACTTCCCCCATCCTTTTTATCCTTGAAATCATCTAATTCCTTCCCCTATCCATGTGTTATCAATTCATTATCTTCTACAATATCAAGTAAGTTGGATCCTTCATTTGTCACCACAACTAAAAAACAAAACCCCCACACTTTTCTCATTCTGGTCATCCTGTCCCTTGCTTTCTTGCAACCACTCTTCTTTGGCCTCCCTGGTGCCTACATCTCTGCTTCACCAGGTTTAAAATGCTGCTGAATTTTCCTTGCCTGTTGCTCTCACCACATCACTTCCCTCTTTGAACCACTCCATTGGCTACACCTCACCTACCATATCGTGTTTGAATTTCTCATCCCTTACGCATCTCCAGTAACAACGCCAACCTCAGTGTCCCTCTGGTGTTTCTCTCACTACTCCCCCACCATATTTACCTTCCTCAGTGTTGCACCATATGCTTAGAACAACCTCTCAAACGCAGAATGTCAAGCTCCCCCTCTCTCTGTGACATTTGGAGGTATCTGGCTGTACAACTTATGAATTCTGGTTGATATTGTAAAGTTATTATGAAATTGCTGTGTCATGGAATGCATCTCTCTCGCTGACAAGGTGTTATGTGCCCCCAACCCCCAAGACCAGGCACAATGGTGAACTCAGTGACTGCCTGGACTTCATTTGGACTCTGGAGGCTTAAAACATATGGGATCCCTTCACAACAGTTTGGCAAGTGTCCAGCAGGGCAAGTGTGTCTAGACCCGACAGTCAAACCTTTCCCAAAGATTCAGTTCTTCTGAGAGGTCTACGAATACTCATGAGTCAATTAAATGCCTTCTCCATTCAAACTCAATAAGAGAGAATATAGTGAGAGAAGGGAGAAATTTAAATAAAATCAAACAGCAATATCATCAAATGTGCACAATGGTCATCAATAACCAGTTAATCTAGTCACTGTCTGTCCCCTTCATTAGGAAAGTGCCTTTAGATGTTCGTAAGTATTAATAATGGTAAGAAATTTGGTATTTTCCAGACTGTCAGACAAATAAATATTCAATATGTCTGTATCTGTCTACAAACATAATCCTCAAACATTAATTTGTCAGGCCAGTATCTGGGAAGCATTTTGAGAAAGTAAAGCTTTATGTAAATGATACTTTAATCATTAACTCTAGGAACAGGTGAGAATCTAAATCTGGCAAAAAAGTCAGGTTAGACATAAGGACACCTTTAACAATATGAACAATTATGAAACAGAATATACTTAAGGAAGCAGCTGAGTCCCCATTATTAATAATCTTCAAAAAACATTAGAAAAGTTCCCAGTGGACTCAGAGCAAAGAAAGATCTTATTTGACACAGGAAGTAGGAATAGGTAACCTGAAAAGTCTCTTCCAATCCTAACTTCTTATGGACTGTGCTGTATTTCACATATTTTTGAATATCTGGGCTTGGCAAAGCTCTCATGCTCAGGATTTAATTAATCATTGTGTGGGGGGAATCGGAAATAATTTTCTCCCAGGCCAGATTGGCAGTGACTTTGCTTTTCTCTGTAATGTGGAACAAAGATTGCTTGCCAGGATTATCTGGATAAATCTCACAAACAGTTCCCTGCCATTGCAGGATCCTCAGGCATTGATGTACCTATCCGCTGCCTGTGGCACACAATTTCAATTGTTGGGTGTAGTGTGAAGGTGTTGGTGGCCCAGTAATACACATGTCAGACCTGATGATCTGGTCCCCCTCTGGCTTTAAACTCTATGAATGACTGACAGATACTCAAGCAGAAAAGCACTGTGCAGAGGTTAACTTTTCAGTTATATTCAGCTTTATGGTAAACTGAATTTACTGGAGGATAACTCCATTTAACTCTTCTTTTTGTTATTCTTCTCAACTCTTCTATAAATGTTTACTTCATGTGTATTGCATGTGAAATTCTAAATTTAACAACAAAATTGCAGTTTAAGCATATTTTACTTATATAAAATGTCAACTTACCGAAATTGCATATAGATTGTAAATAGGGTTAAAACAGACTTCTCTTTGGTCATCTGTCATATCCTCCTCACTGTGGTCATCAATCACACCATTGATACTGCCATTACTATATGCATTCTGCTCACAAATGTATCCATTGGCTAAAGTCATCTCGTCCTGAAAAATGAATAATTCACTCTGGCTAAGACCCAAAATGTGTCCTTTGCTAATGGCATCTCCTTGGTCAGAAGTAAGTTTCTGTTCCTGGTCAGTACCATTCTCTTTACTTGCATCCAAATTTTCTCTGCTATTTGATAGTTTGTTTTTACCTATCTGTGGTAGCCGCAGCCGCCCTTTACCTCTTCCTAAAGTCCTTGGGCTATTATTTGGGCTACTGTTTTTACTTGAAGGACAGCTGGTTCCACTTTTCCTCCCTGGTGATGGAGATGCTGTAAGAGAAAGAAGTTAAAACCTTCTAAGGTAAGCAAGCTGAAAGCCTAGATTCTCCAATACAAGATTTCTTTCAATAACCAGAGACACTAATGAACTAAACTTTTGGGATGGATAACTTTTTTTTTTTTTTTAAGCAACCAATGCATAGTTTATAGTTAGGACTACAGATTGAAACTATTAATTTTACATGGATTAGCTGGCAGATCTTGCTATGCAAAAAGAGGTCATTTACTCCCCCAATATACAATGGCACATATAGCAGTTGAATAACTTCAAGCCACAGAAAATTTGAAATGCCAATATATACCAACCCTGAATAACTCAGCTTCTTATTAATGAATGCTGTAATAGACTTACAATGGAAGACAATGGCAGAAATCAACATTTCAGAATAAACTTAAATTCTGAATCAATAAAACACAAACAACCTCACTTTTACAATGAGTACACTCTTCAATTGGCTTGTATTTTATAAGTTCAAGGATAAAGATGATTTTGAAGAAAGAACTACCATACTTCTTGCTATAGGTCAATAATCAATTTCTACACTGCAATTTATAGAGAAATTGATTTTCACTATTTATTCCCTACCTTTGATATTATTCAAGATGCTACTAGTGTTAAATGAGGATGGACTCCTGTTCAGCACATCCCCTTCGCCTGATGTACAAGTATTTTGGAGATCTGTTTTTCTAGGCTCCCCTTGTAGAATCCGTGGCTCAGAGAGGTCGTCAACCTGGGGAGTTCGTTGCTTTCGTTGACAATGACTTGGATCCCGTTGTACCAGAAAGGCACTTGGGTCAAAATTTTCACGAGGAAATTTAACAATTTTCTGAGATTTTATCCAACGGCCATTTACAAACTGAAATCGTTTCAGGTGAATTATCTAGGGTGAAACACATTAAAGAAAAAAGGTGATGGTTATATCACAATGACCTAATCAAGTAATTTAAATGTTCATTTTATTCTTCGAGATATAAATACCATAAGATTAGAGCACAAATCAACTTGCACTGTACAATGTGTGCGGTATCTGGGTCTACAGAGGCAACATCTACCAACCAACACTAGGTAGGAGATACAGCTTTAGTAAATAAATAAATAGTAAAGCATACTTTGTGTGCTTTGGACAAATTCAAAGGCAGCAAATGTAGATGCTGTGTAATTTAAAGAAGAGAACAAGGCTGTTTTTCCATAAAGGTAACACAACCAATGGCACTGCAATAAGTGCAATGAACATTTCCCTCCTTTGCTGCAGCAGAAAACCACATTTAAGTAGAGTTATAGCAGGTATTTTTTCATTTACATGATATAAAATGGATAATATATGTGTAGTGAGTTCACGTTGGGTCACCTATGATAGCCATGATTCAGTTGAGACAAAAGGGAACATAGGTAGATCTAAACCTTCCTTATTCTGTGAAAGTAGGAAGATGTACCCAGCAATCCGAACTCTCATGATGAGTGTACATTTTTACTATTGCCCAAAAGAAAGAAAATTATTGAAAGTTGTACCAAAATAGGGGGAAGCCTCCAAAGGTCCAGTTTTTTAGTGGCCAGGCAATGAGTCTTGCACTTGGAACAGTAATACATCTCATCTTCTCCCAGTTCCTCCTCACTGGTAAAAGCTCTTAGACAGCTATCCAGATTGATAGGCTCCGCCTGAGCCCGCCGGCTTTGTTCAACACTTTCGTGCTCTTCTAAAATCTAAAGAGGTTACCAGATTAAGATGAACTCTGTATCTTGGCAACTTTCCTAATACAGTAGAACCCCAGAGTTATGAACACCAGTGTTACAAACGGCCCAGTTAACCACACACACCTCATTTCGAACCGGAAGTACACAATGAGATAGCAGCAGAAATGCAAAAAAAAGCAAATACAGTACAGTACTGTGTTAAACAAACTACTAACAAAATAACAGGAAAGCAGCATTTTTCTTCTGTATAATAAAGTTTCAAAACTGTATTAAGTTAATGTTCAGTTGTAAATTTTTGAAAGAACCATAATGTGTTGTTCAGTTATGAACATTGTAGAGTTACAAACAGCCTCCATTCCAGAGATGTTTGTAACTTTGAGGTTTTATTGTACCTCAAGTTTATTGTACCAAGTTCTTCAGATTCACATCCAAGGTTCTTAGAAGTACCTTGCAAACTTATTGGGAAGTAACTTATTTAACTTGTTTGCAAGGAACTTCAAAAGCAAATTTATGTGATAAAGTCACATGTCTGTCATCTTAACACGATGCTCAGGAACATAAATCTTTCAGGGGCTTAGGTATGACTGCAATACAGAGGATAGCAAGTTTCTCCACTTCAGATCATTAAAGTTGTCAGATGGAGGAAGTGGCTAAAAAAGTCAAACGTTTTTTATAAAAACAAAATAAGCAGGGCCTGGGGCATTACCGTTTTCATATGCTTTAGTTTACCTAGAATTTCTTCAAGCACTGGTTGGTTTGGTTTTTTTTTTTTTTTTTTTAAAAAAGCCCACACTTTGGTACACATTTCGAAATTTAGAAGAGTTATTTATTTTAGCTAGTTCTGTGTCTCTTCTTTAGGATTATTAGGTAGAGATGTTACTATAGAATTCTTTTTAAAGACATTCCTATTTTTGTCTGATTCCTCCATTTCTATTGTGCAGGAAGGAAATAAATTTAAGGCACATATAGTGCCTTTCATCCGAGGATCTGAAAAAAATTCTTTACAAATGTTAATTAAGCCTCAGACGCTCACCTGAGGTACAAGAAGTATTATACATTCTCTCTACATACAGGCAAATTGAGGCACATTGAGGTTCATGGTAATTTGATGGCAGCCATCATAAAAACAGGATAACCTTAGGAGAAACAGTTATTTTATTGTAGTACGTACTTGATGGCTTTTCCAGTCTTTTCTTTTAATAGGACATTCATTTTCCCTCTCAAAGTAATGAGATATGCAAATAGCGCCAATGATCCTTTATTTAGATGCAATTTTTTTTTTTTATAGTCTATCCTCTAGAATTTACTCATACTTGAAGCTAAGTTTATTAGCTACCTTCTAACCACCACTTGGGTTACTTCCCAGAAATTCTCTCTAGAGACATTTTATCGCTACCATTAAATTTAAAGTACTATATTATTGTTTCCTATGCTATGTTCACATATATTGTGTCCTTTAAATTGGGCATGGTCTCCTGTTGAACTCCGCATTATTGGAGACTCAGACTGACATCCGTTGGACCATTACATAATGCCTACAGAGGCATCAACTGCTCCTTGTAATAATGGCTGACAGCAAAACCACCAGTCTACTTGTGTGTCTCGGGATCAAGGGTAAAGAAGTCAGTCTTTGCCAGCAGAGTTTAACTCTCCATATGTCTGACAGATACCCTATGTGTCTTGAGGTGCATAGTTGAACTTCCATCTTTCCCTAAGCTACCATCTTGGTTCATCAGTACAAGAGTATGGTTATGCAGTTAAAAGCTCCTCCCAATTTAGTCTCACTCTTCCTAAACCTCACATTTTGGAAATAATCTGCAAAAAATTTTGGCCTGACCTTGGTTTTTGGTGTGGATTCTGCCAATCTTAACTTCTTTACACAGCTTGGAGCCTCTAAGTACCAGATTTCTGCCTTCCTTATCTTTGACCTGGTCATCCACCTGTAAAGCTATGGTTTTTTAAAAAAATTATTGCCACCCCTTGTTTCTTAGCATAACCTTCTCTCCTAACCCTGGCACAAGAACCTCTCTGAGATGCGGTACATAAAGTCCTGTATAGGGTCTGGTTCTAAAAGTACTACTCAAACAGTCAGCCACCCTGTATTCAGCTGACAAGGATACGTGGGATCAGCAAGTACCCTGGGCATGAATTTTAAGGGGTGCCATTGGTAATTTGGATTCGATTCCCTCAGTGGTGGAGGAATGAACTGGGAGAGAAAGAGAGCTGGTGTCCAGTGTTTTGCTTTTGCTCTCTGAAGCTATGATGGCTTAAGCAAGTTTTCCCTGATATAGATATCTGGACTTTGGCTGAACCTAGCCTTGTGTTCTACCATTTACTTCAGGATGTAGATAAGGAAAGTCATCTTTTACATTTAGATATTGAAAGACATGACATTTTTTGCTATCACTTTTTTTTAAAATACCCACACTTTAGCTGGTGCTTGAAATCCAATTCAAGCAGGCAAAGTCAACTGCTTAATTTGACGTCACTACAACTAGCATGTTACAGAATGAAACGCAGAGATATTGTGCGTGAACAGTGTCCCTGCTCTGACCCTGAAGTTCCAATATTCTAACACTACTTTTCCACAGAGGGCTTGTTTAGACAAACAGTTGATGTGCAGCAAGCTTGGGTGTAAATCCACAGTGCACTAACTGGTCATGTGGACCCTGCTAATGTGCACTAGAAGTTCCCTAGAGTGCTTTGATCTGCTCCACCGTGAAACAAGAAGCAGGCAGCATTATCTCCTGCAAATGTGAACAAACTTGTTTGTGTCTTGTTGGTCTGAGGGGCTGTCTGAACAAGAAGTAGGATTGAGTGGACTTGTAGGCTCTAAAGCTTTACATTGCTTTATTTCTGAATGCAATTTTTTTGTACATATTTCTACATTGTAAGTTCAATTTTCATGATAAAGAGATTGTATGAGGTGACTTGAAAAATACTGTTTCTATTGTTTTTTACATTGCAAATATTTGTAATAAAAATAAACAAAGTGAGCATTATACACTGTGTATTCTGTGTTGTAGTTGAAATCAATATTTGAAAATGAAGAAAACATCCAAAAATATTTAAATAAATGGTATTCCATTATTGTTTAACAATGCGATTAAATGCATGATTAATTTCTTTAATTGTGCGATTAATCGCCATTAATTTTTTTAATCGCTTGACAGCCCTAAAATTTACACCACAGTATGCTGTGCACTAGCTGTTCCTCTGAACAAGCCCCAAATTCCATCTGACACTCTGAAATGTTCTCCTTTACAGTGAAATGGGTAAATCCACCCCTTATATATAACGCCACTGGTTTCAATTCAATTAACACTAGAGATTAATTTGGTCCAAATTAAATAATGCCACTATTATGCCAGATGTTTCATGTACCTTTTGGATTGTTACCTCCCCATGTTCTGTAAATCTCCTTCTCTCATGACCTATTTAAAGGTTTTCAACTTCTTCAGCATACTGCAGTCTTTTCCCCCCAACCCTCCAAACCCTGCCAATACGAGTGCCAGCACGTCTCCAAAATGCACAAAATCTAAACTCAAACCAGTTTGCCCCCAATACACAATCATAGCCAGTGACCCCTTATTTCCTCAGCTAGCCTCTTCCACATTTCAAAACAGAAAAACACAAATTAAGGGAATGCTCCATTCTCCACATGGCAGGATGTCACAAGCTGCCCCTCCATTGGCAACACAGGCACACCGGTCTCTGAGTTGCTAATACAGCCCCTTTACTGTTCTGAGATTCCCCTGAGGAAACTTGCCTGAGAATACTGGGAGATTCTGGCTGTAACTTCCTAACTATTTTGAGGGCCTCAGAGCTCTTCAAAACCCCACTGAATGACTGTCTTCAAACTTCTGGATTTCAGAAACTACTAAACTTTTATTTTAAACTACATTAAACAAACATAATATCTTACAGTAACTTTCTACTACTTATTCTATTAGGGATTAAAGTCTAATTTTTTAAGAGCTCAGCAGGGCTTCCCTTCTTGATCACAGTTAATCCCCTGGACCCACCCCAGTGATCTTGCTCTGTTTCTCCTCAGGAGCTAATTGATGATCCTTCAAATTCCAATCAAACCCTTGAAGTTCCAAACTAACGGCCTAGATGCAACTTCCATCCAGGAAGCCAACCCTCCGTGTCTCTGTGCACCCACTGGCATACGTTCTTCACACACATATCCCGTCACACAATTTCATTAAAGTTTATTCTATAACATCTGATGTCAAACAATTTCAAGTTAGTATAGTCCCTTTTCCACACAGCACATCAGACTTCCTCTAATCTTAGGTCACCCTCAAACTGAAAGGTGAGATGTTTCATTGAGCTTACATATAATGTCAGGGCATACAATGCACGTTTTAAAATCAGAAGGCAGAGAGCCAACAAAACTTATGCCTTTCATCAAATATGACAATATGGGCCAAATTTTCAGTGGGCATCCAAATGTACTTGTAAATACTTTACTGGTGCATCTGCACACAAGAAAACCCACTTCTGTGCATCAAGGCCATTTAAACGTATGTATAATTGACTGTTTACATGTGTCTCTTCAGGGCTGCATGTGTACAAACAGATTCAGCCTCTGGGCATGTTAAAAATCATAATTCCTTTTGCATGCATAACACTTTTGAGAAACTTAAATTGCTCATTATTATTCACCTTAGCAACACACCTCTCTTTGCCAAGTTTAAGAAGGTTACTCACTTGTAACCAGGAGCTCTTCATTAAGGACTCATCAGATACACTGGTAATGCAGCTCTGCTGGCTAAATGTTTCACAGTTGTGCCTGTTGGAAATTTTCCTGCCCCCTGCTGCCCTTCCTCTTAGTGTTCCTGAATATTCTGAGGGCGAGGCTATAAAAGATGCTGTGGGGCTCAGGCTACCTCAGTTCCTCTGACTGTCTCCACAGATCGGAGGCAGTAATTAGGACTCCAAAGAAGAGGGGAAGGTGGGCATGGAGCGTAAATGTGCACAGCCCATGCAATACTGTCATCTGTGGAAGATGGAATGTGAAGTCCTAATTAAACGGTGCTCTTCAAATACAGCGTCCAACCAGAATGCTAGGTCTAGTGCATAATGTTTTGTAAATGTGTGAACAGAGAGCCATGTAGCAGCTTTGCAAATTTCTACAATGGGAAATATACCTAAGGCATGCCAAGGTATTTGCAGTGTAAAGGCCTGATAGGGATGTGGAAATATGCATCCCATAAACTGAGAGCCCCAAATAAATCTTGGGGCTATTGGGAGAGAATTATGGATGCTAGGGTCAACATACTGAAACTGAATTTTTTGACGAATGAGTTGAACTCTCTCAGGTCTAAGATGGGTCAGAGACAGATACTGATTCTGAAGAAAGATGGCTATCTGGAATACGATCCCTTTCCCCTGAACTCCTTTGGAACTTCTGCTATGGCCCCTACTTCCATGAAAGTGCAAACCGCTATTCTTAATAAGTTCTCATGAAAGGGACACACTAGCGCCTCCTGAAGTAGTAGTGTATGGAGCCAGTTTTACACTCCTTGTGAATTCTTGGGGTTAAGGTGTTGCAGACCACAAATGCTGAAGGAGACCGTTCTTTCACCACTCAAGCCAGATACCTCATATGGGCATCCAAAGCAGGGAAAACATGATTTAAGAGGTACACCCCTTAAATCATGGCCTCTTCCCCTTTGCAGCCACCACAGGATTGGTAAGCTTTCACACCAATACGTGGGAAATAATAAAATAAATACTTAAGAAAATAAAGAAGTTAAAATTTCTAACATTAAGTTTTCTAGGAGGGTAGGTCCAAATTGCATCTCCCTAGAGAGGTTCCTGGCCTGTCTGCTTGCCCAGTTGAAAGGAACCGAGGTGACCAGAGCACACCACTTCCTTTTATAGCCTTGCCCTTGATTTTCAGGAACAATAAAGACAGGGGTGGACAGAGGTGAGAGACAATTCCTATGGGCACTGCTGTGACATGTTCCACTCAAAGCTGCACCACGAGTGCATCCCATGAGTAGGAATGTATAGCAGTCACTCAAAGAAGGGTCTGTTTTCAAAAGCTTACAACCAGAAAGTTACATTTTTTATTTATTTAGGATAAAATTTCAAGAATTGTCAGCCAAGTTCTGTTTGTAAAATGTTTCTTTCAACTATGCACAGACAGGTAATGCATTCTTTTAATGTACAAACAGAGCATGACATCTGGGGTTTTGTTTTGGTTTTTTGCTTAAAAAGTTACCCTTGAGGGAGAGCACAGAAGTATTTTTATAGGCACAATTTGCAAACAAATCCCAATCCCAAAATCACTTACACATGCTATCTTTAGTCACATAAGTAGTCCCAATAAACTAATGAGGCTACGCATGTGTATTAAGTTTAGCTTGTGCACAAGTGCTTTCAAGACTGGGGCCTCTTTTTTGTGGATGTTATCCTATCTTTAGTCTTCTAGGAGACTAAATCAAAGGTCATTGTAGCGGGACGCACTGGGAATGTGCACCTTTTGTGGTTATCAAAAGCATCATCACTAAGTAAAAGGCCTATGGATATACCAATGTCACATAAATTGCCCTTTACAGACAACCTTCGTTTTAGCTCTTTCCATTATTGATTTTGTCTTCATTATTTCAGCAGAAGATGAAACACAAAAGCAATAATGCAAGTGCCTAAATACTGAGAATATATGTTTCTAATCTCGCTCCTGCTGAGATGGACTAATGATGAGCACGCAACCACGGAAGTGATGTTAAAATGGGATATATTTCAGAGCTAATAAAGTACAAGTAAATATTGCAACCTAAGATGTGCTGCTGGGTTTATTTTGTAAATGATTTTACCCGTTCCTGTGATGTCTGGTAGCGGAGATGAAGGGCTGTAGGATCCCAGTCTACGGCGATGTAAGCATTTCCAATACAAGCCCTGTCTTCTGCACACTCGATTTTACACCCACGACAAAATCTAAATGAAAAAAACCCTTAGCCTCAATGGTGACAGAGGAATTATCCAATAACTTAGATTCCTGTTAATCAGAAGGATACTTTGTTCTCCTTTTTTCTGTTCTCAGACCATGGCCGTCACTGTGGTGTTTGAGACTTTGCTTTCAGTGCCAGAAAGGTGTGCTTTTCCAATAGGATAACCCAGGTATGTTAGTGATCATTCTGTAACATACTAGTGGAGACAGGGCACTGTATTTTTTACCACCAGGTAGGTTGGCAAAGTCAACACTATACCTGCACCCATAGTTGACCTTGCCTAGCTACCTGGCAGTTAAAAATTACAGTGCCTTGTCTCCACTAGGATGTTACAGCAGGATACCTAATGCACACACTTTTTTGTAATCAAGACATAGTCTGAATGCTTTCCAACAGTGTATTATGCAACATGACTAGCATCTGTCACGTGTGCCTCTCTTCTCTCTCCAAATTGTGTGTAGCCTTTTAAATGCGTGTGAGATGCAGGGTGGATTATAAGTTAAGGCAAGGTCTTCCTCTTTCTTGACAGTTTATAACACAAATAGGCTTATTTTTTGTTTCTCTTCAGTCATATTTTTTCCTGGTATGAAGTCTCCTGGCCCTTATGAGGACTAGACATCAAGAGGCAGGATCTCAAGGTAAGCCAAGGATTGTCCAGTATAGTGTCAACATGATTAGTTTCAGGTTCACTAAAGGCCCATCTGCATTACAGATATAACCATACACTAGCTTGGTTGTCTCCTACAGTAAGAGATGTACCTGATCTAATCTAATTTATTTAATTGCTTGTGAGGACAACAACGTTTCAGGGTGTAAGATGGTTATACAGCTATATAGTACAGCCTTAGATGAATAGTTATACTGGTAATATGAACAGGCCCTAAGGTATAGTTGAGTGTTAAACCTTAAAGAATACTTGGTAATTTTCAAGTGTTTCACACCATAGGGACAAGTCAATTTCTCATGGCTTTTGGGGACTTGAGAGGGTGTTCTAGACTAAGAGGAAAGGTTTCTGGCTACTGGGAAAGAGGTTATGGCTTGTCTACAGCAGCTCATACATGCCTTTCCCCAAGGTGAACTGCCTACTGTCACTGTCAATTCCTACTCAGGCTAGGAGGCAATGATTTTTATTGGAAGGGCAAGCCTGCAAAAGAAAAAACATTTTCTCTATGCGGAGCAGCAGAGAGAAAGCAACGTGGCGACATGGGGACAGTTAGTAAGGGCTTTTTGGGTGGTCACAGACTTGTTCTTTTTGGGGGTTTGGTATTGACTTGTCCTAAGGAATGTAACGGGTTAAAATATATTTGAAAACTTGGTGCTGGTTTCCTATGTTGAAGCTTGCATGTCAGAATAATTTTCAGCTCTGTAAGTCATAAAAGCAATTCTGCAGTGAAAACCTGCCACTTGGGGGTTTGGGTTAAATTAAATTCCAAATTCTCATTGTTGGATATTACCTCTTGAAGTCCTGAAATCTATCAAAAATCCATCATCATAAATTACATTTCTGCTTAAGTTATCCCCTGGCTCAATTCTAGAAAGAGCAATTCACCTGTACCATGGACACCATGCACAAGAATTTCCATCCTTCTGAACCACCCTAAGGGTAAATGGATACTGGTACCCCATGCTGTCGTCGCTGAAACGGAACAGAATACAACAAGAAACGTAAGTATTGATCTAGTCTCCTGAATTCCTTGCCATACAGCACACACTATTCACCCCACGTTTGATTTTTTGTTTGGAAGGAACGTTTAATACAGTAAGCAAGCATGATGGTGCACGAGATCAATGCTTAAGGGAGCAGATTCCAACCCATTAAGAGCTGCTTAACAAAACGCCTCCCTGTGTCATCTAAATTCCACTAAACACTAATGTTTGCTTTGTAAGTCTGCTCAGCAAGACAGTCACATTAAGCTGCAACATATTTTTGAGGGAGGAGTCCAAAGAGCAGCAGGCATAATTACAATACATATCAATCAATCACACAATCATACTACAAGCCTCATTTTATTACATGGTAAAATAAAGCTATTGGACCATTTACAAGGACAATAATAAACTGCAGAGATGGAAATTCATAAATACTTTTAAAGATCCTGCTGAGGTAACAGATCTCACTTAAGACTATCGCAGTAGAATTCTCTCCGCATATACTAGCGGATACACTGAGCCAATTAAGTAACAGTCCAGATTATCAGAGGCTCACAGTAATACACTAAATTGGAAAATGGTCACTCATCTCATCTGAAATGCATTGAAATATTTAATTCACTATGTTAAACATTAGAGACTTGTTTAGCAGTCATAATGCAGCAAGAAAGCACCCTGATGTGAACAAAGGGACATAGCAGAAAATTTGCTGGAAGCCAGATCTACACACACAGTTGCACAGATACAACTAAAAGTGTCTGTCTGAACCCATTCAATTAAACCCATACAAAACCCTGTGGGGACATACTTATTTCCATTTAAACCAGGCTTATGTCTGTTAGTCCTGAATACTTGGCTCTTTTCTCTTTCAAGTCTCATTCCTCTTTGAATACATTTAATAATTTGCCACAAAGCCAAACCTTCATCCCATTCAAGTCAAAAGCTAAATTCCCATTAAGTTCACTGGGAGTAGGATTGCCATTGACAGAATATCCATTTACTCCCCTAGCTAACATGGAAACAGACTCACTTATTTAAATTAACTCAGCTATAAATTAATCCACCCCACAAGCTACCTATGCAGTTAATTACATTCCAGACCATCCAAAATCACTGCCACACAGTGGAAGACCTTATCAGTATCTCATTCTTAAAATATATCAACTGTGCTCACATAAAAAAAAGTGTATTATTTTCCTGCACCAGGCTATGTAATGAATTATCCATCAGTGATTCAAAAATGTGCAGTATGTAAGAATAACTTCAATTGAAACCTAAAAGCATAAGTTAGATAACTATATTAAAAGACACATAGCATCATTATTTAATTTGTACTACATGAAGATGACTTGGCTACAAAAATAACCCACCAGATGGAATCCGCAGGCAACAATGCATTTGAGCTAAAAATATATGCAATAGTTTCTAAAATAGTTGACACTTGGAGTTTAATTGGGCAGTAAGACCATATCGTCATCTTATGGAATGTCTCATGTCAGCAATTAAATTTACAAAGCAAGGCTAAGCACTAATACTTTTGAATCCTTATAAAGAAGTTTGTACCACAGTAAAGAGTGATCCCAAGCCATAGGTTAGCACATCCAACTCACCAGTCTTGTGCATGGTTACTAGCTTCCTGGGGAGGGAGAGGGCTGGCAAGCCGGGAAACCTGAATCCATACTGCATCATACAAGTCTCTTTTCCGAGTCTGAACAGTACATGGAACAATTAATGGCATTCCAAAGAGACTGGGACGATTCTTCTGAGATGAAAGGAAATACAGTTCCGTCCGCATCTGTATTTACAAATTAAAGGAATGAATGTAATGTATTTTTGTGTGCGCATTAACTGATATTATGACTATCAGAAAGCTCTTTCCACTTGTCATTCACTTCAGTATTTTCCTGTGCTCTGTTTGATCTTGAAAGACACTAATAATTCTACAATAAAATCACTGAGCATCTCTGAATCATCCGAATAAGTCAGCATTAAAAACTGTTATTTTTTAAAGTTGAGTTACGGTCTGAAAACTCTATCATTGACTTTTTATGTACTATAGCAAGCATCATATAGACCGCAATTGCTAGGCTGTATCAGCATTTCCATCATAAACCTGTATTAAATTAAACTTCTACTTTCTATTTAATATTACTTATGTCTTTCCCTTCCTCACCAACTGGTAACATTTAAAAACGTAAACAAGCACCTTTACGTACAAGTCATCAGTCCCATAGTGCAAACCCTGCCCAGTGTTTATCCCTTAAAAAATAAGATGGTTTTGTGACTAGAAAACACAACAGGCAATCAGATTTGGGCTTTGTGGACTTTGAGAGATCTTGGACAAGTCATTTAACCTTTGTGCCTTATTCTCCCCATCTATAAGAACGGGAACAATACAGCCTATGTGACAGATATTGAGGCTTAATACATGTGTGTTTATAAAATATACTGAGATCCCTGGATAAAAACAAAAACCAGTATTAGCCAGCTGACCCCCGCCATTAATAGAATGCCTAGAAATAGAAAGCTCTAAGCACAAACTTTTGATGGAGTTTCTGCAGGCAATTTGCTTTGCCGTATGGGCTGCATAACTAGTTTAGATCTGATAAAGAACATTACACCAATTCCCTAAAAGATCTCCTACCAACCCTTATATGAGGCCTATGGTGGTGTTATTGGACAATGGTTAAAAAAAAAAGCCTCACAAAAATATACTATGAAAAGGGAAGTTATGCAGCCTTCTAGCCCACAAACCACTGGTTGTAAATGTTAACCGCTTCTAATGCCTGTAGGCTGAGAAAGTATACAGAGTGCAGAATTATCTGAGGCACTCAGTCAACCAGCTGTGACATTTATAGTTTAACGTGACTACAGATGCATTTACAAAGAGCAGTTGACACTAATAAAACGACCTGCAAATGCATGATATGCCTTAGCTCTATACTGGTTCTGTAAAGGAGATTATGCAGTTCCAGGTAAAGGGAAAGAAAAGAGTTTCAAGTAGCTTCTCAAATCAGATTTCTTCTGATCAGAGTGGACGCCTGAAAGCAAGATAGATTAGACTACAATGAACGGTCAAAAATGCATCTTAGCACTAAGGAAATATGCTAAGAGTCACTGAGGAAAGTAAAACCCCTACATTAGACATGGTGGCTAAACTTTCAAAGGAAAGCATAACACATGCTCATACAACTTCACATGTATGCCTACATAACAGGTGATTGTGCATATAAATGGGTACTTGTGTGCCCTTCCTAAGACTGCAAATATACATTCATTCATTCATTCAGTTTCATCCAAAAAAAATCACTGCCTTTTACAAGTAGCCTACACGACACATTTGCAACTAGTGCAGAATATACTAACCATTTTTCTGTGGACTGCAATGATGTAGCCTATAAATGGACTATCAGAAAGCAAGGACATATGACCATTCATCATCCCATTGGCAAGGTTATTCTCTGTTCCACATGGCACTACAGTATTTGGCATTCCATTTGGAATTAGTGTTGGTCTGGGGAAATCCCCATTCATCATTATATTGAGCATTCCATTAGCTGATGGTCCAGTGGAGAAATCTGAATTTAAGTACAAACACATGGTTACTGAATTATGATACTTGCACCATTAATATTTATGAACTGTGATTCAGCTGCTTTGGCTACAAATCAATCTGCTCAAACTTGCTTGTTAAATGCTATCTTATACAGAAGTGACCCATGTCAATTACTGAATGTACTGAACCAAAGTGTACACAGACCACAGACACAAACATTCACATCTATCCCTTAGTACCACTTCAAAAACAATTAAGTCTTTGAGAAGCAGATGTAGCCAGTCCCAGTCACAATATATATCCCACTGTTAGCAGTGTCTACTGCTCAGAACAGAAGAATGCATCAGATTCTGTTCCCAGCTTTGCCAAAGATTCACTAGGTGATCTTCAGCAAATCATTTCTCCGTGCCTCCGTTATGCTCCTTTTAAAAAGGGTAAATTTAAGATGATATGTTGTGAAGTTTAATCAATGTTTATAAACTGTACTAAAGTCCTTGGATAAAATACATAACCCATTGTTTCATGTTCTCTGTGTGTGTATATAAATCTCCCCACTGTATTTTCCACCAAATGCATCTGATGAAGTGAGCTGTAGCTCACGAAAGCTTATGCTCAAATAAATTTGTTAGTCTCTAAGGTGCCTCAAGTACTCCTTTTCTTTTTGCGAATACAGACTAACACGGCTGCTACTCTGAAACCATACATAACACAGATATTATTGTCCCAGTATTGATGCAAATCTAATTATAAATACACAATTAGCAACAGCAACCAGAACGTGTAACAGTGTTTTGGTTTTTAAACATTTCCTGTTCCATCCAATTGAGTGTATGAAATATTCTTCCCTTCCTCCAAACCATTCTTTTTCTTTAGCCTCATCTCTTTCCCCATTATAAAGCTGGATTTTTTCTGTACCTCGCCATTTATACCTGATCAATACTCTTGGACCAATTTAAACAAACAGGAAAATGAATAATTTTGTTTTACCTGTTTGCACAGGACTAGACGCTGACGTGGGGGATCCTGGGACCGGTATCTCAAATGCACACAAAAACCCACTCACTGATAACCGAACCTTCTGGTTGTCTTGAGGAAAGTTCTGTAGAGAAAAACAGAATAGAAGGAATAATAGTATAATATAACAGCATTTAGTATTTTCCACTGTGATCCTGCATACATTTATTTGTTGAAAATATTTTGTGATGGCAGACTTGGCTTTAAAGTATATACATTTTATTTAGAATTCATAGATTATTTCTCATCAGGCTTCCACCCTAAAATATTTGGTAGCATTTAAACACATTATGTCACTGCTTGTCTTTGAGTTAGGCCCGGTCAAAATGAGAAAGTTGTATCATTTTACCTAAAAATGTGATTTTGAAATCACTTTAGTTTAACTGGTGCAAATAACTTTGCTTTGGTCTGGTTTAAGATTGGTTTATTTGGATTCAGCTTAGACCAATTCTAAATTAACCCTGGTTTAAACCAAAATAAAAGCGTTCACATGGACTCGCACCATTTAAACTAAATTGATTTAAAAATCACATCTTTATTTAAACTGGTGCAATGTTCATGTAGACAAGATCTTATGCTGAAGATGTGAAGGAATTTTAATATGTTGCTGTACAGGCTTCAGTAATTACTTTAAGTACTGAAAGGATGCTCGTGTCAATGAAAGCATGTTACCTTTATATTAGAGCTATGTACTTCTGCAAGAAGAATTTGTTCTGGTTTTAGTCGACAAAGTTCACTTAGCTGCTTTTTTAAACCTGTATACTTTTCATCCATGTTCAGTCTGAGCCCATATCGAACAGGGGTGGTACCATCTAATTTAATTACTTTAAGAGAAAGAAACACACTTTAATCAGCAAAAATGGCAGTGTTTTTGTGAGAATAATACAGGTCACATTTCTCATTTATTAAAAAGCTATTGTATCTTCCATTTTAAGACTTAATCTTTTTATTTACTACCAGACACTTTTCTAGCATTTCAAAGACAAAAGAATGTCTTAATACTGGACAAGAGAACCTTCATTACCTGCTTAAGTGTGGGAGCAGCAGTTAAGGGGTTTTGTTTGTTTGTTTTTGTTTTTTAAACACTATGTCTTTTTTTTCCATGTCTTAAGATCCAAGCATGAAAAATTATTTTTCTTCAGTAAAAGGTTTGAAGATCATGGTAGAATTCTGCACTGGGCAGACTCTCAAAAACTATCTGTATAATCAAATTGCTACTGACCTGAAAGCGGTCTAGAAGGCCTCAAATTCTGAAAATTATACACTTTAGGCATCAAATCTTTTAGTTGAGACAAAACAGATGGCAGCACCTGAACTATGCTCACTGCTATGTAAATATTTGATAGCTAAATCATTCTTTTGTTCTAGTGTAAATGAAGCCCACTGAAATTAGGTAGATTTTAGTAGTGTAAAAGGGCACATTTATGCTAGAATATTTTACCTCAATTCCAAGAAAGGTCCAGCTGCATTAATGCTAAGTGCCAGTGTAGACAGGACTCTTACCACTGTGCATTGAAAACCTCTTCTGTATCACTGCTGGAATGCGAGTATGTTTTATGACAGGCAAGACTAGAGTGATTTAAATTCTGACTACCCACCTGTAATTTCTAAGTGCATGTAGCTATCCATTGGAAGAGGCAAGGATAAAAAATTAAAAGGGTCAAATCGAACACTTATGTGCCCACATGTTTTGCATTTTACTTGGGACCTTAACTGCCCATGAAACAAATCCACTACGATTGATCTGTTTCTTCTCAGATGATTTTCCCAGGCCTGAAACAAAAGTGTAAAGTAAGTTAGAAATGTAGCACAATTGCTTGGACTTGGTAGGGGGAAGTGTGTTACAAGATTCCAAGATATTTATAAAAATATGGTGCTAATATATGCTGTACTATAAGTTATTTGACCAGTGTTATAAACAAGCAGGAAACAATTTAGTTTCAGCATTAGAAAAACATTTGTGATTTAGGACAGGGTTACAGCTTCTTTAAGTAGCTCTCGGCACAATCCCTGGGTATCTTTTCAAGTATTGCTATACATTGCTTCTGAAAAAATGACTTCCTTAAGATGACATTGTGAGGTTCCACATTTATGTTCTCCTCATAATTTTTAGGTCAAATTTACTCCTTTTACCAGTAACGGTGATTTTTCTAGCTGCCTTCAAATACAATGTAATCTATGAAAAATTCAAGCTGTATTTATTCTGCCACTATTATCATCTGTCACTGATAATAAATATTCCGCTATTTCAATTTAGTGATCAATTCTTTTTAAAGGTATGAGGCAGAATAGAATCCAGCTTGCTCTTCCACAGATCTACAAAAGTAAAAAAATCTGTGTAAGACAAAGAGAGAAGGTTCAGACACAAAGGGAGAAGACTAGCTGAACAGAAAGGTGACATTTGTACAAAGTCAGTTTTCTATTAACGCAATTTAAGAGATGAAATACCAGTAAAATAATGGAAAGCCTGCTTGAATCCAGTCCAAAACATCCTTTTAAAATGCATCTATGTTTCTACGGATACACATAACACATCGTGTACCTACATAACATCAAGAAAGTCTGGCAAGTTAAGAAAAAAGGGGAGAGTCTCATTCACTTTTACTCAGCATCCACGTGACAGAGATCAATAGCTAGAATTTAAGGATCTTTCCTACAAAAATATTTATTCCCAGCATTTACAGTTTCTAATGATCCAAATACGATCCTATGTTCAGAGGTAAACACTGTACAGATCCAGTATGTAACAAAAGAAAACACAACAACAGTATTATAATGGAAAATGTAACCTTTAACCTTACTGACAAGATAGAAAGCCAGTAGCACCAAAACAGGTGTATTTACCAAACTACTAAGAAACCATGTATAACTACCAGAAATACCATAAAATCCACGAATATAATCTGGCTTTCATTTTTGAGTGCTTGGCTTCATATATATTTCAACTTGCATGAAATCTGAGGGCATATCGCAGACTCCAGAAAGTGAAAGCCAATAAATATGACCAATCCAAAGGTCATGGTTAGGAATGAATTATTGTTTACAAAAATACACTTTTGGAATGTTAGATAATGTTACGTTGCAATGTAATATTTATTTTAAACTTTTATGGCAGCAAGCATCCACGACAAATTTCCTTTTAACCCCACTCAGAGGTGGGCAGGTAAAACTCTTTATGCCATAGGCAAAATATTTCAGAAATTATCTAACTGTCCTGCTGTTCTATTGAGTCTACAAACATTCACACAATGTGCTTCAGTGAGATCATATATTTGCATGGATCTTGCTGAAATTAACAGATAAAATCATCACCACTTGCTAAAAGTATTGGGAGGAATCCTATATTGTATTTCAGTTGGATTAAATATTGCTTTAAAAAAAAAAAATCTTTATTTCACTGGTTCTAGAGTGCTGTCAGAAAATTGTGTGTCAGTGCAGATTCTACTGGCCTAGTGTCAATAACTTCCAGTTCAGACACACCTCTGCTGCTACCTCCCAATCGGGTCGACCGTCACTATCTTTCAGTTCTACATATGGCTTATCATGAACTCTGTTCAGATCCTCATGAAGACCATCCAGAAGAAAAGCCAGAAGCTCCTGCGAGTCCTGCTGCTGGAAACCATTAAACCTTGGAGCATATTTTGCTATCGTCCACTATATAAAAAAAAGAAAAAAAGAGTAAAAACCAAGAAGTTATTTGATAATAAATCACAGAAACCTTTACTTATAACAACAAATTAACCTAGTGAAGATGTATGATGGTGACCAGTGTAATAACTACATTTTTAAGTGTTAAAGATGAGTACATAAGTTTCCAGGGTCAGAGCAAGGCCAATTGTGAGTTGTGAAAGGTCTTTCATCTCTAATTAAGGGAAATAAAGGACCGTGTTGTCAGCCCGATGTGCACATAAGCCAGAACTCCCATTAACATTAGTGACTGTTCTGAATCTACAGCTTCTGCACTGGATTATGACATAACCCACAAAAAGGGTATTACAATGATCATCGTCATGTGTCATATTCATGACACACCTATACGTGCTTGTGCGACAACCTAAATTGTAATTTAATCTCATAAGAGATTTCTAAATTAAAATTCCTTTAGGTGGGTATCCAACGGGTACAATAAATATTCAAAATCCCTTCCAGTCCTACATTTATTCGATTCTATTTCTCCAAAGACTGCAAGTAAAATTCACTACTGGTATAACTACCTACATCACAGACACTTAAGCTGCACACCTAAGAAAAATTTAGAGGGGTGAATATGAATCTTCTCTCAAGCTGTCAATACAGAAACACTGAAGGCAGTATATTTGTTGAATGGACTAAAATTTTGAAGGCCGTATTTACCAGAGCCAGAATTAAGTGGTAAAGAAATGTTTTAATGGTTAAGTTCAAAGCAAATATGACCATTAAACATGCTGAACTATCATTAAGGAAACTTTTCAAGAATATTATGCAACAGACAACATCAAAAAGCAGAAAAGGAAAATACATTTAATTTTTTTGGACAGTAAATTTTTTTTTAATTGCACACCACTTTGCTACCTATAAATAAGGCACATTAAATCCTTACCCGTAGTTTTAATGGAGCTATGTTCTTTTGAGTTCCACTCCATAGTTCCTGAACCAAATCCCCATAGCACTTGGCCATATGTCCTTTCATTCCTATTGGATTTGTCCTAGAATTCATAAAGTATATTCATTGAAAGTGCAAAGTGTTTCAGGCTAGCTAGTATTGGTTTATCTCATTCAGCAATAGAAGTCTTCCTTTTTAGGTATGTCTATTCTAGTGCCTGTTACTGGGGTGCCATTTCAGATTGGGGGGGTGGGGCGCAACTTTCATCACGATTCCAGGGGCTACTTAGGCACCTGAAAACTCTAGGTTTTTTCCCCCCCCCAGAGAAGGGGGAAAGGGGCTCAACCAAAAATTATAACGGGGGGGGAGGGGCCTCAGCTCAAAAATTTGAAAACTGCTCAGGATGCAGGCAGGGGTTAGCTAGGGGCTGTGTGCCAGGAGGGGTGTGGCTCAGGGTGCAGGGAGAGGAATAGCTAGGGGCAGGGGATAGATCAGCATGCAGTCAGGGGGGTAGCTCAGAGTGCAGGTAGGGGCTGCGTGTGGGTGTGCTGCTGTGGGGGGTTTGCTGTTGTGGGGGCCAGCCAGGCACTCAGTCTCTAGCTGGCACAGTGGGGGCAGCTCTGCAGGGTAGGGGCAAGGGTAAAGGGTGCACTCTGCCTGCCCGGGTACATGATGGCTGGGGGGAGGAGGACACATCAACATGAGCCCACGCCCAGCTCTGTGCAGCAGATCAGGAGGCAGGTGCCCAGACCTCAGCAGCGCTGCCAGTGGTGACTCCATGGCAGGGGGGCGGGGGCAGCACAGCGGAGCAGGGCAAGGAGGGGGAGCATTTCCCTCCTGCTGGGAACTTCACCCAAATATTGTGAAGGACTCAAGGAGGGGCAGGTCCCCCCACCCTCTGCCCATACTAAATGGCACCCCTGGCCTGTTGGGAAGTTGAGTGCTTATAATATTGTGATTGAAAGGACAGTCAGTCATGCTGCCTACTTTTGAAGGCAAAAAGAATTTTAAAAGGTTAAAACATTTAAATGACAAAGGTCTCATATAATCATTACCTGTTGAGTTCATAAAGATGTTTTCCTGAGATGAAATACCGTGTTAGAGGTTGTGTGTTACTGACGCACTGGATACTAGAATTCATGAAACATGTATTACCCAGATTACTTAATCCAGTGGCACCCTTTTCAGTAGGAACTGAGGGAAAAGAGGTACAGTTATTTAACATGATATATTTTAAACACATAAGAAATACAATAGAAGAAAAATTAATCTTCTAGTGAAATCTCACCGTCGATTACAACCTCCTTCACCCTGCCCCCAATTACAAGATGTCAGTTAATGTGAAGACAACAGACCTCTGAGATAATAAGTGCCCTAAGTTTTCATTGAAGTCAACAAAAATTGAGGGTGTCTGGCAACTTGCTAGAATTAGCCCTATTAGAAACCACGGAAAAGGTACTGGTAATCAGTGTAATCCATGTTGTTTCTGCATCAGTAAATAAATGTTTTTCCTATTCTGCAGCAGCATTACCATCAGTGTCATTTTTTGTTGTGTTATTCTTGTTCAATAACACCGAAGTCTTCCTTCAATTTAAAAAAACGTAATACACAGAAATATGCAAGTCTTAGATTATAAACGAGGTGAAAAGGAAGCAACTGATTTTTCCAAAAACTGTTAATCCAATTTCAAATTTAGCTGTATTCAGAATTTGCTGAATGCTGCAGGACTTGATTACCTCTTAATTCAACCCCCCAACACTTTCAGGAGCTAAATCTACAACACAGAACAAAACAAGTAAAATAGTTGTAACATGTCTGCACCACTACTTTCAATCTTTATGTTAAAAACAAAATGGTTCCATAAACCAGAATATTTTATTGGGTCCCCCCTCTCCCCCCATCATTCTTGTGTTACTGCACTTGAACACTTACCTTTATGTCTGTCTATTTTACTACTGTTTGCTATAAATGACATCTCCTCTGGCCAGCTCATGTCTTTGTTTCGAACTAGAAAGAAACACAGTAAAACAAGTTTTATTTTTACCTACTCCAGAGAGCTGATCATGTACTTAAAATGATTTCATTCATTTCCAACTGTCTATTAAAGTGTAAAAATTGGTTTATTATTTCAAGTTAGTATTCATTCTCAATTTTGATTTTACTTTATTAACCATACATAAAGACTCCATTGGTAATCTTGAGATTTCTTTCCCATTGTAAAAGCCAATTTTCAAGGTTTATTGACTTAATATTGTAAATGGCATCAGATAACTAGATAGACTGATTATAGATCCAGATGCAATATTTTTCTCTTTAACAGAAAGGTAACTTTTAGTTACAAAAAACAGGGGTACTTGTAGCACCTTAGAGACTAGCAAATTTATTAGAGCATAAGATATAGCCTACTTCATCCGATGCATCCAGTGAAATGGGCTGTAGCCCAAGAAAGCTTATGCTCAAATAAATTTGTTAGTCTCTACGGTGCCACAAGTACTCCTGTTCTTTTTGCAGATCCAGACTAACATGGCTGCTACTCTGAAACCTTTTAATTACAAAGGGACAATAGATTCAAATGTATTTAGATATCAGCATGAGGGGAAATTATGACATGAAACCATGCCTCAAGGAGAGAGAAAGATTTAATTTGGTAACTTATTCATCAAGTATTCATCAAATTTTAAGCCACAAAACTCCACATTCATACCCAAAAGTAAGTTAAACGTGCATAGAGGGTATGTCTACACTGTAATCAGACACCCGCAGCTGGCCTGTGCCAGCTGACTTGGGCTCAGGGGCTGTTTAATTGCAGGGTAGACTTCCAGGCTTGGGCTGGAGGCCAAGCTCTAGGACCCTGTGAGGTGGGAGAGTCTCCGAGCTTGGAAGTCTACACTAGAATGAAACAGCCCCATTGCCTGAGCCCCAGGAGCCTGGCCAGCCAGGAGTTATCTGCACTGTATACATATCCAAAAAGTGTAACAACCAGACGTGGTTTTGTGAGTGTAACAGCTCTATCATTTTTGTTCAAAAGTTTATTTTTTAAAAGATTTTTATGACATTATAATCAGTACAAATGCAAGGCTTGAGGCCAATGGCAGTGTGGATTAAGTTTGTACTTCATATGTTCCCAAATGTAAGGGGGAAGCTCAAAAGTCTGGCATTAAATCAGCTGAAAGGTCACAAATCTATATACCTTTCTGCCATTGACAAAAGCCCACTCCTTTATAACTGCTGTTTCCAGTAGTGATTAGTGTGATGCCGGCAGACCAGGTGCCAGCTTCTGCCAACACCCCAAGGCTTTATTAAAGACTGAAAACGCATAGCTAGAAACCAGTCTGGCTCACCTGTGTGTTAGTATTGTTAAAACAGGAATTAGATTTAGAGATGTTTTTAGTGTTTGGACTTTATGAAATGCTTGAGAGTCACTGGATGCATTAATCTCACTTATAGTATTTGTATCCCATGTTATAAGGTGATATTTAAGAGTTTGCTCTGTAACTATAGAAGTGTTTGCTAAGAAACTGGAAACTCCCACAGTCAGGACAGAAGCATTACCAGGTGTGAAATACTAATTAATAACAAGAGGTGTCATCTCCTGCCCAACAAAAGGTCTAAGAACATCAGGCAAATCATCGTGGAACATCAATGGACAAAAGACCGTTGATTGCTCTCCCCACACCCATGAAGCGGGGACATGCACAAACACTCATCCCATCACAGCTTGAAATGTGGGGGAAGGGAAATGAAAATCCCTGTCAAAAAGCAATGGTCATCACAGGCTGGTTGGAATTTGAAGAAGGCATTATTTCTAAGCATAAGCAAGAGATTTCCCAAGCTGCCTAGCTTGTGTCAGTGCTAAAGGACATCTAGAGCTTGCATATTACAGTAGCTTCTATTACCTTTTGAAACCTAAGACTAACTCCTTTGTGTGTATGTTTACCTGCTTTAATCTTGTAAATAACTCATTTCCTTTTTCTTGTTCATAAATCTTTAGTTAGTTTACTTCAGGATTGATTACAATCTTTGGTGAGAGATCTAAGGTACAACTGACCCGGGGTAAGTGACTAGTCCATTGAGACTGGGTGTAACTGGAATATTGTTTTGATTTTTGGTGTAAGGGACTATCTATCACAAAGGCAGGCATCTGGGTGGCAAGTTAGACCAGAGTACACAAGGAGACCATCTGTGACTCCATATTAAGGTTGTTACAGTGCTTGTGGATCTCACACTTCAGACTTGGTAGGTGAAATCTAAAAATTGGGGTTTGTGCCTTGGTTTGTAACCGTCAGCCCGGAGTCTGGCACACACGTTTGTGAGCCACTACAGACAGCTTGACACTCAAAATGTGCCAGGTGCTTTTGAAAGGCAGAAGACGACACGATGCCTGCCCCCCAAAAGTTTAAAACCTCACCCATTAGGGACTGAAACATGCAGTGCCATTTCATGATCTGCTGATTTCTAAATATGCTGAAGTATCACAGAGTGCATTCTTGCAAACCTTTGTAAATAAAAGCTTTTCTGTGTTTTTTCAGGAGGTGGTGTTGGAGAGGCTGGTTTGCTCTTAATTAGTACTGTAAGCATTGTGGACTGTTCCTGAGATTTTCTTTGTAAGCCAATAATTATATAAGGAATGTATACGTTTTGTTCCCAAAGCACAGCGTATGTTTGACATAGAAAAATTATATATTTGTCTAAAATATATCTGTTGATCTTAATGCAGAAACTAATAAATTTTCATTATCCATTTTTATACCTTCTATTACTAAGTGCTGCTCATCTTGGATTTTCAGGTATTCTAACATATGATCCTCATCGTCCAGAAGAGTAAGATAGTTCTGCAAAGAAAAAATTACTGTTTATTTCTAGTTTTTAAAAAAATTCAGAGGCTATTTAAAATTTTAATCTTAAAGTAACAGGACTCAAAGAGTATTAGTCATTTCAGGACATACATTGGTTACCATCTCCCTACTTGTATACGTTAATTAAACAGAGCTGCTTATTTGCATCTCCAAAAGTATCCACTGGCTTTTTAGATAAAACTTAAAGGTACGTTTTTTTCCTTATAATGAGGATAGTGGCATATTGGATGAAACACTAGCCAATTCATAATCAAGAGTAGGTTTTAAGAGACATGGGCAAAAACAACATTGTCTATGAAAAAGCAAAAGCAGGAAAAGACGACATCTAGCTAAGGTAAATTATTTCAAATTTCAAGTTGTAATCAAATGTGTTTTTCACAAATGCCTATGGGATTTAAGAGAACATCATTGACCATGAATGGGACTGGTACTCTTAAATCCTTTCAGCACTTTTCAAAATCTTCCCCTACATTAACTATTCACTAATTCACTGGCTTCCTACAGCTGATTTGACTTCAGTATGTGGTCTCAGAAGTTTTATCATCTTCCATCCTCTCCTCCTTATTAGGACATAGGGAATCTCCATTTATAGATCCTCCCCTAAGGGATGTCTGAACCACATGCTCTGTCGACTTTCCCTCAGGCACCTGTCAGCTTTCCCCGCAGGGTGTGTAGGTAAATTCTAAGGATACACTCTGGCAGCATTGATTTATACAGTCTCTTATTTAGGAAAATCTTTTTTCTTTTGAATATGAACTATTATACTATGCCGTTTAAGCAAAGAAATATTAATCTATTAAATTCTGACACCCCCCCTCCATTTTTATCTTCCCTAGTTATCTGTGATTTACAGAATAGGACCAGCATGAAGTACAATTGGCTTTGGTCTGCTTTTATTTTTTCCAGTGAAATCTGTAGAAAAGCCACAAAAGCAGATTAAACATTTAGGATGTTATTCAGTAAAAAAGGAGTCTCTTTTTTAACGGTAGTCTCCAAATGTTGGGTTGGCTTGATTCCTATGTGAAATGTGGCAACAGGCAATAAGCCCCCATATAATTCCTTTTTCAGACACTCACTTGAGATACCAAGCGACAAATAGCCACTTTTAGCCAAAGAAACAATTCTATTCTTCTGCCTATTCCATAGTTTTAAGTTAATGGACAAATACTACACAAAAACTAAAGAAGGTAGTTCTCTCCAATCAGAATAATATATATCAGTGCAGAAATGCTACACACACTATTAGGCATAGTTGTTAATTTCCTAGGACAATATTTCTTATGGTGACTGTCATGGTTTCTTCTCTTCCTCAGAAGCATATAGCTACATGAGGATCTCCGTATCTATCATCACTTCCTATGAAAGCAATTGTAGTGTGTGACAGTAGGTCCATTTGAGACATAGTTCTAGTGCAAATGGCTAGTGTGAACTTTTCTACATTATACAACTTCAATATGTTTGGACACAGCTGTGAAGAATCGAGTTCCCTGACATGATGGTTAAAATTAATTTGCAGACACTGTAGATCAGGGCAAACCATGTTCCTCATTGCATCAACTATTCCAGGGGTTCTCAAACTGCAGGTTGGGACCACTCAAGGGGTCACAAGGCTATTACATGGGGAGTCGTGAACTGATAGCCTCAACCCCGAACCCGCTTTGCCTCCAGCATTTATAATGGTGTTAAATATATATAAAAAAATGTTTTTAATTTATACGTGGGGGGTCGCACTCAGAGGTTTGCTATGTGAAAGGGGTCACCAGTGCAAAAGTTTGAGAACCACTTAACTATTGTAATTCTTCACTGACATATTCTAACAGCAACGTTCTGCAAGGCACTAATTTCCCTTTACTATCGACACTTGTGTATATTATGCTTTGTATATTAAAATAATTTAAAATGCAAACATATGAAGAAAAAATGGTTCCTGGATGGCTGACATATTCAAACTGACAGCCTACATGTAACAGGCCACACCTGAAGGAAATTTTTTAGTCTATCTTTAAAGTGGGTGTTATGATGCTACAAATTAGCTCTAAAAATTCAACAGAAGAGGGCTGAGTTGTAATTATATCAGAAAGAAAATCAGGATACATGTTAATTGACATCAGTCTTACAAAGAAAAATTTGCCACATTCTTCACCAAGCAAATCCGAAGATTCCAATTTCACAGCTGGGAGCACATATGAAAACTAACATGCAGGTGGTAGGTCAAAGTCTTTAGTGTCACAACCATTCTGGGCCAAAATTTTCAGACCAAAGTGTGTAAATAGTAGCTACAGCACATGCGTCTCTGAATTTGTGTGTTTAGCAGTTTTCTGAAGAGTGAAGATATACACAGCATTTAAAGTCCTTAAAAGGTTAAGTTACCTCACTATTGTATAACCACAGCCGCATATCTTCCTCTTTTATACGTAGCCTCTGGGACAGATATTCATGTATCTCTTTAATAGTCTGCATCCGACTAAAGCAGCCTGTATAAGCCAACACTCGTTTTAAAGGAGCACTGGGAGAAGGTACATTCCCTGTGTCACAATCACAAGAAAAAGGCCAAGATGTTCATAACGCACATCTGTACATACAGTAACAGGCAGATGAGTTTAATAAGGTTATTCTACAATATACACATTCAAATAAATGCATTTTGTGAAAAAGGAGTACACAGAGCTACTTACGTTATGGTGTTAATATGGGCCACATTGCAATCTTAACCCTTGGTCAACTTGCCACACAAAAACACACAGTATAACTTTGCTAACTTCCACCCAAAATTACCATAAGCAGCAATCCTCCCTCCCTGCTTGCTAATAGCACGGCATTCTAGAGAGGCTGTTATTGGCAAGACTTCATTACTTTTACAAAATATACTACAGAAATTACCACCATACTATGAAGTAGCAAAACTGATCTGATCTGTTTCTTTAGAAGACAAGATATGGAAGGGAAGAGGTAGACTTTTTGTTTTGTTTTTTAATTCAACTAAAAAAAATTCCTTCATGAAACCTACTCTTAGAAAGCATATTATATGTAAAGGAAAAATGTGAAAAAAATCAGTTTCACTGTTCATTTCTGGGAAGCAGCATTTCACTGCACCTCTTCTATGGAGATGAATCTGTGAAGATTAAATCAGTCTGGAAGCTTCAGAACAGGGATTACTCTCTAACAGACAAGGGCTGCATAACACATTTTGGAAAGATGGCTAGGAATTCAACACAGTTTCTCAAGATTCACTCAGATATGTCTGCAAAACTAACTGACTTTGTCAAGTAAAAAATGTCATTATTTGAAGTATTCAATACATGTAGCTCATCTTCGGATAATGTATTTGCAAATATCGGGTTTGAAAAAATGAGACCAACGTGACCTTTTTTTTATTTTTCTGGGGCTTTTTCAGTTTAAAATTAAAACATTTTTCCTTCAGTACACACCCTGACTGAACAGCTGTATTACTTTAAATAAACTGAAGGAGCAGTATAGTTACAGTTCAGTTGTAAAAAGATTAAAAGAACCCAACATACAGCATTATGATATGGAATGACACTACATGCTATGGCACTGAAGAGCAAAATTAAATCACAATCATTTTATAAATCAGCAAAGCATCTGTTTTACCTTAAAATACCAAGCAAAGGACTACAGTTTTTTAAACACAAAAAAGCATTTTCTGCAATTAAAGATGAGAGGATTAGTTGTAAGATTACAGCAAGAAAGCATATTTGAAAAAATTCAAAGATTAATATTTGATTCAACAAATAATTAGTGCAGAGCAAAATAATTCCAAATCAAGATTAAATTTGGCATATCAGAAGAACCGATGTATTTGAATTAGAAATGTTTAGGTACCAAACAAAGCGGTTTCCATTATATAAAATTAAGTAGTAAATGTTTTTGGGTACTAGGCGGTTTCTATAGCGCAACTTGATCAAGCAGGCAGCCACTAATGATACAATAATTTTGGGATTGTAATATTACCGTATTTTACAGAATTTGTCAAAGCAGTGAAAAATCGAGCATCTGCATGAGTTTTAAATAGACACTGACTAAAAGGTCAATGTCCTTCCAGGTTCTGATTTCCAGTGATCAGTTCTGCTGGCACTTGGACATGCACTAATACACGTGTATGCAAATCTCAATTTGTGCATCTCCTGCCACACGGCATGCCAACACTGGAGATTTGCTCGGACACAAATTGTAGGAGTTAGGTATGCAATTGCTTATACAAACCTGATAATTGAAAATCAGACCTCTATAATGCCTTCTCAACCTGTCTGTAAAATATTATGAAACTAAAGGCTACACACTTAGGGTCCAGGACCAGTGTAATCTTAAAATGAGAAGAGAGACTGCAATTATGGGGTGTTAGCTGAAGTCTAGATTTTCCACTAATCTTACCTGTATTTTCATCCACTTGCACAAATGCAGCCTTTGTTTGCAAATTGCATCAAGTAAAAGACTTCATATTTCACTTGACCTATCACTTCTTATCAAGTATTAAATATGTGTATTAGAGACTAATTACCTGGTTAACTCAGAACCACTCATAATTCACTGTTAAGTGTGAACCAGCAGCTGGATGAACACCGCTGATTTATTACAATGTAGTATTGTATGTTAGGGGACTACCTAAAATAAATTCAGATATAAATATTCTATAACTACACAGACTGCAGACGAGGAAAATAAGATGGTCTTCCCCACCTATTTGTTTTAAGCAGTGCTCATTTCCTCACTCTCACATCACCAATCTGAAATGTGTTTAATAACTACGCAAGTCAACTCACTTAAAAACTGAAAATGCCCCTACTCTCCTTTGTACAAGATCTTGATAAAAGCTCTTTAAAGTTTTACCAATCACTCATTCTGCTTTACAATCGATTAAAAGATGTATAAGCACAGTGGCAGCAAGCTTTTATTGACCTGGGTCTCGCTTTTTTAGAAACTGCGCAGTTGTGTTCTTGCTGCATTCTTACGTTACCTCTAGGTAAATGATGGGGAAACATTCTCAGGCTCATCATACCCATATTCACCCAGATGTTTGATTGCTGTGTTCGAGTGGCAGGTTGCTGTCTCAGAAAGAGCAGATAGCGAGGAAATAACTCTAGCTCAGCGACGCCAGTTTTGCTGTTTCTGATCACCTAGTGAAGACATTTAAAGAAAATTTCAGAGACTTCCCTTCTGAGTCTTCAGGAAGTCTAAAATGAACCTTTGTAGGGGGCAGAGGCCTGGGAGATCAAAGTACCATACTGAAAACGTATCAGATAAGAATGGACTTTTGGGACAATATGTCTTCAGTTAATTTCCTGGGGAGGTTAATGCAAAAACCCAGCCTTTGGAAGCTACTCCCTGAGAACTGGGTCACTGTCTGCTGATTACCAGTTTCCTACAGATGAGATCTAAGGCTTAAGCGATACAAAGAAACAAGTGAACTGACCAGCCTGGGTTCTGGTTCTGAATCTGAGACAGTTATGAACTTGAAAAATCCAGTTGTCGGTTTTGAAGAACTGTCACCAACCAGAGCCTGAGATTAGAGTTGGGGGTGACCTCTGCTGAAGCTTTTTAGAATGTGTGTAGGTTCTTTTATGGTTTTAATATGTTTTCAACTTAAGAATAAACGTGTTTGGTTACAAGCAGCGTGTTAACTTGTAACTGCAATCAATACACTGATCACAGCTTCTTGAGAGAGCAAACCACATATGCTGGCCTTTTAGAAACTCTGGCTTGCTGGGGATATCACAGCGTAGGCAGCCTTAAAGAACACCTGGACAGGAGGAAGTGAAATGAGGGTCTCTGAACAAGAGAGGGGATGGCTGGGAGCTGGAAACCTTTAAGTGGGCGTCCTCAAGCGACCACTGAGGGGGAGTGCAGGTGTAGTTACCCTGAAACTGTGAAGACATCTCTTCTAACATTGCTCAAGTATGTTCGCTTGTGTTGTGTGTAAAATGCTGAGGCCTTTTCTAAACTACGAGAGGTGTTTGTTTCCATGGAGATCATGTGCGAGGAGGACAACACAAGTCAGTATGGTTGTACTGTAAAATAATTGCTACCATTATAGATCATCAGACAACTGTATAAACTCTTACAACCAACCCTTCTCACCAGCCGTAACACTGAGTATTTAAAAAAACATCCTGAAAGAAAACAGTTTAAAAATCTGGTCAGAAACAAAACATTTAAAATACTAAGGATTATTGTACGTAGTTGCTTTCAACTAAATGGACCCCCAAACGCTATGAAGTTTACTAAATCAATTGTACACTATACACATACAGTCCTTGAATTATAAGATTCTATCTGACCAGCAGGGTGAGCAATACTGAGTTCCTATAAAAGAAAGCTTCTTGAAGGACAGGTGCCACTTTAAGGCTCTAGGGCTGCACAGGATTCATGTCACCCACGAAATACAGTCATCTCTGTGGCAAAACGTAGTACCGGTTAAGCAATGCACAGCAATTTTACGCAAGAGTTCAGAATCAGTAGTGACAAACAGTGCATCCAACAGAAGTGGGAGGGCAGATTTTAGATGTGAAACTCACAGAATGATGGAATTTGGGTAGTAGACAGGTTCACATCTCTGCTCTTGCACAACTTCTAACTCCATGGGCATGGTGTCAATTTTATGCCTTCTACAAAAGAGGAACTACAGCAACACAATGCCCTTTCCAATTCTTTTAGCTTTAGTTTCACTGACAGTTGAGCACGCAGCTTTGAAACCCTTCCCCTTAAATTGATCTACAGAAGTGTAGCCCATGTGTCTGACCAGAAGTGACTTAAAGATCACCGTAAGGAACCTGCAACGTCAACAGAATTTTAAGAAAGTTTCAAATTCCTTCGAATTAATAAATCTCGCTTAATTTTTCTTGATCTTGTTTAATTAGTTTTTGATACATTTGGATTAATAATTCATGTATGCCATGATTAAACTGCATAATAACGCTCTAACAGTATGGCCTGTTAAGTCATTTTGTAATGCTGTATACAATTACTGTGCAGTACCTAAGGGAGACTTGTGAGGCAATTGTATATTTTAACAGTAAATATCCTCACCCTTCACCTCTGTTTCAGAAATACTCTGGCTGTGTAGCTATTGCTAAGAAATCACTCAGTAGGATGACAAGAGATGTCAACATAGCCCATTTATACTCAATTCTATCCACAGTAGGCAGTTTTTGATAGCATGGGGCTGGACTTGAGGTCCCAGGAGGTCCCTTCCTGTCCCTATCTACGTTTGAAAGTAAAAGTGACCTTAAGATACAAAGGCAGAATTTAAATGGTTTAGAAACTGCCCTATTTGAATATTGTAAATGCCACTGATATTTACAAATACATCTTTACCCTCCCCTCAGTTTAAGATTACATTTGGAAAACATTTAAAAAAAAAAGAACAGGAACACCTTGCCGAGTAAGAGACCCATTACTCACAAACTTTTCATGGCAAGTTAGCAAGTGAACATATGCAATAAGAATTCCATGAGCACTGATTCATCTTGACACCAATTCATAAAAGAAACTTTGTTGTTTTCATCTGGAGAAAGAGCATCTTAGGTTTAATTATTTATAATGCTTCTTAATAATCATACTATAGCATGTTTGTAAAGGTAACTGACTAAGTAATGTGAAAGCTCACTACAGCCCTCCGCTATCAAGTCTTTGCTGAGAAACAGCTATGCTATCAGGCTTGATGGAAGAATGACTGGGGTTGTACATTAGGAAGAGGAAGAATTAGGACAGGTAAAATTTTCAGTGGTTGTTCATTTAAAAGAACTAGGCAATCATTGTTCTGTAAGAATAATCATTAATGGAATAAAGCAACTTCTACAACGTTAGCAGTTAACCTGGCACAAAAGAAATATAAAAGAGCTGAGAGTGAACTGGGTACAGGATCTGTTCAAAATACGAAGCATTATTTAATATTGCCCCAGCACCAAATGGCTCCCGTGAGAATTCAGAGTCAGACTCTAACACACAAAACAGTAGTTCTTTGGGGCAGGTACTATCTAAAAAATAGGTATTTTTTTGCATCGGATGGCTAACAAGGATTACAAATTCTTCAAGGCAGGGGCCATGTGTTCCCATGCATTTTACAGTGCCTAGCACAGTGGGGCCTCCTAACTCCAATTAGGATTTTTTGGGTGCTGCAGCAATATAAAACTTCCCCAGGAGACCTAACTGTAGACAACATGGATCACTGTAGTAGAGAAGGTAGGTGGACCTCTGGAGTGAGAACAGCTTACACCCATCTCCCATTTCACACCCCCCTGAAATAACTTATGGAGAGATAATTATAGCCATAGATTGGCTGACGGAAGCAAGGTTGAAATGCAGAGAAAATCTAGAGGGAATAACTTCAGATTAACTCTGAAACCTTTCGTTAACCAATTGATATTGTGAGACTTGCCCCAGAGGGGAAGATCGACAAGTGGATGTTTAGGCATAGAAAGTATTGTTAGCATACATGACTTCAGAGTCTGTTCCAAATAAACATAGGCTATATTCATTACTTACTGGTCTAGGTAATGCCAGGTTTGCCCCATACCAGTGGTAAAGGGCTCTCCATACTGGTTCTGGTACCATTTTATAATCCCTCCCTTCAACCAGATGTGGAGATCGTTTTAATCGTCCGCCTTCCAGTGTTAATGATGCAGCCTTCAAACAAAAAAAGGGTGGTGACAGGTCTTAAATGGAGAAAATAACCCACAGCTGCAAAGATTTCAGCTCATGAATATTAGAACGTTTTAATTATTTAAATATGCTAACAAGTGGCAATTACCACCTGTCTTTCATACTGGAAGAAAGTATTTAATGTAACAATTATATTTAATTTTTACTATTAAATACTTCTCTAAAAGGGACAAGATAAAATTCCTATTTTCCCCCATTTCCTTACTACCACCATCAGGTTATTATTAATGTTTAAACATTTATACTGTTAACTGTTTGCATTCATCCAACCTGAACAGTGAAACTAGACTGGTCAGTTACATTTTCAATTTATACTCAATCTGTACTTTCTGGTTCATGTGCACAAGTACAACAGCATTATGTTCGGGTTGATAATGCTGCAAGGACATGTTTAAATACAAAAGTGTTTTCAATATAATTTTTAAAATGTTATTTTCATGAAAATATTTCTACCTGTTTTACTATATTTTGGAAAGCCATTTAAACACAGCTGTAACTTTTTCCTCCTGGAAACTACTTCACAGTGGCCTTTTAAATAAAAAGCAAAATAATTTCTGTAGTAAAAGTCAGAACACTGATTACTACACTGCAAATGGTAGATAATACTCAATTTTTTGTTTTGTGGCTAACAAAATTGTGCCAAAAAATATTAAACTAGAAATTAAGTGACAATTGAGCACTAGTTTTGTCCTGTTGCCTGATTATCTAAATAATAAATTAAGTTTTTACAGCTAGAAAATTGGGATAAAGATTTATCAAACTTTTTCCTGAATTTCCATAGGTCAGTCATATTTACCTTCACTGGTTCTTGTGTTACAAGTGGTTGGTTATCAATAGCTCCTGGTCTTTGTGGATTAAGTTGTAGCAATATATTTCCACTGGATCCAAGCAAACACTGATTATTATTGTCGGAAGTGTTATGCTGCCTAGCAAAACACATATCGGCTGCTGGAGTGCTAGAGTAAAGAAAACCTGTAGAAGAAATGAGTAACGTTTCTCAATTTTAGTTTAAGTTACATCCCATAAACATGAGCACATCAATTAGAAAATAAGGATAAACTTCTGTGTTAAGATCGTGGGGAAAGTTTCCCCTCAAATAGTATTTGAATTGCACCAAAGATATATAAATGAATCCAGATAACAGAGCACAAAACATGCATCTGCATCTGAAAATGGGGACATGAGTGTAAGATAACTGTATTCCCAAATTAATATTTGGGTATACAAATACCAGTTTCTGGGCACAGTATGCTGTTACCTAGCTATGTATACGGTAACTGATATCTATATTTCACAATTTATCCTTGTTCATAAAGAGTAACAGGAACAGAGACATGCACAGTAATGCTGTTATATTCTTGGCACCAGACAAGGCAAGTGCCTATCTTCATAAAGAACCACCTATTGGCTGAATAAAGCAATCCAGAAATAATGAGGCCTGGCTTCTGGGCTCATAATCACAAGCAAGCAGTTGGCTTTATTAACTGTGAAACATACCGCTGTGGGCGGCTCCAGCATGAGGAAAAAAGATAGCTTGTTCTGGTCCAGAGAATACAGTATATGTAACCATCCTATTCTTGAATAACAAATAAAATTGAATCTATTTCCCCATGTTAAGTATCCTTACACCTTCTTGTCAACTGTCTGAAATGGGCCACCTTGATTATCTCTACAAAAGTTTTTTTTCTCCGGCTGATAATAGCTCATCTTAATGAATTAGCCTCTTAGAGTTGGTATGGCAACTTCCACCTTTTCATGTTCTCTGTATGTATATACATCTTCTTATTCTATGTTCCATTCTATGCATCTGATGAAGTGGACTGTAGCCCATGAAAGCTTATGCTCAAATACATTTGTTAGTCTCTAAGGTGCCACAAGTACTCCTGTTCTTTTTGCAAATAAAAGTCAGTTAGCTTTAAAGAAAGAAAATCTGTCTCAAATTCTGTCAAGATTTTGCTAACAACAAGATGGCAGAATTTTTTCTGCAGCTGGATTGGTAACACTGAAGTGGGGAGAAAGAAGAGGACAATAGGTTACTCTGAGATGGCCCCTAAAAAAGCAAGAGTAGAGCATCACTTTGAGAGATTGTTCGATTGGCTGAAGTAAAGGAGTGGGGGGGGGGAGGAGTTGAGGTATACTGCTTGCCTGGGCTTTTAAAGAGTCAGTTTGGCTTGGGAGATGGCACAGGGTTGCACTAGTCTGAAAAGATTTTGTTCAAGATAGACAAAGGCTTATCCTAACTCTGGAGACTTGTACTTTAGCTGGGAGAGGTATTGTTATGATATTACGACAGGGACTTTTGTAACTTAAATTATTTCAGTTCCTACTGAACCTAAAATTAAGACATGTATTGTCCTATATTTTTAATGCCTCAGTCTTTTTCTGCACCTTTCCCCTTCACAGGGAAAGTGATCTGAGGTCAGATCATTGCATGATGACAGACAGAACTTTATGGGAAACGGAAAACATTATTTTGGAAAATTACAATGATGGGATGATGATGAAAACTATGTTGAGAATAATTAACAGCATATAGGGAGAAATGTGTTATTTAAGTAATCCTGTCCTCTTTTACCTACCAGCCAGACTCAAATGCACTATGACTCCAACAGTGCATGACACCAAGAGTGCATACGCAGCTCATTTTTTTTAATTTCAATCTTGCTACCTTTTAGTCCAGAGGAACCCATGTAATATTCAGATCCCTCAAGACCCATCCTAGATTAAACCTCTATGCGAACAAGATTTTATGCTTACTGCTGGTAGTAGTCTCTGAGGCTTCTGATGCAGTAGAAATATTATCTGAAAACTTTTCTTCTGTGACAGAAAAGTAATTTAGACCTCCTGTTTTGTCTTCTCTCTGTTCTGATGTATGGATTGCAGCAGCAACGACTGAATTCTTACCTCCACTCAAGACAGATGAAGGTTCTATCACAACAGGGTTAGCATCCTATAATTGTTAGATAAAGAGAAAGGTGAACTATTGGCCAACATAAAACTGGAAATTCAAAATCACTCATGTACAGAGTTAATACACCTCATACATTGTACCAACATTACTTTTAAGGATTTCAAAATGCTCTATAAAAAGATATTTTCCCATTTACACCATGAGGATAACAGAGCTATTCCCCATCCAAATCACCGGAATAAGTATTTATATACTATACTGATACACGTTACAGACAACTATAAAACAGATAAGATTACTTTGTTCTGTCTAAGAACCTGGAAATGGCATGCTTATAAGCAGCTACAGTTATCTGCTATAAACATTTTAACATCATCTAATTGATAATTGGTTGTAGAAGTCATCTCTATTGGAGGAGTTGGGGGGCTTGGATCGTTAAGCTCTGAACAGCAATGAAAAATTAACTTCAATTAAGTCTGTGAATAAACGTAGGGCTTCTGAAAGTGAACAGCTAACTCCATTGGGCTAAGCAGGCATGGCATGAGTTATGCATACTTTCTTCACACCTACAGCTGGGCAGGAAACTATTTTCTTTTCCTGTCAATGTTTTCGAGGTGAATACATTTTCCTGTTCCACACTGGGACACAACATAAACCTTTCAAAGTTTTCTAAAAAAAGGAGAGACCGGCCATAACTCAGGGATTAAGACATGCATCTGGGATGTGGGAAACCCAGGTTCAAGTTCTTACTCTGTTTGAATCCAAGCTTGTCCCCATCTCAGGTGAGCTTCCTAACCACTGCTGTCTTTAGATGTTTTCCATTTTGAAGGTTCAGTTCAGATTTTAATAATTTCAATTATACTTTAATATCACAAGAGGTTGGGAAAAAGCAACCAGTAAAGGAACAAATTAGAATCATTTTGAGACCATAATGGAGAAATTTGGATAGGAAAAACAAGTAGGTTACTATGGCATAGTGTTTCAATCAGCAGCCATGGAAAACTAGGACAAGCCCATAGTTTTACAGCTCTATGGATGAATGCACTCCGAGCTTACGCTAATTTAACTGTAGATTTTGACTAATACTTGTTCAATACAAATCACTTTACGTTTCAATTAAGACTTCTGGAAAGGTTGTTTAAAATGTATGTTAAATTTTCCTTTTGTACAACTTCCCTACTCCATGGTAAAAAGCAATCGTTACAAGAAAAAAAAATATAGACTTAATTTTAATTCTCGGTAACAGTTTCAAAATATGAAGTTCACTACACCTCAGTCCCAGCTGCAAAATACTCTCCAACTATCCTAGGCAACTAAAGAAAATTGTCAGGAAAATTTAACTTCGTTCCTTACTTGTCCGCATTAGAGTTAGGCTAAAACAAACCATGGACATTACAAAATGCTGCTTCACTAAAAAGGCTGGATTCCTTTTCTTGCTCTTTGGAGAAACAGCACTGAAAAGGCAATCTGGCTCACCCTCGGGGAAAGGTGCAGGGGAGACCTCATGTCATCCAAAAGCAACACCTCTACCCACTTAAGAAAAAGGTATTGACAAGATTTGAAAAGAGTCCCATTGAGTTTAGAACAATAATAGCCACCAGAGGAAATCTCCAGAGGTTAGAAAGCAGAAGAAAAAATGGGAAATAATCAGAGCTTAAGAGGGCCAGGGAATGTCCTTACATCCTCAACAAAAAGAAAATGTATGCAATGGACACTACTGCATTACTGCAAGTACTACACTACTGCAAAAGTGAAAAAAGGGGAGACCCATTTCAAGTTGCATCTGAACAAGATTTACTTGCAAATTCTTGGCTTGTTTTATAGCATAATCATTGAATAAAGGCAAATTAGCATAAAAAAGTAATATATTCAACTGAAAACAGTGCCCAGGACATAATCCTCTTGTATGTATCTGTAGAGTCCTGTGTAGTTCTTTAATATTTTCTTTACATGGCAGCAGAGTACATATGCCCGTAAGCCACTATGTTGTATAGAGACTCTCACAAGTGCTGGAGTTAAGCAAGGTATTCGGTATGAAACCCTATATGCTTTTGAATAAATCACACTATAGCAAGGATCAAATTACTCAGTGTGTCAAGCAAGCCAAAACGTCCATTAAGTCAAAATCTGTCCAACCTGTCATGTATGAGCAACAACTGTATTAAATCACTAATTAACAGTGCACACTTTCTAATCTTTACATTTATAAATCAAGTCACATTTTTATTTATATGACATCCTCTTCTAACTATTAATATACCTCCTCTTCTGAGAAGCAACTTATTTCACTTAGTTTTCTCTATTTGTGGTTGAGTGAACTGCTAATTATTTTTATTCTGGTCTCAAACAAGTCTTAAATAGATTTTTTTCCCCCCACATGTGTATCAAGCTGGCGAAGATGTTCTCATTTGTATGCTTTTATGGTAAAGTCTTCAAGGAACATAGCCTCACTTCAATTCACTTTCATGAGGTTTCAGTAACATACCTTTTTTAAAAAAAACCCCCACCATGTACTTTGGCTACTTCTCCTTTTCCATCATTGCTACTTATCAGGATATTTGTATATAAATCAAATCATAATCAAACTCCCCCTGAGTTCATTCAGAAAAAAGGCACAATGCATTATTTGTGACACGCACACACACACACAAAAAAAATCACATCCATTATTATAGTTAGTTATGTTAAAAGCCAACTGGGTTGTGATATTACCAAATAAATCAGACAGAACAAGGAGGCTGTATATTGGCAAGAGGACTCTTATTGGAAAACTATCTTAAAAAGCTGCAACGATGGGAAAGAAAATGCAGAATAAGTATGACAGCCCAAAGGGATCTTAGTGAAAAGTTTAGTATGCAACAGCGATTCTCTAAATCAATTTGTTTCCTCTAATGGATGAGGGATATTTAATTTCTAGCATTCTTTTTTATTTACTCATTTGTTAATTGATTAAGCAATCATTTTGCTCTTCCTTTCCTGTTTTATCAACACATGCACAAATGGAACATCAAAATGTTGATATCTCACTGCGTTAACATGAACTACTGCCAAACTTACATATTTGACATATTCTTTCCATTGCTGCCACCACTGCATTGCGATGAGAAACCAGTTGTGCCCTGGCTGGAGACCATATCTGCTTTCTCGTTCTAACCAACCCCTACATACAAGAATTAAGAAAACAATACAATCAAAGACATTACTTGAAACACGACAGTTAAAGAAAAAAAGCCAAGTACTAAAATGATGGAAACCTATTAAAACAATATTTTCAATAAAATGCATACCTAATAATTTGTCCTTCCTCTTCTGGGGTAGCAGGTCTTAAACCCAAAACTATATGGCAAATCTACAGAGAGAAAAAGGAAGGCAAATCGTACCATGAAGATGCAAGACTGTCAATGCAACAGGAGGTAAGAAGTAATAAGGGCATCTTCCACACAGAGACAACTTTCAGAAACAGCATTTGGATGGTGATAGATGATTTCAAATGAACACAAGATTCAAAGCCAAGTGTATTTTTTTATGTGGTTTTAGCCAAGCAAGTCATATATTCAACCCCCAAACTCACATGATCCTGTTTGTACTATTTAGCCAAAGGTAAGCCCCAAGTTGGATGCCCAAAGAAGAATGCAAAAGGAAGCGTTAACTAAAAAAAAAATTTTTTTTTTTTAAAAAGGTCTCACTCCTGATCTTGCTCTACACAAGGAAAAACACGGAGGTTCCAGTCATCAACTACAATAACATTTACCCCTAAACTGTAACCAATTTTAATAAACGAATCCAACCCAACTCCCAACAAAGGAAAAGACACAGCTGGGTAATGCAGTATTTAGCTTAGTACTTTTATAGGTCTTCTCCTCTGCTGATCTGAAAGTGCTTTAAAAGGAGGGCAAATATCATTATCTCTATTTTGCACTTGAAGAAACTGAGGACTTGCCCAAGGCCATTCAGTGACAGAGTGAGAATTAGAATCCATGCCTCCAATTCCCAGCCCAGTAACTGGTTAGGGCTTTAGACTCTCCTATAAAACAACAAAGGGGTGGCCACCCTGCTCCAAAGAAAGTTCACACGGTCTGCAGTTTATCCCACTACCGGTGTATGTCAACAACGAAGATATAAGCCTCAGCCTAAGCTTTCTATCTAAGCTTGTCCACACTTAAGGGTTCCCTGTAGAAACACCAATATTCCTAGAGCTCCCTTTCGTCTATGAATCAATCCCAGCTCCCCAATTATCTTTCCTAGTGTAAGCTAGTTGCATTGGTTACAAACATAAAACTCTGCTGTAAGAGGCTAACACCTGCTAAGTGGGTTGCTCAACAGAAGAATCCTGGCCACCATGTTATGAGGTAGGAAAGAGAAAAGAATCAGAGAGAAAGTAAATCAGTTTCAGTACCAATACAGTATTATCAAAATTCATTTGTTTATTAATAATGTATTTCACGTGAAATTAATGTTGCTGATTATTCGTAAGTGTATGTATTACAGTAATACCCAAGAATGAACCAAGAATGGAGCCCCACTGCTTGGCACTGGCTACACACGGTAAAAGACAATCCCTGCCCCCAAGACCTTGCAGTCTAAAACATACAAGAGACAGGATGGGGGAAAGTGGTAGAACCCACAGCAGAATGAACAACTTGAAACATCATGTTAGTTCCACTATTATTTTTGAGGTGGATTTGTTTGGTAGGAATAAGCTGAAGTTGAAAGAAAAGTGAAACGAGAGAGGACATTGAAGGAAAGTCGAGTGCAGGGACAGGGCAGGGGAAAAGGTTCCTCTCACAGTTCAGCCTCCCCCCAGGCCACCTGGCCCGGGGAGGGACCTGGTGTTAGTTTCCCCAGAGTGGAGGGTTCTGTCTGCAACCATGGGTGTGCTGGGGGAGGGATGGCTCTAGCTAGACCCCATTTTACCCCTTTTCCTCCCAGTGCAGCAGTCCCTGATGTGGCTATTTCTGCACCTGCTCCAATACATTGGAACCTCTCTGCAGTTGCTCCCCAATAACACATGGGGAAAGAGACCACCCGAGTCCTCCTTTCCCCAGAGTGGGGGGAGGGGTGGGTCCTCCCCAATAAACTGTTTAGTCTTGGAGCCAGTTTCCAGACTGCTTGCTCCTCATTTCATGTTTTATAGCGTCGTTTCATGTGTCTTTTGAAGCTATCAATTTGAAACTCAGCTGGAGATGTCTAATGATTGGTGGAGCAACTGATTTAAATTTATATTACAGTGTGAGAGCTGGTATTCTAATAATCTGAACAAAAGAAAGGCCATTAGCTGCTGGGAAGTGACAGATTTCCCAACAACTATAACACAGCTGGCTCTGACTAAGTTTTTTTTGTTTTTTTTAAACTAATGCTATAGTGTACTAGCATCAACTTCTTCAAAATAAGCCACCCTTGCTGTTATCAAACCAATTTGTTGAAAGGCTTGATTTACAGTAATGAAGACTAAATAAATAAATACTTCACACTTGCATACCACTTTCCATTTGTACAGCCCAAGGTCTTCACTAAGGCTGGTAAGCATTATCACCATTTTACAGATGGGGAGCTGAGGCACAAAGAAGTTAAGTGACTGCATAAATACATCAGCCCCTTTGGGAAGGAACATGCCTCTGACCATGTAGCTGATTAAGGAACGACACTGAAACTCAGAATGGAGCCCCATACATGTTTTTTTCAGATGGAAGAACGGTGGCTATGTGGGGCCTTACAGGGAGGTAAATTAGGGCAATTCCTCAGAGCTCCATCAGGGAAGATAACTTCTTTATCCACCTCTCAGGACAAGAAGTTCTGTGGAAAACAGGTAAGGAATAAACGACAACAAGGAAAACAATCTTGGGGTTTACATTTTACACAAGATGAGCAAACTCTGAAATGTGGCTGTGTTCGGTTTTTGAAATTGGGCCTGAATTGGATTTTAAAAATTCAATACACATTTGATCCCAAGCTTCTGAATTCCAGGTTTACCTGCATTGTGAAAGAGATGTGGTGTGATGATATCTTTCTGTGCACTATTAATAGCTATACATCAATAAAAGACCTTAGATACTGTCTACAGAACATGGCAAAAAAGGATTGTAAGCTGCAGGGGCAGCCTCTCTCATTTCCTGTATCACTTTCTTAGGGAAGATTTGGAACACCACCACTTCTAAGGGGGAATTAATTAATGTTGCACTTTAAATTTCTTTCCATTTTATGTACCGTGTACTTCATTTTTAACAGCTTGTGCTCCAGGCATCTCACACGTAAGTGAATAATAAGCAAGTACAGCATCATTCAGTCAAGGTAATGCACGCATACAAAAACCACACTTTATTCAAATAGACAAAGCTGTACGTGAGTTGACACAAATGCTGATGCTGTACTTTGTGACTGCAAAAAGAAAAGCTGATGAGTTAATTACCATATTGTTAAGGTTTAAATTTGCACTAAATGTACCTGAAAAAGTAGATTTAAAAATTCATTGGCAAGAGCACTCTTCACACTCCAGATCTGATAGTCTTCCAGAGTGAGGTGTCCAAACTAAGTTCAAAAGAGGGGAAGGCAAATAATGAGCATTATCAATTTTACCTCATTTCTGTGTAATCTGTACATAAACCCATCATACAGAACATGAAAAGTAAGTGTCTGGGAAAGGATTAGAATACATCATTACTGGTATAAAATTTCACCTGAGACAATGATAATGAAATTAAATCCAGACACCAGTTTTAGCTTATCTTAGTCAAAGCACATGAATGTCCCAAAAGAACTACAAAGCATTGAACCTACAAAAAACGAACTATGCAAAGGTACCAATCTTGGTTCCTTCAAGATAATCCTGTAAGTTTAGTTTCCAATATCCATCAAACACGCTTTCTCAAGCCATGACCAAAACTGTATTGAAGAATCCACATGAATGGTCAGGATAGCCATTTTGTAGGATGCAAAGCCACACTGAGGCTATGTTTCTGCAACGAGTGCTCCACAGAAATGCCCCAGCATTTGTACAGAACTGCACAGAAGTCAACTTCAGATTTAGGGTCTAATTGTTGTAAGATTCTAAAGCAGATTTTTTCAATAATGTTCTTATCTTAATTTACAATCTGCACAAAAAAAGCTGATGGTATGAAAGTAGCTCTTAGGAGTTTAGAAAAAGCACTGCTCGTTTTAAGTCCATTTATGTCTAACTTGATATGTTGAGTTCTATATTAAATTGATCCTAATAATAAATCTTTACATCAAAATATAGATCTTTACACAGCAAAATAACAGAATCTTCCTAGGGTCTGATTATTTCATAAACATTTTAAAGGAGAAAATAATTCAATTCGTTCTTGACAGTCAGGCTGACTGGAATCGTGTCTCACCTCGCGTTGCAGGGGGGTTCTCTTAGTTGGGCTGTGACTAGTAACTCCTATCTTTTGCCTGGGACTAGTCAATCCTCCTCCTCTGAGCAGAAGCTCTCCCCCGTAGGCCATCTTCCTAAAGCAGGGCTGGTTCTCACCTTAGGGTAGTCTGTCTTATCCCTCCTTTCAATAGGATTCCTTCCTTTCATCTTCTCCCTCTAGGGCTGAGAGTTATGTTCCATACAGTCACAAGCTAGATCTCCTCCTCCTCCAAACAGGAGTCCTCCCTCAGCTCTATCTCTGGAGATGGAGTTATATCTCAGGCTTCCTTCCTTAGGGTAATCGGTCTTGTCCCTGATTCAAGCAGAAGTTCCCCCTCAACCCTCTTCCTGTGGCTAGGGTTATACCTCAGGCCTTTTTGGTTCAGGTTAGTCAGTCCTCCCCTCCTTCAAGCAGGACTTTCCCTCTTAGCCCTCTCTCTGAAACTACGGTTATGCCTCAGGCCTTAGGTTAATTAGTTGTATCCTCCTTCAACCCGAGTTCTCCCTCCAGACCTCTTCCTGGAGCTAGGCTTTGTGTCTTAAGTTAGCTGCAAGGCTTTTACCAATTCCCTTCAGCTGAACATCCTTTCCAGTTAGCTTTCCACTCTGGAGGGTTCAACAGTGTCTGCCCTGTAGTGAGGGACCAAGCAGCCTTTATACTATTCCCCTTCCCCCACCTCCTTCCCAACTGGTTGGGTGAGAGGGGAGCCTTGTCCCGCCCAATCTGCAGAGTCTTCGGTCCCATGCTCTTAAAGGTACAACAACAAGATTCCCTCTCCAAGCACTATTCATTCCTGGGGCTGCTTCCACCCTATGCCTGTCCCTCTTAAGTCTCTCGATATCTTTCTACTGGACCTTTCAAATCCTCAAAAGGTCATGTCAGGTTGTATGGTGGGCTGACCAGTAAGAGTTACTGTCCTTGATGGCAGACTACCCCATCACAGAATCTAGGTGCTACATTTAAAACTACACTGCCATTTTGTAATGCTACACAGTTCTGCCTTGTTGTTCCCACCCCCCCAGTCTTTACCATCAGTAACACTAGTAAAGCTTCCTTTTTATGTCAAAATACTTCAAGCAAAGGTCAAGATGTAATACAGCTTTGCAAATGTCAGCTACACAAACTATATTTTAACTATTTGGCAACAGCACAAAGCATTGCTGGCCGTAGGTGAATATAAAATACACCCAAGTCAAGAGATCAACAAGAATCCAGATTATAAATATAAACAAGAAATATGAAGTGTAGTTTGACATTGCCCAGCTCTATTACACTTTCTAATTTTTTTTAATTGCCTGATAAAAGGCTCAATTTGATATTTTCATACTGGCTTGTAACTGCATAAACAGTCAGTACTGGTAGTTACTAAATCTCTGGTTACACCTACTTTGTTCACAGTTCAAAGGCAAAATGAGATAATGTGCATAGGAGTTCAATAACTCACCTAATTATTGCATCAGCTGCTTTTTCCAGCACTACTTTCATAATCTATTGGGAGGGTCCATTATTTTACATATAATCTTTGTCGAGAAGGGTCTTTTCCTTTTGACTTAACGCTTTGGGAATGGGTCATCAACATGCTTAGCTACAGACTACCCTCATTGCGGAGCAAACTACAAAAACCTGATGGGATGAAGGAAAGAGCATCTCCAAGGCTACCTTTCCTACTGTTATGATAATAGAAGAATCTTTATACCAGAGGATGGGCCAGCAACTTCACTGGAACGCAGGTCGATATGGTATACAATTGTTCAAGGTTATAAGCATTTCCAGGTATCCTTGTTTCAGAGTAGCAGCCGTGTTAGTCTGTATTCGCAAAAAGAAAAGGAGTACCCGTGGCACCTTAGAGACTAACAAATTTATTAGAGCATAAGCTCACGAAAGCTTATGCTCTAATAAATTTGTTAGTCTCTAAGGTGCCACGGGTACTCCTTTTCTTTTTAGGTATCCTTGGTAACTTTTCAGAAGTAACCTGTAGGTCCCATGAACTTCCCCACTTAAGGTAATAAGGCAATGAATTAAATTGTGGAACCAAAGTCACTGTATATTAGAGGAGTGGGATCATCCTGAACCAAAAAGATTAAAAAGTGTATTTCTCAAATACGTTATTTATCTAGTATGAATATAAAAATGCCTAAAAGTATGATATACAAGCTAGGTATTATTTTGATTATTAAAAGACTGAAGAGCTTCTGTATAATCAAGAAAAGTCACGACAACCGCCTCTAGAGTATGTTTCACGGATTCCTGCCTTGGACGTGATAGAGACAATACTACAGTATATGTACTTCATTATATATGAAAATATTGTAGAAGAAATTTGATCTGAATGTAGAATATCTGAACTAAAGGCAAAATCTTATGCATTTCAAGGTGGTATATATACACACCATTATATAGCACTACTGATCACCTGAAGGATAGAACTATTCATTTTCCTATCTGCTGCAGAGTATGAGATACATGCTGACACAGTGAACACACAGGAAGTTTATTATGCATTTGTTTTTTTTATCTATGACTTGTTGGTTTTTAACAACAACACACCACAAGGTGTATAAGCCCATTTCCTCTCTCTCTCTCTCTCTCTCACACACACACACACACACACGATTTATTAAAGCAGTTCTACTCACACGTAAAATCTAGTAATGGCATAAGATGATTAATTTCAGCTGATTATATAAATTTGGACCTGATTTTCACAAGAGTTAAGTTTCACACCAAGATCCCCCAATTTTACTTCAGTTGAAATTCGTTGGAGCAGCACTTTGGAAAATTTGCTCTGAAGCAGAAAGGTGGATGCAGAAAATGAGCCATGTCAAATATACGCACATCTGATTTTAGCACAACCACCTTCCTTCTTGAAACATGAACCAATTACTAACACAGTTTTCCTTCTTTGGTGGACAGTCGTTTTGGTAGTCATTACTCTTATAAGAAGAGTAATCATTTCAATGCTTTAGGCAAACTTTGTTTTACCAGTATAGAAAAATTAATAAGAGGGTGATAATTCAGTTAAAGTTAATTTTTACAAACTGACATATGAATCAGAATGTAAATACATAGGCTTTTTCTAATAGATGTACCTGAAAAGTTGCAATGAAAAATGGACATTTGCTTGGTAGAGAACCTACTACTGACAGATCTCTGCACTGAAGCCAAACATGGTAAGTTTACTTTACCTTGTATTACTTTTAAATAAGCTGAAATATTTGAGTATTACCTACTTGCCAAGTATTTTCATTTTTATCACAGCTAATTAACTCCTACCCATTAGGATTCAACCAGAATCCTTCCCACGTATGTGAAAATACAATTGGAAAACTTGATAATTGACTGACTCTCTTCAAGTTATCTATTAAAAACGTAAAAGACAGTTCAGCAAGTTCTCACCTTTGTGGTATCATGTGCATCCAAAATATCTTCTACAATTTCAGACAAATTCATGCCCAATTCCTTGACAAACGGATTAGAAAATACAGTGTTTAGTGCCTATGCATTATTCCAGAGCTATCCATGTCAAGAGGAGGAAAAGAGTGAACATTTAACTTTCAGTGATTTTTATCAAGTATCTGGGTAGTTTAAAATTTGGTGTCTTCATGTCAGCCATATTTTTATATCTAAATAGCTTCGTACCATAAGCAGAAATTAAAGAGTAATTTTACTTTTGTTAGAATTAGTATGGGATAACTTACACAAGGTGAATTGCATACATCCCTTTCCTCAATTCAGACATTTCAAGAGGATGTTTTAGTGACATCTGTCTCCAAATAACATTCATACTTTGCAACCCAAAATTGATTCCTATTCTTCAAAGGCCACTACAGAAAACAATAGCAGGTAACTTAAACCATGACTTACAAGTATCTCATCAGTACGGTTGTCTTTCCAGACCTCTAAAAGTGCAACTACCATTTCTCCAAGTTCAGTGCGAGACAAAACTCCATCCCGGTCAACGTCAAAAACCTTAAAGCAAACTGAAGGGGCGGGGGGGAGGAGGGGGGAAGGGGAGAAAGGCTTATTTTCGCATCTTAAAGATAACTAACAACTATGTTCTAATTAGGGCTACTGCACTTGGTCAACTTCATTGCAGGACAAAACCCTGCAAAGTCACAAGGATGTGACTTAATTGACAGTTCTGAAAATTTCACAGTATGACCTGTGGTTTCTTAGTTGTGGTAGTGGGAAAGAGGAGCTCTTTTTGCTGAACTGAAATTCAAATTTTCCCAATTGCTTGATACCCGATATAACAGGGCATGGAACAAACGCATATTCAGAATCTGTAGTTTTCCATCTTGATGGCAATTTTTAAGCTACATAGATGTCATCATTTTTTCCACCTACATAGATACATCACAAAATACAGGAAATTCATAAGGAGCCAGTTGAATGAGTCGGACAATAAGAGCAAACTCGTTCATGCCAATGGTGTGGTTAAGAGTGGTTAAGCACTGAAATAAATTGCCTAGGGAGACTGTGAAATCTCCATCATTGGGGATTTTTAAGAGCAGGCTGGACAAACACCTGACAGGAATGGTCTAGATAATACTTAGTCCTGCCTTGAGTGCAGGGGCCTGGACTAGATAACCTCTTGAGGTCCCTTCCAGTTCTATGATTACAATAGAAAATAAACTAGCATGAGCACAATTTACAAAAATCTCAAAGGAAGTCCAAATATTTACATTTTCCATTTTTCACTATATAATGGGATGCAGACTTCAGCACCATGTATGTGCTAATACAGTTTGTATGTATGAATAGTTAGCAAAATTAAACTACCAAAATAATTTACTGAATACCAACTTTAAAACAAAATGTCTGAAGAGGTTTATAGCTGGAATGAAGTCATAGAACAACAACTCACAAGAATACACCGAATTAATAAATGTTAACCATGTTTAATAAAATAAAGCCTTCATATTTAAACTTAATTCAAGATACAATTTCTAGGTTTTTCCCCCCTTTCTCTCCTTCTCAAGTACAGATTTAAAAATATGTACATTAAATAAATTTGATTGACAAAAATTCAACAGATTTTTTAAAATTAGAAGCTTAATGGGCAATATTTTGCACACTCACATTTTTGCCTTTCTGCCAAGGGTCCCCTGCAACATGCCGACAGCCCACAGGAGATTTCCTTAAAGTCTATGTGATTGTCACGATTTTCATCAAAGGCATTAAACAAACCTACAAACCACAGAAGCATCACCACACACTGAATGTGATCAGACAAACTCACAAACAATATTTAGCACTTACATAATGCTTTACATCTTCAAATCAAGGTATAAACATTAGTTACAGTAATTAATCCTCATCACCTGTGAGGCAGATAATTAAGCATTATTATGCCCATTTTATAGACGGGAAAACCAAAAAAAAGCATGTTAAGTGACTTACCCATGATTAGAAAGAGCCAGGAATACAAAAACCTCAGGAATTCCTGGCCAACATTCTCATTTTTAGACCATGCTCTCTTCCTAACGTTTAATAATATACACAAGTCTTTCGTGCATTTGGGGAATAACTTTAGTTGCCAAGGCTGTCAAGGTAAATTTCCAAAAATGCTGAAGGGCCAGATTTTTAAAGGAGTTTAGACACTTCAAGATACAGATAGGCCCCTAGTGGGATTTTCAAAAATGCCTTGGTGCCTAACTCCCACTGATTTTCATTTGAATTAGGCTCACCTAGGTGCTTTGGAAAAGCCCACTATACACCTCTCTGCATCTTCATGCACCTAAATATCTTTACAAATCTGGCTCTGCATAATTTAGGATTATCAATGGGACTTGGGAACCTAAATCCTTAGACACATTTGAAAATTCTTCTCTCAATAAAATCTTTACCCTCAATGATTGAAGTGTACCATTCACAAAATAGGTACAGTAGGTACAATCGTTCAAGTTTCTCCACATCAGTCCCAACTAACATGCCCTACCTGGGATACATGCCACTTCTAGGAGAGAAGGGATAGTTTAGTTGCCAGGATCCATTTAGGGGGCACATTCTAACATGGTTTAAATTGTTTTTGCTTTGTTGGGGACTTACGACCATATAATCCAGCTGTAATGCACCGCCCCTGTATTTAGTTCCTAATGACATTGCCAACAACGTTGTTGACAAATAGTGACAATTGTGGTAGTTTTTGTGATATGGACACCAGCTCATAAAGAAGTGGGATAAGACCTGATTTATTCATATGGAGCACCCAACAGCTATTAGATGGTTACAACCTTCAGTCACTACCAACCTGGCTAGGACTTGGAAGGGCCAACCTAGTTATGAATGGCTCTGTATCCCATTACCAAGCTTCTGAGCTAGTCGCTTTCACCCTCTTTATCTTGAGCTGTTATAAAGAAAGGTCTCTTTAATTGACTGTAGGACAACATTTTAACTGAGCACACTTAATATCCACTTTACAGATTAAAGTACTTGGCATTTTAAAAATATTTCCATATTCTTGGCTAAAGACGCAGTGGAATAATTTCGCACATTAGAGAATTTCAATAATGACAATAAGAAAATTTCAGGAAATCATAAAGTAACTTACACAACACAGATCAGAACATTTGCCAGCTTTCCTGATAGTTCAGATGTATGCATCTCAGAGGATCTACTTTCTCTTGTCATTCTACATTTGTCAATAAGCAAGCATTCACAACCGCTTTCTATCCTTTTTTTGAGAGAAATAAATCTTCTCTCAATATAAGCTTCAAAAAATGTGTTCTTCTGAACACTAAGAAAGCAATATTGCATCTGTAGGAGAGCTTGGCTTTTTCGAGTTCTACAAATAAGCACTTTTGAGATGAAATTAGAGTAGAATACCATAAGCTACACCAATACAATTTCATAGAATGAATATTTTTATCAGTGTCCCATACCTTCACTCAGAGATGGATGAATGGGAGGGGAAACTAAAGGGCCAAATGTCTCTAAATCAAAACGTCCAGTTCTTGACTGAGCCTTCAAAAGCCAATATCGTTTTTCAAGATCAATGATGTCTGATTCTTCCACTGTAGATCGAAAAAAAAAAGTCAATCTCTGAGAAGCCCAACAAGGTCTTTAAAGCAAACATTTAATTTATATCAATAGAAAGAAAATGCATACTCAAGACTGTTTAGATACCAATAAAGAAACTATTAGAATTATAACATTCACTTATGAATACATAGAAAAGTTGTTAAAAAATCCCATTTAGTTTATCTGCGAATCTAGCAATATTTTGGACAAACTTTTGCCACTTGTACAGGGAGTTAAAAGACAGCACAATGAAAACAGATAGTTTCTTGAAAAAGAGAAACAATGAATCATTTTATGCCTGCTTCCTGCACATAGTAACAGAGAAACAAGCTAAATTTAGTTTCCTCACTTACAGAATCACTGCACATCACCAGTTACTCCAGAGAGTAAAATCAATTACATTGTGATCTGTCTTGATATCACACATTCAAAGGTACCACAGAAGTGAACTTTTGCCAGCTACTGAGTCTGCTGAAGTTTCTTGTTCTATCTGATAAATTTTTTCCACCTCACACTGATGTCTAATTACACAGAGAGCATATTTTCTCCAGACTGGTCCTTAACAGGACATCACACATTTGAATACTGAAATCAGGATGTAAAATGATCATTTATACACAAAATACAATGAAAATCCAAGTATAGGACTTGGCTACTTAATTGAGGCATTCATGTTTGAAAATTGTAAGCTAAAGTTGGAACAAATTCTTATACAGAGTACTGTGAAATTAAAACCAACAGTTAATACAACTATGATTTAAACTTACATTTAGACATTACTATCTTTCTACATGCAATGTTTAATTTCCAACTATAAAATCATTTGCGTTTATTTCTTTTTCTTATTTATTGTTTCTATTAGAAAAGCACCTGGAGACACAATGAGTAGTGGGGCCCCACTGCCCAAATTCAGATTTGGGCTCTTCAGGGCAAGGATTATACTACTTTGAAGACAGGATGCAGTCATGAATATAACAAGGAATGGGGAAGAGGTGAAGGAGGAAACAGCCACAAGAATGTGCATTAACACAGGCCAGTGACCTGCACAACTAGATAATTTCTACTCTTTTTTTAAATTTTAAGATAATTGTCAGATGAATAAGATAAATATGCGAAGTCCCTACTAATCAATTAAATTTTAAAATAGCCAATGGAAAGAGTAAAAGGTTTCCACAAGAAAGCATGAGTAAAACTCCACATGCGAACAGCAGCCTCTAGAAAACTGAAGTCTTAGATAAACTTCTGTACTTGAAGAAATAACCTGTTCAAGAAATATTTTCCCCATGTGTTATAAGTATGCACGTCAACAGTGCTTTAGGTTGGTGTGAATTAAGTGTTTCTCAAATATCTATTTAATAACAAAGCTGTCTATATTAAGAAACACCATGTGAGATCTCATTCCCAGATGGTTCTAAGCCCTTAAAACCATGCCAGCTTTCTAATAGGATTTAACTTCAGCTATTTGGCCTGCTTAGACGATAGAAATAAAACAATGTCACAAGGACTAAAAACAGAAGAAAAACAAAAAAAGAGGCAGATTTAACATTTCACCTTTGCCTCGACTCCTGGTTTTAGTGGATCAATATAGGCCAATATGTCTTCCAGACATAAGAAGCTGGTCAGCCTTAATGGCAAAAAAGACGTTAATAGAAGGGAACATGTCCCTATGCCAATACTGGATTTTGACAGGCAACTTACACTGCCCTATGAATGCAATCACCAGCTGCTTTTCAGTTTACATCTAACCATAAGCAGCATATAGATTTTGGAAAAATAAACAGTAGAATAAACTTGCAAACTTAAAAAATAGTTATGCATCACAGCTAAAGTTGCTACTTTGTATTTCTCAAACACCACTCATTGGTGCTTTTCATTACACTGGAAAGAGGTGAATGACACAAGAAAAATATAGTTGTATAAAATTTACTCTACCCAGTTCAGTTCGCTAGAGTAACAATCACATTAAAGTTAGTGTGAACACATTTTAACAGCCCATCAGGCATATCATGTAATGTAGAGCAAGCTACTCAAAGCTACCTTCAACACTGCACATTTGTAGAAATTTTAAAAAAGATTACATTTGAAGCACAGAGTTTGGACTTCTTTGGGTATCCCGCAACAAAATATTTAAAGAAATTAACGAGAAAAAATGTGCACAATGAAACTATTTTATTTCTACTGTCTCCACTGCATGTTCAACAGAACCACAATATTCAAATCAGAGCAGTTAGAATTAGCAGTGCAGGAACTCATTACAATGGCAATGAAAGCAGCTATTATATTAGCATTGTCATTATCCACAATAAATACTGCATTGATGCATCCACTAACAACCAGTCTAGTTATTCACTGTCCAAGCAGAGTGACATGTAAAACGCAAAAGAGCAGCATAAATCCTGTAAAGGATTTTAAAAATTCTTTTCACAGTTTTCATATTCTAGATTGTAGCAACAACAAATGAAAGGATTTTTTTTTTTTAAATGGGCCTTGATCCTGGTCTACTCTAGTTTACAGCAACTTCCCACAGCTGCCTCCAGGCCACTTTATGACCTGCTGCATACTTTTATGTCTCAGGAAATTCCTTGCAGGTGTGAAAAACTTCCCCAGGTTCTGGCCCCACTCTAGAATCAAGACCATGCTTTATCATCTTTACAGCTTCTTTGAGGCCATCACTGAATTCTCAGCATGCTGAAGCCAAGGGTTTTAAAAAGGTAAAATTTAAAGGCAGAAAAATAGGTATTAAGCTCAGAATTCTGATACTTAAAGAAAAATTTGTTCAAAAATATGCAACTGCAGTATTATCTATGAACACCATGAACAGTGCCTCCTGGACACCACCGACGTCAGAGAGGACCTGGCTGCTAAGCTGGCTAGATCCAGAGCCGCAAGTCCTGGCCACAGCCTTGCCCTCCTCTCGGATGGCCGTGAACTCCTGCTTTGACTCCAGCAGCAGAGAGTCCTTAAATTCAAACAATGAGCCCAGAGGTGCAAATCATATCTCCCCAGCAGGGCCTGCTATTTGGAGATACGGAACTGGAGACTGCCTGTCGAATAAACCTTACATCCAAACGGGTCCAGTCTCTTGGCCTCTTTTTTGGTGGGTAGCATTCAATCTGTCTGTTCCACTCATTCACTGCTGACACCATCAGGGACTCTGGAGTAGGGGCTGCGAATAAAGGTACTCAAGGTACCCACTTGCTGGAAAATAGGTTTTCTTCACTGTCCTTTTTGAGGTGGGGGCAGAGAAGAAGGAGTCTGCCACGATGATCTGACAGGACCTTCACAGCCTCATTAACGGGCAAGGCCACTATGGAAGAAGCAGTTGCAGCCAGGACACGTATTAGGCTTTGTGCTGATTCAAACTCCTCAACTTCTAGACCAAAGTTCGCAGTGACCCTTTTCAGGAGTTGCTATAGCAAGAGGGGTTGGTCCAACAACTGCCACAGGCAGTAAGAAGGTACTGAGAAGGCACAGGGCTGGCGACACCCTTTATACCGGCACACAACTCCAGAGGGCGCTAAAGCCGGCCCACCAGATACCACTGAAAGAAAAATCTCCGGCAACTGTGCGTGCGGCGTGCACACACCTAACATGGAATGGAAATGAGCAAGAGACTCGAAGAAAGTTAACTTTAAGACCTAACAAAACTGTGGTTAGTTTTTAAACCAAAATACACTCAGTATGTAATAAGGGCAAATTTGTTATGGTCTGAGATTGTTTTCCCATCACTCTGGTAGTAAAGTGCACTAAGGACCCTATCCTTCAAGATATGGGAGTTGAGGATACTCAGCATCTGGCAGAGTAAAGAGAAACAGATGCATGGAACTGGAAAGACCAACAAGCAACTCTTCCATTTTTAGAATTCAGCTCTTCATGCATGCAAGGCAGACCAATTCCTACTGACACCTTATTTTTCATGAGCAACATATACCATTGTGCTACCTCCAATTTCTTTTCCCTAAAACTTGTGTCCATTATGAGTCTTTGACCCCTTCCTAAGTATCTCCCCAGACAATCATAAGAGAGTCAGCTTCCAATATAGAAAATGGGAAATGCATATCTATATTCCACCGCAATCCATGAGATGTATCCAGAGAATTTAAAAAAAAAAAAAAAAAAAAAACAACAGTGGACAACCTGATAAGAGGATTTGTCTCAAACAAACAAAAATCCTTGTGGGTGTTAAACCACAAAATTGCAAAAAGATGACAGTGTTTTGACAGAAGAGACCCATGATTTATTTGCTTAAAGCAGTCATTCTGAAGATTAGTTTAAAAGCAAATACCTTCATTTAATGTAGGTTTATCCTTTCCCTTTAAAAACATGGATCAAAACTTTGTGTTGAACAAAAATTAAGCTCTCTATAAAGAGCAAGAACCTCACACCCAAACGTTGTGAAAGCATTTTGCATGCTGAATATGAGCATGCAAAATGGCCGCACCTAGTGCCTAGAAGAAAAACAGGATGTTCTGCATGCCTGCTGTCTGGCAACAGCGTAAATGTCCTTCCAGCTCAGAGGTGTTTCATAGTATTGTGGGTTTCACTCTTCCAGGATGAGAGATTTAGGTGTGTCTGTAAGTACAAGTTATTTTCCCTGTAATATTCCAGGGAAAATTCTAGTCACGCTTCCTTGTCTTTATCCTCCATGTCACCTGAGTATATACACAACATACAAAAGAAGGTAATTCTAGTTACGAATCAAGAGGCAAAAAAATAGGTAAACTACATGTTTTAAGACTATTATAGCTGCAAGTAGTCTCCTGAGTTTACCTAGAATACTCAACTGGGATGAAACAAAGAATTCAGATCTGGGACATTCTAAAGAGACATTATTGGATTGTCAGGCAGCTAACTCACCAAGATACAGGTCTAATATTATTCGAGATCAAACAGACACGGGAGAATCTGTCAGAAGGACGGAAGACACAGCTGAGGGAAGGTGTATTTTTTTACAGGTTTAAATGTGCTGGTGTGAGGTCTCAAAACGTTTCCATTAAGGAGTGGAGTACTGTAGCTTCAAAATCAAAAGTAAATGTTTGAGAGAAGAACACGGTTAGAAGAAATGGGCTACCCTGCATGAGAAAGATTTGAGCAAGAGTAGAAAATTGAAGAGTAACATCAATTTATCTGATTATTATTTAGATAATGTGAAAGACAAGTTCGTGCTTTCTATGAAAATTTTTCTGCATGTTATCTTGTCCCTAGTTTTCTTTGATTGCTAGAAGTCATGCAAACACTATTTACTTAAGGAACTAAAAACAGCATATAGATTAATTCCTTTTCTTTTAATCTACCCTTATTTAGAAATAAGGAAATATATAAGGATAACAAACAGGCCAGTTTTGATGCATGATCTAATGGGTGGCTGGTAACACTTAACAATTACATAAGAAAGGATCAGGGAGTTAACACAATGTGAGCATCTACTAAAGTAGGTAGTTGGCAGCAGAAACATGCTTATTGAGGCATCTGCAACATTTATGTTTAAATTAAGGACTATTGGGTAAATTGACTGACAAGATACAAAAATAAAGGAAACTTAAAATGGCTTGTGGTTCATTTAAAAAAACATGTCTGGCATACTTGGTTTCTTCAAAGTTATCTTAATTGCTTGTGCCAATTTAACCTTGGAAAATAATGATTACCAACTAACGTTTTATTTTTTGTCAAGCAGTGCTTTAAACAGCAAGGTCATTGAAAAGACTGTTTTCAAACTGCCATCTTTAAAAGGATTACTAATAAAATTAATATGAAATCTGCTACACAGGTAACATCAGCCAGACAGGTCCACTGCATTGATTAAACTTGCACACATCATATATTTTAGAAACCAAAAATAAGACAAAGTATAACATTCTTCATTTACAAGATAACCATGCTTTGTAGAATTCTCCATCCATTTCACTTATATAAAATTGAAGGATTATTGATTACAGTACATGTGGACATGTCTGAGAGGGTCAGTGATTATAGACCATCCAAAATTCTTCAATAAACTTCTCTGTACATAACCTTATAAATCCAACAGCAATGCACAGGATATATTCTTTATATTTTTTACTTTGTTGTAATCTCATGTTTTATTTTGTTTTTTAAACTAAAAAAAATAGGTCAAGTGAGGCATTTTAAATTGGGTGCCCAATTTAAAAAAACACTTTTTACAATTTTAAGCATTTATCCTCTGAAAACATGGCCTCTCTTCAAGGAGTCCCAAATTAAGCACCCAAAAATTGGGCACCAAAATCACCAGTAACCTCTGAAGATGCAGGCCCCAGTATTTGTAGTCCTCTGTCATCAGGGTGACCAGATGTCCCGATTTTATAGCGACAGTCCTGATATTTGGGGCTTTTTCTTATATAGGCTCCTATTACCCCCCACCTCCGTCCCGATTTTTCACAATTGCTGTCTGGTTACCCTATCTGTAATTAATTCTGTGTTATGCACTTTTTGTGGTTTTAATCCTTAGCACTGTTTCATTTATAGTAAGTCATCATTGTATTGCTTTTTGTAATTGAAAATAATGAACACAGTAAAAGATTTTGCACAACATGTAGAATGTCTGAAATATCAGCGTCTCCTAAATAACTGTCAGAGGAATAAAGAATTTTACATCTTTGTTCTCCAAATACAAAATACTATAATAAGGCCTGCTCCACTATCATTCAAGTCAATAGGAATCTTTCCACTGACTTTAATGGGTGTTGAATCAGGCCTTAGAAGAGTTGGGCTATAAATCAACAATGTTGTTAATGATGAAACAAACAGGAATTTATTTTCTGTAGACAAGGAAAACAATATAGCAACAGCCTTGAATGAAAACATAGATGCAAAATTTCTGGGCACAGCAACTATACAACACACTGTATATTTTTAAGCTTTTTGTGTAAGTATATACTCCATACATTTTTGGAGATGCTAGCCTTATATGCCAAGATACACATCTATTACACATTGAGGTTTAATACAATAGGTTGGTAGCTCAGGTCATATAGCATGTGTATATTTTGTAAAGTATGAGATACTTATATCTGGGTTGAGACCCCATTCTACTAGATGCTGTACAAATATATAATAAATGGTAGTACCTGCTCCAAAGAGCTTTTGGTATCAGAGTCTCATAAAAGCGGATGAGCCAAAATGTGTGTTCTCAGTTCATTACATTAGATACTTTCCTAAACTACTAAGCTATCTAAATTCTTAGGTAGGGAATACATTTAAACCATGGTAAGGATAAAGTATAGTCATTATTTTTGCACAAAGTTATAGTACATTGATAGTTTATAGCTCTAAATTCTTTTGTCTTAATGTTTCTCGTGAATTTTAAAGATGAAGACCTTTTAGATCTGTAAAATACTTTAAAATGCAAGTTACTTTTTAACAGCAGTTCAACAACTACAATCAGAGCAATGTTAAAAATGTCAAGTGCCTATCAAATTATAGCCTTCGTAGAGTATAAACTACTCACAGCTGCTATGAGCTTAATAAGTCACGGTCCTTGCCATCCTTTATCTAATTTTCAAAATATACAATTTCTTGCACTTACAGTAGTAATACAACCATTCATTTACAATACATATAATCAGAAGAAAGATTAACAGAATAGTTTCTGCAGAAATATGGTACCTGAAGAGTTGTCAATCTCCTACAGACAGTGAAATAGTTTGAAACTTCATGCACATTAATGTACAGAAAATACCTAAGACCATATTCATACAGTTTTGCATTTGCTTCTTAAATATTGTGTACAAGGACACTAATGTATTTCAACATATCGCTAAAAATCAATTAATTTTTACCCACCTAAAGGTACAATTCTCTCTGGTTCACAACAATAGAAGCATACCATGTTCCCAACATGTTTACTAATGCTCGTCTTGTGTTACTGTTTACCATAATATTCAAGTAAAATCCACTCTCATCCACACAAACAGCTCTTCATTTCCAAATAGCTGGGCTGCTACTCAAATAGCGGATGACTGAACAGAAGTATTTTTGTACAAACGCAGTTGTTTGTCACTTTCAAATTAACAGAAGATTCTAGGGCCTCCGGCAGAGAGAGCAGCTTAAAGTGACATACAATGACCCAGCAGCTAAGAGGATAACAAGGTGGTGAGATAAAGATTAAACCATGTTAGAGGTTTTTCATATTGGCCTAAAGCTTCCTATAATATCCTTGTTTTGCTTGATAATAAAAGGAAAGATGTAGATGCAAGGGGATATATTTCCTGTTTTATTCAGGTTCTTATGCTGTGCCAGTCATCTTAATATCTAAGCACCTGTGCTGCAGATGCAAGTGCATATCAATATTAAGGGGAATATAAATGCTCTAATTTCATGACAAACACGTCCTAACTAAGTATTTCAGGCACATGGCTAAATTCACAATGCTGGTTCACACCAGAGTATGGTTTTCTTCACATTTACAGTGCAACTGCACAGAGCTAAGTATGTATTTCAAGGAAACTTCATAATTTATACACAGCATCCTTTTGAGTATTATATAGAGATACTGTTAGAAGTGTGGTTATAATGATCAAAGAATAGTATATCCAAGTCTAGTTCCAGACAGCCTTTTACTGAGGGTGAAGCAGATTGCTCATCTCATTTTCCTTTCCTGTTACAGACCCATATTCTAATATATCTTTGCATAAAAGTGTACAGAATTTTAAACCCATTCTTTCCAGAAACAGTGCCCTTCACCAAAACATGGTTTCAAACATATGCTCTTTTACACCACCCATTTGTATTTCAGTCATAGGGTTAGCTCTGTGGTTCATCCAAGGCTTCTCTTGTATACGAGTTAAATTAGCCACATTTTTGGGCAGATAGTATTGCTGAGACATTTTGCAGGGTAAAGAGAGGATCTCAGTGATCATTCACTGGAAATTAATGACTTTCATCAGGCTCACCTGCTCGGTTCAGATATCACGTTTGTTTGTTCAGATATCACATGCGGCAGTACGTGTAACAATGACTCTCTAAATCAGGAAAGACACTGTACATTCTACATTTGAATTTCAAACATTTTTGCTTATGCATAGTGACAGTGGTCCGGTGCAGTGCAGCACTTCACTTGAACTTAAGCACGTGCTCAAGTGCATTGCTGAAGAGAGATGGGATTATTCATGAGTTTAAATTTAGGCATGTGCGTAAATGCATTACTGAACCAAGGACTCTAGAACCAACTGAATGGATTATCTCAGAATTTTTTCTTGTTCCTGAGTCAATATATTTATATATAAATACTCCAAACATACTGAAGTCTCAACCAATCATGTACTGTAAACCCATACTAAAAACAATAACCACAACTTACATTTATAGAGACATCTTGAAAACCCCCCAAACTGACTTAAAAAGATCTAAGTGCATTTACAGGGATAACTCATCCTCTAAAGATGAACCATTGCCATTCTGCACAACCACAGTAAATCCGAAGCACCTAGCGCACTCGTAGGTGCTACAAAAAAAAATAATAAACAAAGGAACACGTAGAGGAGGAAAAGTAGAAAACAATTTATTTAACTGTAACTAGAGGAAAAATTTTAGACATTCATAATCCTTGTACAAACACAGAGGGCTGAAACACTGGAGTGAGAGGCAAAAGCAGTATTAAATGGCATACTGTTATATTAATAAAAACAACAAGGAGTCCGGTGGCACCTTAAAGACTATTTATTTGAGCATAAGCTTCTCTAAGGTGCCACCAGACTCCTTGTTGTTTTTGTGCATACAGACTAACACGGCTACTCCCTGGTACTCGTTATATTAATAGTGAGTTGACCAGTATGTAAGGAGTTAGAACTTCAGTGATAAGGCCCTATACTGAGAACAGCTAACGAAAGTTTCCCTTTAGACCAAGTGGTAGGTGCCTATGCTTTTGGAGCAAGAGGATCTCTGTTCTAACCCTGCTGCTAGAGTAAAGTCCTCAACAGCCTGGGTGTGTCACATAGTGAAGTCTCATGTAGCTAAGAATGCTATTACTGAAATACTGTATTTGGTTCTTGGTGTGCCATACAATGTTAGAAACTCCATTTGCAACTATTAATGATTTGCAATGATTTGAGTGGTATTACATTCTCTTCCTACTGAGCACTTGGCCGGCGTTACAAACTCTGAATTTTATTCTGTTTTGGAGTGCAGAATAAGTATTATATACTTCCTGATTCTTAACACTGCTTTGTAGACTATGGGATGTAAACAGTATTTTAAATATAAAACCATACATCATTAAAGAGAGATATGCAATAATGTTAAATAAAAAAATGCCAATTAAGAGACCTGTTGACACTGCAGGTAAGCTCCACTCCTGATTTATGGTGTCACTAGAACTCCTTGACAAGATTATAGCCTTGCTTATTACTTTTACATTCAGTATTCAAGAAAATCATGTTAAAAATCAAGAGGTACGGAATACCCAGTCTTATACTGCACAACTGAGAGACATTTAAACTTTGTTCACTAGGAGGAGAGCATTATATTCCTCAAACCATCGTAAGTCAAATAATATTTCTCACACACACACACACGGTTAAAAGTTTCTCTCTTCTTCTCATCCCAAAACGTCTTTTAAACCCTGTAAAATTAAATCACAAAATTATTCTGCCAGCTTTCAACTGAAATCACCACCATTGTCGAATATTTATGATTTAGGTGAAACGGAACAAAATTTGATTAAAAATGGCAAGTGTGCGCAACTTACCATGACTTCAAAATTTCATTTATAATTGTACTGAGAAATGTAATTAAACTCATCTGCATTCAAACATAAATGTTATTTACAAGTGAAAAATTGTAATTCTTTTTATGTTTCCTTGATATCATGGCTCATTAAACAAATCTAAATAGAGTCACTGATGCTTTACAATAAACATTTGCTGTGTGTGTTTCTAAATCAATGTTAATAACTTCCACTATTTTTATCACAGCAATTTTTCATGTCCGTGCCACTTTATTCAAGAAGTTTAATGGAAAATAAGAGGGGAGAACAATTGTAGCCTGTTTAAACTATGTACCTGCCAAGGACATCCTATGAAATAACAGCTCGGTGTTAGCATCCAGGAAATAGACTAGTGAACCTTTGTTAGAAAGTTTCACTGATTACACTAAAACAGAACTGAAAATAAGCAACTCTGCATTATAGTTGGCTAACAGTATTTACCTTTTGTTTTTTAAATATCCTTTCAGTGACTTGTTCTCTCGAAAAGCAAATAGCCAAGCAAAAAGCACCAAAGTCAGTCTCCACTCACCGGAAAAACAGCTCTCTCACAACAGCACTCATTTTATGAGAGCAACTGTAGTAAGAACACATGGTTAAAATAAAAATAAAAAATAAAAATCTCTACTTAAGAATAATGAAGTTGAGTTACACTCTGTGCATATCAGAACGTAAAAATATTCACATTCTGATACAATCATCGCCGAACTATTCAACCCATTTATATTTTCGTTGCTGCTAAATTTGTATTGTGTAAATCACACAATGACATTTCTTTTTGACCTTCAGGACCACTAGGGAAATCATCAACAGCATCATAGAAAAAGAAATAATGCACAATAGTCAGCAGAGACAGAATAGTTTACCATTTTCTGGTTGTCATCAGTATGTTCTAGTCAATTTTCCACATTCCAATACTTGATGCGATATTTACAGCCTTGACATTTGCTCTTTTTCTCATCCTCATTTGCTACACTTAATAGATAAATTATTGGCAAAATTTATATTTCAATTTTATCCTGAAACTACAACCTATTCTTAGTAATGATGTGGGTTTACTAGATTAAATTAACTACATCTTAATTTCTTTGCTACTCAGCTGTATGTTCTACAGTTTGAGTCAACTGTATATGGTCAAAGCCATATACAGAATTTTAAGCTACAAGATTCATAGCTCAAATCCTACATGTGGCTGAATATTTAGGAAAGCATCCCCTAATGTACTTTTTTATACATTTTTTGTTGTTTCTTTTAATCCTAACAATGAAAATACAATTTCTTATCAGGTTATATTGCTGGGCAAATGGCCCATAAAAAACGGGAAATCAAAGAATTGACAATACTTCCAACTATCTAGAAACTATTAGTTATGAGACAAATGGTTCGGTTTCCTGATACTATCTGCTTCCTGCTGAAACACCCAGTAAAGGTTCTAAATTGCACAACAAATAAATATTTGATGATGCTTTAAAATTCTGCTGCCTTTACCTGTGGAACTTATAGCTACAGCTAACAGCACAAGCTGCTATCGTATAAATCAACAAAGCTTGAAAGTTCCTAAAGAAAATTGAAATCAAGGCTCTAGTTTCTCCCAGGACACTTTCACTCACTCGTCTGTTAATATAAAACTTTTTTGGCAGTGAAACAAACAGATTAAAATTTTACAAGTATTAACTTTTCTTTTTTTAATAGGCAGAGAACAAGTTGGTTTCAAGGTTAACACTTTCAGTCAAGACAATTACCATGTCAAAGCACAATTAATTAAATCTAGCAGAAAAATGTCAACACTTTTGAGGAGATGGTTGTTGTTGGGTTTTCTTTTGAGGAATAGAGAGGCAATATCTGCAAAGGTGCAATTGGTAAACCGGAATTGAGATTGTGTAGCTGAACACCTAAGATATCTGAAAGATACAACTCGTATGCGAAGGGGACAATAAGCATTAAATGGAAAACAGAGACTATTGCACTTCCTCCAGAAGTACAACCAACCAAACCAGACATTAACCTCACCCTAGTATGATAAGCCTTCACAATCAAAGGAGTTGAACAGCCTATAGAGAGAACTTGTGACACAGGGATAAAGTAATTGTTAGAATTTGTGGTTTTGATAGACAATGGTGAGCACACACACGCACACCCAAAATAACTTTAGTACAACCAAATGCAAGGTGAGCTTATCTAGATGAACTTTTTAAAGAGTCAGCCTATTTATGCTGCATAGTCTACTAATTTGACTTAGTCTGCTCTTTTCTCTCTCTACTGTTCATCTTTTTAATTATAGTACTTATGTATTAGACTTTTTTTTAGGAATTTCACGTAGTTATCAGAAGTGAAAATTATTCAGCTTCAGTGATAAAGAGATGAAGGGAGCCTAAAACAAGGAATCTGGGGGAATGGTATAGAGCCAATCCTACGTGGGGCCCGGCTTAAAGGGCATGGACTAAGGAAACCTCCATTAAGTTTCTTGTGCAGAGCAGCAGTCCAACACACAAGGGAAACAGTTGGAAACCAAAAGACAAAAACTAAGCTGAAGGGGGTGAAATATCGAAAACTAGTAATATGGGAACATCATTCAATAAATTACATTTAATATCAAGAATAAAAAAAGGGGTATGCTACTGGTTTATTATACTTTTTACATATTTAACCAAAAATCTCTATGCACAATTAAAGTTGCAGCAGAAAAAAGGGTTACCTACTTGTACCTATTGTTCTTTGAGATGTGATGCAGGTGTGTGCCACAAGGAAGGTAGTTTTCGGACACAGAAAGGAGAAGGAAGAAGCTGGCAAAGGCTCAAAGGGAAGCCCCATAAGAGCTGCTAAGACAGTATTAAGGTTCCACAAAGAAATCGGTTCTTTAACCAGCAGGTGGAAACAAGTGATTCCTTTCATGTACCTTGCTGCCATAGGATTTGAAAACACTGACTTCCTATGAATGGGATGATAGCAGCCATATGCTTCAGGAGGTCCTGATACATTTTAAAGTACTCAGGCATCAAGGGAGAAGAAGATTTCAGCATGGCAGAGCTGTCCAGGAAGGGTAAGGAGATGGTTTCTTGAGCCAGGAATAGGAATAGGTACTATTCTTGCACCACAGGATGTGGTTGGAAAAGCCCTGGAGGTTCCTGGGGGAATGGGCTTAATGGTCACTTGCAGCTGAGATAGTTTGGGAGTGGGAGCCACCATCAGGACCGGTGATCTTGCTCTGGAACAGGTCAAGGAATGGGACTTCAGGAACCAGGGAGCATCACAAGGATTCCAAGGAGGCCACTGGGCATAAGGATAAGGCATTAGGGGACAGTAGATACCTGGCCAAGAGCCCTTGTCGCGACTGTAGGACAGATATCTATACTCAATACCAAAGGGATCTGATGGAGATCTCTGGTGCCCATCTGGATGTCGAAGGGGAAGATGACCCCAACACGGATCTTGAGGAATCCCAGAGGCTCTCTAGTGACATAGCGGCTCCAACCCCAATGGGACAAACAAACAGACTCATCTGACACCAAATACAGGGAAGACACTGGTGCTGAAGAGGAATGGGGGCTTGGCACTGGCAGTACCAAATGAGAGACTCTCCCACCCAGTTCTGGGAAAAGCTCCGGTACTGAGGCTAAGGGGACTACCAAACTTGATGAAGGGATCTGCCGCCAAAACAATGACGGTTCCAGAGGATGCACCAACGTAGAGGGGGGCTAGCATTCACCTCAACTCCACCATTTCAGGCCCGAACAGTACGAGCTGTGGTGCTGACAATCCCTGTAGCTCTGCGATGCAGCCATAAGATGCCAAGGGCACAACGGAGGGTGAGGCAGTAGAAGCTATGGCACCAATGAACTCTGGAACCAGTGGAGAGTCTAGTACTGAGATGCAACAGGTCTAATGCGACTGGGTATGCTGCCAGCGTTGAGACTGCTAGTGCTGGTATTGATGACTTTGGCACCAGACCGAATGGATGTCCTATGGCTGGAACCGGACTTGAGTGGTACAGGGGAACAGTTAGACGGACATGCTCCATTCCACGTGCCAGAGAAATATGGTGCCAATTAGCACTCCTCTTGGAAGATGAGTAGGAGCCTCCCCGATTCCTGGAATGGTCCTGATTCATTTTATGTGACCTCTTCCTCACTGTATCAGAAGAGGGAGAACGACCCCTCTTCCTCCTGGGGGAAATGCCAGAGTCTGAGCACAGAGTGGCATCACTTGCCAGATCCAAAGCGGACTGCCAGTCAGATGAGGGCCTCCTGCTCCAGCAGGTGCTGCTTCAGCCACAAGTCCCTTGTCACTTGAGTTCTCTTTGTGAACCACCAGCAGATGAACTACCACTTTCTATGTGTTCTTCGCTGAGATACAACAAGCACATCATGTGGAGATCACTGTTAGGGCTGGCCACCCCACACAATGGACAAGCTTGAACCCTGGTGAGAGCATCATACAGCACAGCCAACTACTCAAATTAATACTATGCTAAATAAGAAACTTAACCTAAGGTGCTACTACCTATTACATACAAGGAAACATATCTCAGAAACTGAGACAAAGCCATGACCCTAGCCATGGGCAGTGAGAAGGAACCAAAGAGCTTGGACCAGCACCACTCTTATGTGGCCAGGGAAGGGGCAAGGGCCACAGGGCACAAACACTGCACCAGAGGGTACTGATAAGCAGAGTTCTCCGCCTCCAGTGTACTTGGTACGCACACAGCTAAGTATAATACAAAGCTGCATTTAGTTCCAGCATCCTCAGACCACACAGGGCATTGGTTACAATTCATGAAGGCACATATTCTACTGGAAGAAGTGTAAGTGCCAGAGTTCACAAATCTGGTGGCAGGTATTTAGTTTAAGGGAAGCGGACATAACTTGGATTTTTAAGAGCCTGTGACTGGGTTGACTGCTCACTCACAAACTGCCAGAAGGGGCTACCTTCCACACATCTTTGCTTAATACAATTTACAATCTCCTCCAGCACATTCCACATAATTTTCACAAGACCTGGTATAAACAAAACTACCTGGCTTCTTCAAGATGCAAAGATAAATACACAAACAGTATTAGCCGCCTCATTCCATTTAATTTTTTAATGGGGAATACTGATCCTGAAGAACTCACAAAGTTATTTATTCCCTCACACAACCATATTATCTGAACATCCCACGAACACTACTGTATCCTATGAACACCCTTTGATATAGAACAAGTACATTATTATCCTCACATCCCCTCCCCTACCTTGGTCTGCAACATGTCCTGGAAGTGAAACTATCTGGTGTAGATGTTTGGGGGGGAATATTGAGAAGTTTAGAAATGAAGTTTTCTTTGGATACTGTGTGGAAAGTACATTTTGATTTGGGTCGGAGAAGTAGTATGATTCAATGGATAGGGCACGGGATTGGAACTCAGGAGATCTATTCAGCTCTTCCACGGCTGACATTCCATGTGACCTTAGCCAAGTCATTTCTCCTATGTGCCTCTGTTTCCTCTCCCACCCTTTGTGTATCTTTCCTGTTCGGACTATAAACTCTTAGTGGCTTCTGGAACCCCAATCTCAGTTGAGATCTCTAGTCATTAATACAACGTAAATGTTTGTACTAGATGCCGGTGCCTCGCAGTTGTATGCATTTGAGGAGAAAACATGCCACCGGATAATCATTAACAATCAAAGCAATGTACTGTATTTTCAATTCATGCCAAGGGCATCTAGAGCTCAGAATAGGAGCTTTTATGGGAGTTACGTTAAAACCTAAGTAAACAGACTATCTATAATTTTACAGCTGAGGTACTGAGGCACAGAGATTAAATGACTTGCTCAAGGTCACACATGAAGTATGTGGCAGAACAGCAAAATAAACCAGATGTGGTTAAGATATTCGGCAGCAGCTTGATCCAAGATTATCCTTCCTCTCCTAAATGATACCCAAGTCCTTTGAAAACTTTACACAAGGATTATTTATCTACCACTTAAATGTGGCTCTAGAGGTAGCCGTAATACATGCAGTTTTTAGAAGTAGAAGAATAAATTCAATTGAAACTAAGAGAAATTTTGGGTAAGCATAATGTAAACTAATCAGGCCCTGATTTGACATCCAATCTGAAAAACAGCACTTCATATCATCAAAATGGCCCCTAGTATTACTTCAGGATGGACTCAGAAAAAAAAAGAGTTCCATCTACATTTCTTTGGCGATCTTTCCTACATGCAAGTACAGACTGGGTTTCACTCCGTTTAGTTTATATCTAGGACTATAAAATAAAGCTAAAACATTGTTCACTGCACCAAGAAATGCAAAAGTTAAGAGATACCTATGACGTTTATAAAACACTATTTATAGATCTGTGCCAATATTTGTGATTCTTGGTGCACATAAAAGGGAATCAAATTAATAAGACTTTGTTTAAGTTCATTAGAAAAAGGAAGATACATGGAAAATATATTTTCCATTTGGCACATTATAACATTTAAAAAAAAAAACATACTTCACTGACATCCATTAAAACAAGTCTTGTGACCTCAGTATGTTTCCCCTAAAAAACTATTTATTTTTTTTAGGATGCGCAACAAACAACATTCCTCAACAGGAACTGTATGTAGCTTAACTTAACAGAGCCGTAGCGATTTGTTGAATGACCACATAGAGAGGCAAAAGTTTTAGGAACTCAGGTTAGCAAAGGCCAGATCTATAAGAAAGATATCCATTTATGCAGCAAGAAATACCAATTACTTACAGTGTGTGACTCCGGCCAGAGTTTGATAGAAGGTAGGGGTGTCACTATCATCGGTGAGTGTAACATACACTCCTCCAGATAGCAGCCAACGAGAGAACGTGAAAGCATCTTTGTTCTGCAATAACCAATTCTTGAACTTTTCATAGTTTACCTTTTCACCCTACAATAAAAGGAAGGAAAACTGAGTAAGTCATTCTCCTCTTCTCCTGGAGCAACAGTAAATATGAAATATCAAGCTGTATGAATGAGAGGGCGTAGCAACCTCCTCTCAAAACAAGTGCTGAAACAATGTCCATGAGACCATGTCAATTCTTCCACATTGCCCTGAAATCCACCATGAGACTGAGAAATAAGAGCCCTGGGTTCCATTTCAGCTCTGCTACTGACTCAGTGTGGCCTTGGTAAAGTCACAAACACGATAATACTTTCCTACCACTCACAAGGTTCTTTTTTTTAAATCAACTTTAATGTATTTTTATGGTAGCTGATAAAACCCTGAGTGCGCTATAAGAGCACAAAAAATTTCCTGTTATATCTATGCAGTGAAAGTGTCTGAAGCCCTTTATTAGTAGAAAACTGACAAATACTAATAAGTCTACTGAAGTTTATCGATGTCACTGTAACCAGCACATCAGATTTATGCAACAGCTATTGACCCCATTGATTCCAAAATGTTTGCAATATATGTATAAATCAATATACAAGTCACACCCAATGAAGATTTCATCCATCACTGAAGTGCAACCATGTTAGAGTGAAACACAGCAGCTGGGTAATATAAAGTATCAACACTACAAATAGTTTAGGGTACAAAATGAAGAAAAATACTGTCATTGAAACTGCAGGGAAGACTGAGGCAGGCAGAACGTCACTAACCAAGCTGGAATCTGGTTAAGACCTCTAAGCTGACTCCCCTAATTTGCAAGAGTTCCTTGGAATCCTTAATGACCACAAGCAGGCCAGGTCTTAGGTTCCTTATCTGAAAGGCTAAAAATATTAATAAGTGGTTCACTGACAACATAATTAAACGGTTTCTCTGCTATTATGATAAATTCAGAAATAGCGAGAAAGGAGATTTAGCTGTAAATAGTTTCTGCGGGCTGCACACTATCAATGTTTTTAAGCAGGCAAGTTTTTGTGTCTGTTATGACTCTTAGTAAGCTTCGCAACATATAAAAATTCTAAACATGCTGCTGCTTAAAGCACTTCTATTCATTATGGAGTGCCACTCATACAGTCAGGGTGTCTATCATCAAAATCTTATCTGTCAATCCAAGACCTTCACGGATGTATACTTTATTTTTATATATATTTACAGCACTGGCAAGAGATCTGCCAAGGAAGACAACGTTTCCAGGTGAGTTTTAGGATTATCAGACTCAGAGTTTAAAGGACAAATACATCTTCTATTCCAACCTCCTGCATATAACAGGACATTAAAATTTCAGTTACATCTGTACTGAGCCCAATAACTTGTGTTTAACTGAAGCATATCTTCCAGAAAGGCATCCAGTTTTGATCTGAAGACATCAAATCCACCACTTCCTTTGGTAGTTTGTCCCAATGGTTAATCACCCTCATTGTTAAAAATGTATACCTAATTTCTGATCTATGTTTCTCTGGTTTAAAATTCCAGCCACTGGTTCTTGTTGTATCTTTTGCTGATAGATTACAGAACGCTTTAGTACCTGGTTTCAGAGTAGAAGCCGTGTTAGTCTGTATTCGCAAAAAGAAAAGGAGTACTTGTGGCACCTTGGAGACTAACAAATTTATTTGAGCATAAGCTTTCGTGAGCTACAGCTCACTTCATCGGATGCATTTGGTGGAAAATACAGTGGGGAGATTTATATACACACACAGAGAACATGAAACAATGGGTTTTAGCATACACGCTGTAAGGAGAGTGATCACTTAAGAGGAGTCATCACCAGCAGCAGGGCGGGGGAAAAGGAGGAAAACCTTTCATGGTGACAAGCAAGGTAGGCCATTTCCAGCAGTTAACAAGAACATCTGAGGAACAGTGGGGGGTGGGGTGGGGGGGAGAAATAACATGGGGAAATAGTTTTACTTTGTGTAATGACTCATCCATTCCCAGTCTCGATTCAAGCCTAAGTTAATTGTATCCAGTTTGCAAATTAATTCCAATTCAGTAGTCTCTTGTTGGAATCTGTTTTTGAAGTTTTTTTTGTTGAAGGATAGCCACCCTCAGGTCTGTAATCGAGTGACCGGAGAGATTGAAGTGTTCTCCGACTGGTTTTTGAATGTTATAATTCTTGACGTCTGATTTGTGTCCATTTATTCTTTTACGTAGAGACTGTCCAGTTTGACCAATGTACATGGCAGAGGGGCATTGCTGGCACATGATGGCATATCACATTGCTGGATGCGCAGGTGAACGAGCCTCTGATATTGTGGCTGATGTGATTAGGCTCTATGATGGTGTCCCCTGAATGATATGTGGACACAGTTGGCAACAGGCTTTGCTGCAAGGATAGGTTCCTGGGTTAGTGGTTCTGTTGTGTGGTGTGTGGTTGCTGGTGAGTATTTGCTTCAGGTTGTGGGGCTGTCTGTAAGGAAGGACTGGCCTGTCTCCCAAGATCTGTGAGAGTGATGGGTCGTCCTTCAGGATAGGTTGTAGATTGTTGGAGAGGTTTTAGTTGGGGGCTGAAGGTGATGGCTAGTGGCGTTCTGTCATTTTCTTTGTTGGGCCTCTCCTGTAGTAGGTGACTTCTGGGTACTCTTCTGGCTCTGTCAATCTGTTTCTTCACTTCAGCAGGTGGGTATTGTAGTTGTAAGAATGCATGATAGAGATCTTGTAGGTGTTTGTCTCTGTCTGAGGGATTGGAGCAAATGCGGTTATATCGTAGAGCTTGGCTGTAGACAATGGATCATGTGGTATGATCTGGATGAAAGCTAGAGGCATGTAGGTAGGAATAGCGGTCAGTAGGTTTCCGATATAGGGTGGTGTTTATGTGACCATCGCGTATTAGCACCATAGTGTCCAGGAAGTGGATCTCTTGTGTGGACTGGTCCAGGCTGAGGTTGATGGTGGGATAGAAATTGTTGAAATCATGGTGGAATTCCTCAAGGGCTTCTTTTCCATGGGTCCAGACTCCTAGCTATCTTCGAGACACCACTGACTTCCTGAGGAAACTACAATGCATTGGTGATCTTCCTAAAAACACCATCCTAGCCACTATGGATGTAGAAGCCTCTACACCAACATTCCACACAAAGATGGACTACAAGCTGTCAGGAACAGTATCCCCGATAATATCACGGCTAACCTGGTGGCTGAACTTTGTGACTTTGTCCTCACCCATAACTATTTCACATTTGGGGACAATGTATACCTTCAAATCAGCGGCACTGCGATGGGTACCCGCATGGCCCCACAGTATGTCAACATTTTTATGGTTGACTTAGAACAACGCTTCCTCAGCTCTCATCCCCTAATGCCCCTACTCTACTTGCACTACACTGATGACATCTTCATCATCTGGACCCATGGAAAAGAAGCCCTTGAGATGTCAAGAATATAACATTCAAAAACTAGTCGGAGAGCACTTCAATCTCTCCCGTCACTTGATTACAGACCTGAGGGTGGCTATCCTTCAACAAAAAAGCTTCAAAAACAGACTCCAACGAGAGACTGCTGAATTGGAATTAATTTGCAAACTGGATACAATTAACTTAGGCTTGAATCAAGACTGGGAATGGATGAGTCATTACACAAAGTAAAACTATTTCCCCATGGTATTTCTCCCCCCCACCCCACCCCCCACTGTTCCTCAGATTTTCTTGTTAACTGCTGGAAATGGCCTACCTTGCTTGTCACCATGAAAGGTTTTCCTCCTTCCCCCCCACCCCCCGCTGCTGGTGATGGCTCATCTTAAGTGATCACTCTCCTTACAGTGTGTATGCTAAAACCGATTGTTTCATGTTCTCTGTGTGTGTATATAAATCTCCCCACTGTATTTTCCACCAAATGCATCCGATAAACTGAGTTGTAGCTCACGAAAGCTTATGCTCTAATAAATTTGTTAGTCTCTAAGGTGCCACAAGTACGCCTTTTCTCTTTAGTACCTGGTATTTTCTCCCCATAAAGGTAATACAATGTAATCAATGCACTTCTCAATCTTTTCTGATGAACTAATCAGGTAGAGCTCTTTGTGTCTTTCAGAGTAAGACATTTTCTCGAGCCCTCAAATCTTTTTGGGATCCTCTTCTACACCCCTCCCGTATTATACATGCAGTACAAAGTCAATTAATCTAAAACAAATTAAGGCCATTAAATGCTAAATAAGGATGTTCAGCGTGGGGTTTAATGCAGTTTAACTAATCCACTTCACATTCACACCTTTAGTTAATTTGGAAAATTGGAAAGAAATTTTAGAAAAGTGAAAGATCCCTTTAAGAATACCTGCATGTTTTTAAAATAAATGCTATTTGAAATTGCTACACACTGTACTATTGTTTCAGTACAGAACTGTGCAAAAAAATTCAAGTTTGTCTGCATCGTTTCTGTAGTTCAGACGTAATAAGAAAATATTTCATATGCATTATGTAGATTTCCTCAGCTATGTTCCTTGAGTCTGGCTACCTCAATTTTCCCTTTATGTGTAAATCGGTAATTCCTCACTGTGCCTAGATAAAATGCACAAACTGAAACAGAATGAAGTGGAAATGAAACAAGACTATGTTCTAGAATTAAATATGCCTACTTGATAAATATTAAGTTAGTTTTTAACACACATCACTGGATGCAGGACCAAATTGTGCAAGAGTTACACCCTGTGCAATCTTAGTTATGTCAGTAGAATTCCATTTTATATTTTTCCCTCTCAAACAGAATAAATGGAGAAAAGCTTGTAAATCCAAATAGTAAAATTTTGATAGACATTTTTAAATAGTATTTTGTACATTTGAAACTATGCATCCTTTCTGAGCTCTCATTTCAATAAAAACGAGTACTTGTGGCACCTTAGAGACCAACAAATTTATTTGAGCATAAGATTTCGTGAGCTACAGCTCACTTCACGGATGCATTCAGTGGAAAATACTGTGGGGAGATTTATATACACAGAGAACATGTAAACAATGGGTGTTACCAGACACACTGCAACCAGAGTGATCACTTAAGGTGAGCTCTCTCTGTCTCTCTCTCTCTCTCTCTCTCTCGTTGGAGTCTGTTTGTGAAGTTTTCTTTGTTGAAGAATTGCAACTTTTAGGTCTGTAATCGAGTGACCAAAGAGATTGAAGTGTTCTCCAACTGGTTTTTGAATGTTATAATTCTTGATGTCTGATGTATCCATTTATTCTTTTTCGTAGAGACTGTCCAGTTTGACCAATGTACATGGCAGAGGGGCGTTGCTGGCACATGATGCAATTCTTCAACAAAAAAACTTCAAAAACAGATTCGAACAAGAGACTGCTGAATTGGAATTAATTTGCAAACTGGATACAATTAACTTAGGCTTAAATAGAGACTGGGATTGGATGGGTCATTACACAAAGAAAACTATTTCTTCATATTTATTCCCCAGGGCATTGCCCCCACCCCCGACTGTTCCTCAGACCGTCTTGTCAACTGCTGGCGCACCTTGATTATCACTACAAAAGCCCCCGTTCTTTTGCTGGTAATAGCTCACCTTAAGTGATCACTCTGGTTAGCGTGTGTCTGGTAACACCCATTGTTTACATGTTCTCTATAGATCTCTATAAATCTCCCCACTGTATTTTCCACTGAATGCATCCGGTGAAGTGAGCTGTAGCTCACGAAAGCTTATGCTCTAATAAATTTGTTATTCTCTAAGGTGCCACAAGTACTCCTTTTCTTTTTGCGAATACAGACTAACACGGCTGCTACTCTGAAACCTCTCATTTCAATGTTTTTCAATCTATGATAAATCATGTGCAGTAGTCTATGAAACTCTCTACAACTATTTTTAGCATAACAGGTCCTTTGCTTTACAAGAGGTTTTATTATATTCAAAACTACAGAATTCACTGATTGGCATCTAGAGGGACAAATCAGTCCTTCCCTTTTGGGCATCAGGTGGTCAGTTTTTCCTCACCCCTGCTAGGAAAGGCATCACAACAGAGAACACAGATTTAGCGCAATGAATGATTTCTCCATGTAGCTTATTTTAATAGGTGTATCATTAAATCCTTGGGCATTACGCTGAAAATTTACCCCTAAAAGTCTGTACTTCACGTGCAAAGTTGTACAAACATCATAATTAAGTGTGCAGCATTATGGATAGTCTGCTAATACAACGTTTTATTCAGAAGTTATTAAAATGGTAGTAAGTTTTTTTCCTGAATTTTTAATGGAGCTATAAAACATCATGCCCATTTGGAAAAAGAGCAGGTTCTTCCTAGTTTTCTTCCGATCCCCACTCCCACCAGACACACACTGCAAATCTCTATTACACAAGGCACACCTCAAGATGCAAACATAATACTCTTTGTCAAGCGAACATACTAGTTGATTATAGTAGAAAATCAAACAATGGTCTGGCCCAAGTGTGTATTTAGAATAAAATATATGAACATGACTTAACTCAGTATCAAAGATGGTCAGTTTTTCCATACTATCAATAGAACAATTTGATAACACTTAATTCAAATAACTCTACTCGCTTTCCTAACAGCATTTAAAAAAAAAAAGATTAACATTCACTATATATGACACTTTCCCACAGAAGAAATGAAGACCGTCTCCCAACTACCTTTTATCCAACTGAAATCCAAAACAGAACAGGCAATTCACTGGATTTGTTTCTTATCTTGATATGTGAAGAGAGTATTAAACACTTTTAACCATTATCACATGGAGTGACATAATATTATAAAGTCAAGACTGATTTCAAAAGGGCAAACTTAACAATTAAAGGAATGAGTTAGGGAAGTGGACTGGACTGAAGAACACAAGAATCTGAACGTGGAGGAAGCTTGGAATTACTTTAAGTCAAAGTTGCAGAAACTATTTAGAGCCTGCATTCCAAGGGGAAAAAACTTCATAGGGAAAGGTTGCAGGCCAATCTGGATGAACAAAAGTATCTCATACAAGTTATTGAGAAAGAGTAGAAAACCTACAAGGAATGAATCAGCAAGGAAAGCTCTCTCTTGGAGCTCCAAAAATGCAGGGAGAAAAAGTGAGAACTGCCAAAACCCAAGCAAAGCAAATCCAAGCGAAGAACTTGCAAAGGAAATTAAAACCAATGGTAAAAGGTTCTTTAGCTATATACACAAAAAGAAAGAAAAAGTGGGACCCTAAGTACTAAGGATGGGGTGGAGATTAAAGAATCTAGATATGGCCCAACACCTAAACTGTGTCTCAGTTTTTAACAACCAACCAACCAACCAGAGAGACAGGGGACAGTGACAGGATAGCTAATGGGAATGAGGATATGCAAGTAGAAATTACCACATCTGAGGTGAAAGCCAAACAAAAACAGTTTAATGAGATCAAATTGGGGGGTCAGGGGAATCTTCATCCAAGAACATTAAAAGAACTGGCACACACAATCCCCATAGCAAGGATTTTTAATGAATCTGTAAACTCAGACATTCTACACTATGACTAGAAGATTGCAAATATAGTACCTATATTTAAGAAAGGAAAAAGAGTGATCTGGGAAAGTGCAGGCCTGTTAGTTTGACCTTAACTGCATACAAGGTTTTAGAACAAATTTTGAAAGAGACAGTAATTAAAGATATGGAGATAAATGGTAACTGGAATAAAATACAACACGGTTTTACAAAAGGCAGATCATAACAGACCAACCTGATCTATTTTTCTGGGACCAAGGAAATGCGGTAGACCTAATCTACCGGATTTCAGTAAAACATTTGATACAGTTCCACATGGGAAATTACTAAATTGAAAAAGATGGGAATTCATACGAGAATCAAAAGGTGGGCAAGGAACTGGTTAAAGGGGAGATTACAACAGGCTATACTCAAAGATGACTAGTTGGAGGGGGTTACTGGTGGAGTTCCTCAAGGCTCGGTCTTGGGGCCAATCTTAGTTCATATTTTCATTAATGACCTTGATATAAAAAGTGGGAGCATGGTTAATAAAATATGCAGATGACAAAGAGTTGGGAGGTACTATCAATATGGAAGAGGATCCGAATATCACACAAGACAAATTTGGATGACCTTGAAAACTGGAGTAATGGAAAGGAGGTGAAATTTAATAGTGCAAAATGCCAGATCATGCATTTAGGGATTAACACGAATTTTTGCTATAAACTGGGGAATTATCAGGTGGAAACAACAGAGGAGAAAGACCTGCGTATATGGCTTGGCCACAGAATGACTACAAGTTGCCAATGTGATGTGGCCACAAAAAAGGCTAATGCAATCCTTGGATGCATCAGGTGAGGAATTTCCAGTAGAGATAGGGAAGCATTACCACCATTATGCAAGGCACTGGTGAGACCTCATCTGGAATACTATGCGCAATTTTGGTCTCCCATGATTAAGAAAGATGAATTCAGAATGGAATAGATGCAGAGAATGTTACCAGAATGATCAGAGGAATGTAGAACTTACCTTCTGAGAGGACACTTAAGGAGCTTGGCTTGTTTAGCCTAACAAAATGAAGGCTGAAGGGAAATATGATTGCTCTTTATAAATAAATCATAGGGATAAACACCCGAGAGGGAGAGGAGTTATTTAAGTTAAGGGCCAATGCTGGCATAAACCGGCCATCAACAAGTTTAGGCTTGAAATTATAAGACTGTTTCTAACCATCAGAGGAGTGAAGTTCTGGAACAGCCTTCAAAGGGAAGGGGGGGGGGGGGGGACAACCTAACTTGTTTCAAGACTGACCTTGATACTTATGGAGAGGATGGTATGACAAGGTTGCCAGCAATAGCATGTGGCTCATCTGTGATTGCTATTGGTAAGTATCTTCAAAAGCCGGAGATGGGACACTACTTGGGGAGGGTCCTGAATACTGAAGACAATTCTTTTCCAGGTTTCTGGCTGGTGGGTCTTGCCCACATACTCTGGGTCTAACTGATCACTATACTTGGTGTCAGGAAGAAATTTCCCCCCATGTCATATTTGCAGACCCCTGGTTTTGTTTTGTTGTTTTTTGCCTTCCTCTGCAGTGGGAGGCCTGGGTTGCTTGCTGGTTTGAACTAGAGTAAATGGTTCTCTACAACTTGAAATCTTTACATCAAGATTTGAGGCCAGAGGTTACGGGCCTATTACAAGAGTGGGTGGGTGAGGTTCTGTGGCCTGCAACGTGCAAGATGTCAGACTATATGGTAATGATGGTCCTTTCTGGCCTTAAAGTCCGTGAGTAAGATGCAGTCCAAGTTAAGCAAAATAAAGTCTGTTGCTAATCAAAGTCCAAACCAGCAGAGCACACAAATGTAATGTATTATGGAATTTTACACTTTCATATTAAGTTTGGTTTGGAAGTGAGTTCTTGATTACCATTTTTTATTTTCCTTTCTCAATGGTTAAAGAAATCAGATTAGTTGCTTGGTATGAGGGAGACTAAGATGCATAGTATTCACGTTAGATTCTATATGGTGCAGAACTTCCCATTAAAGAGATAAGGACGTTGTATGCACAGAAAGATTTGGAACAGGAAAAAAAAAAATTTCAAGCAAATAACAGCACTTGCTATAGAGACTTGTTAGAATTTAGTCCAAAATACTTAAAAATCTATAGCAATACAATTGATTAATTTGTTTTCTGTGTCTCTGAAATAGGATAAAAAAACAGGTATACTTTTTCAAGTTTATATTTCTAGTTAAGCACATGCTAGAATTCTGCAGAAAAGAATAAAGCTCCCTATAAACATCATCCTCAAAAGAGTAAATCCATCTGCCTTACATTGGGAAGGAAGACCCACAGCAGAAACATAAAACTTTCTTAATATCCAAAGTGTGAAACCAAATTGACCAAGTCTGATTAACAGACCAGTAAATCCAGTTGAGAAGGTTATGATTTCCTTTTTCTATTTCAAAAGAAGATTAATAAAAGACATTTTTGTAAGACCTAAAAACTGTATCAAGTCAGATAGATTCTTCTCCTCCTAAAATATTTTCATAAAGTATCCTGGACACTATTAAATTAAATTTAGCATATACTTCATCATACTATATAGTAGTGAATACCAGACTGGTCCTTCTTTGCAGTGTACATATAATGTGTGGCTTCTGCCAAGAATGAAGAGCTTATTAATTAAGTATAAAGTCAACATAATATCATTGCCAGATCAGTTGAGGGACACTCAGTCCACAACTACAGTTTCCTTCCGGGACTCCAGAAGCACTCTCTTTAATAAAGTCAGACAGCCACAAGACAGTCTTCTCTCATTGGGTAAAATACAAATCAGTTTTCAGTGAAATGTGAAAAGTTGACTAAGCTTCACTAGTCTGAAATCTTCTGATACCGAACAGTTGACAGCAATGCAACTAAATAAAAAAAACTGGATGACATAGGTTACCAGACATGGAGAAATATAGGTTAATATTTTCCTCTACAGACACCCATTTTGTGAGAATCTCAGTTTGCTTTACAAATATTAAGCCTCTCAAACCACTTGAGTGGTGGATATATGTTGTACTCATTTAAATGTTGGGTAAAATGAGGTATAGAAAGGTTAAAAGAATTGCCTAACTCAGATCACCCAATAAGTCAGTGGCTGAACTGGGAATGACCACAACAGTGATAATTCCCAGTTCCCTATTTTAAGGAATGTTAAGGAGGGAGGTTATTGCAATTTAATCTTGATCTAGTAAGACACTGGATTTCTGTTAGAATCCAGATGTTATGCTCTATAAAGTTTTTACGCTACAAACTTAAGACTGACCTGATATTTGTTAAGAGCGCACAGGTCTCTCACCTGCAAGCAAAAGGCCTTTTGTGACTCAGTAGTGACTTCATTTCCTTGTCTGGATATAGAGGGAAGGAATGAATTTTTCAAGCAATGAAGGAGAAGCAAATACTAAAAAAAGTATGATTTTCATCTGTCTAGGAACATGTCTTATCAGCCAGTCAAAGAGAAGAGTGCATTTCCCCTCCAAGCAGTCTTAGAATCCTTTTTATTTTTCCATTTCTGAATTTTTCATCAGCAAACTATTTCACGGAGTTGACTGAGTTAAAGAATTCTTTGCTGTGGTGATTGCTGGATGACTTGTCAGCCAAACATCTTCTGCTGTACTGTCTGTGCCACTTCTTGAATTAAAAATTCAAAATAACTTATTTGGGAAAAAAAAAATCTGACTACATTTTCAATTTTTATTTTTAAAAGGTTGCTTTTTCAATTGTTTGCTCATTTCTACAGCTAGCATAGAAAGGTTTGTAAAGGAAGAAGGTACACCTAGCAATGGGACTTAGAAAGCTTAGAAAGCTTCACAAAGACAATTGAAATCAATTTGCTTTTGGAAAAGCACCTTTCAATGGACTGTGATGCTTTGAAACAGAGTGCTTTCCATCAACTTTCAAACAGAATTATCTGTTTTGATTTACACTGTATCAGAAACAAAAGGGCAAAACACATTAAAACCTAATTCTTATATATGAAAGAAAATGTGTCTTGACTTTCTCCCACTGGTTTTAATGAAAAGAAGTTTAATTTGCTGTATTCTTGAACATAAGGGTTAAATATTTGTATCAATCTGGAGTGTAAAAGACAACACATTTTAGTGTACTACATTAAAAAGTTCAGTGTTAACATACATAATCTAAATGTAAAACACATGAGATTTATAAGGTAATAGTTAGTAACCTACATCAGAATTACCTGCTGTTTATTCCCACCTTCATGTATAAATCTACAAACACTAGAAATTCCGCTTGCATATATGCCAAACAAACTCAAACAACTTGTTTTTTAAAATGACTTCACACCACCTCTTGAAAAAACTGGAGAGATGTTACCTCATCCGGTAATTCAATAGTACACCGTGTAATAATGCTGGGAATTTAATTTTCTTTTGATGCAAACCCAATTTTGATCTAAAACCAATGTCAGCAATGGTGTGCTCCACTATTCTTTTAAATAAAAATCTTATTTCCCCCATAATATTCCAGTGGTCAGCCACCAGATGAAGATCAATACCCTTCTTTCTTTTCAGATGCGATCGCTCTATTTAGGCTAATGAGTGTGCTAGCCGGACCACTTTCTGACTCAGTGATGCAACAGACAAATCTTTATACTAAAGTCTTGCCAACACGGTTGTTCTTAGTCTCTGAGAAGGAAACAGAGTACTATCTGAAACCACCATTTTTAAACAGAAAAAACACTGCTAAGTAGAGCTTCCCTCAACTTCTTTGTGAGTCAGATTATACCACTGAACTCAAAGAAAATAATCCCTGTACACACTGGACAAGGAAACCCCCATTAACATCATCTGTGTTTAAACTATAGTTGACAGCATGGTTTTAACCACAAGTATTGATCTTGCAAACACACATGTAAAGTTAAGTGTGTGTGTAAGTGCTGTATGATCATGGCAACTGCATAGGACCTGTCTGCTCCATATAGACCTGTCCGCTCCTATCAATGGCAGCTGCATATGTGGATATACAACTTTTAAAGCTTGGAATATATACTGTATTTAAACAGTTATTTTTTAAAAAAATATACGTGTATGCATGTATATTGCAAAGAAAATAACAGGTTTCAGAGTAGCAGCCGTGTTAGTCTGTATTCGCAAAAAGAAAAGCAGTACTTGTGGCACCTTAGAGACTAATAAATTTATTAGAGCATAAGCTTTCGTGAGCTACAGCTCACTTCATCGGATGCATCCGATGAAGTGAGCTGCAGCTCACGAAAGCTTATGCTCTAATAAATTTGTTAGTCTCTAAGGTGCCACAAGTACTGCTTTTCTTTTTGCAAAGAAAATAAAAACTGTCCAATAAAGCAGTAATACGTTCAACTCTTGTAAATTCAATGCATTAAAATTGCACAACATACCTCAGAGAAACATCTCTTGAGTGAATCTGGGATTTTTCCATCAACAATATGAAGCATCCGCTCCATCTCTTCACGGACAACATAACTCCCAGATTCATTGGAAAAGAGACTGAAAATGTCTAGGTAAGAAGAGAGATTAAACCAAATGTAATACAAAAGTTGTGCTGAATTTGCAGTTAAGCTTTCAAAAATTCTGTTCAAACCTGCCTCAGGCCACGTCAACACTACCCACCGGATCGGCAGGTAATGATCAATCAATTTATCGCGTCTAGCTTAGACACAATAAATCGATCCCCCATCGCTCTGCTGTCGACTCTGGAACTCCACCAAAGCAAGAGGCGGAAGCGGAGCGGACGGGGGAGCAGCGGTCGTCGATCCCGCGCCACGAGGACGCGAAGTAAGTGATTCTAAGTCAATCTAAGATGCATCGACTTCAGTTACGCTATTCTCGTTGCGTATCTTAGATCGATTCCCTCCCCCACCCCCCCATAGTGTAGACAAGGCCTCAGAGTGCCAATAAATGTCTGGTAATCAAAGCACAAGAGTCTTATTTAGGCTCATTCCACCAAGCTCTGGTACTGCTCATTAAGGGGTTAACAAATATTTCCTTCTGTATACTATTACCTGCTAGACAAAGGAAAAGCAAATATTGTAGAATCAAATTAAGAGGAAGACAAATTAACAAAACTCACTATGCAGATGTTTTAGATTAATGAATATTTTTTCAAAAAGAACTGAGACCATAACTCTTTCTCACTCTTTTCTTACAGAATATCCTCAACAGCCTTTCAACAAGATCCAGACACACTTGGGCATGCATTATGTAATGTCAGATCATTTCACTTTTGTTATGTGCTGTAAACATAAAAATCCTGAGTATCTCGAGATGTGCATTGTTAAAAAAAAATCTCAGTCTTGATTATTTAATTAACTTGCGCTCTGAGTTACATATAAAAATAAAGATCTACATATTAAAAACCTCAATTTAATCTTTGCTTTATAAAAGCATGTTCTACATGTGTTCTATTCTATGCACCTTGTTACTCTGATTACACGCACTTGTTACTCACATTTTGCTTTCTCTTCATCTCTGCCTCTTGTTAGTAGGACTAATCCCACTATCAGGTTATTGAAGTGTAGCCCTTTGGATGTTCCCCCAAATGAACAGTAAATGACCTAGAAGTAACAAAACAAAAACCGTTAGTTTCATTCTTTAAATTATGGATGGGAAACTGAAAGTGTGCGGATGAAAAAATAAAAGCAACAAGCTGTGTTTGGGTCCTGGTTTTTGTTTTAGGCTAGTCACCTTCTATTCAAGTAGAAGCTTTTCTGATCCTTGTTAGTCACATTAGATTTGCTATTGTTTCCTATCAATGCCTATAAAAGGGTCTTTCCAAGATATCTTAAATAGTCCATCAGGGAAATAACATCCTCAAGAGTAGACGAGAGCAAGCCATAGGGATAACAGAAAGATTACTGAATACAAACAATTCCTGCCCATCTACCCTTCTTTTTTTTCCCTCTTTAAACTGAGAGGGAATTAACTATTTTCCTTGTGCACAAGGAAAAACAGTAAACAATGCAGTCAATAGTCCAGGCCTGTGGAAAAAGACTGCTGTCTGGATTAGGAGAGGAGTGTAAAACAGGAGTTGGAACTTGCTCCATGCTATCATCTATGTAGAAATGTTTGTGGAAGTCACTGGAATTGAAGATTTCATTTGAAGGGGCTATGCCAATTCGATACAGAAGTGGCTTACATTTAAGTTTCATAAGGAGCCACTACTTACCAATGAAGTGGTCAGTAGCAGGTCTGAAGCATGCGCCTTTTATACAATAGACCAGTTTATGCATTGCTGTTCAGCTAGTCAGCATATTTAAATACTGGTTGAATATTTATAGGTGTGATATTTCTGCAGGAAGTCACTTCAGGACAAGCATCAACTAATTTTAATGACCAAGAATCACTAACTGGTTTATTCCAATATGTCACTTACTTCACCTTCCTGCTAACTTTACAAAAGAAAAGGAAAAACAGAAGCTGTAAGCATGAGGGAGGGATAGCTCAGTGGTTTGAGCATTGGCCTGCTAAACCCAGGATTGTGAGTTCAATCCTTGAGGGGGCCCTTTAAGGATCTGGGGCAAAAATTGGGGATTGGTCCTGCTTTGAGCAGAGGGTTGGACTAGATGACCTCCTGAGGTCCCTTCCAACGCTGATATTCTATGACGTGTTTTCTATAAAATAAACTTTCAGTTGTCCTGTTCTTTAACATCTCCTGATTTAGGATGCTCACCAACTACATTACCTACAAGCATCAGTACCTTACCACTAATAGGAACAGAAATCTATGTTAGAAATTTAGAAATGAAAGCAGCCAAAGTTTAAGTTACACTCTCAAAGATAAATTACTTTAAAACCTACATTACTTCTCATTTGATTTTCTTACAGATACAGCACTGGGCAACTAACCATAGACTCCGAAGTCTGGCTGATGGGGAAATATTACTGTCACAGACAACAGAACAAATGATGTTGCGCTGATCATGGTTTGGGTGGCAGACTGTGTTCAGCAGCAACTGCCTTAAGTTTTCCTTTACTCTGCAAAAGTCAGTTATTTCAAAGGGAACCGTATTTGACAGTGCTAAAGCAACATTATAGGTTAGCAGGTGTTACCTTCTATTAATATTTTACTAACCTTAAATAGCATGTTTTTAACTCATCAGCAATATGTATTTTAAGTAAAGAACTTCAAAAACTGAATTAAATGCAAATGTTACTTCAAATGTGCACGAACAGCTATCACTGACTTCAGCGGGAGCCACAAATGCACTCAAGTCAGAATTTTGCATAATAGCATCAACATATACATCAGAAATCAATGGAGATAAAACAATTAATGTATAAATATCCTGTGTTTTGTACAATACCATTAACACAGCAGTGTGAATTGTTACAGTCATCCATTTCCTCCCCAAAATGGACAGTGTTATGCATCTCAGGCAGTGAAGCTCAAACAAGAGGTACAAGTGACCATATAAAAATAATTTTGGCTCAAAGCTGTATCACAGATATAGGTTCAATGATAACAGCATAAGATTTAGGAGCAAGAAGAGCATTTGTCTGATGCTAGGATGGGGGTTCCCCAATAAACAAAACTGAAGAAAATTTGGAGGGCAGGACATTCCCATGCTGTCAACGACCGATATGGATTTATGCCCTCTAATTCTTGTGGGGAGATATTATAAAGTCGTTAAGGAAAGGAAATTGTTGTTCCACCTCATGGAATAACAGCTAGTTTAGTCATGAGCTGCTTACAAAGCCATTGACAAATTTCTGTAATGTTTATAGCACCAGCGAGATGTTTTGAAAGACAATTTTTGACTGCATTTTATCTGAAATAGTTTAAATATAATTATTAACGTAACAGCCCTTTAAAGTCTTGTCTACATAAGATTTCTGGGAAGTCTCCCACTGCTGCCCTTCCACCAGTGACAGCAACACAGTGCTAGTCTAGACAGGGGACAAGTGTTCACTTATGTTTATACAGACTTACTCCAAAACAGGATTAGGTAACATGGTGCTAAAAGTGCTAGTATCTTGCCTCTATCAGTATCATCATAATTACTACCAGCAGTGGTTCTGCACCAGATAGATGTCCAGCAAAACCGAGACAAAGCCTTACACACTATGTTAGATGAGCTCTATGCCACTCTCCATCATCAATCTATTCTTTTTAATGTCTCCACTGAAGTAGTTTAAGAGGCCCATAGGTATGTGAATTCAAAGGATCTTGTAGTACAAATGGAGCACATTCTAAGGAAACCATTATGTAGAACCTGCAATTTCATTCCACTGCTTGTTGCATAATGCTATAAAAACAGATTAGCTTCCCAGAAGATGCTTGGATCATCCTCTTGTATTCAACCCATTTCCAAATGCTCCAGGGGGTACATTACAAAAGCTACATTTGTGCTTATTTGGATAAACTGATTGTAAATGCTCCGTGCACACTGTCAGAGTTCTAAATTCCACTTTTCCTACTCTTAAGCATTTTCATTCTATAAGAGGTCTTCAAAGGCTATACTGCACATGTAGGTCATTTACCTTTAGCACTGAAAGGAAATAATTCAGAGCATTTAAAAATATGCTGTTAGCTCATCTGATCAGTGAAAGCTATCGTAGCTTTCAAGTATTAATATGGTTACTTTCACATGAAAAAAAAAATTCTGGGTGCAACAGGAGCTATAAAAACCCTGTCTCTCAAATATAACAATCAACTGAATTTGACAGGAAGGTCACTGTATCAAATTAATAGGGGGGGAGGGGCGGCTTTTTTTTTTTTTTTTTAAATAAAAAGGTAAGTAACTCTTTTGGATGGGAATCCAGATGCAACTGTCAACCAGCAAGTACGTGAGGAAAGTTCCAAGTTAAACTAATTAGATACATATATATTAATGCTTCTCTCAATTAAATCTCACTGAATTTATTTTGCTAAGACTCTTTTCTAAACTGAAGAAAATCCACGAGGGCAAGTCCAAACGCTCCTTAAGCATGCAGATCGCATAAGGCCTTTTCATTCTTAAAACCATGTAGGTAAATGCTGTCCATTTTAGACAAAGCATGCTCTTTACAATTCGCAATTCCAACATTATACTTTTCAGACCTGCTTCCAAACAGAATTAGAAGCAGTACTCCTGGCAGAACCATGCAGGCTAGAATGTAAGAGGGAAGGTTCTTGGGGGAAAATAAATAAATTAAATAAAAATCACATCTTCCCTTTCACTACGCGTGGTAAAAGTCTTTCTCCCCCATGTGTCCTACACAGGGAAAGATGAATGGCAGCTGATATGCACCAACTCAGACAGATACTAAACAATAACTATGTGTAAAAACTATGTTCAAAAACCAATCAGAGAACACTTCAATCTCTCCGGTCACACGATTACAGACCTGAGAGTGGGAATGAGAATATGGAGGTAGATATTACCATATCTGAGGTAGAAGTGAAACTGAAACAGTTTAATGGGACTAAATCGGGGGGCCCAGATAATCTTCATCCAAGAATATTAAAGGAATTGGCACCTGAAATTGCAAGCCCATTAGCAAGAATTTTTAATGAATCTGTAAACTCAGGAGTAGTACCGAATGATTGGAGAATTGCTAATATAGTTCCTATTTTTAAGAAAGGAAAAAAAAAAAGTGATCCGGGTAACTACAGGCCAGTTAGTTTGACATCTGTAGTATGCAAGGTCCTGGAAAAAATTCTGAAGGAGAAATTAGTTAAGGACATTGAAGTCAATGGTAAATGGGACAAAATACAACATGGTTTTACAAAAGGTAGATCGTGCCAAACCAACCTAATCTCCTTTTTTGAAAAGGTAACAGATTTTCTAGATAAAGGAAATGCAGTGGATCTAAATTTACCTAGATTTCAGTAAGGCATTTGATACCGTGCCACATGGGGAATTATTAGTTAAATTGGAGAAGATGGGGATCAATATGAACATCAAAAGGTGGATAAGGAATTGGTTAAAGGGGAGACTGCAACGGGTCCTACTGAAAGGCGAACTGTCAGGTTGGTGGGAGGTTACCAGTGGAGTTCCTCAGGGATCGGTTTTGGGACCAATCTTATTTAATCTTTTTATTACTGACCTTGGCACAAAAAGTGGGAGTGTGCTAATAAAGTTTGCAGATGATACAAAGCTGGGAAGTATTGCCAATTCGGAGAAGGATCGGGATATTATACAGGAGGATCTGGATGACCTTGTAAACTGGAGTAATAGTAATAGGATGAAATTTAATAGTGAAAAGTGTAATGTTATGCATTTAGGGATTAATAACAAGAATTTTAGTTATAAGTTGGGGACACATCAATTAGAAGTAACGGAAGAGGAGAAGGACCTTGGAGTATTGGTTGATCATAGGATGACTATGAGCTGCCAATGTGATACGGCTGTGAAAAAAGCTAATGCGGTTTTGGGATGCATCAGGAGAGGCATTTCCAGTAGGGATAAGGAGGTTTTAGTACCATTATACAAGGCACTGGTGAGACCTCACCTAGAATACTGTGTGCAGTTCTGGTCTCCCATGTTTAAAAAGGATGAATTCAATGGAATGGAACCGGTACAGAGAAGGGCTACTAGGATGGTCCGAGGAATGGAAAACTTGTCTTATGAAAGGAGACTTAAGGAGCTTGGCTTGTTTAGCCTAACTAAAAGAAGGTTGAGGGGAGATATGATTGATCTCTAGAAATATATCAGAGGGATAAATACAGGAGAGGGAGAAGAATTATTTAAGCTCAGCACCAATGTGGACACAAGAACAAATGGGTATAAAATGGAAGTTTAGACTTGAAATCAGACGAAGGTTTTTAACCATCAGAGGAGTGAAGTTTTGGAATAGCCTTCCAAGGGAAGCAGTGGGGGCAAAAGATCTATCTGGCTTTAAGATTCTACTCAATAAGTTTATGGAGAAGATGGTATGATGGGATAATGGGATTTTGGTAAGTAATTCATCTTTAAATATTCAGGGTAAATAGGCCAAATCCCCTGAGATGGGATATTAGATGGATGGGATCTGAGTTACCCAGGAAAGAATTTTCTGTAGTATCTGGCTGGTGAATCTTGCCCATATGCTCAGGGTTTAGCTGATTGCCATATTTGGGGTCAGGAAGGAATTTTCCTCCAGGGCAAATTGGAGAGGCCCTGGAGGTTTTTCGCCTTCCTCTGTAGCATGGGGCATGGTTGACTTGAGGGAGGCTTCTCTGCTCCTTGAAGTCTTTAAACCATGATTTAAGGACTTCAATAGCTCAGACATGGGTGAGGTTTTTCATAGGAGTGGGTGGGTGAGATTCTGTGGCCTGCGCTGTGCAGGAGGTCGGACTAGATGATCAGAATGGTCCCTTCTGACCTTAGTATCTATGAATCTATCCTTCAACAAATAAACTTCAAAAACAGACTCCAAGTAGAGACTGCTGAATTGGAATTAATTTGCAAACTGGATACAATTAACTTAGGCTTGAATAGAGACTGGGAGTGGATGGGTCATTACATAAAGTAAAACTATTTCCCCATGTTATTTCTTCCCCCACCCCACCCCCCACTGTTCCTCAGACCTTCTTGTTAACTGCTGGAAATGGCCCACCTTGATTATCAGCATAAAAGGTTTTCCTCCTTCCCCCCTCCCCTTCCTGCTGGTAATAGCTCATCTTAAGTGATCACTCTCCTTACAGTGTGTATGATAAAACCCATTGTTTCATGTTCTCTCTCTCTCTGTGTGTGTGTGTGTGTGTGTGTGTGTGTGTGTGTGTGTGTGTGTGTGTGTAAATCTCCCCACTGTATTTTCCACCAAATGCATCCGAAGAAGTGAGCTGTAGCTTACGAAAGCTTATGCTCTAATAAATTTGTTAGTCTCTAAGGTGCCACAAGTCCTCCTTTTCTTTTTTGCAAATACAGACTAACACGGCTGCTACTCTGAAACCTATGTGTAACAGGGCTGACCACAGTCACCTAAAACAACATCATATTAAGTGTTTCTGCTGTCTCATTTAGACACGTGGCTTGTCACCTCACCCAGAAATAACGGAAGTGTGAGTGACTCTCTAAAAGAGATCCAAGACATGCACTGAGCAGTCCTGAGGAACTTATGAGCAAACCAGCCTCAGCAGATGGCTAATTTCTTTGTGATTAAAGACAAAACCTCAGGAGAGGAATGCAGTTTTGACAGTACAGACTTACGGACTTATTCAGAACTCGCTAGAAAAGGCACCTGCTCAGACAGTTAAAATCGCTAATGTCGCTGTTGTACAGATTACAATACTTATTTTATTATTGAAAGCCAAAAGTACTATGATTTGGTAAACACCCCACGAGGCAGCAATGGACAACTATTGTTCTAGACTAGTAGACAATGTATGATCCTATTGTAAAAGTGCAAGTGTAGAAAGACTGGAAGCAATGCTGTCATGATGTGTAATAAGCATTACAAATCTATACTGATAAAGGCCTAATTTTACAGACATTCTCTTTCAGTTTCTTTTTCTGCTCTCTTCACTCCATTCTTTTCTTCATTAAAACTTTTTTTTTAAGCTGATTCACTGTTTAACAGTAAGGTAATGCGAGTAGACAAAATAGGAACAACATACTATTTCATCTTTGTAAGATAAAACTCAGCACACCATCTGAATAGAAGCTGACTGAGTTAATTACTGAAATTATAATGTAAAGATCTACAAGATATTTTTAAAAGCACTGAAACAAAAACCGAAAAGACGTGTGTGTACTGTAACTGGAATCCTTGGGTGATCTTCACAGTAAACAAGTATAACACAACATTTGCCCTAATGTCCACTATCTTGTAAAGTAATTTTGTTCTCTCCTTATTTATTTTTATGTATGTCAAAGACATAAGGTGTGTGTGGTAATGTACAGTATATTCTTCCTTTGCTACCAGATTCCTTAAAACACCATGTTGTCATGACCAAGTCAGCCCAACAAAAAGGCTTCCTTGAAGTCATTTAGAAATTTGGTAATACACACTTCACTAGAATAGTTCAGTATTGGAAGAAGAATTTAATATGCACTTTGTATATTGACTTTTTATGAACAAAGTTCAAATGATACATCAAAATATAGCACGGAAAACTCAGCAAGAAATGGCCTGGCACACATTACAACAGGTAGCCTTGAAATGGGATGGCTATCATCATGACAAGACAGGAAAAGAATAATATTTTGCTGGTGTCAACTAACTTCCATTACAGATTTTGTACGTGTCATCCTGCCTTCATTCACAGTGTACACACATGAATGTACAAACTGAAAAATCCAGTGACTCTTTGCCAATTGTTTGTGTAGGCAGCTATGTAACTTGCATCCTGCACTTTGCAGTCTTAACATAAGCTAGTAGCCTTAAGGGTATCAGTTGTACAACTGAATTCTGGAAACCTCTTAAGACTTTTGTTGTACCAATGCTATTTTGTGGAAGACTGGAATCCAATTTTTAAATCTTAGTCTGGTAATAGAGTACTAGTACAATAACTATGTGTGTAAAGTGTTATATATTGTAAATTGAGACAGGAATGTCCCTTATTTCTATTGCCTTTCTGTTTTATGTGTTAATAGAAGATTACATTTAATGCATTGCATAGCTACATCTACTTTCTCCCTTTATAACACTAGAGTTAGTGTGAAAATAGATTTATGTCTATAAGAAATTATAAGTTTGGCATTGAAGATGCCTTCACTTCTACTCTGGTTTCTTAGAATCTGATTTGTGCTTAAAAGGATCACCTGTCTTTTGGTAACTTTTTGTTAATTAATAAAGTTTCACAACTTTTTTGCAGTATAAACCAAACATGATCCCACTTGTCACTGGCAAATTTCCATTTACCTAAATGTTTTCTGAGATGAAAAAATTGACAGAAAGATAGGACAAAGTTAGGCTTTTCTTTTAAAAAAGCAAAAGTCTGGAGAAATTTTAAAAGGGGATGCTTTCTTTGTAACAGATTAAAATGTGCAGGGAAAGAATTGCTACTAAACGGAAAAAATGCAATAAGCCCTAAAAACAACTAGTCTGTCAAAATCCAGAAACCTTGTTCCTCAAAAATGACAGCATCCTTAGTCCTTACTTTACCTATAGCATTCATAAGGCACAGACACAGAGGACTCCCCATAATACTACAAGGATAATGAAAAATGTTCCTTCTGGTATCATTAAAATAAAGAATATAACTCACAATAAATGTGTGGAAATCAGCTAGGAAAGAGTTTCCAAATGGTTCAGGAACTTTGACAGAGAGCACAAACATTAGCAAATCCATGACATACTCCAACTATAAAATCTTTTCATACTCTACCTATGCACTATATCTCACAAATAATTATTGAATACAAGAAACCAAGTTTCTAGGCTAAGCTGTTTTTGGAGATATTTAATGAAAAGTTAGAATTTTCAAAACATGGACACCTGTTAGTTCCAAGTTCTAACAGCTTATAAATATTTTCAGATGAAATATACATCAAATTTCTCTACTCAGACACAAATAAGTTTTCAAAGAGTATCTGGAGAAAGTGAGAGACCAATGAAAACCTAGCCACAAATATAACTACAATGAAGGGACTGTAAGCACTCCATAATAAGAACTGTTTACAGTACTACTCATGGCTTTTAGATCTGACAAAAAGGCAAGGCTATTACTTAAGGCACCTTTAATAAAGGAGATTTAAAGTGCTGACCTCTAGCATCTGAATTTTGGATTTTTTGTTTTGTTTTTTAGAACCATTTTTCTTGCCTAAAGTCATCAAAATGCAAGTGAGACTTCACATCTGGCCAAGCAACAATTCACTTGGGGTTTTTTTTCCCCCTCCATTTAGTTTTCTGCCTCTAGGAATACTGTTCCCCCCACCCCATAATAAGAAGTGATGAAGAATAAAACTTACAACGGGCAAAATTCAGCTCTGGTGTAATTAGGTCCAATTCCATTGAAGGCAGAGCGTGTGTGCCAAATTCAATCCAATTGTAACTTAAGGCATCATTCTGGTTTTAACTTTTCCTTCTTTCCCTGTATATATCACTATTGTTTTCACATTACACAAAAAAAAAAAAATTTGTTTTTCCATTCCAATTTTATTCCGTTATGCACTTTGCACCCTACCAGAGACAGAGGAGTTCACAAAGCAGAATTAAAAGTGGAGAACCTAAGGGTATGGTCCTACACTGGAAACTTCAAAGCACGCCGGGGGAACGCTCCCGCAGCAGCACTTTCAAGTGCACATGTGGTCACGCGCGAGCACTGGGAGAGAGCTCTCCCAGCAATCCACCTTTGCAAGGGGATTAGCTCCAAGCACTGGAAGCGTGGTTCCCAGAGCCTGTCTACACTAGTGCTTTAAAGCACTCAGACTTGCTGCACTCAGGGGGTGATTTTTCACACCCGAGTCAGCAAGTTAGAGCGCTATAAAATATAAGTGTAGACAAGCCCTAAGAAATAGATGGCTGGAAAGGAAAAACCGCTAAAAGAATTTCCTGTGTGGCCAAGTCTTCGCCTTAATCAGGGCAAGAGCAAATCACATTCTACGTCTGGAGGCAAGAGCCACATATCTGGACCATTATCTTTTATCATCCCTCCATATTTTTTCCAGTGTAAAACACAGTTTTAAAACTCTTGTAAAAAAATAAAGAACATCACTACTCATTTAAAAAGTAGAGAGAAAAAACGAATCCAATATACCGAAACAGCAAAATTGATGCCTTCACTGTGAAGCTCTGATTTTTATGACACTCAGTGTACTTAAGGCAACTTCATGTGCAGAGTTTATCATACCGCTAGTGAGAGTAGGTGTGAAGTTTCCACCTTGCTTAACTAAAACCAAGCCTAGCAGACACAAAAATACCAAGGTCTTCCAGCTGGAGGGGAAGAACTCAAATAAAATGACAAATTTCATAATGAAACAGACGTTAATACATACTGCACATCAGGAGAGACAAACATTTTAACTGAGGGGAAACAGTGGAGCCATGCCCATGTCCTCAGACTAGAATTGTACACACCTAAGCTCTGATTTACATTTAGAACAGATATCTGGGAGGTAATCTATTTTTAAAGATTAAAAATATATGAGTGGCTCTTAATACCTACGTATGGAACTTAAACAGCCCTTATTTGCTATGGTTTTGAAAGACGGGGTTGGATGTAAGAGAGATGAAACCAACCGTTATTCAGTTATAGGACAGTGGTGTGACGAAGATCTGACATCACCACCATATAGGAATATTGTTTAATTTCAGAGGACCTTAAATCATTTAACTCATACTGAGGTTGGAATGCCACAGGTGGTCATTGTCCGCCAAATTTTCAAGGCTTGCCTGGATATTTAGCTTTCCAATTTATTACCATCAACAGAAGTTACCCAGCCAAAATGAAATCTTTGAAAACAAAGCAAATTCAAGCTCAGGAACCACAATAAATGTCTTTACAGAAGAAAATGCACCTAACAATGTGTACAATTAGGTGGTGATAATTTTTATCTTTGGTTAAGTGGATACTACTCCTCTGGTCCTATATATTTTATATAAATTTCATGTTCTCTGTGTATATAAGTCTCTCCACTGTATTTTCCACTGAATGCATACGATGAAGTGAGCTGTAGCTCACGAAAGCTTATGCTCAAATAAATTTGTTAGTCTCTAAGGTGCCGCAAGTACTCCTTTTCTTTTTGTACAGTATGTGTATCCCATTTTGAGAGATTTGGTATCCTCATCCTGCACTTAACCACTAAATATTTATAAGCCCCAGACATTAGCTTAAATAGACTATGAAAAAAGATAGAGTGGTATATATCATCTTTTCCAGTCCCATTAGTTATACTTTGTAACGAAAACATATGGCAAGCCTAATGTAAAACAGCAGACAAAGGATTAGCGAACTAGACCTAGCTGGATCCTCTCCAATGAAGTCTAATTTAGTAAATTATTTCCAAGTCTCCCCATATTAAAAGCCACAGTCAGGTATTTCCATCCTTTTTAAAATCGCATTCTGCATATCCTTTCTACTTCAGGACAAATTAGAATCACTAATGCACCTCTATCTTTTCTTCAATATATAAACAAATTAAAAGTTAAGACATTTGTGACCCCCTTTGAATAAATCAACATCACTCCTAGATTAGCCACAGGGCTTGCCACAGAGAGCTAATTTGTGGAACCTCTGGCCCCTGTGGGCCAAGAGAAAGGAGACTGAGGTCAAGTTTACACAACAAACTCCCATAGGCATAGTAGCAGCTTCATTCTAGCGCTGCAGTTGCGCCACTGCAGCATTTTAAATGTAGACCTGGCCCTATATCAAGTAATCAAACCTGAGTTGATATAAGTATTTGGGCCAATAAGAGATCCCAAACCTTTTAATTTTCAGGAGACCCTTCACAGATAAGAACACATTGTTTGACTGGCCTGAAGTCAGCCCAAAAAGCTCTTGTTTTAACTGATGCGATTACCAGCAATAATTCAGGCAAGTGAGACTTCCAAAGATCTTGAAAGTATAACTGCGCTTTGGTGAATAAATTCTGAGTGCAGTCCCATGACCACATTACTCATCTAGGATCTCTGCCAAAGAACGCTAGTCTTTCATCCCAGTCAGACCAGAACTGAAGAGATGGGGGAAGTCAATGCTTAGAAAACCCCAGGAGCCTGTCAACGTCTAGTGGTGCTGCAACAGCTCTGTAGTAACTAACAACATGAAATGTTGTTAAGTTCATCTGGTTATGTGTTTACACAAATCAAACTGGTAGTGTTTAGATTTTCACCATTATTTTATCAGTGTCGATCGTTTAAAAAAATAATTTCTATAACTATTATTTACTAACTGGCCCCAAGCTCCCAAGATACAGCTGACAACAGCTACATTGCAACTGGATTCAAAGCTAAACATACCGTTAAACAGTATCAGACAAACATGTGGAGACAAGAAATAGGGGCATCTAAAGTGTGTGCTTCTCCCTGGTCTCACCTGCAGGGGTGAATAATGATCAGGCCTTAGGAAACCTTCAGAGGATGATCATATCCCAAACTGGAGAGAGAGATGAAGATTGTGGGAGACAGCCCAAGCATGTTTTTTCCATGAAGGTAGTCCCTGAATAAAAGCATTTTTTATTTGTGTAGCAGTTTGAAGTAAACTCGAAATGTTTAACCAAATGGTATTATTCAGAAGACATACCTAGTTTAAGATTACAACTTGAATTTTACACTGTTTTTTATATCCTGGGTACGCGTTTAGTGATTTTGAAAGATGCTAATGAGCAGACTGGAAACTCAAAATTAACAGCAAGACAGTTAAGAGCACAGGAAGCAGCACTAATCCCAGCAATCTTTCCCATCCATCAGAGTAACTGTCCATTGGGGTGATAATTTAGTCTACAATCATTCCATTTATGGCTGAGATTATCGCAAGTTTGCCAATTTGTACCAATTGCAATGGTGGTTTTCCTATAATTTTAGAAGTAGAGACCAAAACGCTTATTTTACATAGATCCCAATTTCTCAATCTTTATTAGCTCATGGACCATCTTCTTAAAAAAAAAACAAGTTGTGAAGTAAATGGATTTAACCCAAGTTCAAATCTTACCAGTGGCAAACCTATCACAATTTGGGCATCTCTGACAAAGACAGCCAACGGTCCTTATTAATTTTCTCTGACAGTCTCTAAAAGTCCGATATTGTATAATGAATTTCACGTAGCTTATCTTCCATCACAGTCGCAAAAGACTGGTATGCTATGCAGAAGACCAAGATTCTCAAGCTATGCTCTATTACATTTTGTGATACCACCCATTCTCCTGCTTTCCAGGCTAGCAATGATCAGTAGGATTATGTGGGCAACAAACTGGCCACAATACTTTTCGTTCCTGCCCTTTTGTGAAGCAAAAATAGGACTAGCTTCAAGAACACAGACCACGAATTCTGCCACAGAAGGGAAAAATATTTGAGGAGGAAGAGAAACAGCACCAAAGCGAGAACAAAAGCCAAGAGCAAAAAGTAATGAACAATGTTCGCGTGCAACAAAAACTGAGAAAGAAAAACAGGCAGAAAAAAAGGGTTCAGACTACGCTTTCTATTGCCCACAGGGAATTATGTACCAAGGACAGAAAGCATGCACTTGGTCTGAGAAATACCTTCATGACAAATAAGCATGAATTACGGGTTGTTTTTTATTGTAAGCCGAACACAAAAATTCTGCAGCTGCGAGGTATTGGTGACAGAAACAAGCAGTATTTCCCAGAGTGGTATTCTATACAGAACCCCAACTGTTACAGAACATTAGCTGCCCCAGGCCGAAGGAAAACTGGATGAGCCAACTTCAATGTCTCCATTTCTCATTCAGCTTTGAAAGGCTACGAGAGACTATAAAATTGTAGGAAGAAAGGATGTGGGCTATGAAATAACTTATAAACACTGGAAATTTTCAGACTACCCTGACAAGACTGAAAGGATATCAAAGCACATGAGCAAACTTACAGCTCACAAAAATCATTCCCCTGCCACCACAATCGTCAAGAGATTTTTTGGCTAAGCGTTTTCTTAATACTAGTCCTACCCAATAGTAAAAAATACTATACCCAATAGTAAAAAAATACCATACACACCATCCTGTCACATAGTCCATCCTTGTTCTTTTGAAATGTCTAAAAGAGAATATGATTTTGTAACTAAAATACAGGACAGGGAACCAGAAAACCTGAACTCTACTCCCAGTGAGGCCAGACAGCTGCTGGGTGACTTTGAGGAGCAGCATCTTTGTTTTCTCATTTATAAAATAGGGATACTTCCCTACCTCATAACGTGTTTAGACCCAATTCATGAATGTATGTACTGTGCATTGAGATACTCGGACAGAAGACACAACAAACAAAACATTTTTACTTCTAAAGAAAAAGCAGGGCTAATCCATGTGGCTGAGTCTGTTTTCTTTGCCGATAGTAACTCCCGCTGTTGAGGGAGGGATTGGATCAAAACGAATTGGCTCTTTTTGCCTCACTGTATGGGACTGCGCTGTAACGGTAGTAAGTAACAAAGCTCCTCTCTCTCATCTGGATTTCAGAGGACTGGATAGAATAAAAGAAAAAGAAAAAAATTATACCTTAGTTCAACAGAAAGAAGTGATAATCATGATAGAGGAACTACATTCAGGAATGGGAACTAAGGAGTGACTGAAATCAAAAAGGGCTGGAGAGCACCAGCAGCACCCTTAATTCCTCCCCAGAACCAAGCATTGCAACAAGGGGCAAAGAACAGGAAGGGGACAGACATGTTTCTGCAAGCCCAAGGGATGAGTATCACCACAACGCTGCTGCTGAAGAGATCAGTAGGCAGGTGGAAGTGTGCAGGCGGTGAAGGAGATTTTTCAAAGGGAGCCTGAACACATCTGATGATGTTGCTCTGGAGACTGCAACTTTCACTTGCTAAGAAAAGCCCCTTGGCAGGAGACCAGAAAAACATCACTGGGTTTTTATTTTTAAGACTAGTCAGTTAAAAAATTCAAGTTGACAGTATCCCTTTAAACTATACATGAACTATGGTTCATAAGTGTGAATTATTCTAGAGGTTCCTGCTATTATTCAATTCTATAGTTTACTCCTTTTTTCAAAAAGAAAAGGAGTACTTGTGGCACCTTAGAGACTAACAAATTTCGAAAGCTTATGCTCAAATAAATTTGTTAGTCTCTAAGGTGCCACAAGTACTCCTTTTCTTTTTGCAAATACAGACTAACACAGCTGCTACTCTGAAACCTGTCCTTTTTTCACTTTACTCTTAGATCTTTTGTTGCCTGACTACAAAGTAATTCAACTAGATGTGTAAGAGCTGAGAAAGGCATTTTACAAGGACAGCAAATTTACAGTTTTTTTATTCTGTGTGCCACACCCTTTTCCAAACCCATTACAGAATATATATTGCAACAGCAGGCCAGTGTATTTGGGGATACATCATTACGGAGGAAGGCCAAGAGGAAGGGATTGTCATTCTTTGATGATGCTTTTTCTGGAAAAAGAATTTATACAACCAGCTGCTACAAGCTGGGCTATTATTATGTTGACATTGTATGTAGAAATATAGCTATTTTGTAAATGTAAAAATTATTGCAAGAAGCAGACTGTAGGGCTGAGTCTATTGCTGTAACAGCAAGAATGGATTAAGAGAAATACTGTCTGAATCCCAATGCGGAGAAATAAGAATAAGATAGATAGCCTTTTGGTATACTGTGGGAGTACCTCAAAAATCATAAGCAACACAGATCAAGTCTATGCAGAGTTTAATAAATTACAGATTTAATACCCACGATTTAGTATCCTGCGATTCACAATGTATGAATAGACTGCTGTTCCCACAGACCCTCCAGGGACCTGAATGGAACTCCACATGGGCAAACTACAATGCCTGCACGTTGTATAATGCAGGACTAGGGGTCCAAGTAAGCATTTTTATAATATTATTTACATATATTTTTTAAATTAGGTAAAAAAATTACACTTTTGAGCTCTGTATCAGATTAACTTTAGCAACTAAATGCACTTACATATTTATAATAAATATAATATGTAACAAAGGTGGCTTCTCCAAATAGCACCTGAACGTGCAGATTAAATTTAAAAGGTTAAATATGTAACAGTTTAAATATATTACTCCAGTGCAGCACTCATTTATAACGAGAGAAGGGTTTGAAAGAATAGTGTACTGTAGAACTCTTCCATTCTTTGGGATTGCAGGGAGTAGAAACCACTTCTATGTGAGTAAAAAAAAAAAAAAAAAATTCTCAACTCTTCTGCTATAAAACCTTTTCCTAAATTTATTTTTCTTATTACCAAGTTTTTTCAGGAATGATAGAAAATCCCATAAATGAGGTGTATGTGCAACCATAAATAAAAGGGTGAGAAAATACATCATGCATATGAGAAGAATGATGATTTTATCACCAGCCATTTTCCCAAGGGAATATATTTATATGAAGGCATAATTCGTGTAGTTTGAAAAATAATTCAACTTTATGTCTAAGAAGCAATTAGCTTGATAGGTGCTACATTCAAAACATTACTGAATATTTTTAAACCCTTGACATTTAAAAAGTTAATATTTTAAGGCATCTGAACTGTTCTAAACTCAACCCATATTGTTGTATATTTTAACAGAACTTCCTCCATTCATGTGCCACAAATTTTACTTTGCCCGAAAGCTAGGGAGAAGTGGTTAGGCAGTTCGGAGAGGAGACCGAAGTCTTGGAAACCTATCAAATTATATTTACAAATCCTAAATAAAACTAAATCCCATATTATTGGATAATACTTTAAATTATTTTGATTCTAATGAATGGTACAGTAATTGGCATAATAATGTAATTTTTATATAGGTTATATTAAAATTTACTTAAACATGCATCTTTATTTGTACCCGAGCTCCATTATGACCTCTCATCCTCCTTTGTCCACAGAGTCACTACTTTCTCCGCATCACTGAAAGTAATCAAAATTTGTGACTGGAAGATAAAGGCTGTAACAGTTGAACCATCCTCTATTCATGTTTGGGTCATGAAGTTTCAATTTATAAACTAAAAACTTTCAATAGCTATTTTTTCAATCGTCATACTAAAAATTCATTCTTTATTCACAAAATCAGTATTTTCTCACACAGAGTGTTGTAATCTCTCTAGGTAATTTGTTCACGCAGCTATAGCCCTAATTTACAAATGCATTCTTCACCTTCTATTATACCATATTCTCATAAAAATAAGCATGTCATCTGCAGTTATTTGCATGAATCTAACCACCTTTACTGCAACAAGAATTTAAAATATCCAGCTAATAAGATAATGTGCTATTCCTCTGAATTCTGTCTGGGTTTTTTGATACTTCGCTTACCCAAGTTGTTATTATTGACATATATATCCAGTGCCAACAAGAAAAAGTTCACGGTACTACACTTCTCTTCACTAACATTTCTTACACACCTTTCATACTTTTTGTACATTCGGCTTCAAAACCCTATGTCCGTGTTTAAAAAAAAATAAGGCATTAATTGTGCAATTAGATCCACCAGTAACTGCTTCTCCTGCAATAAAATTTGTTGGCCTATTTTGTTAAAGATAAATAGGCTGCTCCTAGCTCTCAGTTTTACCTAATACAATATTGAAGATATCCTTCTCAAGAGGAATCAATAGTTCACAAATCAAAAATGGCCAACAGGCCAAAATAATTTTTAATTGTTTGGTATCAGCTTCTGGGCAACCATTTCTTGGACATGCAATGAAATGCTTCCTCTCATACTCCTTTAGTAACTATGATGAAGTGAGCTGTAGCTCACAAAAGCTTATGCTCAAATAAATTTGTTAGTCTCTAAGGTGCCCCAAGTACTCCTTTTCTTTTTATGGGGGCAGACGTCTCTTCTGCTACTTTGCGCACACACAGCAACTATGGGAAAGAAAGCAGAAGTTCTTTGCATTGTTTCTCCTCTCTTCCAAGACCGTGCAACTCTTACATGAAAGTTCACTAGAGGCTCCACTAAGCCAAGCCTAGCAGGAACCAGAAAGCAATAGTTTAACATAGCAAGTTCTCCTGAAAGGGGAACAAAGTCGCAAGCAGAAAGGCTGCAGTAGTTAAAGCTATCCACAAACTTTACTCTCTCACAATCTCTTGGGGCTTGTCTACAGTATAAAACTGTATGTTTTAACTTGATTACAAATAATCAAGTCAGCCGACAATGTTGACCATGGCTTACCAGTTAGCGTAGACCTGTTGGTTCATCACGGTTCACTGATGTTATTCTAAAACACAGTTTGTTCAGGAGTAAATTGATGGTCATCGGCGTGTCAGCTAACTCAGTTTTTCATAATTGTGTTCACATTCAACAACACTTTAATCTAGGCAGCCTTTAACCTCAGTAGGAGTGCCGTCTCAACATCCTTTCTCAGGTCTCGACAAACAAACAAGTCTGGCATCATCCGTATCCATTAAGAATACTGCTGGAAAAATCATTTCCCTAGCCTGTCACCTTCACCATCTCCCTCCTTTCGTTGTATCCCTCCACTGGCTCCCTTTCTTTATTTTCAGCATCAAACATAAGCTGCTTGTCTTTACTTTCAAGGCCCCTCATAGCCTATCCTCTCTCTACCTACCATCTCTCATTTGTTAGTGACATTTCGATTCCTGCCTCCAATCAGCATATGATGCCAACCTCCATCAGCCACTTAATAAATTTTCAAACATACATCACTTCTGATTTTGAAACAATTTCAGAACGGCCTAGTTTTTAAGGGTTCAAAACCCGAACAACAAGCAGATTTAAGGATTCAAAAATCAGACAACAAGCAGATTCATGTAGTTCATGGTTAGGATAGTTATATTTCCAACCACATTTCAACAAGACAAACAAAACAGGAATACAATATGCTTGGATTAAGTTATGTCAATCTACAAAATATAGTTACATATGTTAGATTGAAAGGGATTTTAAATATCTGCACTCAGATTAACTTCATTAGAGTTGATTATTTTATGTTAGAGTATAATCTGTTTCTCCAAAGATGGTTCATTATACCAGTTGGTGTAGCTGACATCTAGAGCTGCGTTTGCCCAAGCTCCCTAGTAAATAACCTGTGATTAGATATCAATCTGCTTACTTCAACAGCATTTATTTTATTGTTGGCTGAGCAAAACGAGGCTTAACATTCTAGTCAATGGCATGTCTCTGTTTAACTATCTGAATCTCGATAACTTTCAAAGACCACAGCCAATCAAATCCAAAGTTTCAGGAAACATTCTAATCATCAATGGAAAGAACCCTTCTGAGTGTCATCAACATAAACCAGCAAAGCCTAACTTCTGCACAGGGTCTACTTTGTGCTGCAGGCAGAGGAGCATGGTTGTATCAGAGAACTGAGCCAGTCACCACCGACTCATTCCTATCACTTTTCACACTTCATATTTCAGTCAGCAGCTGAAATGAGTCAAGCAAATGAAACTGCAGATCAGGACTGAGGTGCTTTCACAGAGTTGGAAGCAGTGTGGGTTTCAGGACTGAAATAGTGGGGGCTGCTTCAGATCAGGAGCTATATTGGCTGAAGAGGTAGCAGGCTAGAGATCTGAACTATGGTTACCTCCACGCTATGCCTGGCTCAGGCTAGATCTTTACCTTTTCTCAGCTAAAACTATTATAGACCATCTAAAAACAGTGCCCATTCGGTGCTGCAAGCAGTGATTCTTTTGGCTGCAACACCAAAAGGACACTGATGAAGGGCAAGCTGTTGATATTCAATTGATTTAAAAAAAAGACAAAAGAAGTGGTGCAACTTAAACAACAATATTTTGGTTTAGTGGCATTATCTGTAAAATTGCTACAGGTTCAGGGATAGAAACTGCATTCCTACCACCATCTGCCAGCTTAGCCTACATACACAATGGAGTGACCCTCTAGTCACAATTTTAAATACATGTTTTCAGAACAGGAGTAATAATGTGGTATTTAAGAATACATATAATTATCACATTTCCAAGAGATCTCATATGAAAGCTATTTCAAATCCAGAACATTTCTAAAATTGGAATAAAAAGGGAATACTCCACATCCAGTCTGCAGAAGAGCATCACTCCAGCTACTCCTTTACTTCCCCCCAAAGGAAAAGTTCTAATTTTTCCACATTCTATTAGTTGGGCACACCAGGCCTTCCAAAGCCAACAAAAATACAGGAATGTACAAAACCGTCTCACTTATAGACAATACTGTGAGGGTTTTCTTCCAGGGAGTTCTCAAGGCCAACAATATAATAACAAGGTCAGAGGGGGAGCCGTGTTAGTCTGTATCCACAAAAACAACGAGGAGTCCGGTGGCACCTTAAAGACTAACAGGTTTATTTGGGCATAAGCTTTCCTGAGTAAAAACCCCACTTCTTCAAATGCATGAAGTCATCTGAAGTGGACTCACTAGAACAGCAAACTCCAGATAGCAAAGGAAGCAGCATCCAAAACAGGCATTGCTATATTAGGAAAAGGTAGTAAAATGTGGCCCAACCAAGGCCACCCCTCCACAGCACTGCCTTGGATGCAGAATTGTGTTGGGGACCCATCCCCCAACATTATGGGAGCACTAGGGCCCTGCTGGTGCCTCCCTTCTCCCCTGCTATACAGCTCTGGGGGGAGAACTGCAGAGGAGACAGCCAGAGACTCCAGCAGGTAAGTCCAGAAGCAGTGAAAGTAAAAGTACTTCAGATATTTAGAGAGCATTCCAGTTTTGACTAGACTCTTCCTGCCCTGTGTTGACTAGCAGCTTGTTCCAACCCTTCCCCCTCCTCAGTCTCTACATCTTATCTTCTACATCCAAACCTACCTTTTTTACCTTCTTCTCCCTGGTCCTGTCCCCCTCATCCAACCTTCTCTTACTTTTTCTTTCCATTTAGCTTATCCTCTGCTAACCAACCCCCACCCCACAGCATCCTGGCACTAACATGATGTTTGTCGCCATCACGTTCTCTGTAGTTGTCGTGTTTTACCCCTTCATCTGTCTTGTCTATTTGGACCCTAAGCTCTTCCAGAGAGGACCATATAGTAGTAATTTATACGGTGCGTAGCAAAATGGGTTGGCCTTTAGGCACTACCATAAGAAACAGGATTACCAACAGTGGTCCAAGCATTCTGAAGACAAGAAAACAGAATAAGTCATAAAAGTATTTGACAGGTCAGAGAAAGCCCAGTTTACAGGCCCCACTGAAAGTTTTCATAGCCCAGTTCAAGACCAGATATCAACATCCAGTCAGTCAATTAAAAGTTGATGTCTTAAAAATAGAATAACTTAAGAAACATCACTAATTGCTTCTAATCCAATATTCCAGTGATTGTTTATATTATCTACACATGGCCTGAAGGTTGCCTTCTCCTGTGGTTAAGTTAAGCTGTTATTTGCCTTTGGAATCTGCCTATACTTGACACAAAATGCTTCCCCCCTACAAAACAAAAAACACAAAAATACAAACCTTTAAAACCCAGATTAACACAGAACCAGTTATAATGTGGCTCTACAAAACACCAGGGATATCCACATGGCAGGACGAATAATGAAAAAATTGGTCTATAGGTCTGAAATGCTATTAAATTGCTCTCCAGATTCAAGTTACCTTTTGAGAAAAATAACTTTGGCTGACTACTGATCTCCATCAGCAAAGTTAATTTATTCAGTTTAAACTTCTATAAATGAGCTTTTTTTCCCCTATAATCTGGAAAACTGCTCAAGTTTCTATAATCTGGAAAACTGCTCAAGGGGTAACACGCTGGTTTTATTATGCCAACAAATGTAGTACAAGTAGAGATTTCTCCAGACACAGAGGTAGATTTTCAGTGCAATGCATAGCATTTAACCATCCAACTCACATTATTGCTAACGAGAGCTCAATGTCTAATTTTTTTTAATGAAAATTTTATACCCAGAGTCTCACTCCATTTCTCTCTCATGTGAAATATTCCATCAGCAAACAAAACAAGCTAAACTGTATTATTTATTAGGTTTGAAATTCAGATTTGACAGCGGGTAGAGATATTGAAAGCCAGTAATAGTGGAGAAAGGATGTGCAGGAAGTTAAGAGAATTAATGACGGTAGGAGGTATAATTACAAGGTTAAAAGAACCAAGAGAGATTACTGAAAATTCACCATGAGAAAGATTTAAGATTAGCCTTAAGGCTCAAAAGATAGAAGAATTGCAAAACAATCAAATTGAAGTTTGATTCAGTGTACGCTATTAGAACATCAAAATTCAGTATAGCTCTCTTTATTCTAATGTTCCGCTCCCTAGTTGCATACAGGTAAGGAAATTCTATTAGTTTATTAATTATACATTTCTTATGATGTGGTTTGAATATTTCTGTTAAACCTAGGCTAATAAAACTCCAGTATATTTATTTATTGTGCCCATATTACTCTTCGCTTCTGTAAATATTTACCATTTCTTTCCAATATCTGCAAGGGAATAAGCCAACAATGTCTCTACCCCTATTTTTATTTGAAATCTTCAATAAAATATTTGATCACAATAAATAAGCATGCAGACAGTGCCTCTTGTATTAGATTTCAACTACCACTAAGCATCATCAATATGATGCATTTCAAAAACAGAAAGAGCAAGACTGAAAGTTCCCATTATTCTTTTCACATAAACCTCTTAAGAGGAGTCTTTTATGATGATCTGTTTCAGTACATCACAAGTGACATCACCGATTTCAGTTCCTTGTAACAAGTCTATGTAAACTAAAACTTCATGTGTTTGTTTTAACTGCTATTTTAACAAAACCTGATATCTGCACAGAACTTGTATTGGCAGATTACACCTCTTAAATGAGTGCAGCAGAACCCTGTAACTAATATTTTTGCTAACCAAATCCCATTTATCTGTGATCTTTTCTGTAGTTTTCTGAGAAAACCAGGGAGGTGAGAGAAGACTAGCTCGCCTCCTTCCTCCCCTGCCCCACCCTGGCAAAATTTCTCTAGTACTGTATAGTTTAAACAAAATAAAATGAAAAATAGAAGATTTTGTCTATGAGCAGAAGTAACATTCTCACTTTCAAGGTTCAAGTTCAGTCTGAATCTGAGTCTAGTCTGAATATGAAGTCTAATATCCACTCCTAATGGAAATGGCACCTTTCCTATCACATCTCCCTAGTAATATTTTTATTACTTAATATTTTTGGTAGTTTGGTTGTATCCAAAGAAGTAGTGCATCAGAAAAATTTAACTCCTGGACAACTTTTAATCAAAAGGTTTAAAACATTAAGAACTAGACTAAAACATTGATCGCACAGTGCAAGGTCAATAAGAGCCAAGAAGAGGATCCTATATTGGGTGCAAACTTAAGTTTGTCAAACAAACTACTAGGGGATGGGAAGTTTATTTTGAGCTTCTTACACAATCTTTTAATAAATGAGGGTGTCATTTGGCATCTAAAACATCACATGGTACTTGCTAACAAGACATCTCTGAACAGGTGATGAGATTTCCTAGGAATCAATAAAAAATTAGGCTCAAGTTTCAGGTGTGTACATTGATAGAAGATGGTCTGTGAGACACACTGTGGGCTGATGCCACATGAACAGGCCTGTTAATTCTATGGCCTGTGTGTACTGGAGTGACATCCAGCAAAGTTGACACCTTATCTTATCATGGACATGCTACATACAGCACTTTCAAGAGAGGAGGAAAAAACTAAATACTAATCATGGACAAACATTGTTGAACACATTACATCAACTGTTTAACTGAGAAGAATAGTGTTCTACTCAATCTGACTGCCTGCGAATTTTAGTTTATTATTATTTACTACAGTGTTTATTTAACAGCTAATGCAATACCAAAAGGCATAGCTATTAGGCCAGAAGAAATCCAGCCAGATATAATTTCATAGGACTTCAATTAATACACTAAAAGAAAAGCAGTACTTGTGGCACCTTAGAGACTAACAAATTTATTAGAGCATAAGCTTTCGTGAGCTATAGCTCACTTCATCGAATGCATTTGGTGGAAAAAACAGAGAAAAGATTTATAGGTTTCAGAGTAGCAGCCGTGTTAGTCTGTATTCGCAAAAAGAAAAGGAGTACTTGTGGCACCTTAGAGACTAACAAATTTATTAGAGCATAAGCTTTCGTGAGCTACAGCTCACTTCATCGGATGCATTTATATACACACACACACAGAGAACATGAAACAATGGGTTTATCATACACACTGTAAGGAGAGTGATCACTTAAGATAAGCCATCACCAGCGGGGGGGGGGGAAGAGGGGGGGAACCTTTCATGGTGACAAGCAAGGTAAGCTAATTCCAGCAGTTAACAAGAATATCAGAGGAACAGTGGGGGGTGGGGTGGGGGGGAGAAATAACATGGGGAAATAGTTTTACTTTGTGTAATGACTCATCCATTCCCAGTCTCGATTCAAGCCTAAGTTAATTGTATCCAGTTTGCAAATTAATTCCAATTCAGCAGTCTCTCTCTGGAGTCTGTTTTTGAAGTTTTTTTTGTTGAAGGATAGCCACTCTTAGGTCTGTAATCGAGTGACCAGAGAGATTGAAGTGTTCTCCAACTGGTTTTTGAATGTTATAATTCTTGACGTCTGATTTGTGTCCATTCATTCTTTTACGTAGAGACTGTCCAGTTTGGCCAATGTAGAGGGGCATTGCTGGCACATGGCAGAGGGGCATTGCTGGCACATGATGGCATATATCACATTGGTAGATGCGCAGGTGAACGAGCCTCTGATAGTGTGGCTGATGTGATTAGGCCCTATGATGGTATCCCCTGAATAGATAAAGCTTATGCTCTAATAAATTTGTTAGTCTCTAAGGTGCCACAAGTACTGCTTTTCTTTTTGCGAATACAGACTAACACGGCTGCTACTCTGAAACCAATTAATACACTATCTTCTCTGTTCTACTCAAATATTTTAAAATATACTGTGTAAAAATTGCCATTTAACTGCTCTAGTCTCAAATATGAAAAACTGCATTTCTAACATTAAATTTTTTTTTTAAAGTCACACACTTGGAATCATTTGAATAATTTCTTGTTCCTGTTGTAAATTGCTAAATAATTTGATCCTCTTTGATTTGTTTATAATCTTAGCATTATTTAGTTGCACAGGCCACCTTAATTCTGGTATTTCTTAACTTCCGAATGCTTGACTTTGCAATCTTTATAGTGTTTTTAATGAAGGTTTTCAGGTGTAGTTTCCTAGGTTTTTAAACTAACAAACTGAAAACACAAATTCCAGCATGTGAGATTATCTGGAGACCCACATGGTTCATCAGATGGGTTAGAACCTTTAGAGAGGTTTCAGAGTAGCAGCCATGTTAGTCTGTATTCGCAAAAAGAAAAGGAGTACTTGTGGCACCTTAGAGACTAACAAATTTATTAGAGCATAAGCTTTCGTGAGCTATAGCTCTAATAAATTTGTTAGTCTCTAAGGTGCCACAAGTATTCCTAACCTTTAGAGAGCAATTATGCTAGTGGAGTAATTGATAGCCAAAGTACTGATCTCCGCCTTAACATCATTTAGATCAATGGTTAAAGATTAGAGGGCTCAGAATATAGCTTTGAGTAACTAATCATTTAGCTTGTTTTTCCCACTTCCCAAGCCATCCAAGACAAGGGATATCTTCTTTAAAATATGGGTTTAACCAGGCCCTAATTTTGTGTGAAGAATCTAATCAAGGTACTCAGTTCACAGAGATGAGTCACAAGTGTATTACTTAAAGTATATTGCCTGACTGACAATTATTGGGCATATTTGGACATTTTAATGCTACATAGTTTTGAGGTGTCACGGTCTCAGCATTTAGCCAACATAATCCTGGTTCTTACATTCATCTTGGTTCACTGACTGAAATCTGAGACTTGTTGTCAGGTGGCGGGCAAGTTAAAATAAGATAATCATGACGTAGTCTCTACCAGAGAGCAATGATTTAAAAAACAGAAGACAACCAGCAGACATTATTTGAAAACAAAATCCACTGCCATCTGTGATCACGTCTCATCACTAGAACACCACAAGATCACATGTCTCATGACTAGAACACAGTTTAATCCCTAACACTGCACCGCAAAGGGAGAGGAGAGGTCCAGTCTCACAGTGGAATTTTAGGAATATTCTTCCAACACAATAACTCATAGGACAAGATACATTTTTGTTCCTATCCAATCACTTTATAGGCTATTAATAGCCAAAGCATCCTGACCATATATTTGGAAGTTAAGATTAGGGAGATATTTCAAATGAAGAGTAAGTTATACAAAAAAAAATTTTTTTTTTTTTAAATTTGACCTGAGCTAGCATGTACATAGCTATCTCCTCTTAGGACTTGGCTACACTTGTGAGTTACAGTGCAATAAAGAAGCCACCGGTGCACTAGCTCACTACCCGTCCACACTGGCAAGGCACATAGTGCACTCTGACTCCACAGCTACAGCACAGCTGGTACTCCACCTCAGCGAGTGGAGCAACGTTTGCTGCACCCCCACTGGAGCGCCGCCAGTGTGGACAAGGTGTTGCATTACTGCACTCTGATCAGCCTCCGAAAACGGTCCATAATCCCCTTTAGTCAAGTGGCCACTCTTGTCGTTGTTTTTGAATTACTGTAGGAATGCGGATACGCCCTTTGAAAACCCTGTTTCTGACATCCGGCTGCTTATCTGCTCTGAGACAAAGCAACCATTAGCTGGAAAGCTGTATGTGAGAGAAAGAGGGAGAGAGGCGGGGGGAGGTCTGCTGCTGAACTTACAAGACAGCATGCTGACATGCTCTCAGCCCCCCAAAAACCCTCTCTCTCTCTCCCACCACATACACACAACACACTCCCTGTCACACTCCACTCCACCCCACCCCACCCGTTTGAAAAGCATGTTGCAGTCACTTGCATGCTGGGATAGCTGCCCATAATGCAGTGCTCCCAATGCCGCTGCAAGTGCTGCAAATGTGGCCATGCCAGTTCGCTTGAAGCTGTGAGTGTGGACAGACTGCAGCGCTTTCCCTACTGCACTCTACAAAGACTGGTTTAACTCAAAGCGCTCTACATCTGCAAATGTAGCCATGCCCTTAAACACTGAACAATTTGTATAAGAAATGTCCAACTATATCATAACAGTGAATAAAATAGTCCATGCTTTCATCATCTGTTTCAGCACTGGGAAAGAAAAAAAAGACAAAAAACCGATTTAACAGGCAAAAGAACCCCCATATTCATGGAATAAACAGTTATATCTTGGAGTAAATCTTGAGAATGATGGAAAAGAAAAATCTGTCATTTTTACAGGGTTAATAAACCTTTTGCATTAAATATTTCCCATATATGTATTACGATGCAGACAGATAAAAGCATAGGTCCTCTAGTTGGTGGGGAAGGAGAGCTAATAATTGAAGACATCAAAAAGGCTGGGTTGTTTAATGACCATTTTGCTTCAGTCTTCACAGAAAATGTTAATGCTTACCAGATAATCAACACAATATTAACAAGGGGGAAGGAATTCAAGCCAAAATAGAGAAAGAAAACATTAAAGAATATTTAGGTAAGTTAGATGAATTAACATTGGCAGGGCCTGATAAAACTCCTCTTAAGGTACTTTAGGAACTGGCTGAAGCAATCTCAGAACCATTTGCAATGATCTTGAAGAACATTATACGAAAAGTTAGAGGAGGACAAGAGAATAGTATCCATTGTTAAAAGGGGGAAAAGAGGACCTGGGAAGTTTTAGACCAGTAAACGTAATTTTGATACCTGGAGAGATACTGGAACAAATTACTAATCAACCAACCTAGGGGATAACAGAGTTATAAGGAATAGCCATCATGAATCAGTCAAAACCAAATAAGGCCAAATCACCCTAATTTACTTTTGACAGTTACTGACATAGTGGATAGGGAGGAAGCAGTAGATGTGATATAACTTGATTTATACTTTTGACAGTTCAACAAGACATTCTCATAAGACAACTACGGAAATGCAATCTAGATTAAATTACTAAAAAGTGAGTGTACAATTGATTGAAAGACTGTACTCAGAGTAGTTATCAATGGCTTGCTGTCAAACTGGGAATGTGCGTCAGACAGCAGTCAGTCCTGAGTCCGGGACTACTCAATGTTTTCATTCATGATTTTGTAATGGAGTGAAAAGTATGCTTATAAAATCTGCAGAGGACAACAACTGGGAGGGGGGGTTGCAAGCACTTTGGTCGACAGGATAAGAACTCAAAATGACTGACATTAGAGAATTGGTCTGAAATCAACAAAAATTCAATAAAAACAAGTACAGTAAAAGCTGTTTTATCCAGCACATTGGGGGTGCTGATAATTGAAAAATGCCAGTTAACAAAGAGGGAGGGAATTTGGGTGCGGGGGGCGGGGCTTGAGGTTGGGGCACAGGCTCGGGGAGGGAGTTTGGGTGCAGAAGGGGGCTGAGAGCAGGAGGTTGGGATGTGGGAGGGGGTTTCGGGTGCCAGATCCGGAGGGGGGCACTCACCTTGAGCAGCTTCCCGCAAGTGGCGACCTGTCCCGGCTGCTCCTAGGCAGAGGCGTGGCAGGCGGCTTTGCACACTGCCCCCACCCCGCCCCGAGCACTGACTCCACAGCTCCCATTGCCCGGAAACCATGGCCAATGGGAGCTGCAGGAGAGGCGCTTGCCGACAGAGGTGACAGAGCTGCCTAGCTGTGCCTCCGCCCAGGATCAGCAAGGATAGGTCACCGCTTGCGGGGAGTGACGCAGAGCCAGGTAGGGAACCTGCCAGCCCCACACCAACCAGACTATAAACCGGACTTACTATGAAGATTAGAAATGCGGGTTTATAGAGCTTTCAGGCTGGTACAGGGCCAGATAACACAGCTTTTACTGCACTACTCTTAGGAAGAAAAACACCGCTATAAAATAGGGAGTAACTGGCTAGGAGATAATACTGCTGAAAAGGATCTGGGGGCTATAGTGGATCACAAATTGAACACAATTCAAATCAACAATATGATGCCATTGCAAGAAAAAGGCTACCATTCTGGGGTGTATTAATAGGACTCTCATATGTAAGTCATGGGTAATTGTCCCACTCTAGTGGGCACTTGTGAGGCCTCAGCTGGAATACTGTGTTCAGTTCTGGGCACCACACATTAAGGTGTGGACAAATTGGAGAGTCCAGAGGAGAACAACAAAAGCGATAAAGGTTTAGAAATCCTGACCTATGAGAAAAAGTTAGAAAAATTGGGCATGCTTAGTCTTGAGCAAAGGAGGCTGTGATAACAGTCTTCCATTATATTAAGGGCGGTTATGAAGTGGACTTTGATCAAATTGTTCCCCGTGTCCACTGAAGATCGGACAAGAAGTAATGGGCTTAATCTGCAGCAACGGAGATTTAGGTTAGCTATTAGGAAAAACTTTCTAAATATAAGGGTAGTTAAGCTAAGTCTCCATGATTAAATGATAATCCATGATAAATACCCCTCAGGGATGGTCTAGGTTTACCTGGTCCTGCCTCAGCACAAGGAGCCAAATTTGATGAATTGAGATCCCTTCCACCCCTACATTTCAAGGATTATCTTTTTAAAAAAAAAAAATTAGATGTATGTACTGTGTACAAAGTCAGCAAAATTGAAGATATTATAAATATATGATTAGGAATGACAAGCAGCAAGATCTCAGTTTAAAGTTCTGGCTAATCTTATTCTTTTCCCTCCAGCATTCAGTATTTTATTAATTTCTCTCTCAAATCACTTCAACAATGAAAAATAAAACGTTTTTTCTGAATATCGATATTAATGCACAAGATGGCAGCATGGTGCGTTTTGGGGGGGTTACACAATATTTTTATATATGGAGCACATTTTGTTTCTGGCTATTTTCCTGTATTATGTATGAGTCTTTACAAATACAGTTAAGTAATCTTATTTGATTTACAATGTTTTAAGACACTTAAATTGTCAGTAGAATTCTGGAGTAATCAGAAGTATGGGTACCTTTAAAAACAAAAAAAGCCGCATCTTGTCATGAGAACTCTACAGGGTCAAACTCCCACCTCAAATCAACATCAGTCTAGGATTTTGACTCTTTCTAAAATAAGAAGGTATGCCTCTCCATTCCATTTCCCCAAGCCAATCTCAGGCTCCCAACTGTGAGTGGAGAAGTACCTCATTGTCACTTGACAGCTATTGCTCTGTCTTGATTAAGCAAGAACATTGATAGTATCTGACCAGAATCGTGGCCAACTGCCCCAGCCAGAAAAAGTGAGCTGTAAAGCTGTATTAAAAATGGCATGCTCATCACAATTAGGATGGATGTATACTCACACATACATACATCCTCTAAGGAAAACAGTAAATATATAAATATAGATAGATATAATTACCTCTGCCACTTTTGGAGGCACTCCATCACCAAGCACTTCCCTAATGAAGCACTGCTGGCTCATGTAACACGAGAGTCCACAAGTTCTCTTGAAAGCATCTCTCAGACGCTTTAGTTCTACATCTGTAACTGTATTAAGAAAAAGAAATTATAATCAAGGAAGATGTGCAGGAAGATTTAGCAGCTTTAACTGCACTATCAAGAAGTCCTTTTACAGAGAAATAAAAACTTCTAAAACATATCCTCTTGTCTTGCAATAAAAATACCTAATTAAATTAAAGAAATCGTGTATTTAATTTATTAGCTCTCATTAGACACCTGGAAAAATATTCCAAAAAAGGAGTGAAAAGTCACATAGAACAAAAAATTTAACATCAATTGAATATTCTCTGTACAATATATACAAATCTGGACTGAGTATAATACAAACGCATGATCTGTAACTGATAGTTGCCAACATTTAGTAAGAGTTGAACTAGCCAAGCTGCTTCATGTAAGCAGTTTTCATTTACCAAATAGGTCTGCTTTTGTGCTATATAAAAAAAAGTTTCCGCAAATTATCACCTACAGGATCATAATACAAAAAGCATTAATAGAAAACAGATCTAACTATATTATGGTTAAGTTTTGGCAGGAGTGGAAAAATCATTTTTTAAGTTTTTCTTCCACAGTCACAGCTACAGGCTGATTTCTCTACTGAAGCGTATTTGCACCTACCTAGGACATATGACGAAAGGATTGATGGGTTCCCCTTTCATATGCACAAAGGCTTCCTCTTGCCTGAAGAACTGGTCTTTGATTTTTAATATTTTATACTTCCAGCATCTTTCTAATGAAGTTCAAGGTCCTAATTCAGCAAGGCACTTAAGCTTGTGCTTAACTCATGTGCTTGAGTGCCTTGTTTGAATGGAAGCCAAAGTGCTCTGACAAAATGAAGTCTCAGAACCCTGTGAGATGTTCACAAGAAATCCCCATATTTATTTTCATATATATTATTGGTTAAAGACAATGATACTGAAATTTTCATATGCTTTTCTTAAACTAAAAACAAGGTTTTAAAGGTTATGAGAAATGGGGTGATAAAGAAAGAAAAGAAGCTATTTTGACAGCATTAATGTGGTCATGAAGAGATAGTTTTGGTGTAAGGATTTTACTTGAGCTATTGTCACTGCATATCATACTGATAAAACAAGAACTGACATATAATTGGGTGGTCTACTGGCAATGGCATTGTTATCTGGGGCATAAAGTAACATTTAAATTTCATACTCCCATATTAGTCACTGTCTATATAGTCATTTCCAATTTTTATTTCTTGAGAGAAAGTAGGATTCTATGTAAAGTGTTGCTAAAACACCACGGTCTCATTAGAAATTTCTCTTGGTGAAAATTCTCTCCTCAGCATTTATCTGGGCACAGGAAACAGCCCAAGGAATAACCTCCACAGCTGTAGGTTGCCCCCAACCTCTCCTGAAGAGTGCATGACAGGACACAAGGCAAGAGATTCTGCACACCTGATCCTGTATCTCACCATAGCCTTCAAATATGTAAGGAATTCACGTAGCAAGGCTCCATACAATGCTTGTCTGACTAAGTATTTTTGTAGGAGTAAACCAAGATACCCAACTCTTGGACAAAATCTAAGTGTGATGAGAACACTGGATGTCCTACAAGATTTAAGTTCAGGACCTTCATGGTAGCATTCTCTGAAATGCTTCCAGTTCCACATGTAGGGCCAGAAAGACAGGCAGAACTACCAGGTTTAAATGCATAGAAGAGACATTAGTGAGGGGAGGACAAATTTATGCTTATTAAGAATGGGGAACCTTCTGGGGAAGGAGAAGCCTATAGAGTAAACATAAGCTCCACCTTAACCAAAATGGAAGCAGACTGTTGGCATGTAAAATTAAGAAGGCTGTAGAGGATTTTTTAAACTCAGGATTGGGGGAAACCTGACAAGTATGGAGGAGCACATCCCTTAGGGATGAATTTATTAAAAGATGAGCTCTATATTCTAATATACAGAATAGGAAAGAAGTTGTTGAAGTATAGGTAGAAGCTAGTGAAGAACAGCCAAACATAAAAGTCCAATTTAAACATAACTCATGAAAGCAACTAAATAATGACAATATGTACAAGGGCTTATATATGAATGTTAGAAGTCTACTCTACACAAGTCAAATTCTAAAAAGGAAAATAGGAAGGAGCACAAACTCTGGCAAGTAAAATATAAATGTTTAATAAAACAAGACAAGAAAGAATTGGAGAAGCAACTTGCTAAAGATGCAAAAACTAACAGTACAATTTTTAAGTACATCAAAGGCAGGAAGCCTGCCAAACAAGCAGTGGGGCTGCTACATGAGAAAGGTATTAAAGGAGCACTCCAGGAAGACAAGGCTAAAGGTCCACTTAGCCCAGTATCCTGTCTTCCGACAATGATCAATCCCAGGTGCCCCAAAGGCAATGAACAGAGCAGGTAAAATCATCAAGTGATCCATCCCGTCACCCATTCCCAGCTCCTGGCAAACAGAGGCTAGAGACACCATCCCTGCCCATGCTGGCTAATAGCCATTGGTGGACCTATTCTCCATGAATTTATCTAGTTCTCAAACTGGGTGACTGGGCAACAAAACTGCAGATGAACTTTAACGCTGATAATGCAAAGTAATGCACATTGGAAAAAATAATTCCAACAATACATATACAATGAAGGGTTCTAAATTAACTGTTTACCACCCAAGAAAAAGATCTTGGAGTCACTGGATACTTCTCCGAAAACATACACTAAATGTACAGAAGTGGTTAAAAAAATAAAAAGCTAACAGTATGTTAGGAAAAAGGATAGAAAAGAAGACAGAAAATATCATAATCACTACATAAATCCATGGTGCACCCGTACTTTGAATAGTGTCCAGTTCTAATTATCCCGTATCAGAAAGAATATAGTGGAATGTGAAAGTGTACAGAGAAGGACAACAAAAATCATCAAGGTTATGGAACGGTTTCCACATGAGGAGAGCCTGATGAGATTAGGGCTGCTCAGCTTAGAAAAGAGGTGACCATGAGGGGATATAATAGAGGTCTACAAAATTATGAATGCTGATCTGAATACAGTGAAAATTGAAAAAGTGAATAGAGAAGGGTTATTTATCCCTTCACGTAACACAAGATGCAGGGGTCACCTGATGATATTAATAGTCACCAGGATTAATACAAACAAGAGAATGTACTTTTTCCACACAATCCACAGCTAACCTATGGAACTCATTGCCATGGACATTGTAATAGCCAAACGTATAACTGGGTTCAAAAAAAGGACTGAATAAATTCATGAATGATAGGTCCATCAATGACTATTGCCAAGATGGTCAGGGACACAACCCCATGCTCGCCGAGACCAAAAACCTCCAACTACCATAAACCAAGAGGGGAAGAAAAGGGTGGATCACCATAACTGCCCTTTTCTGTACACTCCCCCAAAGCTCTGGTATGAGCCATTGTAGGAGACGGGACACTGGGCAAGATGGACCATGGCATGACCCAGTATGTTCTTATGTTCTATTTTACAGTAAAATAGAAGTATTATTAGGAGACCTTTCAAAAGGGATAAGTGTCTTCCAACACAAAAAGAGAAACTTTCTCCTAGCATTGGATTTTTCCACACTGTTGGTTCCAAGTCAATTTCTTTTAGTCTCAGTATAAAATCAATCCAATCTTTGTTGCGATTATACAGTGAAGAAAGGCAAAGAAAGATGTTTAAACAACATAACCTAAACATTGCGTTACCAGATGCTTCAGGGTTTACATATGTAAGAAGATGTAATATGTACACCCCACTGACTTTCAAGGACCCAGTTAATGTATTAAACAAACCAACTTGATGCATGGTTACTTACTACAATCCCCTGTCACTCCCAATGCTTTAATTTAATGCACTAAACTAAGTTAAACACCACTTCAGCTTCAGTTTCCTAAAAGAGGTAAAATGCAAAAAGTCAAGAGAATGACCCGACAGCCAAAACATACGCAAGTCCTTAGTTCTACTAAAAGCTTTTCACATTTTTTATTAATTACTGCATCACTGAATTAGAATACAAACCTTAGCATCGTATGAAGAGACATTGCCAATGATCTGTATTTAAACAAACAAACATTGGCTTCATAAAAACTTCCTGAGGGGTAATACGAATTACTTACATTGAGCCCTTCTCAACCACACCAACAGGAGTGTATACCTTTTTTCTGTCAACTGAGCAGAAACACAGCAAAGGAAAGAACCCCGAGTCCACCAGCCTGACAGATACAAACATTAGAACCTTATCAGTGGTGGTCTATAGTCTAACCTGAAAGACTAAAAACCTCAAGCCATATTCCAATTTGTTAACATTGACAGGAGCATGCACTGATTCAGAGCAGTATTATATAGCCTTCTTCCGATTCAATAAAAAGCACATTACCAAAGGTTTAATTTCCTTTCTTCCTTCTCCTTCCCATAATCCCAATATTAGTACAAAAGGTGCAAAATGAGAACTTTAGGGTAACAGCTTTATCTTGCAATCTCTCACTTCCCTTTTTTTTTTTTTTTTTAACTGGATCTCTACCTTTTGCTTCTGAATCCCCTCATTTTCTAACTTCCCAATGCATGTCCTTTTCTCTACAGTATGCCATCAAAAGCAACAAACACTCCTACATGGGACTGCAGTTACATGCCTACAAAGCGCATGTCCCCAGCTGTAGTGACAACCCCAGCCACTTAGGAAGAGAATAGGACAGTGCAATTCCAGTCAGTTTCCAAATGCTAATACTGGCGCTTTCAGTTACTGTAAAAGCACTACAGAATAGAAGCACAAGCACACTCCTAATTAATTATATTTAAGATTTTCTTGCTTGGTTAAGTGAAAAAATGCAGCATACCATGCCCAGTTTAAATCTTCAATTACTGTTGTAACAGAAAATTTCATTTACCTGATAAATGTGAATTAGCTGCATATAATATGCTAGAATATAAAGCGACTTTTTACTCATCCAAGTGCTTTCCTAATCATAAATTTATTGGCTGCTCCTTTATAAGATTTACCTGTTTTAATAATTAAAACAATTCATAATCTGGCAACGCTTAACTACAGCCATCATCAACACTTCTGCTATAATTTATATAGCACCTTTAAAGGGGCTGCAGATGAAGATTTGGCCTTCTCCCTCCTTCCACCACTGCCTGATCCTCCTGCTCCCATCTCGGGTATCCTCCCCCTCCACCAGCCTGACACCCATGTCCCCTACACCAGACCGGATGCCTGGGGTTACAGTGCCACTTGAGTTTGTCCCAGCCAGCCCCATCACACCTCCAGCTTTCATAGCTTTAGGCTTTCGGCTTTCATCGCAAGAGTGCTCAACAAATAATGTATATATAGGAATCACTACACACAACACTAACTGCAGCCTTCTCTGTGTTTAATATCACCTCTAATGTCGAACAGCACATAGTATTTTCTATGCTAAACTTGTGTAGTGAAGAACACTGAACTAAACAAACTGTGGAGCAATTTAGGAAGCTGAATATAATTGTGCAAGTTTGAATTGGACTAGAAAACCAAGAATAAAAAACCTCTACTTGTAAGCAGTGGATACTGCAGCTGGGAGCATGCCTCCCCGGCCAGGAAGACAGACTCACAGCTGGCTCTCTCTAAGCTACCGCAGTAGAAACAGCCGTGTGGACGCTGTGGCACACACAAGGGCTTAGGCTAGCCACCCAAGGGATCCCCTGGGTTCAAACTAGGGTGGTCAGCAAGAGTCACCGCCCATGACACAACATCTGCACAGCTATTTTTTGCCTGCTAGCTTGAGAAGAGCGAGCAGCAGGTCTATCTACCCAGGCTGGGAAGCTTTCTCCCAACTACAGTGCAGGCATACCTTAAGTGCTCAAGATCTCTGTTTTAGATCTCATCCAAAAGGCTGTCCTGCTTGCAGCATACTGACACCTAATGCCATGAAGGACACAGAAGCTATGTCTACACTAAAAGAAAAGGAGTACTTGTGGCACCTTAGAGACTAACAAATTTATTAGAGCATAAGCTTTCGTGAGCTACAGCTCACTTCATCGGATGCATTTGGTGGAAAAAACAGAGGGGAGATTGATATACACACACAGAGAACATGAAACAATGGGTTTATCATACACACTGTAAGGAGAGTGATCACTTAAGATAAGCCATCACCAGCAGCAGGGGGGGGAAAGGAGGAAAACCTTTCATGGTGACAAGCAAGGTAGGCTAATTCCAGCAGTTAACAAGAATATCAGAGGAACAGTGGGGGGTGGGGTGGGGGGGAGAAATACCATGGGGAAATAGTTTTACTTTGTGTAATGACTCATCCATTCCCAGTCTCTATTCAAGCCTAAGTTAATAGTATCCAGTTTGCAAATTAATTCCAATTCAGCAGTCTCTCCTTGGAGTCTGTTTTTGAAGCTTTTTTGTTGTAGGATAGCCACTCTTAGGTCTGTGATCGAGTGACCAGAGAGATTGAAGTGTTCTCCAACTGGTTTTTGAATGTTATAATGTTATAATTTGTTAGTCTCTAAGGTGCCACAAGTACTCCTTTTCTTTTTGCGAATACAGACTAACATGGCTGCTACTCTGAAATATGTCTACACTACAGACCTCACAGCGGCACAGCTGTACTGATCCAGTTGCCCCACTGTAAGATCTCATGTAGCCATTCTACGCCGATGGGAGAGAGCTTGTGGAAGCTTTGTACTTAAATCTCTAGTCACTATCAAGTATAAACTCCTTGTCACAAGGGTCCATAAAACACTACCAGGCTTTATTTTTATTTTTATTTTTAATGGGAAGTTTAGATTTTTTTTTCTCACCATCTTTGCTGCTTGGCAAATATACCACCACTGCCCACACCCAACTGCAATGGGAAACTGAAAAAAGCAGATTTTCCCCTTGACTTACCGACACCATGCACCACTGTTTCTCTACTATTGAAAAAAACACAGACAAATTTAACAGATCTAGAAAAGTTCTCCTCTACTTTAAGGGCATCTGGACAACAGTTCAGTTCTTGAACTGTTCTCCTTGTAACATGCCTATTCCTCCTCTATTCTACTCAACATCATGCATGGTGGCATACCTCCTGAAAGTCTTAATATTTTGGAGGCAGGCCTGAGAAGTCTTCAAACATCTGAGAACAGTGCATTTAATCTGTTACCTTCACATTTTCTCTGTGGCTTCCCCTTGCTTTCTTTTACCGGTGTTTAACCCCTGGTAAGGAGGAGGGTGATTTTAATTGTATTACAATAGTTCTTAGAGATGAGGGTCCCGTTGTACAAAAGAAACAGCCACAGCCCTGAAGAACTTATTATCCACATTCTTCTCTTTCTTAGGCTCTTGCTTAAAGATGCACTTTCCAATCCCTTTTGCTCCGTTAGTTCCAAAGATGTTCATTAGAGACATAGGAAAAATTCAGCTCCACGCACCCAAGAATCATCATGTTGGGGCTATATGTTTATTTTTATTACTTTACAAATATTGTCTTGGGCATACACTATTCTTGTTCTAATCTACTCAATCACATTTAAGTATCGGTGCCCTCCTATATTTATATCTGATCTACTTATTCTGTCAAGTTGGCCAAACTGAAGTAATGAATTTTTCTTTCCTAATAACTGGTTTTGCTTTCATTACTATACAAAATATATTGTGCTCACTCAACACTAATATATCAAGTGTTTAGTTTGGTTATTCTGCCCAATTTACTGGCTACAGCCAGTGCTAGATGTGCAATATTCCTCAGGAGACTGCTGATGCGGTTCAGAAAGCAATCTTTTACTACATCCATCATCTGTCTACCTCTCAGCACGTCGAAAGGGCTTAATATCAGGAAGATTCAAGTTACCCAGAATCATGATCTAGTCAACTTCAAAAGTCTTATGAATTCTAACTTGTGAGATACTGTATTTTGTACTACTGCTCTGCAACATACCACAACAATTATGAACCCCTTGATGTAGCTTCTAATTTAATATTTTCACAGGAAGCTCAAGAAAATACCTGGACAACTTCCTTCTCCCCAGAACATTTATTTTGATATCTCAACAGAAAGCTGTCTATATATGAAGCGTTTTTAACTGTTTCTGCCTTTACTGAATCTTTAAGAGGAAAGGACCAAGAGCTTTCCACCTGTTTACAGACAGACAGACAGACAGACAGACAGACAATCTAAAATATGTACATACCTGTTTAGTTTTAAAAAAATGTTTCCAGGAAGGAGACTCCCAAAGTCCCCTTAACACTTTTTTATACCAGGGAAGGCAAAATAATGCTTATGTATTTTACAGGTAAAGCCACCACTAGTGGCTTCCTGGAGCCCCACAAAAAATGACAGGCCAAACCATGGTCTCTTTTTTTGAAGAGCAAAAGGGTATTACTTACACTACCTCTCTCCCCGCCCCACATCTACTTCCACCACTGGAATGGAAAGAAACTCCGAACCCATCCACCGTTTCTGGCTGCTTAAGGTCTGCGCCCTAGTACTTTAGGAGGAAAGAGCTCTGACAACATTAAAAAGCCTGTACTAGTTCAGCCCAAGTGGTTAAAATTAATTTCTTCACAACTGGTTATTTAAGCTCCTAAAATAATTATAATTTCTGCTGTACCCAGTTCATCTTGAAACCTATTTTATTTTGGTCTTCCAGGAACATTGCGTATTGCTGCCTTTTAAGTGCCTTTTTCACTCCAGGAATACAGAGTGTTTCTATAATAAAACATGGAAAAAATAGCTTACACCAAACCAAACCACGGTTAGCTGTTTGAATTAAACCAGCGCAAACAAGTAACCACAAAGTGATGGATGAGATACTACCATCTCCTTTTCTCGTCCAGTTATGCCTAAACCCTGGATGCATGTGTCAATATTTTAAATCACTGAAAGAGGTACTTGAGGTTGCTGCCCCCAGAGTTTCACCTAACTTCTGTTTTTTATGTCCTGTATGGTGTCTACAGTCTATTTAATTTTTAGTGTACTTAATTTCAAATACTTTTACACTTTTTATTCCTTTAAACATACATTTCATGCAGTCATTGATCAAACAACAAATGTTGATCAACTTTTATTCCCTATTCATTTGGGCCAGATTTCAATCAATGACCTAGAGATGAAAGGTTCTAGGTATCATTAAGCCTGAGCCACCCAGTTCCAAAACTTGATGTCCTATGAGGCACAAAAGCTATGTACAAAGGCAATAAAGTGAAACCAGTCTCACTAACAAACCATTCTTTAAAAAGCTATATGCTTAATACCCACTTCAAACAAATGCAACCCTAACACCTGCCCTAGATTCTGATCTTGTTTACTAAGAGAATTCCACTGCCTCTGCCTACACAATAAGCATTTTTCCATCTCACTAAACTATTATATATTTTAACATGTGATAAAATGATCATCCCTGATAGCACACAAATTAGTTACGTCTTGCCCATCCTATGCCTTATACTCACTTTAACATGTGTCTGGTTTTCCTACGTGGTAGAACTAAACATAAATGAGGTGGTGATAAATAACTGCAGCATGACTTTGACAAAAACAACCATTTTATACAAATTTTACTAACAAATTAGAGAGATTTTGACCCTTGGATACTTTTGTTGTGCATATTCAGACTAATATTTTTGCACTTCTCAAAACTGGAGTAAGTCATAGCAGATTTATTTAAATGTGAAACTTCCAATTACTCCTTATTGTGTGAATCTGAACTGCAGCTTCACAACGCTGCTGCTTTAACAAGTAGATAACATTGTAACACAATTCCAGGCACTGAAAACGTAAATGACTAATACAATATGAAAGTTCTCTGCACAGATCTCAGTATGAGATTCCAATGACCTTGTCATTTAAATTAAAAAAAAAATCCCCACTCAGGTACTTTAAAAAAACAAAAACAAAAACAAAAAACAGACCCTGTTCCTAAGGAATAACTGATTGCAAGCCCTTATGTGAGGTGCTGGTACACTGGTCAGCTAGGGGTTCACATTATCCTTACACAAAGTCAGGACATTCTATACCTCAGGCTTCTCTCCTTCCTTAATTCACCGCCTCAAGCTTTTTACTTTGAGAAAGCTCGATTTGAAGAAGTTATGGCCCTTTCCAAGGATGGCATCAATGGTAACTATAACTATATTTGTGCAGCGAAGCATTAATTATGTAATGCCACTTATTCGACAGCACTGCATTGTCTGCCAGGTGGAAGCCAGAAACTGAGAGAAGAACAGTCCATCTCAATAGAATGTACAACTTGCACATGATGGCAACCAGACTTAAAGTCAGACCTTTGGAGGGGTAGACCTCAATATTGATTCAAAACTAGTTTAAATTATAATTTATTCTAATTTTAGGTTATTACAAACTTGTCTTCACCTTTAATGAATTTTGACATACACAATCCCTTGTTATTGAGTCTCAAGCCTCCATGTAGAGATTCCCCATAGTACTGAAATGTGCCAGTTATTTGTTATGAGAAAGGGAAGTGGAATGAAAAGCAGAAATGAGTTTGGTTTTAACTAAGCAAGATTGTATCCATATTTGTAGAGAAATTAATGTGATGAGGTATGATAAATGGGACAGTATCTTTACTGTCTGCTACAGAGAATCACTTGTTCAAAGAGATCCATTTTACTGGGGAGTTCATGAAACCTACAGCCATAAAAAAAAAAATGTATACAATACTATAGGCATCTGTCAAGTAATGCAATATTACTAGACCATAATAACTAGCTCACTCATCTCCTCAGGGTAGAAACACAAAGTAGCAAGTGACCTGCTTCAGATTAATACTGACTGAGATTCATGAATGTTTCTACAATGAACTTGAGTTGAACTGTTTTCTTTCTGAAATGTACATTCTTAACAAAAGCAAATTAGCTTTCAAAAATAACCAAAAATATTTTCTCTCGGTAGATAATACATCTATGAGTTATTTTACTTACACACACACACACACACACACACACACACACAGCTGTGTACAGACAATATTTTTTCAAGTATATTGTTAATGTGTTCATAAACTGACAGTAGAAGAATCATACAGCACAAAAAAATCTAGTGTAATTCACCTTCTAAGACAAAACTCATGTTAGCCAACATAGCAATATATTATCACTTGTCCAATGAAGTGGGATGAAATTTCAGTGTTTTGCAATGGAACTCCCATTATTGTTAATTTGGAGCTACAAGTCCAGTTCTTTACATGTCACATTATAAAGTTATCCCCTGTATCTTTAAAGTTGTAATTCAAATAAGTACAGGATTATTTATATTTAGATATTGTACCTGATGTAAAATTATAGCTCTCACACATAGCTGAATCCAAAGTAATATCTTATAAAAAAGGAAGATTATTCCTAAATTACACTGAAATAAAATGTTCTTGCTATAAAAGGCTAAGACACACACAACTTTCTTAAGGACAGGTTTCAGAGTAGCAGCTGTGTTAGTCTGTATTTGCAAAAAGAAAAGGAGTACTTGTGGCACCTTAGCGACTAACAAATTTGTTTGAGCATAAGCTTTTGTGAGCTACAGCTCACTTCATCGGATGCATCCGATGAAGCGAGCTGTAGCTCACAAAAGCTTATGCTCAAACAAATTTGTTAGTCGCTAAGGTGCCACAAGTACTCCTTTTCTTTTGCGAACTCTCTTAAGGAAAGCCATCCTAAAACTTTTTTTGTTGGCAGGTTTGCTATAATTTAGAAGACAGTTTAATGAAAGATTAGCACTGCATCCCTTTTCCAGTTCTCTGCAGAGAATGCCTTACTCCAGTCCTCTGAAATAAACTGAATTTTAGTGAAACTGCACAACCTCCGCTAAAATTTCTATTGTAAAATACAGTAGTTATAACATAGCTTCAGTCAATCCAAACATTGGGAGTATTTTTAGTTCAAACAGCGTAATTTAAATCTAAAGCAACCTGTATAGACTTATGATTCTAAAAGTTTTTAAATTTGTAAATAGTTAGCTTTATAATTTTTAAATATTTCCAAGAGTAATTATATTGTAAAATAAATGAGAAAATCTCAAGTGATCCCCCAGTTTTCTTGCTTTGGAGTCTAGGTTTTGTTTGTTTTTTTAAAAAGGGAAAGGCCATCAATCACCAATATGTGTAGGTCAAGAATTCAACTTGAGGTTGCTAGGTGTAGTGTGATTTTTAGAGGGCATGGTCACCCACAAATCCTGCTTCTAGCAATGGGAGTTACAGGTACTAAACACCTCCAAAAATTTAAAAATCAAGCTACTTCAGTCAAGAGCCTAATGTCAGGTACCAAGATGCTAGACATATTTAATATCACAGGGAAAAAATTTAAGTTGCAGAATGAAATTTAAATTTTACTGTTTTTCTTCTCATCCTACTTAAGCTTATTTTGGACTTATTTATTATGTATAAAGAGAAGTTCCCTGCCCTGAGGAGTTTACAGCCTAAGGCCCCATTCCTGTGAACCTGAACCTGCATATAATTTTAATGGAACTACTCATGTACTTAAAGTTAATCAGACTAGTCAGATGCTTCAAGTTAACCATGTGCAAATGTCTGCAGGATTGGAGCATAAATACTGTATGGAAAACAATTATTAACTTATAGGATTTCATCTTCAAGCAACAGATACCGCAATCTTCAGTTGCACACTCTGAAGTACCAAAACTATTTACATTATCTCTAGATGCGAACAGTATTTTATTTAGAAATCAAAATAAAAGTCTAACTAAATCAGAAAACAGCCATTTTTACTACCAAACAGAGCTAAGCAGGGTAAGAAAAATTATACAAAGTTGTCCTAACATTTTAGAAACTTTTCCCTTTTTCTTCCAGCACCCTGTATTTTTACCCCTCCCCGTTTCTTGCCTTACTTTGAAACACTAAGATGAACCAACTGCTGTTCAGGATGCACCTTTCCTTTTTAACTAGAGGAAGTTCTAATGAATGTCAGATCAAAAAGCATGGACCCACTTTGGATCAGTCACATCCATGCAACCGTAAGTGGGTTGCACGTGCCTATGACAGCAAATTTACTCTGTATTTTAAAAAAAATTAATTCATACTAGGCTTTTTTTTTTTTATAAAGACAATCATCAATTGTAAATCAATGATAACGAATATTTTTAAAATCTTAATTTAACACTTCTGCTGTTTGCTTTTTACATTTCACTGTGCCTCTGTGGAAAGAGGCTTAGTAAGGCTGACTACTAGGTTCTCACACACTAGCACAATACTCCACTTGAGTGAAACACTATAGGACAGTACTTAAATCTAAAGGCATGTCTATACTAGAAGTGCTACAGTGGCACCGCTGTAGCGTAGGGGTTCTTCCAAGAGTGCAGTAAATCCACCTCTCAGACGTGGTCAACAGGTCAATGGAAGAATTCTTCCAGTGACCTAGTGGTGTCAAAACCAGCCCTTAGTTCAGTTTAACTACATCGCACAAGGCCTGACATTCTGCACAGCCCTGACCAATGAAGTAAGCAGACCTAATTTTGTAGCACAGACCAGCCTTAAGTCAATACACATCAGTTTAAAGGTCATGACAATTAAAACTAATCCCACCATTTTGCACCTCAGATGCACAGCACTGTCCTTCTTAAAGGACCAAGGTCCACCTTTCTTTCTGCTAACCATGAATGTCAAACAACTAAAGAAACCTAAATGCCATAACGTCAGTGAAAAATTAAACACTCAATTTTCTCCCCAAAACTGATCCTAGTAATTTGGTATCCTGAATTTAAGCTGTTCCAGACTATACATGATGGCACCAAGTCACTTAATTTGAGCATTTGTGGCAAACTATGGTATTTGTATATTGATCATTGGAAAATATCAATGAATAGAGGCTCCATTTTCCTTTTCAAAGGGAAACAACATGCTTAGTAATTTTATCCCAGAGATCTTTCTACAGTTTGAAAAGAAAAAAAAATTATTGATTTCTATACACCATTTGGCTTGGAAAAGAGAGGGTGTTGGTAGAAGACAACTGATTTCCTAGATAAGTTGGATGATTCCAGCTCTTCTCTTAGAAATCTAACTTACACCTACTATCATCCTGCTTATAGAAGCTGAAAGCAGAGAGGAACGTGTTGCTGATCCACTGTGAGAGACACTAAATTATACATACAAGTTCAAACCCACACGAACACTCAAACTCTAGTCAATCAAAGCCTGGCAGATATCCCAACCAGTACAATTTCAGCAGTTTTTGCCAAAAACTGAACTGTAGCAGCAGACATACAGAGCCCTGAATTTGCTATAAAAATATTGTCCGTATACTAACAAACAAGAAAAACAAAAACCATCTACGAAGCAATGTCTGGAGAAGTGATGTCTGCTAAGAATGCTGAGGTCAAACAAAAATTTTCATACACCACAGTTCTCTAGTTGATGCCAATAATCATTTTACACCTAAGTGAGAAATATCAATACAACAGCTTTAACTTCCCATTTTTCAGCATTTGGCTGCTCTCCAACACCCTTGCAAAGAAGGTTAGATTCTGCAGAGATAAAGGACAGAGAACATCAGATAATACGACCAAGTGCTGCTATTAAAAATGCAAAAAAGTCATGCTTGGACAACAAGCATCACAGCAGAGAAAGGTCAAGTTCAGAGAAATTCTGTGTAGAGGTTAGACCAGTGGACAGTCAAGATTAATGGGTTCTTTTACTGTAGCAAATCGAAACACCAGTGCATACTATGAATTTTTTTTTTAAATGCTGTAATCACATCATATAACCAGTTACAGATCAGAGGTTAGGTTAGAGCCAGCGTTCCTTAATATAGAACCATACTTCATTAATATTGGGAGACGTAATAGCACAAAAGGCCTGATGGATCTTTACATACCAAAGATCTCCGATGATACTCCAAAACACAACTTTATCTGGCTACACAAAAGGAAGTCAGTCCTTGGTTTTACATTAGATCATTTTAAAAAAACTAAAAACTTAGAAAGTAGAGTCTAATATATGTACAGTACTGAAACAAATAGGAAAAAACAGAGGAGATGAGAATTTAATATATGTTAGGGGAAGGAACACTCCTAGAATATAGGATTAAAGCACCTTACAGTACTTTTAACATGGCTTGTACTTTTTGCTAAATTATGGCCACACACAAATTCACAAGACACCATACAGGGACATATCTGTTCAGTTCCCATCAACATTACTGGGTAAAGAGCACTAATTGCCTGTGCATTGCCTTGGAAAAATTTACCCCTTAAGTTCCAAAAAGAAAGCCTACCAAGTACCAACAATATGTGACTGTACATTGTATGCCATTTGTGGTTTGATAAAAACATACAAATACTGGATTTTAACGCCAGAGGCTTTCCTGTCCCTATTATGTTGAGCTAAATGCTCACCTTCAACAAAAAGTAAAATTCTCCTGCCACAAGATGTCCCTCAGTTTGAGCTCTGATTTTTTTTTAAGTGACTTAGTTTTACAGGTTCAATATCAAAAACTTATAGAACATACAATTAATCTCTAACTAAAGAATAATTTTCCCTGTCATCACTTGCTCAATATTTCCCAGGAACCTTTGTCCTACTTATACATGAAAATGTTATTACTTTTTCATTACTCCGTATTGTGACTCCACGGCTGTTATGAAGTTATCAGGAACCAAATCAATTTTGAGAGGTTTCAAAGAGGCAAAATATACAAGTTAATGTAAAATATTTTGGGGGAATAATCCCAACCTGCAAAAGGCAATTGAGACAACTGGATTGACGGATTATAAACTCTGTAATATATTGTGAAAAAAATGAGCTACATCCACATTTAAGAATTCTCATGACCAGTCTATCAACAACGACATCATTCAAATTGCATGGTGCATCTCAATTTGAACTAACTCAGATATTCTTATCACATACTACTACAAACAGTAGTTGAAAAGAATTTAGGAATGAGAATAGTATAGTTTTGATACTGTTCTAGTAAACATCTGTATTTTCTTTAATAAATCTTTTTCATGTCAATAGTGACTCATTCCAGTTGTCAGTGAAAGAGTTTGGGATCCATTAGCCCCAACCATAGTGCAAATCAAAAGTTTAATATCATATGTGGGGATAGGAGAGGAAGATTTGTTTATTACAATAGGATTTCCTGATTTTCTAAACATGAGTACTTTATGTGGCATTTAATATTCAACACACTTTACTCTTCACAACTAATATCCTCAAAAGGAATGTTAAGTATTATTAGGCTGTTTATCCACCTGTAAAATGACCCCCAACAGGGTGCAAGCAATCACACTGCCATTTGGGTTACACTGTTTCAAGGAAAGCTGATCACTATGCACTCTGCAGAAGTCTCCATCATACTAGTATGGACTGGAATTAGTACATAACAGCCTCAATAGTGCATATAATCCTCCCACAGTCTGAGAACTTAAAATTATATAAATAAATAAATAAATAAATATCCTTACGAATTAAAAAAGCCCAAGTTTATACCCCTAGGAGACCAATTGTACAAGCCTCAAAGGGAGCTGGAAAAACTAAAATTTTAGAAACCTCTAAAGATTTGCAATTGCTTTTCCCATATGTAATGCTGCAATTTTAAAGTGTGAGATCTTGGGATCTTCTAAGACTGAAAGTGCTAACTCCTTTCCAGTGCCTTACCTTAGCCATGTCTAGCCCTTATAGGGCATGAGCTATACTCCCAATTCTCTTGGCCAAAGACTTTTTGGCTTCCTGTCTCATGACAAGGAACCATCTTCTCCAGACATTGCTATGGGTAAGCTGATCAGAAAGCTCCTCCAAGAGCTACTGGTACCACCAGAAAACAGAGAACCTCCACACAAAAAGGTCGAGACTAAGAAAAGGCACTCCAAATCAAGGTATGAGACAAGAGTGAAGACAACCACCACATTTTAGGATGCTTATCCAAAATGAACCACCACATCTTTTCATTTTATCCTATCATCAGTTTCTACATCCTGCTCCCCTATGCTTTTTCCTTCCATCCACACTGCCTTTTGCCTCTATGGCATACATTTCATACTCCATGTAATTCTTTTAACATCCTCTAAAAGGAAAATTTGAATACTTCTTTCTACTCTTTCTATTGTGAGGATGTTTCATCCAATTTAGATTAAATACAAATCCCTGCTTTTCTGAACTGCCACTTTGTCAATTGTGCTTGCAGTGTGTATCTATTGCGATTAGGTATTACCAGAAACGAACAAAACACAGTAGGCTCAGCCATGATTCAGAAGAGCAGCTGAAAATGGCTTCTATTTTATTGCCTCCAGGAAAAATAGTCAGATGGCTAGCATTTATTAAAATATCATTTTACATTAAACCATGCTTACCCAGAAGTATGAGAAATAACCCAAAGGAAGAGAATATACATGCAAATAAGAACTACATCCAAACCAGTTAAAGCTAAGCTTAGAATTAAATATTGGTCACAAATAAAGAATTCACTACTAGGAAATTCAGAGACGAGAAATACTCTGGACATTATCCCATTATAAGTTTAATGTCCTACCTATATTCCAAATGTAATCATGTTGGAGGAACACAGTTATAACACAAGCTGTCCCACAACGTTAACTATAGGTTCCATTTTAGAGTCCGGGAAAACCTACCTGTATTCAGAAGGATTCTTAATATAGCTACACTGAAAAATGGCATATCTTAAAAATTTCAACTCTGCCCACTTCCTTCCTATCTCATGTAGGATAAACGTCAGAGTTAAAATAATCTACATCTTCTGAAGATATTGATTTCAGGAACGGTCTACAATAGCTGTACGGCAAAGGTTAAGAACAGAGCTTATTCTGCTACAGCCAAATAGGGTTCTACCAGAACTGTCTGGCTACTGTGGACAGGACCAAATCATGCTAGAAGAATGGTCATCAGAAGGAAAAGGTACTTCAGCCTAGGTTCCTACCTGGGAAAAGTTCTAACATAGGTTGGCCAATGTAGATGAGGGCCAAATCGACTATGTACAATCCTTGTTTGGCTAAAATATTCAAACCATATTTTGAACAGTTCTTGACGAGTCAGATCTTCCCATGTATTTTGCTGTAATTCTTGGAATTCACAATTTTGTTTTAAAATAAGACTCTCTCACCCTACGGCTGTGATGCACATTCTGAGACTAAGTAGATGCACTGTTGGTTTGGTGAGCCTGCAGCCAGATCACAACAGCAGCACCCAGAAAAGTGTGAATCTTCTTTTATTCTTTTTACTTACGTGTTACTTTAAAGCTCAGTTACTATCATGGAACTGTTAACTGCTTTACTGCCAAACAACGTTCCAGACATCTAGCAGGGGCCCTTGTCCACCAAGACTGGAAATACTTGCTATGTCCTAATGTTCTATTCATCTGTTACTGAAATAAACGCATATTAAAGCAACAGCAAAGACTGCTGTAAGGAAAGAAACAGCTGTGACTGCTAGAGCACCTTTGACCAATAACATATGCAAATGTGAGACCAGAGGGACAACTGTCAGTGAAATGCAACTTAAAATATACATCTACACACTTAATACGTGCCTAGATACTATGGTGATTAGAAGCATTAAAGGGATTAAAAAAAAGAATAAGAATGAAGGCATAGTGTCCAATTTAGAGCTAACTACATCTTTTGTATTTTATAAGCGAGGAGAAAGTGCAATGTAATTTACTTGTAAAATGGATGTGCTAGTGTAGACAGTGCACAACCATTTTACAACATACCCACTACTGCTACCACTAATGGAAAATGTAGGATTCCCTTCTGCCCTCAGCCTTACTTCACAAACCTCCCTCTATATAACCTGAAGACAATCTCAAATGGTACTTAGGGGGTAAATTTTTCCAAGGCTAGGAAGATTATACAGTAAAGCTGACACAAGTTACACTAAAACAGAAAAACAGTGATTTGGGGAGCTTTAGAGGTATCCCCTACCTCTTAATGGCATGGTTTCCATTTTTACCATCACTGTCTTTTTAACAGTACGATAATAAAGAATTTTATCAATAGTTTAAGTGCCTTAACATGATCAACCCTGAAACACAAGAAAATCAGGGAAATAACACTTCACCCACAACAACATATAGGATAGATGTTATTTAGTAGCAAGGCCATTAATGACCTTTCTCTCAAGAAAAAAAAAAATCAAGATCCCTTGTGACCGTCTGCAGGAAGTTACCATGAAATACCAAAAGCAATTAGCTCCCGTTATACAGTTCCTCCAACCACCATCTACCATTCTTCATACAAATTACCATAAAAAATAGTAGAAACGAACGTCACCATGTAGGGTACAGTGACTCATAATGCACCAACAGCTTAATTATTTTTCCCCCTAAAACAATCCTATTTCATTGAAACAAACTGAAAAAAATACACCCAAATCCACAAAGTTTAGTTTTAAAAAAAGTCACACTCGGAAATTAAGTTGTCATACCACATTTTTTTCTTAACATTTGATAAAAGCTCTCTCTCTCTTGATAACACCTGGTCAATTTTCAGTCTGGAAAAAGTTTTTATTCAAATGCATCCCTGTCATAATTCCTTCTTCTAGTAGTTTGTATCAGAGAAAGTGCCGATACAATTTAAAAACACAGATGCACGCTGATGCTGCCTTAACAAAAATCTTATTTATGGAATCAACTTGACTTGTGAAATTGAAGTTTTACATGGATTATCTATCCCTGCATTTTCATTCCATCACCACATGCTCAAATTCGCTCACCAGTCCAATATAACTTTTTTTATTTATTTTTCCAAATTAGCTTAGCCAGTGTTCCAGTGCTTCACAATCCTTGGTATTTCTAAAGTTAGCATGATAACTATGCTCATTCCTGGCAATTTCCATAGATTCATCTATATCAAGCCTTCTAATGGCTGTTGAAATAATTTCTATACCACCAAAGAGGTAGGTCTTCTGCAATACCTAATTAGGTATTGCCCAAAGGTTCATGGTACATTGTCAAAGTAGCCTTAATCTGAACAAAGTCTAAACACCACTGGAGCTAAGAGAGACCTATCTACCAGTTCAGCTATCCAGTCACGACTGCTAGTGAAACTCATTTACAATTCAGATACCAATGTATCTTAAAGAAAAGGAATACCTGTGGCACCTTAGAGACTAACCAATTTATTTGAGCATAAGCTTTCGTGAGCTACAGCTCACTTCATCGGATGCATTTGGTGGAAAATACAGTGGGGAGATTTATATACACACACAGAGAACATGAAACAATGGGTTTTATCATACACACTGTAAGGACAGTGATCACTTTTTAAGATGAGCTATTACCAGCAGGAAGGGGAGGGGGGGAAGGAGGAAAACCTTTTATGGTGATAATCAAGGTGGGCCATTTCCAGCAGTTAACAAGTGACTGAAGTGTTCTCCGACTGGTTTTTGAATGTTATAATTCTTGACGTCTGATTTGTGTCCATTTATTCTTTTTTTACGTAGAGACTGTCCAGTTTGACCAATGTACATGGCAGAGGGGCATTGGTGGCACATATCACATTGGTAGATGAGCAGGTGAACGAGCCTCTGATAGTGAGGCTGATGTCATTAGGCCCTCTGATGTTGTCCCCTGAATAAATATGTGGGCAGAGTTGGCAATGGGCTTTGTTGCAAGGATAGGTTCCAGGGTTAGTGGTTCTGTTGTGTGGTGTGTGGTTGCTGGTGAGTATTTGCTTCAGGTTGGGGGGCTGTCTGTAAGCAAGGACTGGCCTGTCTCCCAAGATCTGAGAGAGTCGGAGAACACTTCAATCTCTCCAGTCACTCGATTACAGACCTGACAGTGACTATCCTTCAACAAAAAAAACTTCAAAAACAGAGTCCAACGAGAGAATTGCTGAATTGGAATTAATTTGCAAACTGGATACAATTAACTTAGGTTTGAATAGAGACTGGGAGTGGATGGGTCATTACACAAAGTAAAACTATTTCCCCATGTTATTTCTCCCCCCCACCCCATCCCCACTGTTCCTCAGACATTCTTATTAACTGCTGGAAATGGCCCACCTTGATCATCACCATAAAAGGTTTTCCTCCTTCCCCCCCCCCGCTCCCCTTCCTACTGGTAATAGCTCATCTTAAGTGATCACAGTGCTTACAGTGTGTATGATAAAACCCATTGTTTCATGTTCTCTGTGTGTGTATATATAAATCTCCCCACTGTATTTTCCACCGAATGCATCCGATGAAGTGAGCTGCAGCTCACGAAAGCTTATGCTCAAATAAATTTGTTAGTCTCTAAGATGCCACAAGTACTCCTTTTTCTTTTTGCGAATACAGACTAACAAGGCTGCTACTCTGAAACCTGTCAAATTACCTTAGTAGATAAATAATCCAGAAAAAGAACAAACAGGAAACACTGGATGTTCATCTACAATGCATAAAAAGTATTTTAAAGGCCACCAACTAACTACTAGAATACCCCATACAATAAGGGTAAAGTGAAACTCTTGGTGTGAGGAACAACTCAAGCTCTTCTGAGTCTGTGTTCAGTTTTTAATGGCTCGAGAATATATTTTTATCCAGAGTGTAATGCTCTCTGGTACTGACCAGATTTTTATTTGTTTAAATCCTCATCTCTCCTTTCCTTACCCTTCCCTGCATGTTACTAACATAGAAAATGAAGGTCTGATTTAGATTGTAAATCTTCAGGTTGTGAGCTGTCTTTTCAATCTCTGTAAAGCACCACACAAAGTTACAGCATTATCTCTACTTGAACTTCAAGAATAAAAGTTCCTTTCTACTGGTTTTTCCCCACTTTTTTCTGTTTTCCACAGCTTAATAGCAATAATGACCTCAAGGTCGGCTCTACTTCTTAAGTCAATAATAAAAAAAGCTTGGATTTTGCACAGCATAAGGATTCACTTGGGAGGTTAACTAAGGTTTTTCTTTTATCCAAATGTTCCATCATTTTTAAATAAGAAACCTGACATTACCTAAAGGATGGATGAAACAGTTTAAAAGGATTTAGGCATAAAAGGGAAGCTATAGTTTTCCAGTTGTGAACAATTATTTTCAAACTAAATGTCATGGTGTAACTTGTAAAGTATTATTTTGTTATTTCTTTTCTTGCAAGCTCATAGCTAGAAGCAAATTTTCCTCAGATGTATGACTTCGTATCTTAATCATCAAGGTAAATTACAAACTACTTTTCACCATAATACATAAAGTAAAACTGACAAGATATTATTGATCAGATGGGAAAACTGAATTATGTTTTGAGGTAAAGCGAAATTGTTGCTAATAATCCTAGAAGATCCTGCACCCAGATCAGGATTAAACGAGCTGGTAAGGTCAGAGGAAATCTCAGTTTGGCCTTTCAGTTGAGCAAGTGACTATCCCATTGGTCTCCTTTTCAACCCAGCAAACCACATCATCCTTGCCACAGCAACTCAAACAACTGCCATTAAAGGTTCACAATTCAGCCTTCTTCACTGGGAAGCCCATTAGTAAGCACAGCCTACAAATACTATTGCAAGACAGAGGTTTTCTTTGCCCCTGCATCAACCACTTGGCATGAGTCACTTCTGCACACATTCTGCATCAGTGCAGAGGCTTACTGTGTTCCCCGATAGGATAAGCAAAGCACAAAGTGAGGTGAGGGGCTTAAATCTCTTGAGGTAAACTTATAAGACAGATAAAGTTGTCCTACTCACGAACGTGTGTTGTGAGGATAGCGGTCTGCCATTTCTACAGTAAATCTTCACTCACGTCCTTATTTGTCCGTGCACAGAATAGACACCTGCCTTGCCTGTAACATGTCTGTGATATTTGAGGCAATATTTCTTCTTTTTCTATTACAAGGTATACAAAAGCCTCCCAGTTCCAGAGAAAACTTCCATACAAAAGGTTTGGTAGCAATTACAACACTTTTTTTTTTTAAAATCCCAAAGACATCCTACAAATATTGATCCCTTATATAAGGCGTTGAAATCATGCCACATTTTCAACACCTTGGTTTTTAGCATAATCTTCACCCTCCGTAGGGAACAGACATTTTTTCTGGACACTATGAAGTATGTTGTCCAATGGTCTGAGCTCAGGAACAGCTACATTTTTAATTCAAACTCTGTGGCTTTGGGCAAATCATTTAAGCCTTTTCTCCATGCAGAAACTTCTATGTAAAAGCTGATTTAAGTTAAACAAATGAAGTGCAAGATGACAAGTCTTTACAGATGGGTGAAATGGCCACAGGAAGGGTAAAGAGGGACTTGTAACTAACCTCTCTATCGCATGGAGATGTTAAGATTCATTAAAAGAACAGGGTTATTTAAATACTGTGTGTTATGCAACTAAAATGAAAAAGACTAAAGCTTAAGAAAAAATAGACCAACAAAGCAAGATGTCGCTGAATGAAACACAAAAAGATAATGTGCATTTTGCCATTATTCGAGTAGGATATTTTTAGACTACCACTAATTGCTAGAAATAACAGTGTTAAAAGTTTTGCGAATCAGATCCTTTCAAAATCTTAGGCAGAACCCTGCATTAATGGGTTTTTATCATTTTACTAGACGGCTTCATTCTTTCATTATGTAAATTACCTTTTCATATGAAAATTAAATGTAACGGGTGGTTTTTTTTGTTCTTCAGTACTGCAACTATCACATGGATAGTCAGACCCAAACCTGAAGAGCTCTGCGTAAGCTCGAAAGCTTGTCTTTCTCACCAACAGAAGTGGTCCAAAGAAAGATATTACCTCACCCATCTTTTCTTTCATGGACATTCAAAGTCATTTAGATGACGTTTACTTTAAAGAAAAAGTAAGTACTTCACGACTACAGTAACAGTATAGTGAATTAACAAGTAACTTATTTTAAAAAGAGAGAGAGACTTGCATTTAAGAATGTCATTTCGAACTCAAACTCCAAAGGTTTATTTTCTACTCTTGAACCTAAGCTAAGAAATCTTTTTATTGCAGAGAAAACAAAAGATAAAGTTCTGCCAGGCAGCTCTGGAAATGTATGCAGCTTTTATTACAAAGCCAGGTAAGAGTGCTCTATGGCTTTCCTCCCAATTTCTCAATCTACATCTAGAAGGCTGATTCTTTGTGCAACTCAAAGATAATTCAGTCTCTGAGGCAGCTTCCAACGTAGCTTAATTATAGATTGTTTTGTGCTGCAGAATTCACTCCACTGGGCACTGAACTACTCAGTGTTTTTCGGCTAACAAGGCAAAAACAGTTCCAGAAGGAAGTATGCACACTACAATTAAACTATCAGGTAGGGACGTATTAAAGTAGTTACCTGTTTAAGACAGCAAGTGCCTTCCCCCCCCCCCCCAAAAGATCTTAGTGTTTTTGCCAAGTATATTCAGAAATAATACCACTAAATACTCAAATGAAGCCACCTCTGAGGTAGTAGCCAAGTGGGCAAACGAAACATCACACTGAACAACAGTGGGGAAGGGAAATGTTACTCAAAGACATTAGGGAAAACTCCTACTTTTACAGAGATCAGGTCTCCTCAGAAAGATCTGCACACAAAATGCATACACAACCTCGGTAGGTAAACACTCAGCCTACCCTTCAGAGAGTCTAACCTGTGACGACAAAGAGTCCAGGAGTTCCAAAATCTGATGCTTAGACCATTTCCTTTTTTCTATCTTTATATCTTCGACTCCTTACACCACTTATTTAAAAAAAAAAAAAAGATATTTTGTTTAAAGAAAAAGATAGGTAACAAGAATAGTTACCTACCACAGGATTTACAAAACCAATGGGTCAAAAACAGCAGGACTCAAGTTGCCCTTCTCCAGCAATTCTATTTTAAACTAATAGCCTTTTATTACTGATGATGCATACTATTCTCAAGAGCTTCTAAATTCCGATTTCTAAATTATTCCTCTAGGACACTGTCAGGCAGATTCAGGCCCCAAAAGATCAACTTGGTCAAGATAAGGTTTTAAAGAACCCAAGATGAATACAAATATTTTTAAAGATTTCAATTATTGTGCTCGTGCACAAGAACCAGAAAGTGAAACTGACTTGAAATAGAAGTGATTAGACCATTTTCATGGTGAAGTCTATGAGTGAGTTAAAAAGGCATAAAAACTGTAATCTATAACAAGTAAATGGCCTACACTGTGAAAAATAATGTTTTTAGCATTCAGTTGTCATGATCTATGGTGTTAAAAAAAATCAAAATCTTTTCGTGAGTTATCCGACAGTGTACTTCTAGATTACACTAATATTTAACATGACCAACGACTCAGAATAGAATTTCTTCGGTTTGTATTTTTAACTGTCAGACCATCACTGATAACTCCTTTCTTTATCCATTTGTTTCTCTGGCACATATCTTTCTCTCTTCCATTTTAATCTCTAGTAACCACATGCTGACAACATAAAATTTAACATTATGAAGTTGCTATCACTTACAGACTGATTTTATGCTGCTGAATAGTGAGGACTCTTCTTGCATTCACCAAATCATTTACAAGCAAATGCTTTTGCATTTACTCTTTTTTCCTGGTTTCAGAGTAGCAGCCGTGTTAGTCAGTATTCGCAAAAAGAAAAGGAGGACTTGTGGCACCTTAGAGACTAAAATTTATTTGAGCCTAAGCTTTTGTGAGTTACGATGAAGTGAGCTGTAGCTCATGAAAGCTTATGCTCAAATTTGTTAGTCTCTAGGGTGCCGCAAGTCCTCCTTTTCTTTTTTTTTTTTTTTTAAACAGAGTAATTTCTCATTTATGAAGCACTTGCTTTCTTAGATCTTGTCTATGCTAAAGCCTTCCACACAATTTGTCTAGCACTACTGGTAGTATGCAACACTGGAGGAACTGTGTAGGTGCTAAGCAACTGCCTCAAGACTCCTAAGGTAAATGTACCCTTAATGCAAAAGAAGTTACTCAACGCTTATTAGTTTGAGCATCCATTCACTTCAGAGCACCAAGCATTTGGCGCAAAGGCTATACAAACACACATGTGGTTCCTACTATCTAATTCATTCCTCTAAAACCTAGAGTTGTAGAGAAGTAGAACTCCAAGGAGGATGGAGAGGTAGGTAGTGATTGTGTATACACAAAGGCAAAACACAAACTCCAGTTGCAGGCTAGATATCTCTCTTCTCTGAGAATAGTCTTTGTACATTTCCACTTGTGGCAGTTTAATTAGGACTCCTCAAGCCACTTATTGGAGTGTGGTACGGCTGCTTTTATAAAAAAGGCTGCCCTCCCAAAAGAAGCAGCAGGTCTAGAAGCTAAGTTGTCAAAAATGTTGAGGAGTACCATGCGAGTTTATGAACACCAGGTAATAGCTCTACCAATGTACAGTCAGGAAACATTATTAAACCATGAATTACACACACACACACACACACACACACACACACACACACACAGCCTTAAACCATATGAGAGAAAGTCCCAGAACCCTCAGTGACTGTCACCCTATACAATGTTTAAATGTTGTACCAAGACATGCTATCAAAGCAGGTTAGGTTATATATTCTCCATACACGGATGTCCAAAGGTTACAGAAAGTCTAGACCCCTTCCTAAGTGTTTTCATCCTTTGCACATGAAAACTAAAATTCCCTTTAACATTCTGGACAAGGAGTTCCATTTCCCTGAATGAGAAAAAGGTCTCCTGCAGAATAGCAGAAGATGGTGCTTTAAGTCAAGTGAAACTCAGATTCCAGTTTGGGAATAAGCATGAAACAAGGATACAGGTGTCACCTTTGTCCCTGTGAAATACACTGAAAGGACAGTGAACCAGTTGCTCACTCTTCTTGCAGATGTGATTGTGATTAAAAAGGCTGGCTTTATTGGTGAGATAAAAAGAAATCTCAAAGACTGAGTTGATCAACTTTGACTGATGGGAATAGATTCATTTTATTTACTTCAGTCATTCCACTGTGAAATGGAAGGTGGTATGCTCAGATGCCAGGCAGATGCATCTTGACTGAAGACAAGAACAAAATGGAAGATGAAATATAGAAAGTTGTCAAAGTTAGTTGATAAAGAAATAGATCATATCAGTAAGATTGTTATCCATTCCAAAAGCTCATTGCAATTTTTAAAAAGGCATTTTAACTAACATCTTCCTGGACTAAGGATTTTTTTAAACTTCTGAAGAACATCAGTCAAAGCCCTATGATGCAAGCAGCAATGAGTAATAATTACAGATTAGAATACAGGACAAAATAAAGAAGTCTGGGTCTTGAAAATAGAAAGCCTTCTATTAGACCCCCCAGGAGAAAGTGTGTACTATTGTCTAGATTCTAAGGAAGGTAACTAGTATGACCAGAACCCTGTTTTGTCTGACAGCTAGTGAAATTGAAGCCCCTTTCTCTAGTCTAACTGGTACCAGTTATAACTTGTCTTGATCTGAAGCAAATTCAAAGGCACTCATCTCTGCATCAAGCCGCAATGCAATCTCCTGATGTAATATGTCATTTCTTCAATAGGTCCACTGCAGTCTGTTGTAGAGAATATTTCTGCTGGTCCTACAATCTGCAGTTTAGATTATGGGCACATTTCCTTTGCCAACCAAATGGAAGGCTATGTGATGCACCCAATAAGCCAGGCTCCAGTCCCACAGGCAATTATTTTCCAACAGAATGGTCAGAGTACCTCTTTGCCTGTTATAAACCAATGCTGTTGTGTTGTCCACCAGTACTTGGACCATGCAAGGCTTGCTCAATGGCAAAGTACTTTAGATGGTTCTTAGTTTCAGGACAGTTAGAAGGAGCTTGGCTTCCCATGTATGCATCACAGCACATCGTAAGATTCCAACAGTGAACCCCCCAGAGCAGATAACGTGCATCACAGATTACAACCACAGAGGGGATTCCCCTCTGCTCCTACCAATTAAAGGAGCTGGGCATTAAACACCCATTCCCTTTCTTCACTAGCCATTCCATCAGTGCTGCTACCAGTAAAGCTGCAATGGTGGGAAATTTGAAGAAAGAAAGATATCAGTTTATATGCAGCCTAGATGTCTCACTGTAACATGTGGTAACCTAAAAACAAGGTATTCATATTCCAGCTCTAGAAATGTAGATAAACTATAGGTTAATTTTACATTTTTAATACCACAATCATCTCATTAACCTTGCTACCCTTGAGTCCCTTTATTCCTGGGTCAGGATTTCTGTGAAGACAGCAGCATTTCACCCTACAGATGGGTAGGGAAGCGACATTTTCCTTTGCTCTCCAATAGTAAAGAGAGAGAGAAAGAAAGAAACAGAACTTTCTGGTAGATCCCATCTCAGACAATGAGAATAAAAATCCTACACCATACCCTTGGACATCTTGGAAAATACTTATTTCTAAAAATACTTTAATTAGGATCATTTTTCAGAGCTTTTCAAAAGCCCAAATTTCTCAGGATTTGTCTCAAACTGTATCAGTAGCTATTTTTAATTGCACAAGTTTTTGGAAGGCTATGCCATTTTTTGTGACTACGGATTCTTTGTCCACAAACAATGAAACAGACAACCTATCAACAGCTGCTCATCTCTCCAAACAGTGCGCTCATTGACCACACTGTGATGCCATTGCAATTCCTCGGACCCCATCTTAAAGAAAAAGACGCAAAACATTTATCTTTGTTTTAAATTTATCTATGTCTATGCTTCCCCAAGTACACTGAAGACAAACTGGGCCTTCCGCCCTAAATAACATTATATAGATCCATGACTAGTCACTGAATTTTCTACTGAGAGAGTTAAATTACCTGACTAGAAGCTGTCAATGGACATGGACTTAGCATGCTTTGGCTCTCTTTTTTTTTAAAATAAATATTTACAGTAACATATTTGCCTTCTATTGTCACAACTTCCCAACATATTAATAAATTTAAGTTAAGCGCATCCTATTATTTTCCACAAGTTAATCAGCATGAACTAACAGTTATAAAGAAGCAGATTTATGAAGGAATTAAAATCAATTGGATAACAAGGAATGCCATCTAACCATTTCTCTCCTGCAGAGTCCTTACCACACAGACTGCTTTAGTACTACATACAGCATACAGTAGTAACAATGAAAATATTTTATTTGTATGAGTTTAGTATATGGGACAAGCACAGATATGGGTTTTTACAGTTTCGTATTTTGTCCAATTCTCAGGGGTCCCCCATGAACTCCTAAGATTTTAGCAGCATAAGAGAAATCTTAAAATAATCTCACAGCTTGTTTGTTCAGAAGTGGAAAGCCTTTGGACAAGTAAAGGACAAAACTTCCATTTCTTATCTGGATTTTATCACAACCAATTTAAAGTTTGGGAGACTCAAGGGAGGAAATATGTAAAAGACAAGCATGAATGCATGATGGATCCACCACCTATGAGAGCTCTGGGGGAAAACACTAGTCCTTGATATGATAAATGATGATTCAAACTTTCTGCTCATGGTTTATGCTGCTGTCAAAACCACTTTCTTGATGGAAAATCAAAGAGCCTTATACATAGTTTGAGATATAGCGTTCCTTATATTAGCAGGACTGTCTCTCACTTGACCTAGATCCCGCACTGAACTGCACACAAACAGTACTTCTAAAGAACCCTATTGACTTCAAAGGAACACTGTGTGGGCAAAAGAGTCCACCAATACAGAGACGAGAGCAGGATCAAGGCTTATGGGTTTGCACCTTGCACAGTGGGTCCTCTGGACGCTACTAGATTACAAATAAGAATTATTACAGTTTAACAGTATTAGTAAAAACAGGAGAAAGTCTTAAAAAAAATATTGAAGATAGTGATTTATACCAGTGGTGGGCAGCCTGCGGCCCATCAGCCAGCCAATGGGAGCTGTGGGAAGCGACAGCCAGCCCGCACTGCTTCCCGCCGCTCCCATTGGCCGGGAACGGCAAACCGCGACCACTGGGAGTTGCAGGCGGCCGGGCTTGCGGACGGTCAGTGTAAACAAATTGTCTCGCGGCCCGCCAGCAGATTACCCTGATGGGCTACGTGCGGCCCCATGGGCCGCAGCTTGCCCACCACTGATTTATACACCTTAATTCACTGATTAATTCACAGGCAGCACTCTAAATCTAGGAGCAAACACACACCTCAGCCTCACATTCTGACAACCACATGGCTGGGAAGCCATTAGGCAGCCTGCCTTTAATTGTATTCTTTTGGGGGGAGAAAAAAAATGTAAGTTTTAATTACCAAATATCCAGCTTCAGGAACAGACTTTTCCCTTTTTCTGCGCAATATTTAACAAGGTACTAGAAAGAATGAAACTGCTGCCATTCATAATTTTGTTATTTCAAAATAACCCTCATTTTGCCTGTCTGACAGAACCAAATGCATGCACTGTGTTTTCATAGAATCATAGAATATCAGGGTTGGAAGGGACCCCAGAAGGTCATCTAGTCCAACCCCCTGCTCAAAGCAGGACCAAGTCCCAGTTAAATCATCCCAGCCAGGGCTTTGTCAAGCCTGACCTTAAAAACCTCTAAGGAAGGAGATTCTACCACCTCCCTAGGTAACGCATTCCAGTGTTTCACCACCCTCTTAGTGAAAAAGTTTTTCCTAATATCCAATCTAAACCTCCCCCATTGCAACTTGAGACCATTACTCCTCGTTCTGTCATCTGCTACCATTGAGAACAGTCTAGAGCCATCCTCTTTGAAACCCCCTTTTAGGTAGTTGAAAGCAGCTATCAAATCCCCTCTCATTCTTCTCTTCTGCAGACTAAACAATCCCAGCTCCCTCAGCCTCTCCTCATAAGTCATGTGCTCTACATCCCTAATCATTTTCGTTGCCCTTCGTTGTACTCTTTCCAATTTATCCACATCCTTCCTGTAGTGTGGGGCCCAAAACTGGACACAGTACTCCAGATGAGGCCTCACCAGTGTCGAATAGAGGGGAACGATCACGTCCCTCGATCTGCTCGCTATGCCCCTACTTATACATCCCAAAATGCCATTGGCCTTCTTGGCAACAAGGGCACACTGCTGACTCATATCCAGCTTCTCGTCCACTGTCACCCCTAGGTCCTTTTCCGCAGAACTGCTGCCAAGCCATTCGGTCCCTAGTCTGTAGCGGTGCATTGGATTCTTCCATCCTAAGTGCAGGACCCTGCACTTATCCTTATTGAACCTCATTAGATTTCTTTTGGCCCAATCTTCCAATTTGTCTAGGTCCTTCTGTATCCTATCCCTCCCCTCCAGCGTATCTACCACTCCTCCCAGTTTAGTATCATCCGCAAATTTGCTGAGAGTGCAATCCACACCATCCTCCAGATCATTTATGAAGATATTGAACAAAACGGGCCCCAGGACCGACCCCTGGGGCACTCCACTTGACACCGGCTGCCAACTAGACATGGAGCCATTGATCACTACCCGTTGAGCCCGACAATCTAGCCAGCTTTCTACCCACCTTATAGTGCATTCATCCAGCCCATACTTCCTTAACTTGCTGACAAGAATGCTGTGGGAGACCGTGTCAAAAGCTTTGCTAAAGTCAAGAAACAATACATCCACTGCTTTCCCTTCATCCACAGAACCAGTAATCTCATCATAAAAGGCGATTAGATTAGTCAGGCATGACCTTCCCTTGGTGAATCCATGCTGACTGTTCCTGATCACTTTCCTCTCCTCTAAGTGCTTCAGGATTGATTCTTTGAGGACCTGCTCCATGATTTTTCCAGGGACTGAGGTGAGGCTGACCGGCCTGTAGTTCCCAGGATCCTCCTTCTTCCCTTTTTAAAGATGGGCACTACATTAGCCTTTTTCCAGTCATCCGGGACTTCCCCCGTTCGCCACGAGTTTTCAAAGATAATGGCCAAGGGCTCTGCAATCACAGCCGCCAATTCCTTCAGCACTCTCGGATGCAATTCGTCCGGCCCCATGGACTTGTGCACGTCCAGCTTTTCTAAATAGTCCCTAACCACCTCTATCTCTACAGAGGGCTGGCCATCTCTTCCCCATTTTGTGTTGCCCAGCACAGCAGTCTGGGAGCTGACCTTGTTAGTGAAAACAGAGGCAAAAAAAGCATTGAGTACATTAGCTTTTTCCACATCCTCTGTCACTAGCTTGCCTCCCTCATTCAGTAAGGGGCCCACACTTTCCTTGGCTTTCTTCTTGTTGCCAACATACCTGAAGAAACCCTTCTTGTTACTCTTGACATCTCTTGCTAGCTGCAGCTCCAGGTGCGATTTGGCCCTCCTGATATCTTTCCTACATGCCCGAGCAATATTTTTATACTCTTCCCTGGTCATATGTCCAACCTTCCACTTCTTGTAAGCTTCTTTTTTATGTTTAAGATCCGCTAGGATTTCACCATTAAGCCAAGCTGGTCGCCTGCCATATTTACTATTCTTTCGACTCATCGGGATGGTTTGTCCCTGTAACCTCAACAGGGATTCCTTGAAATACAGCCAGCTCTCCTGGACTCCCTTCCCTTTCATGTTAGTCCCCCAGTTCCTCTGAAGAAAATAGTATTGGGCACATTTTAACAATTTAAACTGCAAGTACTGTTTCTATAAGTACTTTAACAGCATTGTGAGCAATAACTATTTTTGAAAACTATTTAATCACAGTAAATTTTATGTGGAGCAACAGACTTGAAAGATGTGTAATCTAAATGTGACGTAAAAGAAAACATTTTATCACTGTTTAACAGCTGAATAAAACTTTTGTAAGGTTACAAATAACCACACACAAAAATAAACTTCAGTAGACTTTTTTTTTTAATCTTTGTGCTTATAGTTTATTATTGCAGCTTGCTGTTCAATATCTACAGAAATTGCACTGTATTGGTACACAATATCTAGAGGCAGATAGCCTTAAAAAATAATGTTTTGATAACTAGACTGTTTTGCACATACAATAACTCACTGGTTAAATAAACAAAATAATTGTTTGGCAAAACATCAATTTATAACAAAAGATACTAGAACCACCTTTCTAGTCTCTAAAAGAATTACTGCATTCAAAACTCACTGTGGAGGAAGATTCAGTTCATCATAAATTGAGTGCACATCAGTAAGTTTAATATTAAAAAGTTAATATAGAAAGTTTTATTTCCAATAGGAAATCTTGCACTCACAAACTTACTTTTAAAACTGACTGTCTTTGAAGGTACTGCACAATTTAAATTTTAAAGGTTAAGAACTCAAATTATGATTACATGTTTTATAAATATGTAAAGTTTCCACACATAACTTAACCAGGTGACTGATTTCCAAACAGCTAAAATCAAACACTTCCTGTTGCATTGAATATTCAGTCTGTTCCAGAATCTAAGCAGGTTACATTTGTGATTCTTCCCCCTTCCCCCATTTAAATACCAGAAGTTATAAAAAGGACTTAATATATTCTTACCAGAAGTAAACAGATTTCAAAATCCTGAAAATTTAAATCTAAACTGAAAGCCAGTTCTGATACATTCACTCCTTTTTCATAGCATTTAGGGTATATTTCTCAGTTTTATGTCTCTTTACCCATCTGGGATAGCTTCCCTAAGTAAATGCAACGCTCAAAGCTTTAAAAATGCTTTTCACAATAAAAATATGTATATTTCACATACATCTAAGGTACCCCTTCAATCAACTCACAATTTTTCAGACACTCCAGGATCAATCACTATAACTCTGAGTTACGGCAAGGAAAGAACTAAGCAGCCATATGTTTCTGACACGAGACTAAGCCTCTGAATTTCATCAGTCTTATGTATATCAAACAAGTGCACTGCCTAGAACCATCTATATCCTACTTATGTTACATCACCAAGAGATGCCTACAGCTCCTCAATAACAAGTAACATAAAAATGACCATAAATGCAATGCATTTAGCACAGAATATTATTCTCCCGTTTGTCCTTAGGCTTGGAAATCAAATCTCGAGAAAGGCAGATGACAGGGAGTAGTTAGCTCATTGTTTTAGAACCCTGCTAGCTGTCAGTATTCATCATTTAACAAGTACGCTTTCACTCCTCTATTCTGTCTTAATACTGTCCAGAAGGGATCCAAAAAAGATTATGAAAACAATGTATGTCATAAGCATATAAGCCACTTCTACCCACCAATCTAAATAAGTGTGTGTGCCCTCCCACCATAGACAACAGCAAGCAAATGTGGGAGGGAGGAGAGAGGTATATGAAAACTGCACTCCCCATCCTGGACAGCAGCAAGTAATGGTGGTAATATATATGTGAGGCTAATATATATGTGAAAACTACAAACTAACAGGCAGTGCCATGAAAGGAAAAGCAAGACAGCTCCTATCACATCAGAATGCAGAATTTCCTAATGACATTTTATACTGTAGATGGGGGAGCTGAGAAGCAACAAGCAAAGGAGGTGCTGACTGCTGTAAGAGAACAGTGGCCTTGCAGCATCAGCAGCTGTCTAGACCCTTTGCACCTCAAAATACAGCTACTCTGTGCATGATCCAAACCGGCAAAACCTGCACAGAAGAGTAAAGGGGACTGAATGTTTCTGATAAAACTGACATGCAAGTGCAGAAAGATGCAGGAAACAGACTACACCAGGAGGATCTTACAACACCTGCTGCTCAGCTCGTTGTAAGAAGGAAGAATAAGCAGCAGCCATGGTACAAGAGCTGCTGTATCGAGGCCTATAACGCTGGTGTCAGGAATGCCAAGGCACTTTGGGCCACTTACCCCTGACACACACTGACAGCTCCAGAAAGAGACATTTACATCTGTCCCTCCCTTCAACCAGTGATCAACCTCCCTCCACCACACCCCCGTGCCAGCCCCCGCCCCCGGGGTGTCAACGCCCCCCGCGCCAGGCCCCCCCCCTCCTCCTCCTCCTCCCCGGGGTGTCAACGCCCCCCGCGCCAGGCCCCCCCCTCCTCCTCCTCCTCCCCGGGGTGTCAACGCCCCCCGCGCCAGGCCCCCCCCTCCTCCTCCTCCTCCCCGGGGTGTCAACGCCCCCCGCGCCAGGCCCCCCCCTCCTCCTCCTCCTCCCCGGGGTGTCAACGCCCCCCGCGCCAGGCCCCCCCCTCCTCCCCGGGGTGTCAACGCCCCCCGCGCCAGGCCCCCCCACTCCCCGGGGTGTCAACGCCCCCCGCGCCAGGCCCCCCCACTCCCCGGGGTATCTTCTATATCCGTCCTCTCCTCCGTCCCCCCCCCGCTCCGTCTCTCCACCCACAGCCTGCCCTGCCCGCCCCAACGCCCCCCTCACTCACCCCTGCGCAGGGCCTCATCGTAGCAGAGGAAGCCGATGCGGGACTCCTTGGCGCCCATGGTGCGCTCAGTCCATGGCCCCCGCAGCCCGGCCGCCGGGAGCCCGGGATGCGCCGCTAGCGACTCCCGAGGAGGGGGAGGGGGAGGGGGCCGCCCGTCGTCCCCGCCACCGCCTCCATGCCGAGTCACGTGGGCTCCCCCGCCTGCCCCCTCCCGGATCACGTGCCGGGGGAGCGTTGTGGTTCAGCCGCGGGCGCCGCCCGTAACGGACACGGCGCGCTGAAGCCACGCAGGGGACGCCCCGGGGGCGGGGCTGGAACGACCTCTGTCACGTGGGGCGTAGAGCGCCCCAGTTGCGGCGTTCGGTCGCTGCGGGGCATCGGGAGGGGAGGGGCTCGGGGTAGGGGGCGTTTGGGGCCTCGCCGGGCCGTGGGGGAGGGGCCGCAATGGCGAGAGGAGCTACACTGCGGGGGGGGGCAAGGGATCGAGGGGATGGGGCGGGGCCTCGCTGAGGGGAGGGGACACTGGATGGGGCGGGGCCTCTCTGAGGGGCGGGGACACTGGATGGGGCGGGGCCTTACTGCTGGAGGCTTCACTGGATTGGGGGATGGGGAGGGGCCTCAGTGGGGGAAGGGGACCTGGGATGAGGGAGGGGCTACTCTGAAGGGAAGGGTACCCCTGGGGGTTGGGGGGGGTTTCCAGACATACCTGGTGGTAGTGGATGTGCCATCATTAACTAAGGGACCTGAATTTCCCCCCTGAAATTCAAGCATCAGGTTTCAGAGTAGCAGCCGTGTTAGTCTGTATTCGCAAAAAGAAAAGCAGTACTTGTGGCACCTTAGAGACTAACACATTTATTAGAGCATAAGCTTTCGTGAGCTACAGCTCACTTCATCAGACAAGCGTCTTCAAACACCCCGAAACTCAGGGAAAATTGGATATTGATGTAAACTTTGTGGCTTGTATCCATTTACAATGAATGTCACTTTCACGTGCTTTTTCAAGCTAAGAAGTGTATCCAGTTCAACAAATGCTGCTGCTATCACATGGCAGGAGCAAATTTCTGTTCCTTATAAAGGGGTGCATTTAAATTGCATGAGGCAGAATAAATGGCTTCCTTATAGGGCTCATGATTAAAAACACCCTTTCCTGCCAGTTGCATTTTTTGGAGGGGGTGGGGGGAGACACTTGTTTTAGAACTCACTCCTTTTTTCTCTAAAGATTTTGAATGGACATTTCTAAGATAAGAAAAAGTCAATTTTTTTTCTTTTTTTAACCTATCCAACTGAGATAAGATTACATTTGAAAGTATTAGACCTAGAAACATACATATTCTGGGTCACTTCCAACTAGAGAATGTAGAAATCTGGTTTCTGTGGCCAATACGTTCCAAGTATGGTTCATATAGGACACATAGCCTGTGGGAGAAGGTGGAAGTTGCAGCATCATCACAGTGTCATCTGACTTCTTGCCCAATATTTGGAGTTTCCTTTTCATAGATTCATAGATACTAAGGTCAGAAGGGACCATTCTGATCATCTAGTCCGACCTCCTGCACAGCGCAGGCCACAGCATCTCACTCACCCACTCCTATGAAAAACCTCACCTATGTCTGAGCTACTGAAGTCCTCAAATCGTGGTTTAAAGACTTCAAGGAGCAGAGAAGCCTCCCTCAAGTGACCCGTGCCCCATGCTACAGAGGAAGGCGAAAAACCTCCAGGGCCTCTCCAACCTGCCCTGGAGGAAAATTCCTTCCCGACCCCAATATGGTGATCAGCTAAACCCTGAGCATATGGGCAAGATTCACCAGCCAGATACTGCAGAAAATTCTTTCCTGGGTAACTCAGATCCCATCCATCTAATATCCCATCTCAGGGGATTAGGCCTATTTACCCTGAATATTTAAAGATCAATTAATTACCAAAATCACATTATCCCATCATACCATCTCCTCCGTAAACTTATCGAGTAGAATCTTAAAGCCAGATAGATCTTTTGCCCCCACTGGTTCCCTTGGAAGGCTATTCCAAAACTTCACTCCTCTGATGGTTAAAAACCTTCGTCTGATTTCAAGTCTAAACTTCCTGGTGGCTAGTTTATACCCATTTGTTCTTCACATTGGTGCTGAGCTTAAATAATTCCTCTCCCTCTCCTGTATTTATCCCTCTAATATATTTATAGAGAGCAATCATATCTCCCCTTAACCTTCTTTTAGTTAGGCTAAACAAGCCAAGCTCCTTAAGTCTCCTTTCATAAGACAAGTTTTCCATTCTTCGGATCATCCTAGTAGCCCTTCTCTGTACCTGCTCCAGTTTGAATTCATCCTTTTTAAACATGGGAGACCGGTACTCTCCTTACCATATCAAATAGATCTAAGGGAAGATGAAAAGTCAGTTAGATAGAAGCTATTTTATTATTAATAATTCTGTGTGCCGGATGCTTTTTAAAACAAATTTCACTCCAGTGAAATTCAGAGGTGATATGCAAGTTACTTGCAATAAAGTTAGTTTAAAAAGGCCAAACGCATCCCTCATGTAACTACTGAAGCTGATGAAATTACACCAGGCCTGAATTTGGCCCAAGGAATCTAATTTCTTGTTTGTGGTTTCTTCTGTCTCTAGTCTTGCAATTAGATTTGGACCATCACTGTTACATGTATGCACAGGGGGCCTAAGGCACTACCACAAGACAAATAACAAGAGTGATTGATCATAAAAAAGTATATGTTAAATTGTGGAAAGTCTACTTTAACTCACCTTCTTGCATATGCCTGTTAGTTGCATTTCATGCAACATACCAGTCTTTCAGACCCTCAGTGTGAAAAATGCAGCATTTTAGACTCAACTCTCTTACATTCATCTATGCTCACACCATTTTACATGTGCCCTCTAAAGAGGGGCCCCAGTCCCTCCCTTGAACTGCTTCTAGTCTACATTAAGTCATTCATTTTTAAAATTCAAATCAAAGTGTTTGCACAATGGGCAATCCGAGGTTTAACAATAAAAAAAAAAGTTCTAGATTGGGAAAACAAACTGAGGCTTTGTGATTGGTAGGTCTTTGTCCAGATTAAATTAACTGTTCTCATAGGCACCAAAGCAAGTTAATAGAGATAAGATTTTAAACACTAACGTAGGATTTGATCCACCATTTCATTTATAATGAAGCCTGGTCTTGGAGAGCAAACGTATATAGTTCCCTTCCACTAACATTTTATATCTAATTAAAATTAAATTGAGACACAGTAAATTTAGATCTATATTAGATTAATTCAATGTATCTGTTCATCTAGGGACATGCTACCCATCCATAATGATGACAACTGTAAAAGACCCCTATTCTTTTGACTGATTTGATTTATTGTATTTATGCTTTGTTACACACAATGCTTTGTCTAATTTTATTTCATTATTCACTGACTATTTAGCACTTATTTTCTCTTAAAGGACTTGGCATAATTATAAAATACCTGTGTGAAGAGTAGTGTGTGGTAACTGCTGCATATGTGATACAGGGGGTGGGCTACATGTTTCCTACATAGCTATCTTCAGTCACCTCGGTCACCCAGTAGCATTTCTGCCACCCTTTGAGAAGGCTGCTTGTTAGCCCCCCAAGGCTGATGGAAGAACATCACAATAGTTTGATCAACAGCGCCATGGTGATAGGGTTGCAGTAAGCAGACAATGAAAGGAATTTAGATTTGGGCATCAGGTGAAGACATTTGATCTTCAAAATTTATTTGAATTAAAAACAAGCTGATGAGGTGGAGGCCCAGATGAAACAAGGGAGCAAGGGAGTGCACCAGAGTGAGACATGTAGCAGCATGAGAACATCCGTTGCAAGACCCAAAAGAACTGTTCAGTAAGGGTGGAATCAAGTAAATCTGGGTCTGCTTAAGTGACGCAGGTGAAGAAGAAGACTAAGAAGGAGTGTGGTCTAATAGAATAAACGCAGGACTCAGAAATATGAGTTCTAAGCCCAACTCTGTTACAAGTCACTGTAACTCTGTGCCTCAGTTTCCCATCTTTAAATTGGAGATACTACCCACCCCGTCTTCCTCATGGGATGTTTTTAGCATTAATTGTTGCTTGTAAAGTACTTAGCATTTACATAGCACTGTACATTTGCAAAGTTTCATTATCTTATGATTTAGTGCAGCCCTAGAGGTATGGATGATGATTGAAGAAAACATGCGTGTCATTTAGGACTTGTATATAACACCAGATAAGTAGATATGGTGCTTCCAAAGAGAATACATCAGTCCCGCCCCTGGAGCCTTCGACATAGATAGATGCAGAAGAGCAGTAAAGTGAACAAAAGTTAAAGTAAGCATTGTTATGGATGTTGTATCGGAAAAGGTGGTTAAACAGATAAATTCCTACAAAAGAGACAAAGTGGTTTTTTCACAGAATGAATAGAGGAGGAATTTTCAAGATATTGACAGGACCCAGATATCACTTCTCTGAGTCTTTTTATTGGTACAGATAAAAGGCTATTATTACTACTGCCAATTACCATACATAAAATAATAATACTGCTGCAGAAATTGGCTTGTGGGTAGATTATCATTCTTTTTTACATTTTTTGTAGCTGATGATTTTGCGAAGGGAATTTTGTCTCAAGCACTCCAGCATGAGTGCGGCCAACTATCTATGTATTTTGTGACTAGTATCCACAAATTTGAGCTTGGGAATTCTGAAGCAACAGTGCTGTAAGGTTTGACGTTTCAAATGTCCAAGGGATAAAAAGCTTCTAAATTATCCTCCCTTCTTTTCCACTAAATAAGCCCTTCTTCACTGTCTCTGCCTTAATCAATTTCAGAGAGGTAAATAAAATCAGTAAGAAGCGCCAAGAATTTAAAACCCTCCCCTGCAGCCTTTGCCTTCTCCCCAGATAAAGATACATCAAGATACTTTGGACTTTAGACCATTGCACTTCCTCCACTTTTTAAAGAGAACAAGTTAGTGATAGCATTTGTCATTAATGCTGCCAAAAGCTCTTAAATTCGCTCACATTGAAAATGTGACACGACCTGAACAAAACAGGTGTATCAGAATTCCATGCTGCATAGATTTAACATACAAGAGAGCTTAGTGTAGATTTCTCTCAAAGGTTCTTGATTTTGTGGAGCCATCAACTGTTGACTTCCCTTCTCAGTACTATGAAATCAACTAATCATGTTAATTCATAAGGTACTAAATACTGAAAGAAACACTTTGCAAAATACACACTAACTTAAAACTAAATAATGTGTGAGATCATTCTTTTGTGTAAGTGTAAAGGTGATCACTGAAGGGAAGAGGCTGTTATTTAAAAAAAAAAAAAAAAAGGATGTAGTTTAGATCCAGAGTTCGGTTTTGAAGAAAGACTTACAAAATGTTTTTATGACTTTTAAAAAATCTTTTGAAATGAACAAGCACTTTTGTTCCGATTGGGTCCATACTGAAGGTATGACATACTAGTCTCAGATGGTGTCTGGAGATAACTGAGAATGGAATTTTCAAAATGATTTAAGCCATTCAGGAGCACAAGTCCCATTCACTTTCAGCAGGCCTTGTGCTCTTAAGTCACATAGGGTATATCTACATTGTAATAAAAGACCTGCTCGCTGAATCTCAGAGCCCAGATCAATTTACTTCTTCTTATGGGGCTCGGGCTGTGGGGCTGAACATAACAGTATAAAGTAGACAGTCCAGCTCAGGCTGGAGCCTGGGCTCTGAGACCCTCCCGACTCACCAGGTTTCAGAGCCTGGGCTCCAGCCCAACCCACAATGTCCCACTGCTATTTTAGCCCCATGAGCCTGAGTCAATTGACTTGGACTCTGAGACTTGGGGCCATGGGTTTGTCTTTGTGGTATAGACATATCTCTAGAATATTTGGCCAAAACACAGCAAACAAAACTATCTGTATCCCCCAGTCTGGAAAGAAACTTGACGAAGAACTGAATGCTGGGATGATGATTATTATCATTTGTATTACTGTTGCACATAGAGGCCCCAATTAGGATTAGGATCCCGTTGTACTAGGCACTGGACAGATACAGAACCATCCTTGCTCCCAGTAGCTCACAATCTAATGTAAGACAGGATGCAACAGTGAATATAACACTAGGAAGAAGCAGAGGGAGGATGGGGGGAACAGCAAGGACGTGTGTTAACATAGGCTAGCTATGTGCATAATGAGATGGTTTCATGTTTTTAATTATCAGATATAACTATGAATGAGGTAAACATGTCAAGTCACTACCTGCCAGTCTAATTCTAGACTAATCAATGGGGTGGGGGAGGAGAGAATAAGACGGTTTCCCCCAAGAAAATACAAACAAAACTCCACACACAAATAGTAGCCTCTTGCAGCACATTCCGTATTCTCCAGGAAATAAGTGGTATTGCAGAGAAATCAAAGGGTGAATTCACCACAGTGCTACATGTGACTAGGCCAGGAAATAAATGAACAACCTCTTACCAGCATTACTGTGCGTCACACCTTTATTACATAAACATTGCCTCAGTACTGTTTGCAATCTTAATATTGCAGCATTATGCAGGTACAGGAAAAAAGCAGAAATGGGCCACAGACTTGCAAGTTTTCATTATCTCTACTGGAGGAAATGCAAGTAAAGAAAACTGAATGAATGGTGGGAAAATAGATTTCTATTAGTAGAATTTAGTTTTAATAAACTAATTGTTATTAGTAAATAGATAAGGAAGTGTGGTTTAAAAATTAGGTTATTTCATGGTAATCTCTTGTGTTTTGAAATAAGTTTTTCTATTAAAATATTCAGATCTTTTATGTACTTATTAACCATTCCTCCATGTTAAAAACAAATTGTATTAATAAATCCAGTGCTCATAACAAAAAAATGAAGAGCATGGTCTCCAATCAAGTATAAATTGTGCTATTGCATCCTTCCAGCTGCTTCATTATTCTCATTAGTACAAATCCTCCTTTTTTTAAGTCATCCCAAATTTTTAATTTGTGACTTAGGTCAGGGTTCAGATTTAACTGTACTTCGCTTTAACAAGGGAAGTCATATTTGCATTTGTGCTCTTCAGCTTCCTCCTGGATTAGTTTGTAGCCTTCATTTTGTGGGTTCATGGCAGGCTTAGACATAATCAAAGTGTTGTATATTTCTCCACTTGGTGCATCGACACAGCTTCCATTAATGATAAGAGAAACTATATGAATTAAGAAAACTAGGCTACCTGAACTCATAGCTGTTTTAACTTTAGTGGTTGGTCTGACACTTTACGTAACCCTGCCTCTGCCACACCTAAAGAAAATAGCAGAAGATACATCCCAAACTTAAATCTCTTATTCACACATTTAGTTTTCACTCATGAGAGTAAGGGTTATACAATCAGGCCTAGGGGATTTGCTAACATGGAAGATATCAATAATTATTCTTTTCTTACAGATTTTGCAAATTTGTCCCTGTTCCAAAAGAAGAAAGGTGCAGCAATTAGTGGATGCCACAAGGCAAAAGTAACTTATGTGTTAGCAAATTATGTAGATTTCACATACTTATTTTGTAGCAAATTGTGTGATTATGCTGTATATGCAGAAGTGCTCAGCACTGTGATAATATTAATCAGGCTGCTGGAGTGAACTCTGTGGGAACAGATGAACTTGGCAAAGCTGTTGCTGTTGTTAAAAAATTCTCTTCTCTGTGACAAAGGGGAAAATGCAGACCTGAATCCAAAAATGTGTCATTCATAAAGTGAAACACTCTGCAATTTATCAACATAATTGAAATTGACGGGAATATAGATCTCCCATCTCACAGTGTTGTCTTTGTGTAAGAGAATAGCATTATCTCTTGTCCAGAAATTCTGTGATGTAAAAAGAAACGTTTAATAAAAGCTATTCTGTATCCTGTCATGCATACAACAATACTGAGTCACTAGGAACAGCACTGAAGGATTTCTCTATAGTAAGATCTACAGCAACAAAAGAAGAAGTGGTGTGAAGAGAGGAAGTGCTGGTAATTAATAATACATGATCAAATGGAAAGATTTAATCCAAAAGTGACTGAAAGGTTGACTCCATCTCAAAAGAGTCAAGCCACAACTCCACATTGCCCCCCTGTTACAACATCATGCTAATACCCAGCAGACACCAGCTCACCCCTGGGCACAACAAGGCAACTTTCTCCATAACAAAAGAAATGGCATCCCCCTTACATTCACCCCTGCTGGAGGCCAGATCTGGAAAATCTTCTATTTGTTTGTTTTTTAAAGCATAAATATTAAACAAAACAACGAAGTGGAACCACTTTTGAATATTAAGGTTTTGCTAACAGCTGATGGAGCAGTAGGAGTTGCACATTTCACCGAATGCAGGCTTTCCACTTCATTGGCAGTCTGCTGGGGCTTTGTGGGCAAAGTGATACTGTATTCTTTCCACCTACCTTTCTCTATTGGGCCCTGTCTTGCTGGGGAGAGTGGGGGGAGTTTTCCCCCCTAAAATTAATTAAACTGAGATTTTTGTTTGTCAATTGTCTTTGCTAAATCAAACTAGTTTATATCTCTGAAAAGGCTTATTAATGCTCATTAAGCTAACAGGGTTGAAGGTGCATTTGCTGACTGAGCTAGGCCACCCCTTGGTATGATAGCTGATCATTTCTGTGATCTGCCTCTGCAGCTGAGCTCTGGGAGTGTGAAGCTCAAATACCCCATAAACAGAATTTTTAAATTTGCCTTAAAAATGATAAATGTGGCTTATGACTGTGAGTACAACTGCAGCCTACACAGAACTGCTGTAACATCAGAGCCAAGGAATGGCTTTTCTCCCTTAATTTCAGGTGAATTTAGCACTTGTGAAGGGTGCCTAAGTGACAGTCCTATGAACTCTGAAGGCCTTCATTTAGTACAGCATCAGCAGTCACAGTGCAGTCTGACTCACACTACCTCACTAATGAGCCTAAGTATTGTTCTCCACTAGCATAGTTCACTTCTTCATAGCCCATGCAATCCATGATCGGTTGAGATGGTCAAAAAGAGGATGAAATGTGGTGGCTGCTTTGTCCACAATCTAGACCAAGAGAACCGGCTCTCCTCATCTAAACCACTAAACATTAATCTGGTCACAATCATATTCAGACGCTGTCAACCTGGTCCAGAGTTAAACACGTGAACCAGACGAGAGAAGTTTCGTAGCCCTATACCCTTTCACGTTAAATGGAGCATAAGGCTGCACACATTTATCGTGGGTTTCTGATGTTGTCACAAAAAGTCTGTCTGCTATCAGAACTTCTGCACCTGTAGGCTAATAAACAGCGATAGCTGGGATTTTCAAGGTGCTTGAGGGAGGTAGATCTCCAACTCCAATTCAGTGGAACTTGAGCAGCTAACTAGGCTCTTTTGAAAATCCCAGCTAATATCTTTTACCTATGTCAAAGCAGAAATATTCTTTTAAAGATTCCCCTTAGTTATTTTCAAAATAGTAGAACAACTGGGGGTCTGTTATTTAACTATATATATAATTTAGCCAACACCTTCATGCAATGTTGACATGAACTTGTAGTCACTTTCCCATCTCCACTTGTTCAGTTACAGTTCTTGACATAAAAGGCCAACATTTTTTATTTACTGAATCAGGTTTTAGTTGATAAACACTGAATAAACATTGAACTGGCAAAACATACCACACCCAAAATACAGGAATGTATCAATCATTCTGACCTTACCAGCAGGCAGACCTTACAGTCCCATATTATCTCACATCACAGATTGCAGAAAAGGAGTCTGGAACTACTGGTTATATACTCACACGTGTGTATTGTATTATATATATATATTATATTGTGACGGGGCAAGGCCAGATGGCTATAGAAAAGTAGTGGGAGATAGCGATATTAGCTCCAGGCTAAACAAATCTCTGGTACCAGGATAAGTGAAATGGCAGCTGCTCCAGGTCAATTAAGGGGCCAATTAAGAACTTTCCAGAAGGCAGGTAGAAGGCTAGGTTGATTGGGACACCTGAAGCCAGTCAGGGGCTGGCTGAAACTAGTTAAAAGCCTCCCAGTTAGTCAGGTGGGTGTGCATGTCAGGAGCTGTGGGAGGAAGTTGTGCTGTTGGAGAGGCTGAGTAGTACACACCATATCAGGCACAAGGAAGGAGGCCCTGAAGTAAGGGTGAAGTGGAGCTTGAGGAAGTGAGGGCTGCTGTGGGGGAAGTAGCCCAGGGAATTGTACATGTTATGTTTCTAAAAGGTCAGCTACTATAGCTGATACTATTAGGGTCCCTGGGCTGGAGCCTGGAGTAGAGGATGTGTCTGGGCTCCCCCCACCGTAGCCCCCTGATTAATCACTGAGACTGGGAGACAACAGAGACTGTGCAAGGAAGAATAACTTTTCTTCACCTCCCTCGCTGGCTTATGATGAAAATGGCTCAGTAGACTGTGACCCTTGTCTCTAGAGAGAGAAGGGTTACGTGGAGGGTCACAGTGAGCCTCTGAGGCTAGTGAAATCTGCCAGGAAACGCAGGACCCGTGAAGGCAAGGACAGAGCTTTGTCACAATATATATATATTTCCTCCACTCCCAGATAGTTTCTATTTGTTTTATCTTCTCATTAATTTTTTTACCCACATATCATGGTTGATGATGATGGTTTTTAGTGATAAGGTGCCAGCTGTGCATCATTGGAAGTTGATGCACATGTGACCTCAAAAAGGTCCAAGTGGCCAATCAGAACGTGGCTTTGAACAAACGGTGTGTCCTCCTCCAGCCAACTTCTCTGTACAAACATAAGCTTGCTAATACCTACAGAATGATTCCCTTACTCAGCCTCTCCATTTTTATTGTCAAAGACAAACCGATTTCCAAAATCCCTGAAATTAGCCTGAGAAGTTCATGTTGTTTACTGCTTACAGGAAGATTTTTAAAAAGGTACAGGAAAAGCAGCAGAAAAAATATTTCATAGTCCAATTAGCAAACTGAAGGTCTTCAATGAATTGTAACTCCCAGCCTTCTAATTACTTAATTATACACGCAGGTTTGGTGGTTTGGGAAGCTGAAGAATGAATCACAGGTTTCAGAGTAGCAGCCGTGTTAGTCTGTATTCGCAAAAAGAAAAGGAGTACTTGTGGCACCTTAGAGACTAACAAATTTATTAGAGCATAAGCTTTCGTGAGCTACAGCTCACTTCATCGGATGCATTTGGAACCTTTTTCCAAATGCATCCGATGAAGTGAGCTGTAGCTCACGAAAGCTTATGCTCTAATAAATTTGTTAGTCTCTAAGGTGCCACAAGTACTCCTTTTCTTTTTGAAGAATGAATGTTTTACATCTTATGTCGCTAGATACTAGGAGGATGAAATGGATGGTCGGGAAGAAGGAAAGCCAGAGACCTACGCAACCTTGCTTAACCTGAGAGGTCCTCCTTCAGAAAGCAGAAATATTTATGATGATTAATAGCCCATTATAAGTAATACTGCAATTAGTCAAGGTACTCCTGTCATTAGGTACCGTGTTGTAGGTCAGAACAAGCTCTAACCTTTTTTCGTTAAAGCCAAATTCCTTTCTGATATATGTGAATCTTCTTAAGTGCTACATGACCTACATGTAAATGGCTCAGCAGATTCAGTGTGCCTCTGGCTAACGCTGCCCAGCCTCTTCACATTTACTTATTACACTTGATCTAGAGAAACATATTCACTGCCTGCTATTGTCACATTTTGTTTAAATATAAAATTAATAGCCAATGCATAAGTGTAACTGTCAGGTGACAGCAGTGGAAATATTAGAAATGCCAGGAAAAACAGGAGGAATGAAGGAGAAAAATTATGGAAAAATAATTGATCCCGAGCATTATATGATGATGGTTCAGAGCTGCATTGCTTTCCTACACTTCTTGGTTTCCTTTTTGGACAGGCATTAGTGATATGAAATGAGGACCTTTGCCAATATCTGTAGGCATGCCCTATCCTGAACTCCTTAGGCATCTTCAGTTGGAACAGATGTGAGTTTTGCCTGAATAGATTACATCTTATTATACAGGTCAGTGACATGAGTGAAAATCCAGAGTAACTCCATTGAAGTCAAAGAAGATATACACTAGCGTAGATCTGGATTAACTCCATTAACTTTGGTGGAATTAGTCCAGATTGACAGTGGTGTAACTCACCTTCATGACATGCAGGATTTGTATTAGCGATAACTACTAAAGGGATAAAAAATCCCCCAGAAGTTTACTTTTCAATTAAACAGATTTAAACTCCAACCATAATAATTGAGCATTGATTTCCCAAATCTGAGACAAATATCTTTTCATTAAATCCTGAAATAAATAAATACATTTATTCAGGGTTATAAAGTTGTTAATCAGAATTAAGTACTAATTTGGATTATAACTGTTTTGCAACCTGAATACTAAATGACCATTGACAAAAGAAAGCTGGGGAAAGAGCAGATATAAAAATTATTACAAATACATGCACACTAGCTAATTTTTGTTTGGTGATAAATAGATTAAAACCCATATTTACAGTAGTTGAGAGCAGAAGTATGTTAGTGTTAGTGGCTGATTGTAGGCATCCATATTTCAACATTTTGGCCACAGAATATTATTGATTCAAAACACAGAGGATTCCCTTCTAGGCAAAACTTCAAAGTTACAAAAAACGGGAATAAACTTCCCTCTTAACACAGGGAAAATTCACAAGCTAAAACAAAAGATTATCTAACGCATTTCCTGGCTTTACTTACAATTTTTGTAATCGTAGATGCTTATTTCAGGTAGGGTTTTAGGAGAGGGTTTTTTCCTGCCTGGTCCCTCTCTCTGTCCGAGACAGAACAAACAAAACCTACCCCCACAGATTTGAAAGGATCTTCTTCCCTTATTAGTTCTTTTGGTCAGGTGCCAACCAGGTTATTTGAGCTTCTTAACCCCTTACAGGTAAAGGAGGGATTTTATGCTATCCTTAGCTGTATGTTATTGACAGCCCCTATGTTTACACCTAAATAAAGTAATAGCAACCCTACAACCTGATATTTTGTATTTACTTCTTTTATTTTTAAAAAGAAACTGCTTCACAAATCTTTGCTTATTGGAAATCTGCATAATCTTGCACTAAAAGAGCTGCCCTGGTGGAAAGATGAATTAGTTAATGTTTGCACAGCATTTTGAAAGTGTAGAGCACTCTATCATTACTAAGAATTATTATAAACGAAGCACTGCCAGAGAAAATGGAGGATATTTCCCTTGGGTATACTGTCACAATACAGTGTATTTGACTAAGGGGACAGGGAGCGTTACCCTTTGCTGTGGGAAAAATTAGATATATAATCTATTTGCCCTACCAAATTTTACATCTACTTAAAATATGGTTTTAGATGGCTGATTGTAGGCATCCATATTTCAATATTTTGGCCACAGAATATTATTGATTCACTTATCAGAGTGATTTTTCAGGAGAGATTTGAAATGAGATGAGAGCATTGAAGTTACATGTAAAGACTCCCCGGCACACAGGCATAATTGAATAACAGCTGGCATAATTACTCTAAATGTACAAAGGGACAGAACAATTTTATTTATCTGCCCTCTCGGAGTATGGTGGGGGTTTGATACATTTTCCCTAGTAAATGTTACTTAAAGTAGTTTATTCCTGGAGTCACTTCTAAAAAACCCCTTTCTCCCCCCGCCTTTCCAATTACCACCCGGCAAGTGCAATGTATTATTCTTTTGAAAGGAGAAAGTCTCTACTATTTGAAACAGAAAGCAACACAAAATAATTTGATTTTATTTAGGCTGGGATTTTCAAAGAAGTGTAAGAGGTACCCAATGCTGTTGAATTTCAATGGGAGTATGGTTCCTAACTCCCTTAGGCTCCTTTGAAGATCCTAGTCTTAGAGACTTATATCACACCTAGAACCATCATAGCAATGCCGTGCCTTGTATTCCGCTAATTCTTCCCACCTCAATCAGTCAAGATGTTCAGTCATCCCACAGGGCTTCATTAATTTTCTACAAGGTCTCCTGCCCTTGGATGGTGACAAAGAAATACATCAATCCAATCTTTAATTAAACTAACAAACAACCTTGGCAGCACCACATGCCTTGAAGTTTGCCACATTAGGGCCTTGCTGAACCAAATACAGACGCTCCATGGGTTACGCCAGACCCAACTTATGCAAATTTGCACTTACAGAAAAAATACCATAAGCTAGAAATAGGATTTTCGAGTTGCAGAAATTTTTGGGTAAAATATGGGTATACTTATATTCTGACTTATGCAAAATTTGAGTTTTGCAAGGCTTTCCAGAACAGAACAATTGCGTAAGTCGGGGGGCATCTGTAGTGGAAAAAGAAACCTGAAGTGAGAATACTCGAGGGCAGGTCCTGGAAGCTGTGTGAGAAAAAGGTTGGTTTTGCGATGATGGTACTTGACTGGAATTCAGGACATCCCCGTTCAATTCCTCACCCTTACTCTTTCACAGATTTCTTGTGTGATTGTGGTCAAATGTCTTTCTCTCTCTGAGCCTCTGATCCTCATCTGCAAAATGGAGATGATAAAATTTCCTTTCTCCCACTCTTGGCCTGTCTAGACTGCAAGTTCTTCAGCCAGGAGCCAGCCCTTACTATCAAGTTGTACCATGCTTAGCAATGGGACATCCAGTCTTGGTTGGAGCATCAAGGCAATGCTATAATACAAATAAATTCCAAAAAAAATACCGCAGCAGTTGCAATGGGAGAGGCAGTCCCTGAATTTGCTGGCACTAAGGGCATTAAACATTATAGCTAATGGCATGAACAGGGTCCAGAGCCACAGCCAACCAGTGCAGCATATAGAATAAGGGTGTTATGGTCATAGCAGTTTCCCCATTCTACAAAAGCTTGGATTCTGCATTCCTTCAGCTGAAGGGCCTAGGTCATGTTTGGGGACAGCCCCCCATGGTAAAATAATCCAGGATGGCATAGATAAATTGTGGGGAGGGCTACATGAGAGAGATGTTACAGCCTGCTGGCCTGTGGAAAAGTATGAAGGGACAGTGCCTCTTCCTGAGAATTCAGGAGTAATGAAAGATCTAATAGGGTCCCACATCTACAACTGTACTGAAGAAAGTGTTGTCCCCAAAGGACATAATGCTGAACATCTTTACAAGCAGCACTAGCTGTAAATCCAACATTTGCTGCCTGGTTGTCTGGAGCTGAATTCCCTTTCTAAAGGTAGGTCATGACTTCATGTCACGGGATAAGCTGCTGGTCTAGAGTCTGATGGATGAAGCCTTTGTCCATTAGGACTCTGTGTGGGGAGATTAGCTGCTGCAGCTTTCCTCTTTCTCAGGTCCTCAGCCCTGCTCCATTTAGATGTAGAATTCAGAACCAGCGTGCCTCAGAGGTGATGTCACACAAGCAGGTTTGGATTCAAATGCCAGCAAGCTGGGCTGCTAGCCACAGGGTGACTTTCCCTTCCCTCCCTTGCCAGAATGGAGGTCTCAGAGAGGGGAAGAAATGGACTGTGCCAAGTGGAGAAAGTGGGCCCAGAAGAAGGTCAGACTAGAGATAAAATAAGCATGGGAGAGTGGAAGTGCCCAGCTGGGTATGGCACAGCCAGCCAGGTATGCAGAGGGGAGGTGTACAGACAATATGGCCATATGGAGGAGGGAAGGGGCGGATAAAGCACAGGCCAGTTGTGGAAAGGAGACGTAAAATGAACAGCGTGGCCAATGCATACCTTTTAGCTCTGTAGTGTAATCTGGGATACAGATTTTTTGAAGTACTACACAAGAACAGAGTGTGCAGTCGACAAGAAAACTTCTATCACTACACATTTTTCAAACCATTTGATTTTTTTGAACAATGTAAACATGTTTTCCATTGTTTAGTTGTGCCCTTCACAAGCAATGACACAAATAAATGATTCGCCTCCACAGATAATGCAAAGAGAGAGCTATTTTCCCAGTGATGGAAAAGGGAGTTTACACCCAGTCCAGGGAGATCTGATTTCACTGGCTGAGCTTTTGTAAAACTGGCTTCTGTTAAACACAACAGGTCAAATGCTGATCTCGTTGATGTCAATGGAAATTTTGTCTGACCTTGGAGCAGAACTTAGCACAATACATTTATTGTTCCAGTTGTCAATAATAAATTCCAGCTCCTAGTGGATTAGTGTCATTAGAAGCAAGAGATATTTACAACATTTCCTTTGTAATGTACTAAGGCTGGGATTTTCAAAGACACTTCAGGAAGTTAGGAACCCAACTCTCATTGACTCTCAGTAGGAGTTGGGTACCTAATGCCTTTAGCTACCTTTGAAAATCACATCTTAAATGCTTTTGACAGTGCTAAAAGTGTCCCTTGTTCAAACTCTCAGCCTTGGGATAATGTTTGTCCTGTGCAACATTGAACAATGGGACACAAGTTTGTGTAGATCAAAAAATTAACATATACTAACTTCTTAATTTGTAGACAACAGAGAATGAGAATTTGCTCAGCAAGGTGAAGGAAGCAGCCCCCTTGAAGAACAGTTCGAGTACCATACCATCTGGACATTTGCTTATCCGCCACTCTGATGGCCTTGATCAAGACACCTTCAAAATTGTGAGCTATTAAATTGATGCTAGCAGTAGAAGTGTGAATGACCCATCTCTTTTCTCAGACAGTCTGGAAAAAAAAGCTGCAAAACATTGAGGGAGAGGGAATGAAAAACCATGATGAAACACCTCATTCTTTACAAACTCTTTGTGCTGAGGATTATCTTGTCTCATTAACTTTTTCCAAGTCTTCCATAACTTATGATCTTTTAGTAAATAACAGACCTTTCCTGTTCTTTCGCTTCTGATAATAACTCACTGTGTGGTCTTGGGCCAGGTCCTTAGACTCAATTTCAAAAGCATCCACTAGTTTTGCTTGACTCACTTTTTTTCAATACTCAACTTCAGAAATCTAGGCCTGATTTCCACCCCCACCCCCCCCGCCCCAAGGGGCTGAGCCCCTCAAACTCCCATTTCATTTCAACTGGAGCTATGCGTGCACCATACCAATGAAAGCCAGGCCAATGGGTCTCAAATTGGACATTCTAAAAAAAAAAGGGGGGGGGGCACTCAGAGTTATTGGATACTTCTGATGATTTTCTGCCTCAGTTAGCCCACTTACGTGAGTGTTAGTTTCAAAACTGACTCCTAATCCATTTTGACAGACATTTATGAGAACTCGGAGGATTATTACCAACCATTGTACAGGAAGAAGTAAACAGCTTCCCTTTGCACAACACAGGAGGCTTTTTTCTCTAGCAAGAAGTTCTAGCTCAGAGAACTTCAAAAATACACTTTGAATTTATCTGATTTTACCTGTTGGAAACATCGATACAGAAAACACGGATGTATGAAATGTAAGTGTATGTGCAAGCGATATTACTTGGCTAACTTCAGCAGGCCTTTGTGTGACTGAACTGCTGAGTTTCACCCTATTTTATTTGTCAGTGGGTAACCTGTGCTTCCATCTGTGTTAGTATTTGTTTCTGTAGTAGCACCTAACAGTCCAAGTTATGGACTAGGATCCCATTATGGTACATGCTGTACATATACCACAAATAATGGTTCTTTCCCATTATGGTTCTTTGCTGTATTTTTCGGTATTGCTGCGTTTTTTCACCTGTTGGGGGGGAGGGAAAAACAGTACAGTTTTGTAGCTGAGGACTAGTGTAACAGCAATGCAGCTTTTCCCCCTCCTTAGGAGGAAAGATAGGGGTGTTGAAACAAATGGTGTCTACAGATAAGAGCTAAGAGAAGAGAATATATTCCAGAGAACGATGCCTGTATGCTCACTCTGATACACACACACACACACACACACACTTGAGACCTTCTGCAAACTAATGCATAAACTAGAGAGAATTTACAACATAGCAGAGGGCCCGAGGATATGGGGAATGATATCAAATGCTTTTCCTTCTCCCCTTGTTGCAGAATGAGGTATCTTGTAAATTCTGTAGATTGAAATTGACATTTGTACCTTATGTCAAAAGAGAATCATCCCCCATCCTTAGCAGGTCCTCAAATCCCTCCCCTTACAACTCTTAGAAGGCACACTTTTGACAACTGTCCTTTGGGCTGCCATGCTGAGAATACACCAATTGAGTCTTCAGGGCTCAACCAAACAGCGCAACTACAATGGTCTCTGAAGAAGACACTAGCTATAAATCCATTTGTTTAGTTAATCTGTGTTCATATAAATTACACTTGTTAAATACAATGCACGTTAGACATCTTTTCAGCATAACATGTTTATATTATGAAGAAGAATGTAACTGGCTATTGCTTATTACGTACTTTTAGAGCAATAACCCGGTATTCTGTCAGTAACATTCTGACTGAGCTCTTTGTCTTTACAGTGCAAGGAGTTTCTGAGACCCTTTAAAAAATCTCTTCGGAAACTGGATTTGCCCAAAGATCTTCCCAAGGACAAAAAACTGAAGTACACAAAGAAAAACTTGACTATACTTGGGGATCACATCAATATGTTTCTTCAGCATTATTGCAAATCCTGGGAACTCAAACACTGGAAGAAGTAAGATAATCCTTTTACACTAGCAATGAGCTGTAGCTCATGAAAGCTTATGCTCAAATAAATTTGTTAGTCTCTAAGGTGTCACAAGTACTCCTTTTCTTTTTGCGAATACAGTCCTAGTTGCAGTAATTTATAAGGAAGGTTGGGCTAGTGGATTAAGCACAGGACTGGGTCTGGTCCTGGCTCTGCCACAGATTTGCTGTGTGCATTTGGGTAGTCACTTAGAAACACATTTCCAGAAGTCATCCGTAATGTGGGTGCCCACTTGAGACTCATGGAGTCTGGTTTTCTGAGCACCCATAATTATCCCCCATTGGGAGCTGTAGGTACTTAGTACCTCTGAAAATCAGGGCATTGACATCCCAAGTTGGGCATCCAAAATTAGTGGACACAAAACAAATTGACCCTAACCTACCTCATGGATGTATCTGTGTGCTTGTCTTCACTGCCCAGTTAACTCAAATGCTACCCCTAATTTGAGTCCATCCAGGTGCAAAAATCCTTCACTCAAGTGTGGTGGAGCTTTTAACTTGGATTGGCTGGCCAGTCAGGGGATAAAAGTTAAGCTTCACATTTGTTCAACTCAGCTGCTGCTATAACATGTCTACTCTGTAGTGGAAATGCAGACTAGCTCCACTTGGGTGCTGACAGCCCTCCAATGCCTTCCCACAAAAATCCCCTCATTCACTCCAAAGAACAGACACGTTCTCCCACAATTCACTGGGAAAGACTGTTGAGAGCAGCTTATCTTATTGAAGTGGAAAGAACTTACAAATCTTATTGCCACACACAAGTGACTGCAGCGCCAGCCTGACGAAAGCAGATAGTTATTTCATAGCGTGGGCACTTTCACTCAAACTAGACTAACTCGAGAGGAGTAACTCAAGAGTAAATAACTTGTTAACTCCACAGCGAAGACATATCCTGAGAGTGTGAGGGTTAGTTAGTTAAGTGCCTGCAAATCACTATAGAAGCGGCTAAGTATTATTATGGTATTTCCAATGGGACAAGTCGACCATAATGCCCACAACTTAATCAAAAGGTTATTTGGAATATAAATTCTACCCAATCAATATGTCCAGTTTCATCAATGATAGCACTGTGGTTGTTTTCCTGTTAGCGGGTTCCTAAGACACATGGGGGCCATCTGGGTGTAATTCCAATGGTATACAACTTAACTCAGTGGAGTTACACCATGGGTGAATTTAACCCATGGCCAAATAGCATCATGTATTATCAGAAGCAACCCAGTTTATGGTGACTGAATGAGCTTATAACAGGTTTCAGAGTAGCAGCTGTGTTAGTCTGTATTCACAAAAAAGAAAAGAAGTACTTGTGGCACCTTAGAGACTAACAAATTTATTTGAACATAAGCTTTCGTGAGCTACAGCTCAATGGTGAGCTGTAGCTCACGAAAGCTTATGCTCAAATAAATTTGTTAGTCTCTAAGGTGCCACAAGTACTCCTTTTCTTGAATGAGCTTATGGTGAAAATACCATCCCTTTTCTAAGGATTGTAGACCACATGTAGAGGTTTCCTTTACTGAAACCAGGAAGGGTCTCATGAGAAATGCTAACCGTATGGCTGAAGATTATATAGCAAAGTTGAGCCTTCTGCCAAGGATCCTGAACCCCACAATAACTCTTCACATTCCAAGGGGAGGGACCCATCTTCCATTTAAAAAAAAGAAGCCCATACAAATGGCTGTCACTGGTCACAGGACAGAGACAGAAATGCATTATCACTAAAAGATGCAAAAAGCAGATAGGAAAGTATTTGCATTCAAACAGACTCCTTCACTCAATCATTCCTTCCTCTAGGATGCTGTGGAGATTTGTCTCTCTTTTCTCAGAACTTGATGCAAAACACCTGCGCAAACTGTACAAATACAGTAAGAGCAACCAAATGGCTAAGTTTCTGGTAAGATCCATAAATCAATAGCAAATTAAAAAGCTACTACACCAGGTTCTTCCTGCTTACTCACTTTAAGGGGATCTTTTAATCATAGCAGGCAGGCATCTTAGTTTACATAATTCCCATTGATTTCATTAGAGTCAGGATTTCTCCCTACATCTCCTCAAGGGCTATCAGTTCCTCTGAATTCTTCCGGTTCCTGCTATGCTTTTCAATGACCATCATTCAGCTACTGGTCAATATATCTTAATATACCAAGTAGTAGCTTCTCAGTGGGTCTAGAAGCCTGGGAGTATAAAATGGTTTCCAGGACTTTTCAGCACAATTCACTACTTTGTGATAGTGTCATATGGATTATCATGAGTTATAAAGACTGGAAATCATCCAGAGCTGTAGATGTGATGGATAGAGCACATGCTTCTTCTCAGACAAGAAATATCTGCTGCCTCATTTCTACCGCCAAAGATGATAGAAGGCCAGATGCTGCCCTTTGATGAGAAGGAGATAGTTCCTATTAGCTTCAGTGAGAGAACCCAGTGGGATTTGAAAAATAGATGAATCTGCATAAGCAGTATACAACGCCAACATTTTTCAAACTTAATTCATATTAAAGACCTGTCATGGCCAGATTTCAGAGAGAGGGTGTCTGTGAAAGTTAATTCTTATTTTCTTAAGGCTCTAGTTCTTTCTCACCAATGTCAGAGTTTGTGATAGGTGTCGTAGGGAGATTTCTACCCCAGCCATAAAGAAAGGGTGAAGAATCCTATCTCCGGGGCTGCAGTTCAGCACCTCTTGTTACTACTCATCCTTTGTGCAAAAACCCTACCAAAACAAGACACTCCACTGCTCACGCTCCTCCTGGGGAGACAATGAGAGAACAAACACCATGTCACAGATATTACTCATGTTGCTTAATACACTGTTGGAAGGCCCTTAGTTACAATGGTGAGGAGTATGAAATATGAATCTCTGTAAGAATAAAAATCTGCCATATATTGTATAATATTAAGATTAGACTGTCTCTTTAAGGACTGATAGAAGAAATGACAGATCAGACATTATATAACGGTTGACAAATGCCTATTGTTGTGCAAGCCAATAAGAGAAAATAAACATCTTTGTCTTTTGTGTGGAGGGAACAGTGGGTTTCAAAGCCCTGCTAAATCATAAACAACAGACTGTGGATCAGAATGTTATCATGCACTCTACAAAACATAAATAGATTATTTGGAAACTGCTCATTATTTGGACAAGCAAGAACCAATGTTGTAATTAGCAAGTGCTTGAGATTGCCCACATGTTAATTTGATATTTTTATGAAGTTTACTACATCAGGGAGACTAGCAGAACTGCCAACCAGCCAGTGTTCAGAAGGTCAAACAACAAGATTCCCCTCCCCTCATGTAGTAGGGGCCATCATTGTCTGCAGTTTCAGACTTCCTTAAAAATGTATCTGCTCGGTTTCTGACAGAAGAATTAACAGAGAATTTTAAATTAAAACCATCTCAGACGGTATAAACCAAATGTAAACCGCCATTTTAACCAAGCCACTCTGAATTCTTTTAGGTTTCAGAGTAGCAGCCGTGTTAGTCTGTATTCGCAAAAAGAAAAGGAGTACTTGTGGCACCTTAGAGACTAACAAATTTATTAGAGCATAAGCTTTCGTGAGCTACAGCTCACTTCATCGGATGCATTTGGTGGAAAAACTTTTTGGTGGTTTTTGCAGAGTCCCTGCAGTGGTATGCAGTGGTATGCAGCTTACCAGTAGGCTCCAACTTTTTTCTTTTATTAACCTAAATCCACCCCCCCCGGGTGCCTCCACAGATGCTTGGATCTATATAGCAGGGAGCATAACCCCCACATGGGGGATCTCTGAAGGCAGTTCCATGAAAGAAGGAAGTTAAACTAAACCTTAGAAAACACAACCACCTGCGTTTATTAGCAGTTTCTCATCTAGAAACATTGGTGTAGCCAAATAGGATGATAGTTACTCAAGAGCTCATTTCGCATGAGGAATCAATACTTGAGCACCTGGTCATACACTTAAATTTTGTTTAATGCCACCTTCGTGTGTTATGTGAATTTTTATTTATTTGTAGAAATTGTACTGTAGCTCAGAAAACCCCGATTCAGTTCCAGTACCCGAAAACACCAAGTTGACCAAGCTGTATGATGCATGGGGCCTCCATGGAGACATAAATAATATGCAAGAGAAGCTGAGTCAGATCCAGTCACAGCCATCGCAAATGAGCCTACAAGGTGACTTAGAGGCCGCAAGTAGGACAAAGAAGAGGTACTGCTGCTGAAGGCTGCTAGGCATAGCTGAGAGCAAATGAAGCAAATAGCAAGCCATGCTGGGTTATCACTCCAAGTACAGATGTACAAAAGAGGCAGTGGATTTTAATGACCGGCAGTGTGCAGGGAAATGGATGACTCATGGGATGAGATAATGGGAGGTAGAACCAACCCAGATCTTTTAGCCATTGACCCAATAACCAAAGAGGTGTGGTGAGGGAAAACAGCAGCCGCAAGGATTACTGCACCACAAGGGAGCAGTGGTGATGGTGAAGTCACTCCACTACTGTCCAATGGTTGAGTATTTGTTTACACTTGAGTTTAACCTGAGTCAACTGATTAACTCTACAAACTCCTATATTTGTACATGCTAGATTGGTTTATCTTATAGCCAAGCCCAGAGTAAGCCACAAGTATCCAGGCTAGCACATACAAACATTGGCTAACAATGAGAGAAGAGTTAACCTAACTCTAGTGTAGACGAAACCTGAAAGGAAGAATTCCTTCCTGCCCCAGTGGTACCCACTCATGGCACTCTTTGAGGAGAAGGGGGGATTTGAGCCCAGGCACATTTATTTCGAGCTACTAGACTGTTAGTCAGGTCCGTGAGAGACCTTCCCTTTTCTTTCATCCTCTTTCATTTACTCACTGTCCTTCCTCTTGCTTCTCTTCTCTTTTCTTCCCCTCTCCTTCAACTTTCTTCCATTCACTATCTAGAGTGCCACCTCTAAAAGCCCTCGTTCAGCGTAGTGTTGGACAAACAGAAATCATCAGCAAGGACTAAAGCAACAAGAGAGGACTCCAGCAAGGGATAGTGGAAAATCTGAAGAAATATATGAACTAGGCAGGCAGTATGATGTATGGGATTGAGTACGGAAGTAGGAGCCAGACACTCCTGACTGGCTCTCTTTGTGATGCTGGGGAGTGTCCTTCTGCTCAGCCTTCCCTTCTGTACATTGGGGCTAATTCTACTTAGCTAACCAAAAGAGCTGTCGTGAAGTTCAGTTCACGTGTATTTGTTAAGTGCATTGAAGATGTGAGGCACTTGGGAATGCCAAGTACAATTACAATACATATATAGGTTTCAGAGTAGCAGCCGTGTTAGTCTGTATTCGCAAAAAGAAAAGGAGTACTTGTGGCACCTTAGAGACTAACAAATTTATTAGAGCATAAGCTTTCGTGAGCTACAGCTCAGCTCACGAAAGCTTATGCTCTAATAAATTTGTTAGTCTCTAAGGTGCCACAAGTACTCCTTTTCTTTTTGCGAATACATATATAGTAATTATTTCAAGAATTTTAAATTGCTCTTCACTTGAAAGGCCCCGTCACTAGTCATTACCCATGACTTGTAACACCACGATTTGAACATAAGAATGGCCATGCTGGCCAGATCAATGGTTCATCTAGCCCAGTATCCTGTCTTCTAATAGCGGTCGATGCCAGATACTTCAGAGGAAATGAACAGAACAGGGCAATTAGCGAGTGATCCATCCCATGTTGTCCAGTCCCAATTTCTGGCAGTCAATCTAACAAGAGCTGATATGCCTCAACTATGTCAGTAGAATGGGAAAATATATATGCATGAAATTGGTTAGAGTAAGGAACTGAACTGTCTGAGGAGGGTTCTAAAGCACGTGGATACTGCTTGTTAACAGGACGGCTCAGGGCTCATCATGCATTTTGGTTTCCTTTGTTGGCTAGAATGTACAACCCCCCAAGCTTAAAGAAGTTTTTCCCCTGGTTCTTTTTTAGGCTCTGTAACACCACTTCAAACACCAACAAAAAGAGAGCACCTGACAAACACGGTTCCATCAGCAAGCCTTATGGACAAAAAGCACCATCAGTGCCTCAATAGTCAAGGGATTTCCCCACACCCACCAGCTCTTAAGAGTTAAAAAATTCACAAAACAACTAAGTATTTGCAGTAGCGTGGAAACTAACAAAAGCAAAGCAAGATCTTGGAAAGAAAGATTAAAGACAGTCTTTATAAATTTAAGAATATGTGGTCTCCTTTGTAAATACCTTGCGTCTTACCCCATGAAATAAGTTTTTTGCGTACTTGTTGGTAAATATTAAACCTATTTGTATTTATAGCATCATTCTTGCTAACATTTTGGAAGCAACTGGTTTTTAAATAAATTAATAGAGTGAGTAGCCCAGACATTTTCTTCTGATGAAAAGAACCTTATTCTAGGAAGAGCAGTGGTTCCCATTAATTCCAGCTATACTGGGCAAATATTGGCTATCAGCCACTGACAGCAGTGGCAATCTTCGCAAACATTGGTGCTGCTGTCCATTGGCTCATTGCAGGAGCGTTTTATTAGGGCTTTCGTCTGATGGCTGATATTTGTGGAGGGCTTGGTATTTGAATAATCCTTTTGTGATAACGGAATGCCTGATTCTTTCTGGTCTGAGGTGGGGGTTGGTTGCTGGATTTGGCTGTACAGTAGGAGGTGAGTTTATAAAGAAGTGTTGAACATGCCTATGGCCTGGAATGGGCACCTTTTAATTTTTTTACAAGTGAAAATAAAATTCTGCCCTATGTTTTGCCAAGGCACCCAAGAGCAGCTGAGTCATTTTTACTCATCTCCTCTATATTTCATCTGAAGTGTGCCTGGGGCAGGTAATTTTTGCCTGTTGAATTCTCTCTATGAATATGGCTATCTAAGTTCCCCTGTGGCTATTTTCAGAACTTTTAAGTCACCCAGTTTGCAGCAGGCAGCTTAAATCATGACAATTTAGCTCCCCGTCTTTCCCTTTGCCTGTGGGGGTTGGGGCAAGTAGTTTGTGATGCAGAGGAGAGCTGTATTATTTTTAGGAGTTTCACTGTAGCATATAAGAGCCATGATATGCACATTTAAGGCTTGATCCGACCTCCATTGAAGTCAACAGGAGACGTCCCACTGACCTCACTGGGGATTGGATCAGAGGCTCAAACCTGATTCATTGGCCCAAGAACACCAAGGTCAGGCAAATTAAGCACATTCACACAGGAGCCCCTGTGAAATTTAAATAGAAATACGGTGGAAGAAATTTAGCCGGGGATGGAGGGGCAGCAAGTTAACTGATGTTAAAATTTGCCTTTTCTGGGCACCAGTCCCTTGATAGGTTTCACTATATAGAATAGCAGAAGAGCAATCATGTAATACAAGGATATAATTCCATCAAGGAGTCCAGTGGAATTATAAACAATTAGTGGGCAGAGGAAGTGGTTCTTTCCATAGAAGATGAAATTTCCCAGGATGACTGTTGAATATTTATTTTTCAGAAGACATTTATATTTCTAATTGAAGGTTTTGAGCTTTTCCATTTTATATACCACATAGCAGGTTTGCAACTGGATATAACCTCATCACAAATATCAAAAAATATTGTATGCCTGAAAACGTCAGACTTAAATAATGTTGACTGCAGTTAAAGTCTGCTCATCCACAAATTATTCTGCGAGATACCCAATGGACTTGGGGAGAGGGGGAGGTCTTGTTAATTAAAGGTGAGCCCACAAGCAAGGCTCTAAGGCCTACCAAAGTCAAGCATCTCATATAGATGCCTGGTGAGATGGTGCAGGGAAAGGGAGGAAGAAAAGAAAGCAAGTCCAAGGCTAGTATTCATTTCAGTTGAATCCAGTACATCCAATATAACTAGTCATTTCTGTGCCCAACCCGATATTCTGTATCCTAATGTCACTACTGCATCAATGGGAGTAACAAGGGGTGTGTGAAAGCTCCACCCCATAGGTCTAAAGGACGTATGCTGGCTTGTTATCTGAGCAGGTGAAATTATGAAAGGTAGAGGACAGAACCACCAACCAGGGAACAAACCTGTGCAGGTGATATTCAGAACAAGCAAGGATAGGAAACTAAATACTGAATGCATATGTCACTGCTGCTTTAGATGCATTCAGTATTTAGTTTCCTATCCTTGCTTGTTCTGATCAAAGCTATTGAAGCCTTTCTAGTTTGCAGCTAATCTCGCTAAAGGTAAATAATCAGTTAACTTGCTGCTTCCATCAAGGAGTCCAGTGGAATTATAAACAATTAGTGGGCAGAGGAAGTGGTTCTTTCCATAGAAGATGAAATTTCCCAGGATGACTGTTGAATATTTATTTTTCAGAAGAAATATAAATGTCTTCTGAAAAATAAATATTCAACAGTCATCCTGGGAAATTTCATCTTCTATGGAAAGAACCACTTCCTCTGCCCACTAATTGTTTATAATTCCACTGAAGACATTTATATTTCTAATTGAAGGTTTTGATCAGAACAAGCAAGGATAGGAAACTAAATACTGAATGCATGTAAAGCAGCAGTGATATCTGGTGGCTGACAAAAGTGTTGTGTGTATTCTCTTTGTAGATAAGGAGGGCTCACAGGCTGTCATCCCTACACCTTTTGTCATAACCCAAAAAATGGACTTGGGGAGAGGGGGAGGTCTTGTTAATTAAAGGTGAGCCCACAAGCAAGGCTCTAAGGCCTACCAAAGTCAAGCATCTCATATAGATGCCTGGTGAGGTGGATGAGCAGACTTTAACTGCAGTCAACATTATTTAAGTCTGACATTCAGGCATACATAATGTGAATCATAGTAAAAGAAATAAAGCTGCAGACAATGAAAGGAGGAATCATTTACCTTTAGCGAGATTAGCTGCAAACTAGAAAGGCTTCAATAGCTTTGATCAGAACAAGCAAGGACAGGAAACTAAATACTGAATGCATGTAAAGCAGCAGTGACATCTGGTGGCCAGCCAAGTTTTTCAAAGATTTGTATTCTCAACACATAACCACAAAACAGTCTCCATCTTAGTTAGATGTTCACATCTGTTGTGCATAGAGAACTTCCTGTCCCCCAGAAATTCTCTCTGGTTTTCTGGTCTCTCTGTTTTCTTTTAAAGTACATTTGGGTTACGACAAAAGGTGTAGAGATGACAGCCTGTGAGCCCTCCTTATCTACAAAGAGAATACACACAACACTTTTGTCAGCACTGCGCTGGGACTCGGTGTCATGGGCATTCTTAGGCACGAATAGCAAACTGCTTCTGTCCACCTCTCTCAGAGCTTCTTGGAGGTGGTTTCCCTCCTCTGAGGATCTCATCTTGGATCTGATCCCTGAGGGAAAAATACATGACCCACACTTCCCAAATGGGAGGTAGGAGTGGGAGGATCAGGTCTCAAGTTTACACCTAAATGTTTGGGAGTAACAAGGGGTGTGTGAAAGCTCCACCCCATAGGTCTAAAGGACGTATGCTGGCTTGTTATCTGAGCAGGTGAAATTATGAAAGGTAGAGGACAGAACCACCAACCAGGGAACAAACCTGTGCAGGTGATAAGTCAAGGGGTTTCTCTAGGGTGCTAATTAGCACCCTAGTTACACCCCTCTTTTAGGAGGAAGATGCAACAGACTGACAATATCCTGGACGAACCTTATGGAACTAGGGTAAACGTTACTGAATTAATTTGGATCCAGTGTATTAAAAATGCACTCATGCATGTGTTATTGTGGAATTGTATGCAACTTCTCTAGAAGACTGAGTAATGCAAACTCTAGAAAGCAGTAGGAGCTTCAAAGGACTTTTTGGAACAATACGAGTGACATGGATTTTCTAGAAAGTACTTGGGAGGACAAAAATGCAAATTATACCCTGCAAAGCCAGCCTTTTGACGCTACACCCTGGGGAGAGAAACCAATTGTTTACTAGGTTTCAGAGTAGCAGCCGTGTTAGTCTGTATTCGCAAAAAAGAAAAGGAGTACTTATGGCACCTTAGAGACTAACAAATTTATTTGAGCATAAGCTTTCGTGAGCTACAGCTGAGCTCACAAAAGCTTATGCTCAATTGTTTACTAATTACCTGCTCCTGGAAACTCTATATCAAAGATCCCCAAAGTGTGTAAAGGATGGACTAAACTTTTCATGAGTGTGCTAGTTCTGAGCCGAGGTTGTTATGAACTTGTGACCACAGAAGAGACCGCTTTGTGGGGTTCTGAACGACTGGACTGCTCCTGCCAGAGCCCAGGTTAGAGTCGGAGTGATCTCTGATAAGCTTATTAGCACACATATAGGTTCTTTTATTGTTTTTATCAGTAATGCTTTTACCTGAAGAAAATGAGCTTGCATGGAAAGAACTGTGTGGTAGCTTAACTGTGGGCAATTACAGCGTTACTGGTCTCTGAAGAGAAAGCAAGTAGGTCTGCTTAGGCACACGGTCATTGAAATCAACAGGAAATAGGCAGCTAGGTGCTTTCAAAAATTTTATCAGTTGCCTAACTGCATCTTTAGTCACCTAAATACCTTTAAAAATCCAGTCCTAAGATTTTGCAGTGTTCTTTTTAAAGCAATAGCATCCTCTCCTTCTGCAAGGGAAATGGAAGAGCAATTAGCCAGTTGGTATTAGGACTAGTCAGAAAGACTAAAGACTCCTTCCTGGGTCCACAAGGAGTCTGTTGAAATCTCCTTAAATTGTAAACTTTTACTGGCAGACTCTCTCTCTCTCTCTGGGGGTGTGTGTGTGTGTGTGTGTGTGTGTAGTGGTTAGCACATTATTATTACTGTTTTAGTAGGGTACTTGTAAATAGAAATAAAACCTTTTGGTGGCCTGAAAGTGCATCACTTATCTAAAAATAGTGAATGCCTATGAAACAGGAGTGAAACCATCAAATCCCCGTACTCCATATACAGTAATTCCCAAGATAAACGTAAGATTCCATGTTTTTTACTTTTCTAACTACTGCAGATTTGTCACAACAGCCTAATGTCAAAAGTCACTTCTAGTACTTAATACATAGCAAAGGACATCAAAAGACAATACAATGCAAGTTACTACCTATATTTGCATCCGATGAAGTGAGCTGTAGCTCACGAAAGCTTATGCTGAAATACATTTGTTAGTCTCTAAGGTGCCACAAGTACTCCTTTTCTTTTTACCTATACTTGCAGGCCCTTATATATATTACTTTTATAAAACTAATCAGCTAACTGGAAGCAGGTGAGTTGGTTTCATTTAGCCTTCTTTTTCCAGAAGCACTGACAGGCAAACAAGTAGATTCTACCTAAATGGTGAGTTTGTTCCTTTCAAAGCCAAAGTTAAACTGCATCGATGAATAGATGGAAAAGGTAAATTATGATCCCCACACAACTTGCTGTCCCTCTGCAGTCTGTGGATCTTTTAAACCTTATTTCATTTCAAAGATGTGGATATAGACAGATAAACACGAGGGGAGTGTGGTGTGTATCTAAGTATATTAAGTATTTCTAACAAAAAACATAACTAAGGCTGCAGTTAAGGCTTAAATAAGGCTGCCACATTATGTTTCTTTATAAAAAATAAATTTAAAAACCCCTCAAACTTTAATAGTGAAATGCGAGTTAGATTTGGTTGAAAAGTGCTAAGTCTAAGAGAGAACCAAACAAACCTCCCTTGCCACAACCACAATTAGAGTTTAAACTGATGAACAGAGTTAACGTTACACTTTTCAAAAGGAGATCAGGCCCTTAGTATCCTTTTCTTCTTTAAGTAGGAGGTGCACACGTTGGAATCCACAGAATATTCACACCTTTCCTCCCAAGAAAGGATGATAAGCATTACACTCATTTGTTGGTTGAAACTGTGCTGTAATGCACTCTTCAGCATCACAGAAGGGTACTGCATTTTTGTTCCATCAGTGGAACTTGCTGAAAAAGGTATGCAATCTGCAAGTTGACTATTCAATTCTACGGGTGCCTATGGGACAGAGGAGAAAAGAACAGGCTTTTTGGAGGGCACAATTGTAACTAAATTCAAGGCAAATACTCTGAATGCAGGAACACTATATTTATTAGGTCAATAATTCATTTTAGCAATACAATTACAGAATATCACAATGCTGGTTACAAACATACTCAGTATGGTTTGATGGTTACAAATAATGTTGGGCACTGCAGTTTGTGTGAAGTAGGATACGAAAGGTTATCGACAACAAATAGAATGGTGTTCAAAGTCTAATAATGCTCAAAATACGTTCCTATAAATTACTGTGGCATGTAAGTGGGGATTCTGGTTTCAAAGGTGGTCTTTGTTTTAGTATTTTGCTTTAAATAGTTCAAGCAACATCTTTTTAGAATGCTATTAAATTAAAATCCCCTGTAGTACAATAAAGTATAAAAATAGTACTGAACCTGGTAATAGTCAATAAAATGCACAGTTCATTCACATCGTAAGGTAAGAAATAAATGGTAAAGTTTTAGTTACCATGGCAACATTGTTTCCCATAAAGGAATATACATAAAAAGAAAGAGTTACACGTATGGTACCTGCGACAATTATTTAGTGATCCAACACTTAACTTGTGCACCACAAACCAAGTTTCTAGATATCTCTCTATATATTTATATAGTATATATTTTTCATCTTAAAATTTACTTTTGAAAAAAAAATTTGCACTTCAACAAATTCACTAAGGCCACTCATGCTATAGATACCTAGGAATGCAATGAAATATCGTTAACAAGACCCTAGAACACGCTTCTTGGTATCAGTGACGGGAAACCTATTTCACTGCCTAAAACACTCCTGAGATTTGGGGACAAAAGCATTACCAGTGATGTCAAATGTGTATATATAGTCCAGACCTCTGGATAAAATCCCGCCTCCTCCTTCCCACTACAAGAATCCCCAAAAGGCCAAGAAATGAGATGTGCAACCGGCCATGTGTGTCAAATATGGAAATCTCCACAGCAAACAGAATATTCAGACTTGCAATTAGCACTTGGCCAGCAACACTTTAAAAAAAAAGTTAACAATAAAATTGTAAGTACAATAAAGTTTCTGCACAGGCAACAGGGTTAGAAACTTTGTTTAGAGACCAATAGCAACATTTTGTCAACATATTCAATCATGTTTTAGGCACGAGGAGTTTTCCTTTTTTGTAACTCTACCAGTATGTGCGACTATAAAAAGGTAATTAAATAAAATGTGCGTTATTTTTGTACCATAAGCAGCAGCACAATGGCACCGTTAGCAAATTATAGACGGCAGCATTTTTTTAAATTTCATTTTTAAAGTTATGAAAAGAATGTTATTTTCCTAATAAGTTAGAATTCAACAACAAACAAACAAACAAAAAAAACTTACAAAAATTATTTAACACACACTTGTGTGCCAAAAAAAAAAAAAAAAGTTTAAACAATGGTATCTATACAATGAAGTAGTGAGTGCATGTAAAGATTTCTATGAAAGAGAAAGGCAGACACTTGTTGGTTGTAAGTAACATCACAAAATAAAGTGACCAGCCAACTGTTTGGAGCACAATACTTACTAGCTATTTTACTTCAAGTAAAAGAGGGATATGTGTTTAAACGTCTTATCGTGACTTTTTCCCCTTGCCCATCTTAAAGTAGCATGTGTTCCTCCCATTCCATAAAAAAACAACACTCCTCCTGAAGTTGGGAAAAAACATCCATTCTTACAGTTGACTGAGATGGTTTCTGGTTCTAAGAACAGTGGAACAAAGAATAGAGGAAACCCTGACATCACTTTCTTCCTTTTCTTTACAAATTGCAGTGTTTGCATAAAACAGAAGATGCAAATAAAACTGGTTCACAAAACCAAAGCCTACATTCAAACAAATGTTAGATGTTTAAATTTAAAACCAAAGCTGAGAAATTTGGAGCGAAGACTGAAATTCTGTCCTGGACACTCTTGTGTCAAGGTATTGCAGACTATTTAAAAAAAAAAAAAATTAAAAAAAAAATTACTTACCTGTAAATTTAGTTCTTTGGAAAAAGTATTTCACTGGATTCCCACTATTGGGTCTCCACTTCAAGCCTAAGATTATGCAGTACCTCCTCAAGGTCGTTGACCCTTTGGGGAACTCCAGTGCATTTTGCACAGACCAATTGCCAATGCATCAGCCCTGCCTAGTGTTTCATGGCTGGCTGATCAATGTACAAGTGGCAAAAAGTACTCCTAAATTGCAACCCCATACATAGAGCCACAGGAAAATTACATACCTTCTAAACCGGGTGAGAGAAAAGCATGAATAGACCTCCTTAATTATAAAGGTGAATGAAGGGCAATCTACAGATGTGGTATCTTTTTCAGATGAAGAATTATAGGGCAAGTCATTTTCTTTGACCATCTCTCACATACTAGATTCCCATTTATAGGAGCCTAGAGAACCAAAAATCTCTCTGCTTTTTAAACAAAGTGTCAAGAATACACTGCAACAGGTAGCAGCGGTAAGGAAAGTCAGGTAATGCGTCTAACACGACCAACTTTGCGTCAAACATAATAATCCAACAAACTGCACAAGAGGTTAAGACTTCTGTAATAACATGAAGGGGCAATTCAAGAGAGATCCTGAACAGAAAACTATAGGGGCCAGGAAAGTTTGAGGAACACTAGATGGGGAATAGGTTCTGCAACAAGGCAGCATAAGTCAAGATGCCAAGGTACAGCGCTTACAGCAGGCCATGTGGTTGTTTTGTAAGCCTCCTATACTAAGAAGTTTGCAGTTGCCAGCTGCAGCTGTTCTACTCTGCAAGTAATATGATTTGACATTCAGACCTGCTAGGTCATAGCTGTGAGATGCAACCAGATAGTCGGTTAGGGCCCAATTCAGCAATGTACTAAAATATTCAAATAGTTTTATTAAATTGAGAGTATTCATGAGCTTAAAGTCACGTTTCTCTAGGCCACATAGCCTGCTGGGAAAAGAAAAAAATTCTGGGTAACTTTTAGGGTTTCAAAGTCACTCTAGATAAAACCCCACCTGCTCTACAGAATATAGGAATTGCTTCAACAGCACATCCATCTGAGTGATCACATAATGCACCTGTTGCACTGGCTGAAACATAGCCAATGTGCGCTGGAAAGCAAAAAAGTTCTTGGTCAAAAAAGAATTGAAATGTTTTGTTAGGTGATTGGGAAAAAAAGACCTTTCTCTACAGAACCAAATTGTGCACTCCCAACCTCCCAGTTGCCAACCCCCTCAGGGGAAAAAAAAAAAAAAAAAAAAAAAAAAAAAAAAAAAGAACTGGTACTTTACAACACTAGAATCCTAGATATCAGGGTTGCAAGGGACCTCAGGAGGTCATCTAGTCCAACCCCCTGCTCAAAGTAGGTTCAATCCCCAATTTTTGCCCTGATCCCAAATGGCCCCCTCAAGGATTGAACTCACAACCCTGGGTTTAGCAGGCTAATGCTCAAACCACTGATCTATGCCTCCCCCCGCCCAAGAAGATACTATCCATGCTCCCTAAGAGTCTATAATCTAGATTTTAGGCTTGATGCGACAAGGGAAAACAAGAGTCCTTGAAGCAAAATTAAGTTAATCAGGGGAGGAGCAGGAATGACACTGGAACTGTGGCATTTTTTGAAAACTCTTGTTGACCATTGTTAGAAAAGAACTGATGATGGAACAATAAAGGAGCCTGAGAAAGTGGCAAAGGCGTGTTCATAGGACATCTCCCAGTATCTCAGAATAAAAACCAAAACCTTGAGAACTTGGGAGTTCCCTCTTAGTTACAAACGAGAGGCAGAGACCCAAGATTAGGAATCCAGAGCATATGGAATCTGCCGAGAATGTAGGATTACTTACTAGTTTGAGGCTTCTGGGTACGTCTGCAATACATAGATCACTAGTTTTGTTTTGGACAGAATTGTAAGCTTTTTTGCCTGAATTTCTGGAGGTTTAAAAAATAAAATAAAGGGAATTATTTTAAATAGGTTTAAAGTGACTTTATTTAAAAAGTTTAAAAATATGAGAACAAGCTCTCGTAACAATGTATTAATTTTAATGCATATTATTTACTTGATAGTCTATAATTATTCCTAAAGTGTAAACAAATATTTAGGGACCTATATATTTATTTAATTGCAATTTATCTTGCAAATGTGTTTGGGAACATTTTAAAAAGTGACATTTTCACTTGAACAAAAATTACTATGGAGAATCTAATACAGTTTCAGATTACATTAAAAGCTATTGAAGTCTTAATGCTACCAGTTATTCTACTGGTGTGCATATGCCATCCCTTATTTTTAATGAAAGAATCACAACTACACTAGCGCTAAAACCACATTTCCAAATTAAGTAACTTATTTTTTAACTTGGTGTTACTCCCCCTCAAAAATACTTGAAGGCACTGGTTTATGAACTATTGGCCTGCAACTTTTCAGTTTAAAACCGAAGCCATTATTAAAATTATAGGAGTTCAAAGAAGTGTCTGAAATCACTAACTTCTATTTTGTTTTTTGTATACCACACTCTTATAATCTGAAGACAAAAAAACTTCATAACAAAATAAAATTCACTCCAAGTACTGTAGTTGTTTGCCATGCTTCAACCTGGACTGAATTTTCACAGCCAAATTATAAACCCCTGAAAATAGGGGGGAAAAACTGACAGACCCTTAACTATAGAGGCACTGTTTGTGCCACTATAATAAGAATTGAGGTAAAAGCAATGACTTATTTCTAGTTTGCTATGCTATGTAGATTTTTCAAAAATTTTGATTACCTCAACATTAAAACAGACTTGGTTCAATTAAAGCAAAACAAAATAACAAAAAACGTAAAACAAAAATTAAGACAAGCTAGTGAGAGAGGCATTGTTAAGGGATCTTTACATCTGACTGAAGCTTTTTAAATTAACATAGAAGAATCAGTTTCTGGTTGTACTATTGTTTAATGTAGAAATGAGCATCACAAAAAAGACCTGTTGTGCTTTTTTGGCATTTCCCACTGACCCTTGCGAACTGTACAATAAGTTGTGATCTTCACAAACATAAAATTGAACTGGATTGTAATACAAAACTATTAGTCAGTATAAACCAGTTACTGCCTCAATTATTAGAGTAAGCCCATTTAAAAAAGAAAAGAATGGCTGCAGCAAACAGTTAAGCATTTTTAGTTTTTGCTTATGGCATTGACATTTTAATATCTGTAGAAGCTTACTAGTTGAAAACATGCCATTGCAACTGCTAAAAAATGTTCAATTCCTAGTTTTGTATCTATCACATGAATATATTTTTGTATTATCACTGATCGTACATCTAAATGAAATAATTCTACTGTAAAAGTGAATGCAGGGCAGGAATATTAAATTAAAGCCACTGGTCCAAAGACTTTCCTAGACAGGCTGGTCCACTTTTGATTCTCCTGGTCCTTTCATGGAAAATTATTATAGCTCTTGTACTGTACCAAAGGAAATTTGGATTGCTGGTCTACTGGATCTTCTATCACTTACAGATGAATGCTGGTCCAATTCAGATGACTAAAAACAACACATGGCGGTTACTTCCATAACAAACTAGTGTGGTTTACAACACATTTCTTTCTGGAGTTGTTCTTTGCCACTTTTCTTCATAAGGCAGCAAACAAAGCTAGGGCATTTCCTCTTTTGTTAATATTTATCATTAGCTCTGCTACAATGCATAAAGTATAAACACTTTTTTCCATTTCTGACAATAGAGTATTTATTACTTCTACTTGTTGGAAGAATTTTCTTGCTGAAACCTTCCTTTCATAATAAGGATGCAACTCTTTTAACTCTTAAACAGTTTTATTTAAGTTTATTTGCAGATTTCCTGCAAAGTAGCTTCTTTTGCAAAAGAAGGGGGAGGGGGATCCTGGTGTTTGGTATTCAAATTCAATAAGCCAAACTAAACATGCCATACACATGCTGATAAGAACTTAACTCATATTCATCTGTATGGGCATTCTTCAATGGACTGGACCAGTGTTTCAATGCAAATTCCAGCCCCCAGAAAACTACATGGTTTAGATTTCACAGTATGACTTTCCCTTGTAATCTGGGGGAAAAAACTTAATTGGTTAATCGACCAAGTTCTCTAGCTATTTTGTCCATCAATGTTCTGAGACATCAGAAAAGACTGGACTACTTCTTCAGTGGATTGAGGGCTGGTGCTTACATCCTCCAGAGCATCTGTAACTGAGAACTGCCGATCCCGCAACCGGTTCCAACTGGCCAAAATATTGTGATATTCAAATACTTTCTCATAATTGCCAGTGGAATTGTACAGTTTAATGAGACCTCTGTAATCATATTCTAGTCCACTGTAACCTTCGCCAAAAAGCTTCTTTCCTAAAGAAATCCAAAAGAAAACAAAATTGAAGAACACGATAATTTAACCATGCTTAATTCTTCATCTCTCTGGCCATTTTGCCTATGATAATATGAACCGCATATTCATTATCTTTTAGTTAGCAGGAGTAAAATTTAGTACTTAATAAAAGGAGTGCAATGCGTATGTTTCCCTGTGACTACTCCCCAATGCATTTCAATCCTTTTACTTTAATACCCTACTTAATTCCTGGGGCAATCTCAACCAGATTTCAACTGTGATTATAACCCAACATAAAAAAGGGGGGGGTGGGGAGGGGAAAAAAGGAGAGAGAGAGAGAGTGTGAGTGAGTGAAGTGTCTCATGCCATTTATCCACCTTGTCTCACTCCAATGAATTCTGAGCACTAACTGAACTACCTTATAAGACTGTGCTAAATCTGACATGAATTGAATGTTTCCTTGGGCAAAATGCACTGCAAGTGATAGATGAGCCAGGGAAGGGGAGGCAAGTCTCATCATAAAAGGGCTGCTGCACATATTGGTTTTCCATTTCTTTGAAGCTCTGACTGTAATTCTTGCTTCAAACCATGATTAAAATGAGCCTCTAGGTAACAGTCCAAAAAGTTAAACTCCAAGATAATTAATTGGACTTTCTAAAACAGTCACTTTCCTAAACGTTTCAAGCATCAATTAGTTTAAAAGTTACTGTTTTGTAGCTATTGTTGACTGGGTTCTCATGGAACACTAAAATATATTGTTTGCAGTTCAAGGTTAAGCATCATAGTTAGATTGAATCCACATATCGGTTATGCAAATGTATTGTATCAACATTCCTTTATTCATTTATACTTTTATTAACAAAGAGGCCTTTGTTTTACTCTATCATTGCTCAGTACAGTAATTTGTTCTAAAAATTACACACCAATTGCTATTGATCTCAGATAAAGCTTTTCTGCATTTCCATGTTGATTCATGTCATAGTTATAGAGAGAAGCTAGATGTCCCACAGATAGGGCGACTTCATAATCTTCTTGACCAAGAAGCTGCTCCTTAATCTGAATTGCTTTGATGTGCATTTCTTCTGCTTCCTGAAAGATCCAAAACCACATAAATAAGCCATGACAGACATTACCCCCGCCCACAAAAACAAAAGACAAGGATTCCAATACATCAGACATAAAAAGCAGTGGTATAAGTGACAGCTAATCTAGAGGATTCCATTACACTTATTCTACAAAAGGCTTGAAATGCAGTGGAGTCTGCAAAGGACTGTTAATCAGGATCTCCAGGCTCTGACACTGACTTGCTGTGTAAGAAAGTAGTTTTTGTTAATATCTGTACAATCCTTTGGAGAGGTGAAGCACTAAGTATTAGGACATTTTTCCATCTATGAAGGTAACACCCATGGGTACAGTCAGGTTAAAACAATCAGAAGAACACTAATATTACAATGGAATTGATAAATTGTGCTGTCTTTAGAGCTACTTCTGTAATAGCTAGGATTTGTTTGTTTTTTAATTGAGAAATTTAATAGCCATCTGGTCTTACCTTAAATTTTCTCATTGACTGATAAAGTCTGCCCAGGTTGCCATAGTGTTTTGCTGTTTGTACGTTGAATTCCCCAAAGGCTTTTTTAGCTAACTGGAGTGAAGACAGGTGCAAATCGTGAGCTTCTTGAAGTAACCTCTGCTCAGTTTCCTTATTGTGACAGTCAATAGCAATCTCCTCCAGGATAAGTGCTGAATATGGAGGAGAAAAAAAAAAATCATGTTCATGTGTTCTAGATGCATAGGGATATCAGCAATAGAAAGAATCCCATAAGGTTATATTCACAAATCACCACCACATACAACTGAAGAGACTTTCAATCAGGTTTTGTGTTTCCTGTTAATTGTTTCCCATTAAGACATATATGTTGCATTTTGTATCTGTTAGCTTTTCAAGTCCATGTGAAACTTAGCTAGAGGATTTATATTTTCAGTAATTTTTACAAGGGCTTATTTATACTTTACAAATATATCTTTGTGCTATAGACAGCATTTGAAATTAGTTTTGACAGGGGAGGCTAAAACCTAATACTTCAAAGCAAAACTGCGTGGGAAGAAAAAAAAGTAGTTTAGGCGTTATAAGGAATACTGTATACAAAGACTCTTGTTTCCAGCAGTTCTTCAGTTATGGAAACCCCAGCAAATTAAGACTCTTCATAGGATTTGGGCCCATACCATTAAGCCAGTTCACACAAGCGTCAGAGAGGACAGAAAAACTGGAATGGAGAGAGGAAGGCAATGACTACAGGAAAGCACTACTAGAACTTATACCACTGTAGAACTAGTTGGTTTCTTTTATTACCTAAGAGTTGTGCAATGCAACTTTCTGATAATGTTCTCGATCCCTTCAAAGGCCGTACGTCAGGCTAACCTATTCCTTAAGCCTCAGGCACAGCTTTCTACTAAGCCCATCAATGCCACTACCTGGTCAGACAGAAAGGGATACTAGACAAAAGAAAGAGGCATTTTCTCCCCATCCCCTCTGACTGTGAGAGATTCATCTGCAGTGCTCCCCACTCAGGAACTGAAGTCTGTTTTTTTGGTTTAAAAAGAAAGCACTTAAGAGAGAAGTACCCCATCCAATAAGACAGTATATTTTCAGGTTCAAAACTTCTGCAGCCAGGAGACTATTTCATATATTTGCTAGGAAAAACAGCAACAGCCTCTCACATTGTGCATATATTCCAAGCTCCTCTTGGACTCCTGACATTCATCTTTTCGATTTTCACTCTTACATCCCTACCTCCCAGATTGTGCATCACTTCCTAAGACACAGAAACTCCTGTGGATACCTTCATTCTAACCTCTCATGCCTTCCCTTCAGCAACTACAGGGGTTGGTTACACTGAATAATAAGACGACAATATTAAGGAGAAGCATTAAAATAAATTCATTTTAATGCTATTGTCACAACCGTAGGTAACATCTTCCATATTACTGATGAAGTTTATTTTGTCTCCCTGACTGTAAGACGTAACATTTATTAGTACAGAATCTCTTCTAATCACTTGAAGTTGCCACACAGTTCTAAATTTTTCCTGATCACTTCGCAGTTTGGTTCTGTCTCCCCATGTATTTGCTTCCATCTGCAAATCTGATCACAGTTGCATTTACAACAAAAAAATCTGGTAAAGTGATGAAGGAGCTGTGCAAAATGCAGAGAAGAACGTGCTTTTTTTGCTTGAGTTAGTCAGAAGAAGCCTCTAGAAATCAAATGAGAGCTCTGAACTGGGCTGCACCTACTAAGAACCAGAACCATCACTGCTTGAAGACTGACAGTCACCATGTGACAAAAATTGCTCTGGAGACCAACTGAAGTACTTGTACACCACCAGTCGTATGCATACCACAGTTTGAGAACCACTGCGCTAAAACTAAACATTTGTTTCTAAAAAGAAATATGAAACACTGCTAGGTGATGGAGGACAAGGCCTCCACAGCACTGTCAGGCCAGACAGACAGACATGTCAAACCTCAAATTCAGATCACGCACATGGCAGAACATTGGACAACCTCTATACAACCTGGCTAACCCATCAGATAATTCCCTTTAAATCCACATAGAATTTGGCAATGAATTGATGTAGAATTCTAGGAAAGCTATGAGTGTATAAAACAATGGTGAAAATTTAAGAAAAATTACCTGCATCTTTACTTTCTAGGAAAGGCTCTTTAAGGTACAGTTTTTATTACCAGACCAATTAATAGAATTGTTACTCGGTAGTGGGGGGGAATATCAGTGTTACACTACCTCTATAGGACAACAGAAATAAAATGCAATTCAATAACTGACGTCCACCAATAAGGCATTAAACAAACAATGCTCCAGTACTGTAACTAAACGGGCTACCTTTAACTCTCTTGGAAGAGGCCAAGAGAAGATGATCTTCAGGAAGAATGTGAGTGATAATGCCAATAGCACGTTCAGCATGGAATCTGAAACAAAGTTCAAATACATACATTTTTGAATTAATTCTCTTATTCTCTAAAGTTTACTGGTCAAATCACCAAATAAAAAGAGATCTATAAAGTACGTGGACCCAATTTATACATTATAAGAATTAGAGATATTTAATTGGTTTCAAGAAACCCATTTGCAAACTATTTATAAAGTACATTTCTTCCCATTTACTGCACTAAATTAGGGACCAACATTTTCTCACTGCTTAAAACAACCACAGTACTCACAGTGCATTGTCAAATTTTCCAGAACTATACTGGTGAACGTAAGAAGAATAAGCCAAGTCTTCATGAGCTGTAGCTACATGGATGTTTTTACCTCCAAACACTGACTGTCGGATATCAAGAGCTGTCTGAAAGAGTCACAAGAAAAGCCCCTTACATTGTGAACATTTCCTGAATTTCTATCATGTTTCTAAATCTAAAGAACGACTAGCTCTCTGCAGAAGATGTCATTCTTACTGTGGCTTGGAAGTTTATAATTAAAGTGGGAATTCAATCTGTCTCTGTAAAAGTAAGGATACCTGAAAGACTAAATATAAAATGCTTATCTGAAAGTATAATTCAAGCTTCCAAGACAGGATAATTACATAAAGCTCTTTACAAACAGACACCCAAAGAATTTTACTCTCTCTTTTTGTTAGGGTAATATAGTAAATGCACCTGCGAGGTTAATTTGTTTATTTTTAAGGAAAAAAAATAAAGTGACTTTCTAGAAATTAACAAGTACTTCTACAACAGAAAAACTTCAACATACTCCACTTCAAGAACACTGTGCTAACTTGTCTTAAATTATTGGGTTTAGTTTTTCACCAGATAACGCTAAACTGAAATAAATCACTCAAACCAAAATATGCGCAAATGCACGTTACTTTACCTTTTAATATAGACATGAGCTAAGAAAGTTTGTGACTTGATTTACTTGAGAAGCAAATAAATGACCAATACCAAAAAATGCTATATATGAATATGATCTTACCTATTTGACTAGTGACTTTTAGTTCAAAATATTAGCAAGTCAGAAAAAAGGGGTGCATGCACGTACGTGTGTGTGTAATATATACATACATTCCTACTGCAAAAAGCAAACACTTCAAAATTGGAAAAAAAAAAAATCTAAGAACTACAAGTTTCTGAAGTTATTTAAAAACAAAAACCTAAAAACAAAACCAAATCACTAAATTCTCAGCTACCCTAGACAGCTGTTACATGAGCACAAACGGAAATACTTGAATGTCTATCAACATTAAAAAAAAGACATAGGACACTGAAACTTACCTGATAAATTGCAACAGACTGGCATATGTTATCTACGTTGAGCAAGTAAAATCCATAGTCTAATAGAGTGTCTGAATATTTTGGGTGTTTGGCTCCAAAATGCTCCCTTGGAAAGATAAAAATGTTAACAAGTGGCAGTAATGGAGGATAGTTTGAGATGGTATTTTCAATAGTGTTACTTACCGTGCTAGATATACTGCATGTTTTATTAACTGTTCAGCTTTCTTAAATTCACGTTTTACAACACAAGCCTAAAAAAAAGACAGGAAATAAAGTTTACATGAGACCGTATTTTCAAAGCATGTCTGTTCTAGATATTAACTTATTCACCTATTAGTACCTTCAGTTTCAAAATATTCACCATGATTAAGGCTAAGATTGTGTCACTGATATTTTTAGTAAAAGTCATGGACAGGTCACGGGAAAAAAAATAAATATTCATGGAAGCCATGACCTGTCCCTAACTTTTACTAAAAATATCCGACAAAATGGGGATCTGCGGATCCCACAATACTTCAAGTGTGGCAGCTGTAGGGACTAGGAGCTGCCTGTAGCAGCTGGGGGCTGCATGATACCCTGCCACCTGGAGCTCTGGGCATCCCGAGCTGCCCACAGGAGGCTGGGAGCTCAGGGGGTTCCTCCGCAACAGCCCGGAGCTTCCCGCCATCCCTGGCAACCAGGAGCTGGAGGGTTCCCCCACTGTACCGCTGTCGGGAGCTTCGGGGGCTCCCAGAGGTGGTGGGAGTACCCCACAGCTTTCTGTCCCAGCGGGCAGCAGAGGACTCTGCAGCTCCCAACCACCGCAGGCTGAAGTCACGGATTCCATGACTTCCACAACTAAATTGCAGCCGTAACCATGATTTCTTGAATTCACTTCAGAATTCTTTAGTAAATCTTCCCAGACACTACTTGCAATTATTTACAGGTAAACAAAAAGAGGAAGAAGAGAATATGGACACAGGAGGATTCTGTGCCCCCAGCTTGTGAGTGGCATAACAGCAACTGGGTGGGCAGGCAGACTGTGTTGCCATGTATGCCCACAATTTGCAGCACAAGGAGGCATAGCGTGCAGCTGCAGAACAACGGACACTGCTATTGAAGAATTTCTGGTCCCCGACGCACAACGCACGCAGTGAATACCCTCAGGAATCAGCACTAGAAAAAAGATAGAGGAGCAAGCAAACTTTCTACATCATCCATTCACTGGTGGTGCTCGAGTGTGGTGTGCACTAAGTGTCCGTGTGGACCTTACTGATGTGTACTGCTGACTAGGTAACTTTTAATGCACCTCAGGACTAAATAAATTACACACCAGCATGCCACACAGTAGATGTGTACACAGCCTGGCCTGTAGATAATATTGTTTCTTAAAACAGCTATAACTCAGTTTTTCATAGCAGGAAGGTTAAAGTATCATTTTAAATGATGTGCCAAGTCTTCACTGATCCAAAATTCAAGTAGTTGGTTTTAGGCACTAAACAGAAGTTGGCAAAGGAACTGGGCAAACAAGATACTGTGCCACTGAACTGGAACAGGTTATCCAAGTGTTCTATATGCTTTAAAATATGTTAAATTAACATAAGATTGCCTTATTAGATCTCATTTGTAACTATGCTACTAATCTGAATATTAAATTCACCTTTGAAGCCTGTCTTAAGACATCCACCACTACTTTTACTGGCAAGCCAACTTTGATCTCCTTCATAGCTTCTATACACCACTTGTAAGCCTGCGGAATAAAAAGATACCAATATAATAAACTTTGAACTCAACTGTGCTGAAACATTAAGGAAATATAACTTGACCTTATAATAAAAAAGACTGACTTTTTATAGCACCTTTTGATTTAGGAATTAAATTGCTTTAAAGCTATTACTTAAGCCTGAATTCCAGAATATTTCTCGTTTTACAGCCAGGAGGGGGGTGGGGGGAAGAAAAGAGGGATTAAATGATTTCCTTGAATTCATATAAGGAGTCAGTTTCGGAGTCAGGAAGAGGACTCAGGACCCCTGGGAGACTGTACAGTCCTGTACACTGTATCATGGCCCTGTACTGTTTTCTAACTAGACATTCTTTATAGCAGGAAAAGGAGCAAACACATACATGTTTGGTTCTACCTAGAAAGCACAACTACAAACGTTTACTTACTTATACTTGGATAAATTTATTCAGAGATTAATTCTTAAAGCGTTTTCTAATATTTCTGCTCGAAAAATCTTAGATAAGCCTCATTTAAATTTTTAACTTTCTAGATAATGTTATTCTGCAGAAACATTACAAAGCAATACCTTGTTCAGGCAAGAGGAAAATGGTAATTTTTTTTATTGTTACGTCATGTTTACAATACACAATATTAGGACTTTCTGGTCAGGTTTAAAATTTTTAGGAACTGAAAGCAGCCACAGGTTAATACAGTTTTACTGAAATCAGATTCACAAAATGGCTGCAACGAAATACGCTGTTTGGCTATTCTCATCCATAAGCTCACGGCATTTTTTTTGCAATATACAGCAGAACCGCAGAGATATGAACACCTTGGGAATGGATGTTGTTCATAACTCGGAAACGATCGTCGCTCTGAACAGAACATTGTGGTGGTTCTTTCAAAAGTTCACAACTGAACATCGACTTAATACAGCTTCGAAACTTTACTACGCAGAAGCAAAATGCTGCTTTCCCTTTATTTTTAAGTTGTTTACGTTTAACACAGTACTGTGCTGTATTTGCTTTTTTGTCTTTGCTGCTGCCTGATTGCGTCCTTCCGGTTCCAAATGAGGTGTGTGGTTGACTGGTCAGTTCATAACTCTGAGGTTCTACTGTAGTTATTTGTATAATTATTGTGAAATATGTACCACAAGAAATTACAGGCAAATGTACATTTGGCTATAAAGATACCAGATATACACAAGTATTAGAATAGCTTTTAAGAAAATGAGGAAGAGAAAAAAAAATTTAAAATGTCCTCAAATATAAAAATACATATTTCAGGAGTTTCTTCATTACGTTTATGTATTTCTTAAAGCCAAGTCACTTTCATTATTTGGAACAACCACTTTTTAAATTGTATAAAACAGCATGATAGTTTTCTGTACGTTACCAGTAATTCCAGGTTTGTAGTTCAGGCAAGACTTTGATAAAACAATACAAGTTTTACTTTACCAACTAAAGTGACATTATTCCCCTTGTGGTTCATGTTAATTGATAAAAATAAAGTGTACCATCTAATCTAATGTGTATCAGTGCCCACCGCCATACCAAGCACTGTTCTAACAGTCTATTGCAAATAGCAAAGGAAATACAAAAAAAAAAACAAAAAACTCAGTAAACAAAAGATTTGTCTGTTAATCTCTCTCTCTCTCTCTCTCTCTCTCTCTCCCATGCACACACACCCTTGTTTGTTCAGAAGTGTGTGTCAGAAAACCAGCCCAGACTACCCACAGAGTCAGTGACGACGGGGAATCTTATCAGAGTTAATGAGAACTCCCCTAAAGAAAAAAACACCACCACTCACCTCATCATAGTGGCTCTTTGCAAAGAGCAGTGCACACAACTCCCCATAAAGTGCTGCTTTGTTTGCCTTTTGACCATGTTTTGCAAGTTTATCCATATAAGACTGAGCTTGTTTGAATGTTTCTTCTCCCAAGTGGTATTTGCAGTTGCCATTTCGAACATGCAGCAATCTGAGGAAAATATATTAAAGTGGTCTTGCAACAGTTTATACTATTTCTAAATAGTTTTCCATAATTAATTTCAATTCAGTACAGCAGTATCAAAGATCTGTAATCTGATATCCTAATTATACCAGGGTTGAGCTATTGTCACCTTACAAAATTATGCTTGCTTTGAATCCAGTACTGCCGAAGAAATATAAGATAGTGTTCGAACAGTAGTGCTCTGCAGTGCCATATTTTCTGTTGACTCTTACAAAACAATTTTTACTGTTCGTACGTCTTAGATATATCAACAAATGGTTCAGACATTTTAAAAACATTCATACAATTGGGCTTTTTTTGGTAACCTTAATAAAATCCATTCTGCACTACACTTATACAACTATCTCCAATATCACAGTTCTGTGTTGAAGTAAAAACTATTTGTTAATTTTTTTTTTTGCCTCTCCACATCCGAAACCTCTCCATTCTCTCTACAAATGTTTAAAATAAGGATTGGATACAGCACTGTAACTCTCAAACATACACATGGAAGTTATTCTCCCAGAGGCTTACATCACATCCCTCACACATGTGAAACCATATTTATTTGAAAGATAAATTCCCTGTTTGGAAAGGCAGGAATGACAATGTTGTTTGGTCTTGATCTAAGCTCTGTGTCAAACATGCCTACAATAGCACACTGCTGCCTTTGAGTGCATATTATAGTAGTGATAATAATCTTCACTATACTGGAAGAAGTCTCTTCTCGCTCAAATATATAAAAGAATAACTTATCCTTAATTGCTATGATCATAGTCGCTCTAGAAATACATTAGCAAAGTAGATAATGCTTTGTATTCCAAATATTAAGTGTTAAACATGGGGAAATAGTTTTACTTTGTGTAATGACACATCCACTCCCAATCTTTATTCAAGCCTAATGTAATGGTGTCCAGTTTGAAAATTAATTCCAATTCAGCAGTCTCTGGTTGGAGTCTATTTCTGAAGTTTTTTGTTGAAGAATTGCAACTTTTAGGTCTGTAATTGAGTGACCAGAGAGATTGAAGTGTTCTCCGACTGGTTTTTGAATGTTATAATTCCTGACATCTGATTTGTGTCCATTTATTCTTTTATGTAGAGACTGTCCAGTTTGACCAATGTACATGGCAGGGGGGCATTGCTGGCACATGATGGCATACATGACATTGGTAGGTGTGCCGGTGAACGAGCCTCTGATAGTGTGGCTGATGCGATTAGGTCCTATGATGGTGTCCCCTGAATAGATATGTGGACACAGTTGGCAATGGGCTTTGTTGCAAGGATAGGTCCCTGGGTTAGTGGTTCTGTTGTGTGGTGTGTGGTTGTTGGTGAGTATTTGCTTCAGGTTGGGGGGCTGTTAGTAAGCAAGGACTGGCCTTTACATTGTACCCAAATGTGAAATAGTTATGGGTGAGGACAAAGTCACAAAGTTAAGCCACCAGGTTAGCCGTGACAGCATCGGGGATACTGTTCCTGACGGCTTGTAGTCCATCTTTGTGTGGAATGTTGGTATAGAGGCTTCTACATCCATAGTGGCTAGGATGGTGTTTTCAGGAAGATCACTGGTGGACTGTAGTTTCCTCAGAAAGTCAGTGGTGTCTTGAAGATAGCTAGGAATGCTGGTAGCATAGGGCCTGAGGAGGGAGTCTACATAGCCAGACAATCCTGCTGTCAGGGTTCCAGTGCCTGAGATGATGGGGCGTCCAGGATTTCCAGGTTTATGGATCTTGGGTAGCAGATAGTATCAGAAGGGTAGTCGTGTTAGTCTGGATCTGTAAAAGCGGTAAAGAGTCCTGTGGCACCTTATAGACTAACAGACATACTGGAGTATAAGTTTTCGTGGGTGAATACCCGCTTCGTTGGTTGCATGTAGTCGAAATTTCCAGAGGCGGGTATAAATATGCAAGCAAGAATCAGGCTAGAGATAATGAGGTTAGTTCAATCAGGGAGGATGAATAAAACAAAAGATGTGAATTAAAAAATTTATTTTGGGTGCTTGTCTACCAGTAGATATTTATTTCAGAATGAAAGCGACTAGAGACAAATTTAGTTACAGTAAACCAAACTCAAAACAGAAGATGTAGAACTCCTAGAAATTATGCATATTAACTCTGCTTAATTTAAAACAGTAACCTCCTATATTCGTATAGTACTTTTAAACGAGCTCGAGTGTTTGCATAAGATATGTGAAACTACTCATTTTTTTACATCTCCCAGCTCTCCTCATCAGAACTTCAGTGTCCGTAAGCACTAAAATTAAGCTATTTGCAGTGTCATTCTAAAACCTGTCTCTTGATCAAAGAAAAGGTATTACCTCACCCACCTTAGTCTCTTTAAGACTGAGTTACTCTGTTACAAAGGCATAGAAAAACATTTATTAAATTTAACATTTAGTTTAGGAAAAATCAAAGTTCAGATAAAATAAAATAAAACTTTCATCTGAAATCCTGAAGGCAGGTGAATTTAGCAAGAAAACTAAGCAGATACTCAAAATATCATCATAATGTTGCATTGCATTTACAGAAGAAATATATGTATACAATTCCTACTGTAAGCAACAATGAACTATAATCAATTATTAGAACAAGGAAGAAAATGCAACTTTGCACCACTGAATCAGCACATTAGATTAACAGTCAACAACAGACTGCTGCAGGAAGGACACTGCAGTGACATAGTCCTCAATCTGGCAACGTCACCTTATGCATCAGCAAGGCACAAAGCCAGCTAAAGGAAAAATAAAAAGCTGTTATCCAAAATGAGATGGGAATCTTACAGGCCAATAATTTCAGCTGATCCAGTGTTAGAATGTTGTTACCACATGTACCATGCAATCTAATCAGATGTGAGTAGTTGCTCAGATAAACATAATTAAGGAATATGATGCACAAATAACAAAGTCAATTAATTCTGAAAAGTTACTGGGGTTGTGCGCGCATAAGATGCAGCAAGGCATGGTGTTCCAAGAAGTTAAAAGTTCCTGTTCTGGTATGTCATCATCTGTAAGCCACTATAGGACAAGAAAAAACTTTAAATCTGGAGTCACATGATCTGCTGTGGTGAGTCAACTTCTGTTAGTACATCTAAACCAGTGTCTGGCCACAAGCAATAACCAATAATCTGGAGGCTTCAGTCAAAGGTAATAAATCCTTTTAATATACCAGCTGGGTTTTGTAATTTGATCTAATTGTGTGCGTGTGTAAATCCCTACCAAAAGCCTGGGATTTTAGAAGATCAAGTACAGAACTAGAATAAGATGCCTTAGGACATTTGAGAGTACCTCCAAAGCTTATACTAGTGATCTTTTGAATGTCTGGCTTACTAGCCTTTTGAGAATAGTCTAAAAATATTATTTTGTCAAATAAAATCAAAGAAAAACATTACCTGTGCATGCACAGACCCCTTTTTTGGACATTTAGACAACAGTAAGTACTAGCAGATAAAAGTGAAATAGTTACAGCAATTTGAAGAGTTAGCAGAAGATTGAACCAAAGAAGAGGAAATGGGAGGTCCAGACCAACTGGCTATACTACGTAGTTTAGCATACAATATATATGCTCCTTTTGGTTTGTTTCCGTGCAGGTGAGAGAGGAAGCAAGTGTGTGTCATAGCAATAAATAAATTATGTTTTCTGTTTGTTGTTCATACTAATTTACTAATTTACTGCAGCCAGTGCCAATAGTTCTAATACATTTGGTAAGCAAACTCCACACACTACTTCAAGACCATATTTCTTGAATATTTTTAAACTTTGTTATTTATAATATCCTGTGTAAAAAGCCCAAACTTGAAAACCAGTTCCAATGGGACTTGTTATACTTTATTTAGATACCCTTTTTGTTCCTTACTTAGGTGCGTAGGCTTAAGTTCCTCAGTTTTAGCTACATTTTTCAGCTTTAATCTTTCTCAGAAACTTCATTTGAGCTGTTGTCCCGAAACAGGCATCGCTGGCTGTCCTAGATAACAGACCAGCAGTCTAGATGTTTTCTGTCACAAAACCATGTTCAGCTGCTAACCCTCTGGCTGAGTAATGAGGCAAATAGCTGGAAAAATATGGAGCTGAGAGCCTTCAACCTCAGCGCAACAGAATAATCTCCCTCAGTATATGTCAGAGCTTCAAAATAAATAAATAACCAACACCAGAATTAGAGGAAGTATCACTGTAAGATGCATGCACAAACTAGAAACAGGAATCTGACCATCAATATGCCCATCTCAGTGAGTAAATATATTTTTATTGCCTCTTTTCCTTTGCTCCCCACACCCACATGTCTATCTCCCTAACTTGTGGCATGTTTGCATTGTTTGCTCTTTAAGGTGGTGACTACATTTGTACTTATTAACTTGCCTATGACATTTCTAGATGCTTAAAAAATAAACAAGTAATAGTTTTCCCCAAGACACTAGTGAGGAGTTCAGAGCATCTTTCTATTTTAATGCAATTGTATTTTTACAGGGTATTCATATCTGTGTCTTCCTTACACATCCTCCCTGACTATCAAGGATTATTAATTTTGCAGCCATGTTTCTGTAATTTGAAATTCTTTGCTTCTTATGTTGAGAACAAATTAAGTTGAGAAGGTTCCAGATTCTGTGTACACCTTCTCACAGAGATTTGTAGCGAAATCTTTTCTTTTGCAACTGAACAAGATCGTGCCCACTGTCTCCAATGAGAAGTAGATATGGAGGCTGGGAGAAACAGCAAAACTTTGTTCTATATTTAAACATATTTGGCTTCCTTGAAAACCTTTTGTAGGCAGAATATGGCAATTAGATTGAACAAGTTAAAACCTGGTAAAAAACAGCCTTGTGATCATAGAGTTTGCAAAGAACAAAGCTACATACTCTTTTGTAAGGCTTTACACCCCTAGGGTTAATCTTCGAGTTATTTCATTTGCTCAGGTTCACCAAGAACGCCTTGCCTATAGTAATTTTGCAGTGAACTGTGAAGGTCAATTGCAAAAAGCTGTGTACAAGTAATCTTATATTTAAAGTACGGGAAAGGTGAAGTAACTAGTGACATGTTATTAAAAACTGGCGCAGATTATATTCCAAAATTTTCAGACGACCAGGAGCCACTTTTAGGAGACTGGTGTCAAATTTGTCTGCAATATACCTGGGAGATTTGAAGGCAAGATTTGATTAAATTTCCTTTTTTTAAAAAAAATTTAAAAAAATCCAACTTCTTTCTAATATACAGGCACAGTGGTAAGAGCAAGGAATTCTGCAGTGCAAAGTGATCAAATTGTAACACCAACTAATTTACTTAAATGTCTCATGCCTTTGAACTTGTGTGTAGTTATTTCTCTGTCCCCACCCCCCCAAAAGGATTTTTAGAATTATTTATTGTTTTTAGCATTTGTAAAAAGGGCTTTTTGACCTGGCTATTTGATATGTCTGCAATTTGAACTGCCTATTGTGTTTTTGTTATATGGATGAACATAAAGAACTGTTTCCTCTTATATGCTTCTGATCAAGGGACTTCATTTTGAAAGCTAAGGGCCTGACTGCACTGTAAGAACCATGGTTGTCCCTATGTTAACCAACATGTTTAAGGACAGCCATATTGTATCACACACATTTGGGTTTTTGTTGCCAACATGAAAACAGGATTCTATAATTGCGTGGGTTCTGATACTGTTCCCTAATATGGAGAGGCATTGTTTTGCTGTCCACACAAGCAATAAAAAAAAAATTAAACACAAAAACAAAAACCATGTCCTGGCATACAACTTTGCTAGTGCATAGTTATTCTTGCAGCATAGAGATATTAACTGCACATTCTTTTGCTAGTTTAGTGTTGGCCTTTCAGTACTTCTTGAATTGAAAACTACTGAAGTGGACTCCAACTGATGAAACATGCAGAGTTTCCTGGTGTTGGCTGTAATGTGCAAAGTGTTGTGATACATTATACACTTAATGGTAATACAAATAAAAATGACACATTATTTAATATCTTTGATAATCCTCTAGCTATCTAGAGAAAAATAGTACCATCCCTAGCATTATTTATGGTGAGAACCAGGGACCAAACACACTGTTAGTAGGCATAGAAACTCCAGATTTGAAGAACAGAGCTTCATGGAATTTCCAGCAGATTTTTTTTCTGTTTTCTGTGGAATCTAACCTTCATTAAAAAACATCGGTCCCTTTAAGACGTTTCAGAGTATAAACAGATACAATGTTAACTCAGAAATCTAAGTCTACAATGCTAACTTTTTCCACTATTGACCATTTATTAGAAATAACCAGGCAATGTATTTATCCATCACTTTTGAAAGCCATGGTGGATATTGCCACAAGGAGCAGTTGGACAGTTGGTTGCTAACAAAGAACTCAGGGATGTAAAGACCAAAAAGAAAAGCTTGCAGTAAGAAGCCTTCAGAACTCTTCAACATAAACAAGACCTAAAATTTACAATAAATTATGCAGCACGACTCTAAGTTGTTCAAGTCCAAGCTTACCTTACGCAACATTCTACTGCACGACACCAGTGAGGCATCTCATCATGAAGGGAACATAACTGATGGCAGGAACTGAACACTTTCTCAGCGTCACTGTACCAGCCAGCATCTGATAGGAACCCTCCTGGAAATTCAAGAGCAAACAAACCTTTGGACACCATTCAATCATTGTAAAAGATTAATTTTTCTTAATTGGAAAGCTTGTGAAATTTGTACCAATATGCCCTTTCACTGCAGATTAAGAGTAAAAGAACAAGAAGAAGTGGGTATCCTGTGCCCAAATTAAGATATAGGAAGTCAGTGCTGCCATAATTTGGAGACAGGATGACCTTGCAGTGACATGTTACTACATCACTTTACAAAGAAATACTGTGAGGTTTTATTCATATTATGGGGATTCTGTTGGGTTCAGCAACAGTCCTTGGTTTGAAGGAGATGAAATGTAAATGTGAAAGGATTCATCTTCAATCAAAAAATATAACTTATTGGTATTATGTATATTTCTCTCCCTCAGTTTTTTGTCAAAAATATATATTAAAATAATCAAAAAAAGTTTTCATATTGCATAAATATATCTACCAAATTTCTAATCCCTTCTGTGTATTTAAAGGGTGTTGTTTAAAAACAACTCCACTGAATCAGAACCTGACCAGGAAAAAAAATATATATATATATATATTTTAGAACTGTTTCAAACTCCAAACCCATGTCTAAATGTAATCTTCTAAAGATGTTCTAAAATACTTTATTTTATTCTTTTATGCCTTTAATTCAAGTTTAATTTAAGCTAACGCATCATAGTTAAATGGCCTTGTACTTCATCACCACTTACCTAAAACAAAACCAATCTGGATTGCTTTGTCTTTTACATCAGAGTCTGATTCTGCTATGTAGGAGCACCATCTACTGAATGAATAGGCCAGCACAGAAGCAACTTTTACCCCATGATCCATCAGAGCCTGAAAACAGTGATGAAGCAAGTGTCTGAAAGGAAAGAAAACAGTATTTATTTAATATGTAATAAAAAAAACCCCTAAGTATTCCAGTCAGTTGTTTTTTTAATATTACCTACTCAAGTCAAATACTATTAAAAAATAAATAAATAAATAAAATCTAAAACCCCCTGAAGGTAGTGCCCAGACCCATCTACCTCAAGACCAGTAGTATATAGTTGTTGCATTGTACATTACAAAGTGGATTTATACAGTTCCGGAAACACAGTGCAGGGTATTTTAAACAGAAGCGACCTACACATGCCATTAAAAACAGCCAACAAAATTTAAAAACAGATTTTAAAACAGGAAATGATCCATCATTCTGAATTTCAACCAAAAGCCAAATTTCACAGATGTGAAATATATTCGGAAGCCTGTTTCCAAAGTTCTTAATTAAAACTGTGTAGAAACCAATAGTAAAAGGAGGTTATTCAGAGTCTAAGACCAGGAAAATACAATAAGGAGAAAGGTGATAGCTTTTTAAAAAGCCAGTGCTTATTCTGGATTCAGAGGAGAATACAGCCCAGTTACAAGTCTAACGCAATGGGACTGTCAGAGAGATGGAGTTCCTCAGCTTGAGAAGTTTTTCCTATTATTTTGGCAGACAATCACACGGGCATATAGGGACAGATCCTTTATACATTTGCTATATTCTTACTGGTCTGATTTAAGGCTTTCAAAAAGGGTGAAGCTGAACTTGCATTTAGCCTTTTAATACAGCATATGTTCTGTGGGGTAAAGAGAACTGAGAATTGCAGCCACAGAGCTTTTCAAGGCATAAAGTTGGAGGGTTGCCAAAGCCACCACAGGATTCATGTCTAGCATATTTTAGTTAAGTAAAACTAACAGAAAATTCATAGGGAGGACAAATGCTACAAAGATTTTAATACCTTTACCCACTTACCTAAAAACTAAGAGATGTGACAGAATCAGTGATCTGGAATTCAAAAGCCCTTCTGTGAACTTGGAGTGGAGTTCTACTGTTCATCAGTAAAATATGAGACCATAGGGGAGGGGCACATTCTTCAAATTTAAGACCAGGAGTGAAGCATAAGAGCTGAATACCCAGGTAAAATGCAGATATATTTATGCTCTGAAGAATGGCATAAAATTCAGTTTACTTGTAGTAATTTTATATAGTGCTAAAGACCATCTGGTCCATAAAATTAGATTAGTTTTAAAGGTGTGTGTGTGCGCGCGTGTGCGTATTACACACCCAGTATATCGGTGCATTTCTTTGTTTGGTATCACATACTGCTCTTATTCTTCTACATTTTTACCTATCCCCTCTGAATGGTGGTTAGAGTAATTTAACACATGTACCTTTCATTGAACTCTCTGCTGCCTTGTGAAGCATTGCAATGTAATTTTAAAGGGAATGTTTAAAAAAAAAAAAAAATAGAAGTGACAACCCTAACTGTGATCCGCCCTAGGCATCATGTTCTGTTTTAGCCATTACCTAAACACAGCCATCGGGAAGTTTCTCTGTGTCCTGAATGATATAAATATAGTGACAATGGAATAGCGTATTTTTTGGTTGGGGGAAGGGGAGGAAGAAGATTTTGGGTCATTTACAACAAGACATTACAATTACATTTCCCTGGCATGTATAGATACCCGTTGTAATGCAGAATTAACAAGGTTAATTAACATATCACAATATATGGGCAGTGTAGAATATCAACAACATTCCTTTTTTTTCCTGAAGTATTTAAACACAACCTTAACACAGGGTGTGTATGGATGGGTGTGTTTGTCTATCTAGTGACACACCCACCCATTTATATTCTCTTTTTTGTGTGTGTGTGTGGGGGGGGGGTAAGAAAGATGGATGTGTTCTGGGGGGGCAAAGGGGAGAGTCTCAGAATAGAAAACTGAATTTCTACCTTTCTCCCAAGATATAAAAATCAATTGTTTCAAAATACCCAAGAGGGCTTAGCCCACTTCAGAAATGGCTTGGAAAGGCAGTTATTTCAATACATGAAATTTTGCCTCTGTAGAACAATAGAAACCAGGCAAAGTAGTGTAATGACAGCTTTAAAGTCTTGCTAGCCACCCCAACCTCTAGGTACACATTTAGACCATTTTGGGCTTTAGAAAGAGTAGGGAAATACCTTGTCAGGATTAAAATCAGATTTTCTTTAGAACCCCTGATATACTCAACTCCCAAAATGTAGAGAGTCTCAGATGAATGCGTGTACTAGAAAGTAGCTATGGAAAAGATACAGAAATGAATAGTTCAAGAACATTTTTTGTGTAATTTTTCCAAAAAAAATGGGATTAAAACAAGACATTAAAAATGAAGTGTGATTGAGCAATAATTTAAGATAGTTACCTTTTATCTAAAGCTCGTAACACCTTTGCAAAAACTTCTAGTTCACAAAATTCGCTACCCAACTGGCATAAGCGACCTTGTTGGTAAAGCTGGAAGAAGCAAAAAAAAAAAAAAAAAAAAAAAAAAACGAAAAAGTTTAAAATTATGAAATCTACTAAACATTTTCTGAATGGTAAAACAGATATTTTACATTAATAGTAAAATATTATTCTAAAATCTTTACTTGCCACATCACCTGTGAACTACAGTGGACTAACTAGAACAAAGGGTAAATCATCACAAGGAAGAGTTCAGTTACCAACAAACAATAACGTGCTATCGCTGTATTCTGTAGAAAAACAGATGTAAAGTTTCAAGGAAAGAGATAAGGTGGACAGTAAATCACAAAAGGAGTATCCAGCACTCTGTTCTAAAACATCCAATATGCCCTATTGTCCTTGCTATCATTCCTTTATTGAACCAATTATGGCCATAAAAATATCAGTTCACTGGGCAACACAGTATATACAGTTGATCACACAACTGCACCATTCACACTTACAGTGGGGGCTAGCTAGGTGGAACAGGGGGATCCACCTAGGTATCCTGAAGTGTTAGAATGGTTTTCAAATCTCAAAATTCAATTATAATCCCAGCACATTGCTTTTCAAATGCCATATGAAAGAAGATCACACACTAATGCAGTCAGCCAACAAATCAGTAAACTTATTTAAAAAATGATTACCAATTCCTTTGATTCCCAAGATGATCCATAATGGAAAGATGTTCAGATTGTCTACTTGCAACCATACCAGCACAGACTGGGATTGCATCAGATCTCGAAGGCTAAACAGAATTGGTCTGTGTTCATTCTTAACTCTAACACCATTCTATAAAATGCATGGCGGCGGACAAAGGGATATTGACAACTCAGAAGGTGTCCCTACTTTATCCAGTGCTGAAACTGACTATAAACCAAAATGAAAGTGAGTAGCCATTCTCCCGCAACCAATTACATTTTTGACCTGAAGTGATGTGACCGTTTTTCTTTCAAAGCCTGTAGAAAGAAGTATTTTAAAAACAGTTTTAGATGTATTATTTACTCTACCCTGTTTGTAGCTCAGAAATACGAAAAACTTCAAATCAGCATTGTTCTTTTAACCGTTTTGTACTGTTGGGAAAAATTAGTCATTGCTTGCCAAATTCTCCGATTCTTGTGGAGCATAGGCCAAGGTGGTTTGTTTACTGTTTATGTACTTTTCCGTGCTTATCCAAACACTTAGTTTTGAGGGGGGAAAGTTAGTTAAGAAATACTGTCAGTTCTTTTGGTCCAAAATTTAAGTTAGGCAAAAATAGTTTTATTTTTTATATAAATTACATAATACTGAAACAGATTTGTTGGGATACATATTTTTTCCTACTGTATTTGTATTCAGACACATAACATCAGTGTGTTCATACATGAGAAACAGAAACCTAATCAAAACAAGACTGATCATTTCAATGTATAAGTTGAATGCAGAGCAGAAAGTAAGCTACATAAATGAAGATTAAATTTAATTTTTAAAATTAAGTCATTAGTAATGTAAGGAGAGAAACTCATTTTACACCATATGTAAATAGGATCAGCACACCTTTAATGGACAGAATTTTTTTAAGTACATACATAGCAGCACTTAATGTTGATTCTAGAAAACATTAGCAAGTTTGGATATTTTAATAAATCCTCCAATAAACCTGAAAACTTTCTGACCTAATAATGTCAATTGCAACAAACACATTTTTCTTTGAGTCATCTATTTTGTTGCAAAAATATCTCAATCCTTTTTAAATGATGTAAAGTTTCATATAATGTTACCCTTCAAATACATACTACATTTCTTCTATACTTCAAAAGGTTAAGGTCATCAAAGAAGGGGAGTAACTCACTGCACTACTAAATGTTCCTCTTTTGTTAGAGGGAGGACATTGTTTTAGAATAAATGCATAAAAGTAAGTACTTCCATTTTTCTCAGCCTAGCTGTCCAAAAGCCAATGAAATAACTTTACATCAAAGAACCTGAAGTGTATTTTTCTGTAATTCAAGAACGGTTCAATCACAACTTGAATTTCAATAACACCACTGGAGGCAGATGTCTTGCTGAATGAGGTCATTTGTGAAAGGAACTAAAAAAAGTTTCCAAGCTGCATTAATATTGATTTAACAATCACAAATACTACTTTAGTGTTCAATATGTACATTGCTCCATTAAAAAAAAAAAATCCAAGGGTTTTTTTTCGGCAAGCCATTATTAAAGCAGATTAAAAAGCATTAGTCCCTTTTTTGGGACTCCCACACTGCTAGCATCATAAAGTCAGCCCTACACTCCCAAACATCAATTGTAATTAAAATCCTTTTAATAAAAATATTTCTAAAATATGTGTACACAATCTTATAATGTATTTACTGTAAAATTTCACTCTTATTTTACTTGTGTTTTGATTTAGAGGCTGACTAAGATATGTGGAGTTTTTATCAATACTTCATAATTTTAAAATCAGTCAAAAATCTACACAAATACATATATAATTTGGCTTGGGAAAAGTTACTGATATTTGCTTTTCCACGACTGATTCCTGCAGATATCTTTTCTTCTTTCAGTGGGATACACTTGCACGTCTGCCACTCAAATGACAAACTTCCATTTTCCCTAGTATAACCCGAAATTCTGACTGCTTGGCATATTTACCATCCACCCCATATTCTGCAAAACTGGCAAAAAGTTTAAAGGAAGTAACCCAGATTAAGTCTACTTAATCTGTGGTGGTATGAATGCTGCATTTTCAAACACATGGTAACAGACAATTGATTTAGAAAAGAAAAGGGGGACTTCAAATTATGATGAGTAGCAGGTAGTTTTTTTTTTTTTTTTTTTTTTTTAGAAACTTCACTCCTAATAAGCACAAGCACATTCAGAAACCCTTGGAAACAGGATTTCCACTGTTATCCAAGTTTCTCAAACCTGCACCATGTGACCCAAGAAAGAAAGAAATTGTTCTCTGTTGGAAACCTACACAGAGCCTGAGAATTCATGATCACAAGACCAACTAGTTTATTTGAAACAAATGTCAAGTTCAAGGGAAATATCCATTGTCAAGCATTGTTGTAGGTCTGAACCTCTCAGAATATTTGTTTCTTTAAAGAAATTCTTTTTCTGACACAAACTTAAGCTATCTGGTGTTTAAATGTAAACTCATGTTCAACAAATAACTCAGGTTTTCTGCCTTAGAAGTCATTGCAGAAATTGGTATCAGTTACTGAGGTAGATCATTTAATAGCCATCTACAGAAAAATTACATAGGACTCGTCTAGAATGGCTTCCAATTGTATCAAAAAAATAAAGGTGCTACAGCACGAGTGGGGAACCTGTGACCCATCAAGGTAAACTGATTGAGGGCCACGTGACATTTTGCTGACATTGACCATCCCCAGGTATGGCCCCTGCCTGTCTATGGTCAAGGTCAGCAAAATGTCTCATGGTCCACAATGAGATTAGTCCAATGAGCCGCATGCTGCCTGTGGGCCACAGGTTGTACACCACTGTGCTACAGCAACATTAAGTCTTGGCACTTCATCCATGGCTTGGTATTTTTAAATTTAAATTTGGCCCATCTGGCCCGCGGGACCCTCCTGTCCAGCCCCTGAGCTCCTGGCCCGGGAGGCTCGCCCCCGGCCCCTCCCCCACAGCCTCAGCACACTATGCTGCCAGTGTAGTGCACTAAAATGCTCCGCGTAGGAATGTGCTACTGGTAGCAGTTGCGGAGAGCAATTTACTACACTACACCCGGTGCAGCACTCTGGGCAGCGCAGCTGTAGCGCTGCCAGCCACCTGTGCTCTGTGGTAAGGGGGCGGGGGGGGGGGGGGTTGGATAGAGGGCAGGGGAGTTTGGGGTGGTGGTCAGGGGTGTGGATGGGGTCGGGGTGGTCAGAGGGTGGGGAACAGGGCAGGGGGGTTGAATGGGGGCAGGGGGCAGTCAGGGGCAGGAGTTCCAGAGGTGGTCGGGACAGGAGTCCTGAGGGGGGACCCCCTTCAGGGGGCAAGATAGGGATAGGGATAGCGGATAGGGGTCAGGGGCACAGCCTCCCCTAACCGGCTCTCCATACAATTTCTGAAACCCAATGTGGCCCTCAGGCCAAAAAGTTTGTCTGCCCCTGCACTACACACAGCTATAAGACTATCATATGTTCTTCAAAACAGAGAGAGTGTGACACTACTCAATCCTAAAATGGAGAAAAATCTCTTTAAAAAGACATCATCATACCAGCTGGGTGCCGCTGAATCTCATGACGATTCCCCACCCCCACAACACACACACACACACACACACACACACCCCTTGACAAAGGATTGTTTATAAAAAAGAGTAGGGAAAGTAAGAAGAAAGTCAACCATCATCCCCCTATCAAATTATATGAAGTCAGCCTGAAAAATGGAATGCTCTATATTTCTAGAAATAAGTTGACATTTTTAATATGGTCAGATATGCCAATATTCCAGTGAAGAACACAACAGACTTGTCTATAACTAAAATAAAGGAAAGAGCTGCTAAAAAATTAACAAAGCATTTGTCTTGTGAAAATGATATACATCACAGTTTCTAACCTGTCTTTGGGGAGGGGGGACCCCACTGTTGGCACTATAGCATAGAATAATTCTTTTAGTAATCTATGTCTATTATTTTAGCTACAGTTGCTAAATTTTTGAAACACTGCACCTAACTTTAGAATGCACACTAATCTTCATTCCCATTTACAATGGCCAGGGAAATTCAACAGGGTTTGTCTGCGCTATGGGCACTACAGGGCACAGCTGTTGTGCTGTAGCTATGCTGTTTTAGCACCATGTAGACGCTTTTTACAGAGATGGAAAGGGTTTTTCTGTTGCTGTAGCTAATCCACTTGGTGAGTCATGATAGCTAGGTCAATCTAATTTTAAAAGTAGACCAGGTCCAACATGGCACCTTTCTAGCTAACCACACTTAAAAACATTTCTTGGTACTAAGAAGGTAGGCTGTGATCTTGCCAAAACTCAAGGTTAAAGAGACCAGTCAGTATTTGGATATGAAACCTTAGGAGGCTAAAGTAAGGTCTTCTCTACAAACTAACTTGCACTGCTTTAATAAACCAGTTTAGTTAAACTACTGCAAACCCTCATGTAGGCACTTATCTTAGTTTAATAGTGGCTTTTACTGGTTTAGCTTAAGACATTCAGGGGGTTGCACTACTTAACTAAACTGGTTTAAATTCAAACCTGGGGTTAAACCAGGGCAACTCTCTGTACAGACAAACCCTGTGATGTTGGCAATGCAGTTGACACTTAAAGGCAATGATCTTGCAAACTCACATACTACTAAAATGCTTAAAATTGAGTTTCATTTAAGTCAATGGGTCTACTCACATGGACACATTTTTGCAGAATCAGAGCCCAAGTCAGTACTGAATACCAAAGTACAGCACTATTGTGCATTTACTCATGACATGGCAGTCGTTCAGTGAGACAAACGAAAAAAAAAAAAAAAAAAAGTAAAACACCGTGGTGAATTTCTCCTTCCTCCCCACCCCAAATAAAAAAAACAACAATAAAAAACAATCAGCTCTCATTCTTATTAAATAGTCAGTGGTGCTTCTTGTTAGACCAAGAGTACTAGCTACTAGTCTAAAGCAACACACTATTTTACCCACCCCACCCCTAACCTTTTAGTTGGATCTTGTAGTTCCCTTCCCCCTTCCAGCCCTTCCACCCCCCATTGATGTTAACATGGTATTGTGTGCTGTTAAACGTGTGCTGAATTCTACCTTACAATAGGTAAGATTAGATTATTCTCATAATAGGCCTGCAAAGTGCTTTGAGACCCTTCAGGATGAAAGGACATACATTATAAAATTATATTCTTCTACAGAAGTTGTAACAACATAGATTTATTACAGCATGACCACCAAGGTGGATGCTTGAAGATCTGACATGTAAAACACCTTCCTAAAGAAACTTTTGTGTGTACTTTACTTTTTATCGTGTCATGATAAAAAAAAACAACTGGAATTATTATTAAATCTATTAATCTAGGCAACAGCTAAGATTACAGAGATTAGACATTTTCCTAGTTTATTTACTTTGTACATTTCACAGCACTTTGTATGCAGTTTCACTCTTTCCCATGAACAGTCGTCAGTTTCCTCTATTTGTACAACTGTTAAAGAAAGGGAGAGAAACATTTTCACAGAGAAAGGAAAATGTGCTTTTAAAAAATTGGTAGCGTAATCTGGAACAGGTGTACTACTGAAAAAACTTATTTTTTTCCCTTAAACGGATAGATTTCAAGTTTAGTGCGTCCCTTTGAAAGACTTTTCCTCTACTCATTTCCAACACTATTAAAATACTGTTTATAAATAGGACAAAATTGAGAAATGTAAAGTCAATGTAATCTGGAGACAAGGATAGCTACAAACAGATACATTTTTACTTTAGCAGGAGAAAAGTTATATTGCTTCTGTATTTGGCTCAGGTATGATCCTTACTGAAATACTCATCCTGTTCTGATTACCATAGTTCCAAGGAAGATGTTAAAAAATTGGATGAGATTCACAGAAAAGCCATAAGAATGACTAAATGGTTGGAAAACATGCCTTATATCAAGAGATTCAAGGAACTCAATCCATTTAGTTTATCAAAAAGAGAAGATTTTAGGCTGACTTCCCTCTCATGGGGAAGAGATATCTTCTAATAAAAAGGGTTCAGAGTAGCAGCCGTGTTAGTCTGTATTCGCAAAAAGAAAAAGGAGTACTTGTGGCACCCTAGAGACTAACAAATTTATTTGAGCATAAGCTTTCGTGAGCTGCAGCTCACTTCACTGGATGCATTCAGTGGGGAGATTTATATACATAGAAAACATGAAACAATGGGTGTTACCATACACACTGTAACAAGAGAGTGATCACTTAAGGTGAGCTATTACCAGCAGGAGAGCGGGGGGGGGGGGGGGAAAGAGGAGGGAACACCTTTTGTAGTGATAATTTGTAGTGAAGAATTGCAACTTTTAGGTCTGTAATCAAGTGACCAAAGAGATTGAGAACACTTCAAGCTCTTCGGTCACTCAATTACAGACCTAAAAGTCGCAATTCTTCAACAAATAAACTTCAAAAACAGACTTCAACGAGAGACTGCTGAATTGGAATTAATTTGCAAACTGGATACAATTAACTTAGGCTTGAATAGAGACTGGGAGTGGATGGGTCATTACACAAAGTAAAGCTATTTCCCCGTGTTTATTCCCCCCCCCCACTGTTCCTCAGATGTTCTTGTCAACTGCTGGAAATGGCCCACCTTAATTATCACTACAAGAGGTTTCCCCCCCCCCCCGCTCTCCTGCTGGTAATAGCTCACCTTAAGTGATCACTCTCTTGTTACAGTGTGTGTATGGTAACACCCATCGTTTCATGGTTTTCTATGTATATAAATCTCCACATTGTATTTTCCACTGAATGCATCTGATGAAGTGAGCTGTAGCTCACGAAAGCTTATGCTCAAATAAATTTGTTAGTCTCTAAGGTGCCACAAGTGCTCCTTTTCTTTTTGCTTATAATAAAAAGTTCTTCAGTCTAGCAGACAAAGGTATAACAAGATCCATCAGCTAAAAGTTGAAGGTAGCCAAATTTAGATTTAGACACTCCATCACTGGACATTTTAAAATCAAGAACTGGATATTTTTCTAAAAGATGTGCCCTAGATCAAACAGGAATTAATTCTGGGCACTCCCATGGCCTATGTATCATGCAGGAGGTCTGCCTAGATCAGGGGTCTCAAACTCAAATGACCACGAGGGCTACATGAGGATTAGTACATTGGCCCGAGGGCCGCATCACTGGCATCCCGCCCCACGCTGCCCCGCCCCACCCCTTCCATGAGGCCCCACCTCTTCCCACCCCTTCCCTGCCCCCATTCCCATGAGGGGTTCGGGGTGCAGCAGGGGGCTCAGGGCACAGGGTTGGGGTGCAGGAGGGGTTCGGGGGCTGGACTCCGGCCTGGCGCACACTGGGGGCAGGGCAGGCTCCTTGCCTGCCAGTCGTGTCTCCGCGCTGCTCCAGGACACGGCCGGAACCTGCAGGAGGGGAGGCACAGGGGTCTGCGTGTTGCCCTGGCTGCGCCTCCAGGCACTGCTCCCATTGGCCAGGAATGGGGAATCACGGTCAAGGGGAGCTTCGGGGGAGTGGCGCGGGGGCAGGGCAGGCAGGGAGCCTGCCCTGCCTCCGGCGCGTGCCAGGCTGGAGCCGCTCCAGGTAAATGTGGCGGGGACCACGAGGAGCTGGCCGCATGAAATAGCCCCGCAGTCCGCGTGTTTGAGACCCCTGGCCTAGATGATCACAACAGTCCCTTCTAGCCTTACAATCATCTATGACTCCTTTGTGCCAGCACTGGTTGCTTTTCTGAAAGGTGCTTTTCTTGAATAAGTGGGGAGGAGAAAGGGTTGGGGAGAAAAACAGTCTTTTCCATTTCACACTTGATTTTTGCCCAAAAAGCACAGCATATTAAAACCGCACAAACATAAGGTTTGATAAAAATCCTTGAAATCACACAGAACATTCACAGCAAAAATCCTACAAATGTAACCCATCAACTTAAGGCTTTTTCCCTTCACTGTAAGGACAGTGCTTATTTATGGCCTTGTTTATACTACTTTGGTCAGAAACCGTCAATCTGAAGGAATAGCTGCAGTTGTTTCACAGGTTTCAGAGTAGCAGCCGTGTTAGTCTGTATTCGCAAAAAGAAAAGGAGTACTTGTGGCACCTTAGAGACTAACAAATTTATTTGAGCATAAGCTTTCGTGAGCTACAGCTCACTTCATTGGATGCATTCGGTTTCACAGTTTATCTACCCTTTCCTCTCTCACTAAATTAACTGCCCAAGTGTCATGAGCCTTGGAACAAAACAAGATTTTTTTGTTACAAACATTTTCCACAAGACTGTAATTCATCAACAAGCAAAGTCAGCTCAGACAGACATGTTTTGAGCAAACTCAACCATAGGATAATATCACCACTGCTAAGAATCATTAAATACTGTTGCAAAGCAAAGTTGACATTTTATTGCAAGCCATGTGCTGTTTCAGCAAATTTCTAGTTATTCATGTTGTTTTGCTCTAGAGGAGAATTGATTAGATAGACATAAAACAACAGCTTTTATTAGCTCTGCGCGTTCCTCATCTGGATTAGCAGAACACACAGTAAGAAAACATGGTACTTCAGCTACAGTCAAAACATGCATCGTGGCAATTCTAGATTAAGCTAACTCAGAACCTACCATTCATTTTGAAAAACACTCTGGAAGTTTTACTTCGTAACTTCAATTAGACAAAGTGATTACAGTGACTTGCTTTTCCCTAAATAGCTATTTGCATAGTACAAATTAATTTTATTGTAGTGCAATTACTGAATGTTATAATTTTAAGTACCAATGTGTTGAAGCAAATTAATGCCATTCCCCCATTGTTCCTGTGATTAACAATCTCATCAGAAGGCCTCAAAAGAATGATGTTTATAAGTCAATTTAGCCCAACAATTTAAACATTTTTTAAAGGGAATTTTGACCAGGAGACCCCAAGGCTACATCTACACTACAAGTACTACAGCAGCACACAGTTGCAGCTATGCGAATGTGAACACTTGCTGCAGGGACAGAAGGGGATTTTCCATTGCTGCAGTAAACCCACCCCCATGCTAGGCCTAGGGAAGAATTCTTCCATTGACCTGGAGGTGTGCGTAATGGGCTATAGTTTGGCTTAACTAGATAGCTCAGGCGTGTGAATCTTTCACACCCCTGAGTGTCATAGCAAGGTTGACCTAAGTTTTAGGTGTAGACTAGGCCTAAGCATTTGAGGACATTCCACATTAACCAATATAAACCACACAGGTCATCCTCATTAGTCTATATTGATACAAAACTGCAATCCAAGAGTGTAAAAAAGAAAACACTACAACTAACACAGTTTTCAAATCTTCAAATGCACCAAAGGAGCAAGAGAGTCCAGAAAAAAAGCATACATGGCCAGAAAAATCATATATGTCATTGCTTACATAGAAAATGCCCTACTGAATCAGACCATTGGTCCAGCTTGTCCAGTATCTTGTATTTGTCAGCAGCGAATACCAGATTCTTCCAACCAAAAAAAAACAAAAAACAAAAAACAAACCAAAAAAGAACAAGCCACCCCACACCACCTACATATATTTCCTTTTGTTGAGTCTCCTTATGTTATTGCTTTGTGAAGAATCTGTGCTCCTTACAGTCTTCCAAAGTTTTCACTAATTCGAATAATTGTATCATTGGCAAACTTCACCAGCTTGTTGTCTACTTCTTCCTCCACGTCACTGATATCGAACACTGGTCCCAATACTGCCCTGGAACAAACCAATATCAGCTCCATTTGCCATTACTTACCACAACTACAATGCCTATTGCTCAAAATTAACATGGTCAGGTTGAAATACAGACAACTTAAAAAAAATAATTGAAAGTTGTTCCAAGTATTTGACTTGCTGCTGTCTATCTTTTCCAATGATTTTTGTTTCACAACCATATTTTAATCCATGTTTTTCTCTCCCCTGTTGCGCCATGCAAAACCCCACAAAAAGGGGAAATGGACATAACTAATTATATAAGCGAAACAATTAAACTGGGTTATGTACCAAATGCTGGCAAGTGCACAAAGGAAACTGAAAGAAATAGAAAAATATTTTCCCTTTAATCTCAGTAATTTCTTGTAATAAATTAGTTTTAAAGCTTTTCAAACAGAAATGTGATTTTTTTAAAAAATATTGATAGCATTCCTTTAACTAGTTTTCAATCTACATTAGAACTCTGCACCTAACTCAACTGTGATTTTCCTTAATAGTCAGCAGGACTGGACACCGTGAGTGAACTTGTATTTTGGCTCAATTTCTTTGAGTTTGAGACTAGCAGCATCAGGCGCAGGGTATGAGGATCAGTTCCGGGCTGCAGAGCCCAGATGGGCTTCACAGGGAGGTGTTTCTGAACCCAGGGGCTCCCATGGCCATATACCCCCTGACCACCTAGCAGGAGGAGAGCAGGAGTGCGGCCACCACTCATGCCTGTGGGAAAGGCGGACCTAGGGGCTGGCTCGCCTGCTTTAGACGGCATTGCCCACATTCTGCCCAGCTGGCCCCGGCTGGCCAGGTGCTCCAGCCCTGGGCTCGCCTGCACTCACCACCATTCCAGCAGTCCAGACCTGGCAGCATGAGATACTTAGACGGTAACCCCTTAACCGTTGGGCAGTTGCCTACATTACCCATCCATAAGGCTGGCCCCGATTGTCACTTACGAGGGACACTTTCAAAAACTTCTTGAAAATCCAAGTAATAGATCCACAGAATTGCCTTTAGCCGGTTAGACAAGTGCTAGTTTCCTTAAAGTCAAGTTGATATGGCACTGCTAATTCGCTTACATTTAATAAGAGGGCCTTGCTATGCTTTTAAAACACCTCAACAATTTATTAACAATGCTGTAGGAAGACAAACATACCTCATATAAAGGACTCTGCTGTCCTGGTAACTTCCCAGGACAGTCCACTTCTTATTACAAGTTGCCCACTAAACACTTAAGTCCACCACAAATAATACCCCACAACCAGATTCAACTCCTTGAATAGCCTAAGAGAAAATATAAGTTCTGCCAGCAATTCCCTCCCTCCGTTTTAAAGAACGTAAGAATGGCCCTACTGGGTCAGACCAAAGATCTAGCTAGCCCGGTATCCAACAGTGGCCAGTGCCAGGTGCCCAGAGGGAATGAACAGAACAGGTAATCATCAAGTGATCCATCCCCTGTCGCGCATTCCCAGCTTCTGGCAACAATATGAGGGCTGTCAGTTTGAGCGTCTCTGCTAATTTCAAGCGTTGCTATACTACACAGGGAAAGAGGCAGTCCTTCCAGTCCTAGGGCCCAAACCATTAAACATTATACTTCTCAATGCCACATGAGAGGCTTTAAATAAATTCTCTATTTTGACAATTATTCCTACCTATGATTTCTTATTTCAAGTGAACTGCCTGGGAGACCTGGAGCTTTAAGGAATAACAGAACTATTTTGAAGTTTGAATTATTTCGAGGCTATAAAGATTGTAAAAAGAAAAGGAGGACTTGTGGCACCTTAGAGACTAACAAATTTATTTGAGCATAAGCTTTCGTGAGCTGTAGCTCACAAAAGCTTATGCTCAAATAAATTTGTTAGTCTCTAAGGTGCCACAAGTCCTCCTTTTCTTTTTGCGAATACAGACTAACACGGCTGCTACTCTGAAACCTGTCATAAACTTTGTAGTTAGTGATGGTTTTGGAAATGGTTATATTGACCATTATATATAAAATACATTTACAGCTTTGAAGGATCACAATTAGTTAATATTAATAATCCTGATAAAGACAGAATGTGACCAGGGTTAGTTACCACACTTATTTTTGCAGAGTGTGCAGTGAAATTTTTCATAAACACAAATGCTTACAAACTTAGTGGGATTTTGGGGAACCCCTGCATATCAATCTAACCCTTATTTGCAATCACAAATTGCAGGTCGGACTAGATCATCATAATGGTCCCTTCTGTCCTTAGTATCTATGAATCTTTAAACATCTACAGCTAGAAAAAGGTTCTCTCTCCAAAATCTGAAAGCGAGTACAGGTGAGGCACATCATACGCACATTTAGCTTACACAAATTCAATATACGCGCTCGGAAAAAAAGAAAAAAACCCCAAAAACTAACAACAAGATACCTGTAAATAGTGTGGGCGATTCTGCCCACCATTCCACTCAATGAGCATATGCCCCCGAGTGAGCATGAGAGGGAGATGTGAATCTGTTGTTCCCGTGTGCCTCTCACCATGTGAGCATCTTGCTGCTGCCGAGTGCGATTCTAGTGTTTAAAGATACTGTACATATTTTTCGTACAACATGGCCCCTAAACACAAGCTAACTACTTCATCTCGTGCTCAGCTGAAGAAACAGCGATCTGTTCCAACGCTGGAGGAAAAACTGGCTGTGTTGGACATATTGAGAGACGGTATGTCGGTCTCCAATGTGGCGCATAAATACAGCCACAAGGAATCTAGCATCCGTGCCATCAAGATTCGAGAGAGAGAAATTCGTCAAGCCGTGGCTTCAAGCTCTCCAATAATTGCTCAGGTGATGAGCCAGTTGCGTGATAAGACTTTAGTGAAGACTGAAAAGGCTGGAAGACATGAACCATAAATGTGTGCCTATCAATGGCAACATGTTGAGAGAAAAGGCTCTTAGCCTCTACGCGATGTTCAAACCTCCTGCCGAAGAGGGACAGCCTTCTGATGAGAAGGAATTCAAAGCCAGCCAAGGTTGGCTTAACAGTTTTGGGAACCGCTTCAACCTCAAAAACTACTGTGAAGCTGCAACTGCCAATGAAGAGGCAGCAAAAGCCTACCCCAAACAATTAAAGAAAATCATAGAAGAAAAGGGCTATCTTCCGGAACAAGTTTTTCATGCTGATGAGACTGGGCTCTTCTGGAAAAAAAATGCCCAACCGCACTTACACTTTGAAATCAGAAAGACAAGCCCCTGGCTTCAGAGCAGCTAAAGACCATGCGACTGTGTTGTTTTATGGCAATGCGGCTGGGCATTTAATAAAGCCGGGCCTGCTCTACAGGGCTGCAAATCCCCGTGCCCTAAAAGGCAAGAACAAAAATCTCCTGCCTATGTTCTGGCAATCAAATAAAAAGGCTTGGGTGACGGCAGCATTATTTCTGGATTGGTTCCATAAGTGTTTCATTCCAGAGGCCAAGCAGTACCTCAAAGAGAAAGGACTTGACTTTAAAGCGCTGCTAATCGTAGACAATGCTTCTGGCCACCTTGCGGCCCTCCGGTTTGTGCATAACAACATTGAAGTCGTCCTTCTCCACCCCAATACCACCTCCATCCTCTCGCCCAAGGTGTGATTCGCTGTTTCAAGGCCATGTACACGAGGTTTACATTCTCATGGATATGTAGCGCTATGGATGCTGATCCCAATCTTAATGTGATGGAGTGTTGATCGTTCCTTCAACGCTGCCAATTGCATCACTTATATTAAACAGGGAATGGATGCAGTTTAGCCTGAAACAGTCAACGCATGTTGGAAAAACCTGTGGAAAGAACGTGTGAATGATTTTAAGGGTTTCCCGACCATTGACAAAGAAGTGAAACGCATTGTTCAGGTGGCCAGGCAAGTCGGTGGTGATGGCTTCGTCGACATCCTTGAGGAAGAAATTGAAGAATTAATTGACTGCCATAAAGAAAGATTGACTAACGAGGAGTTAGAGGAACTGATAAAATCATCTACAGAAGACCAAGATGACGACAACAGGAAGAGCCAGCAAGCTGGAATTTTCATAAATTTGCTGACGTGTTCCAAGCAGCGAAACACTTGCATGATTTAATTTCTGAATATGATCCCTCTTTGGAACGAAGCCTCAAAATCACACGTAGTATTACGGACAATTTAAGACCGTATCAAGAAACATTTGAGCAGCTCAAGAGACAACAGAGACAGTTGCCGACCGCTATGTTTTTCAAGAAAAAACAACCAGCAGCAGATGAGCCTACGCAATCAACTTCTCGAGCTGAACCAGAGCCAACCACTTCGTCTCCATCTCCTGGGTCGACATCAAGCAGCAGATGAGCCTACGCAATCAACTTCTCGAGCTGAACCAGAGCCAACCACTTCGTCTCAGTCTCCTTGGTCGACATCAAGCCCTGACGACCCCCTGTAATTACCCCCTGTAATTAAAAATACAGTACTGTAAAATTATATTTTGCATATGTACTCTTTATTATACATATTACTGTACAGGGTTGTATACACAAAACCATGTACAGTATACTGTGCTCTTTGGACAATTTAAGGGATTTTCAAGGGTAATTTTGATTATAAGTGATTTTCGCCTTACATGCTGACTTTAGAACCTAACCCCTGTGTAAGATGAGTCTCCACTGTATATGCCATTTACGCATTTATTTTCCACTCCATACTAGCTGACATTCAATATTGCTAATACTCATCAATCAGACAATTACTTTTTCTCAATTATACCCAGAGTATAGATACCAAGGAGTAAAAAGTGTTAACTGTTCACTGAGGCCCTATCTCTACGGTACCAACAATTATGTAAATACAATAAACACCCAGCCAAGGTTTTCTTAGGGCTTGCCTCCATGATGGCAGAGGCATTAGAAGTTCTTCAGTGTGCTTTAATGTAGTCTTGTTTCAAACAGTACTTTATTAACACACACTAGGGAACTCTAGCGTGCATCAGCAGGGTCAACACAGGCCAGTTAACGCACAATATGCTTGTGTGCATTAGAATTTACTGGCAAGTGGTGAGGACTAATGCACAATGTAGACAAGCCCTTAGAGTACTAGTGAATTTTGGTTTTCCTACTTAACACACCTTAAAAGGACTCTGCCCTCTGAAAATTAGGCCACCTTAAACTATCTCAACTTGGGGACTGAAAATCACTAACATTTTGAAAGTCTTGGCTATTTAAAACAAACTGAAAAAAACCCAACCCCACCCAAAAATTACCCCCTACTCCCAAAAACCAAAATGGTTATAATATAGTTTGGCTTCAGCCATAGTTCATACCAATGGTATCATAATCTGATTCAGCCACATTATTAGTTTGTATTGCAATAGTACCTAGAAGCACCAATCAACAACCCATTGTACTGGGTGCTCTAGAGACGTGCAGTGAAAAGACAGTCATTGCTCCAAAGAATTTACAGTCTACGGCCTGATTTTACAAGGAGCTTCATGCACCCACCTCCCCACACACACTGAAATGAATGGGGCTCTGCATAAGTGCAGAGTTTCTTCTAGCACTGGAACCTAAATTAGACTACATCCATGGTTAAACCATACTTAAGGACATTAACAAAGACACAAAGTGAAAAACACAGATGACAATACAAACTACTATGCAAGACATTCAACAAACAGTGTCGTGTACTTTTATTTACTCTACATGTGGAAATTACATAAATCAACATTTTATTTAATGGGAATGCAAACTCTACACATTTTGCAGATTCCTGAGATTCTAAATTTTGATTTTTGGTAGATTCTTTAGCAAAAATGTATTTTTAAAAATGGATGCAAGTTGGTGTTTTAGTACCAAAGGTCCCTGATTAGTGACAGAAAAACTATTCTTGAGGTCAGGTAACACTGGAACAAGGTTTGCATGTTCACTCTTAGCTGCTCCCAACCAGGGCAATGTACTCCTGTTTGTGAGCATAAAGGGGAGAAAAGAGAGAAGTCTCTATCAATCAGATGGATTGACTTGTTCCATAATGGAAAAAGAACAATCAAAGCCAATCAGATTCAACCTGAACACACAGTAAAAGAAGTCAGTTACCTATTAACCTCCCTTACAGATCAGGTTTCAAGGATTCAGGAATAAAGGCAGTGAATATAACAAAAATATATATCAATATTACCCCTAAAAGCCCCTGTTCTTTGTGCATCTTTAGTGATTATTGAAATATACCCACTGCTTGTGAAAAAATACCAAGAGAGACAGCTCCAGCAAATTCTGATTATCAGTGGTTACAGCTATTGGCAGTTTCCAAAACAAAACAAAACAAAAAAATCAAAGCACTCCTTCAGGTTAATCACAAAACTGTGTTAAATTAATAGCTCACTATAAATCACTCTCTACAGCCATACTATCTATCAGTGTATGCGCGGGAGAGAGACTTTTCCGTATCATTTAGCCTAACACATAACGCAGATGAATAATACCTAGCATACGTAAATTTCCTTGCCTCTTACTCTCTGGTAGGAAAGATTTTCCGCTCTCACGTGATCATCCTTACCTCTGAATACTGCTACTCTAGGCTGACAGGAGGGCAGTTATCGGTCTCAAATACACTTCTGAAAAAATGTTTGTTTTCCCTTTAAAGCACTCTAGATTTCTTTAAAAGCTTTCTGACCTGAGCCTGAAAAAGCAATGCCCCACCTCAGGCCCCCTACTAGAGGGCTCCAGAACCTCCTGCTCCCTAGGATACTCATTTTGAACACTTCTTTGATATGAAATAAGAAAAGCAGGACTTGTGGCACCTTAGAGACTAACAAATTGATTAGAGCATAAGCTTCCGTGAGCTACCGCTCACTTCATCGGATGCATTTGGTGGAAAAAACTGATATGAAATGCCAGTCTAGCGGACATGGCCAGTGAAGGCAATACACCTTTTATAGGTTTCAGAGTAGCAGCCGTGTTAGTCTGTATTCGCAAAAAGAAAAGGAGTACTTGTGGCACCTTAGAGACTAACAAATTTATTAGAGCATAAGCTTTCGTGAGCTACAGCTCACTTCATCGGATGCATCGGATGCTCACGAAAGCTTATGCTCTAATAAATTTGTTAGTCTCTAAGGTGCCACAAGTACTCCTTTTCTTTTTACACCTTTTATACCAACTCTAGATTTAGGGGAAGAAGCAAAGTCTCCCCCAGCCCCCCCAAATGACAAGACGGCGGCCAACGAATTCAGTGGTTTAAAGCAAGGTCCCAAGCTTTACACCTGGGGGCTGTTGCCCCAGGAGGTCAGAGGAGAAAGTATAAAGGTGGAGACGTTTCTGGTCCCTCTACCCTGAGCATCATCTTACTCTTCTTCCCCCAGCCCCAACGCACAAAAGGAAAGGAGGACTTGTGGCACCTTAGAGACTAACAAATTGATTAGAGCATAAGCTTTCGTGAGCATCCGATGAAGTGAGCTGTAGCTCACGAAAGCTTATGCTCTAATCAATTTGTTAGTCTCTAAGGTGCCACAAGTCCTCCTTTTCTTTTGTGCGAATACAGACTAACACGGCTGCTACTCTGAAACGCACAAAAGGAAAGACTCCCCCCCCTTCGAAAAAACTAAGCTCGCCCTCCCAAGTCTCCCTCTCTAAAAATGAGGGAAGGCCTCTCTTCTCTCTCCCTCCCCCGCAAAATAGGGCTCACTCTTCCCCCCACAATCCAGGGTCCCCCCCCCCGCCCAATCATCACCCCCTACAGGGGTTCCCCTCCCCGCCAGCCCCTCGCTATCCCCCTCCCCGGCGGGGGGAGAAGCAGCAGCAGCAGCAGCCCTGGGCCCTGACTGAACGTCCTAGCTGCGGCCACCCCACACTCCCCCCCCCCGAGGCTAGCCCCCGGGCGGGGGGGGCAACAGAGGCTGAGGCCCTCCCCTTGCAGGGGCCCCCGAGCGGGCTGTCGGGGGCGGGGGGCGGATCCCCCCCCCTCACCTTGTAGTACACGTCGAACTGGATGTTCTCGGGCAGCGAGCGGATGTCGCGGCGCCGGGCCCGCCCGTAACTGTCCACCACGGCCGAGATCGCCGTGTTATAGAGCGTCTCCGGCACCCACTCCAGCTCCACCGCCGCCATCTTGGGTGTGCGGAGCCGCCGCCGCCGCCGCCGCCCCCGGGGGGCTCCCACCGCCCAGCAGCACCCGGGCGCTCTCTGCCCGCGGGGGGCCAGGAGGAGCCGGCGGCCGCAGCGGCGCCAGAGAGCGCGCGCGGCGCGGGGGTGGGGCGCGGAGCGGGAAGGCGCGGGGCGGGAGTGGCTCCGGCTGGGCCGCGGCCGGGGGGAGGCGTCAGGGCGACGGCCCGGGGAGGAGGGGCGGCAGGGCCGGCAGAGGGGCGCCCGGGGGAGGTGAAGGGGCGGAGAGGGGGGGGATGAAGCCAGGTGGGGGGATGGGGTGAGGAGACGGGGTAAGGAGAGGGGAGGGGGAGTAGAAAGTGGGGGGGGCAGAGAGGGGGGAAGGGCTGCATTTTGGGCAGGGGGAGGGGTGCATTTCGGGCAGAGAGGGGGGAAGGGGCTGCATTTTGGGCATGGAGGGGGGAAAGGGGTGCATTTTGGGCAGGGGGAAGGGGTGCATTTCGGGCACGGGGGAGGGGGTGCATTTTGGGCATGGAGGGGGGAAAGGGGTGCATTTCGGGCACGGGGGAGGGGTGCATTTCGGGCACGGAGAGGGGAAAGGGGTGCATTTCGGGCACGGAGAGGGGAAAGGGGTGCATTTCAGGTACGGAGAGGGGAAGGGGGAAGGGGGTGCATTTTGGGCATGGAGGGGGGAAGGGGGTGCATTTTGGGCATGGAGGGGGGAAGGGGGTGCATTTTGGGCATGGAGGGGGGGAAGGGGGTGCATTTCGGGCAGAGAGGGGGGAAAGGGGTGCATTTCGGGCAGAGAGGGGGGAAAGGGGTGCATTTCGGGCAGAGAGGGGGGAAAGAGGTGTATTTTGGGCAGAGATGGGGGAAAGGGGTGTATTTTGGGCAGAGAGGGGGGAAGGGGTGCATTTTGGTGGGGTAGAAGAGGGAGATGGTCGGGAAGAAAAGCTGGGAAGATGTGCGGGGAGGGGAACTCATGGAGATGCGGCGGCCTAAAATTGCATAATGACAGGTTTCAGAGTAGCAGCCGTGTTAGTCTGTATTCGCAATGAATACTTCATCCGATGAAGCGAGCTGTAGCTCACGAAAGCTTATGCTCTAATAAATTTGTTAGTCTCTAAGGTGCCACAAGTACTCCTGTTCTTTTTGCGGCCTAAAACCTGTGTCAGTGAGAGGAAAACCCGACCCTTGTTTTGGAGAGAAGAAGCTGTGAATTAGTCACTGGTGCCATACAATGCCTTGTGTCCTGTCCCCACCAAATTGGCGTCTAAATTATTTTCCTTATTCATGTCGTGTTTGTGTCCAAAAAAACCCAGTGCGGGCTGTCCCTGCTATGAAGGAGGTGCAGTCTAATAAAAGTAGTGGTTGGGGGGAGAGGGAGAGCATAAGAGCAAAAAGGTCCAGGGAGGACTGTAAATATTCAGTAACTTCCTAGCCTGGAAATGTAATTTTCTTTTTTTTTCAGTTATGAGCTAAAATGTGGATCCCAGCCTTGTCTTTACTAAGAGAAAGGGTGTTTTTGTTTTTTTTTACCATGTATTAATACGTAGTAAAATTCCAGTGTGGACAAGATTATTTGTAGTTTTAGCAGGTTGAGGTCACAAACACTAGGGAGAAGCAGGAGCTTAGTTTTACCTCAATCTACTAACATGTTAAAACTACAACTGCCTTGTCCTTACTGGAATATTACATTGTGTTTGCTAAAACAGGGTAAAATCTAGCTTTTCCCCCCCTACTGTGGATGCAAACTTTGACTGATTATGGAAATGACACTAGAGCTGAAGAAGAGTTTTGTATGGTTCAAAAGCTTGTGTCTCTCTCACCAACAGAAGTTGGTCCAATAAAAAACGTTACCTCACCCATCTTCTCTCTCTACTGTCTTTACCCACTGTCCCATTTTTCTCCTTAGCCATGTTGTTTCAGAGTTATTTTCTCTAACTTGCCTTCTTTATAGGGCCTACTGATGCTATTAAGGATTGTGATAGCTAGTTCTCTGCTACAGTTAATAGACTCATAGATTGTAGGAACACAAGGAATATTAGGATCATCTAGTCTGGAAAAAAAAAGCCTCTTTGCAGCCCCCTACCCAAGCAGAATGCAGGCAGAAAGTAAGAATATGCACAGCAGACATTTTCAGAAATCTGCAGAATGTAGGTCTCATACAGTGAATTATTATGGCTCAGGATTGATGGCTGCAATTAAATGTCATGAGTTAAACCATGACTTTGAGTTAGGGACTTCTATATTGTAAATGTTTTTATTGCAAACATGGATAGATTAAAAACACAGATCTATAACTGTTTGGAAATGGTGTTTCAGACTCGATCCAGGCTTAGTCCAACCTGCCATGGCCAATGTAGGATTGCTGCCAACAACATATTACATTATCCTTCCTAAAAGTTCCGAGGGATTGGGCTTTCATCTGTTTCCAATAATCTTGTAGATGTCACTGTCAAAGGTGTTTGTTTTTCAAATATAGGTTGCGAGAGGATATTGTCCTTTTAGGATTTTTTCCCTTGACAGAGTATCAGTGACCATTATTTCTCTTCTCCTTTCCTTTTCTGTCTCTCAAAATGTTGGTTAGCATACTTCTGTTGCTATTCGATGATTCTGAGGTGTCGATAACAGGATACATCCTCACTGGATAAGAATGAGTTTCCCCTTAAGAATAAATGTATCAATGAAGGTATAATAGAATTATACAAAGGACCAGTACAATAAGTTTAGTAATACTTATTACTTTATTCCTAATCTACTTTATTAATAGTCTTTTATATAACCTCAAAATACTTAAAAATTAATTAACCCTCACTAAAGCTCTGTGAGGTTATCCTATCCATTTCACAGATTGAGAGAAAGCAGTTGACGTGCTCAAGATTCATAGATTTCAAGGCCAGAGGGGAGCACTGATCATCTAGTCTGTCCTCCTGTACAACACAGGCCGTAGAACTTCCCCAAAATAAAGATTGCACAATGAGTCAGTTGTTTTTTTGCTATTTTAAATTTTACATTAATGGTTATTAACCTTGTTAAAAAGGCTGTCTGTGGATTTTCTGTACTTGAGTATTTCTCGCTATTGGGAGAGATTTAATTTGAGAAATGTACAATTACATTTCTTAACTCTCTGGAAAATGTTGAATAGGCAGGAGTGTGATTACTTCTAATAATGTTATCTAAGTCTGACTTTGAGCTTGTTTTCCTGGTCTCAATTTATTAGAATGCATTATGTTCCATCTCAATGAGTTGTGTTGTTTGAGATTTGTCACTTGGCCTTATTATGTCTGACAAATATGCCTGCTTTCTTCATTTACCTAGCTGTAATTATAGAAACTGGCTGACCTACTTTATTCACTGTAACTGTTCTGCAATGCTTACACTGCTTATCTGTTTTTATTTTTTGTAATAATCATCTACTCTTCTGGTTGCTAAAAAAAAATTTACTCCTTTAAGCCATATTATTAATTTATAAGCAGAATGTGTACTATTTAATGACCTCTTTGATGCACTTCTATTGTATTAATAACAATTATGCATGCCCAAGTTGCTAAAGTCAGAAGACATCTTTGGATACAGTACACAGACTATTCCGGCATATCATGTCACTTATGTAGGTACTTAGACTGTATTAAAGTCCCCCCTTAACCTTCTCTTTATTAAGCAAAATAGATTTTAATCTTTGAATTTATCACTATAAGGTATGTTTTCTAATCCTTTAATCATTCTTTTCTGAACCCTCTCCAATTTATCAACATTCTTCTTGAATTGTGGGCTCTAGAATAGGGCACAGTATTCCAGCAGAGGTCACATCATAACCTCTCTACCCCTACTCGATATTCCCTGTTTATGCATCCCAGGATTGATTTGCTCTTTTGGCCACAGCATCACACTAGGAGGTCATATTCAACTATTATCCATGACAATTGCCAAATCTTTTTCACAGTCACTGCTTCCTAGAATAGAGTCACCCATCTTGTAAGCACGGCCAATGTTCTTTGTGCCTATATGTATACATTTATATTTAGTGGTATTAAAATGCATATTATTAGCTTGCACCTAGATCTCGCTGAATAAGTGACCTGTCCTCTTTGTTATTTACCACTCCCCCATTTTTTGTGTCATCTACAAACTTTATCAGCTATAATTTTATGTTTTCTTCCAAGTCATTGATAAAAATGTTAACATGCATAGGGCCATGAACTCATCCTTGTGGGATGCCACTGGAAATGCACTTGCTCTGCGACAATTCCCTATTTACAATTACTTTGACACCTAGTAGTCAGTTTTTAATCCATTTAATGTGTGCCATGCTAATTTTATATCATTCTAGTTTTTTAATCAAAATGTTGTGTACCAAGTCAAATGCCCTGAAAAAGTCTAAGTATGTTATGTCAATACTATTACCTTTATCACCCAAACTTGGTCTATTAATATAATACAAGTTATAGGAGTCTCTGTAGATACATTGACATAATCCATAGTGTAGATACAGCCTACTCCAACCGAAGGGGTTTTTCCATTGGTACAGGAACACCCCCTCACCGAACGATAGTAGCTATGTTGACAGAGGCATTCTTCCGTTTATATTGCGGTGTCTACAGTGGGGGTTAGGTTGGCATAGCTGTGTCAGTCAAGGGTATGCTTTTTCATACTCAAGTCAATAGTTCTTCTGCCATCACTACAATGGGAGTACTGATCAGGCCTTTGACTGTGGAGCAAAGACCCATCTTCAGAAAGTGAGTTTGTGGTATGGGATAGGAGAAAGAGTTCAATGACTTATTTAGTCCCTGGTATTTTAAGTGTGTATATATAGATGTATAGGAAATAAACAAAGAACACTCATCTTATAATATCTCGTAAACAAACTTCCTTTTTTCTCTAATACTTTGGATTATGAAAAATTATTTTTTAAATAATACAAAGTACATGTCACATCTCATGTTTTCATTTACTTTTTCCATGTTTCAGTTTGGCCTTTGAAAAATCAGTGAAGAAACTAATCAGCCTAAAGTGAGGACAATGGAAATGTCATGTAAGGAAATCAGATCACAACCTCCTGTTTATAGTGTACTCTGAGTGCAAATGAGACCTTGATTGCTACAATATCATCTAAAAGTTTCTCTTGGAATAAATGCAAGCAGGGAGAGTCTATGGAGGAAATACAGAGGCATGAGTTCATGCTGATGTACTTTGATCCTGTTATTCCCGTGGGCTAAAGTTTTCCAAAACTAAGCTTAGATCTCTAAAAAGTTATCACTTCTGGTTAACATTGGACTATTTAAATTCATTCCTTACATACTTGAAGGTTGGACAAGCTGGTGGAACTGTTAGGGTCAGGTTTCCTTTTCTACCTCAGCTGGTATATATTTGGGGGGAAAAATCACTTTTGGCAATGTGGAGGAAGGTTTAATCATTGTAAACAACTGAATTAATGTTCTACCACTTAGTACTTAAGCCTAGAAAGAAGAGGGGTGGACCTGCTTGAGTTTTTTTTTATCATGGCACTGAACTCAAAGTGATGGTTCCTGAAAAACTAATGCCACAAGTTATATTGATATAACAAATTATATCAATATAATTTTAGTTGCCACTTTGTGAATAGAGGGTTTTTTTTGAGGATGTTTGTATGCATGTATGACATAAATACTAAAAATCTATTATGAGGCTAGACATGAGTCTCATGGTTAGAGCAGCAAGCTCTAAGTAGTCAAGTCTAGTAGTCAAGACTCTTAGTTTCTTTTCCTAGTTCTCTCACTGACTAGTTCTATGACCTTAGCTAAATCACTTAACTGTTCTGCCTCACTTTCTCCCACCTGTAAAATAAATCTAATATCTACCTCACAAAGAGAAATGGGAGGCTTCTTTAACTCCCCTCATTTGGGAAGTATACTATAATTAGGATACCTATCATGGTCCCTAGAATACTTTGGGTCAAAAAGATAAATACTTCTAAGGCATTTTGAGATTCTTTGGTGAAAGGTGCTCTATAAGTGCTTTGTCTGTTTTACAGGGGAAAAAAGAATCCTGGATATTACAGATGGAAAAGTCCTCACCTAGTCCATCTCCTGACAAAACAATGTTGTTCCTTACATTCATTTTCTAAAGGTAAGATACTTGCATGAATCCAGTTGATATATTCACAAAGATGAGAGTATACCCATGTGTAATTGAAGCTTTTCATTAAAATACCAGTGAAAAGTGAGATTTCTCAAAAGGTTTAGATAATAGTCTCCCATATTTGTGTTTTTTCTGAAGCTTCTTAAGATGAAGGCTTTAAGCTTTGGCATGATTGAGATGTTTGTTCACACTTCAGCAGTTGTGTTAAAATAGATATTTTAAATTATTGGATTAGCTTGCTAGGAAAAATGTAAAAATACTCTACTTGCATTTGTAACATAATTTGCTTATTTTGAAGTGGGAAGGAATTAATTTACATGCCTAACATAAGGACGAGCTCTATCTTCTTGATGTGGACATTACAGAAACCTTTAAAACAGTATTATGGGGAATTTGTTGGACATTTAAAATTGTAAGCCTCTAACAGGAAATAATTAAACTGCAGAGCAGCAGTCTGGTGCGTTGAGTCCTGTAAAACTACACAAAGAAAAGGAGAGTATTTGTGTGAACATTCCTCTTGTCAGAAAAAGTTTTCTTCTTTATGCTGACATTATTCTTTGCTTGCTCCAATTCAGACAAGTAAATTGAACGTTTTGTAGGTTTCATCTATATTGGTCTTACAGTCAAGTTTGGGAAAGAATGTCAGCATAGTAAGAGAAGAGTGCATTGATCCTAGGGCATATAGAACGTTATAGAGTGGAGAAGAGAATCTAAACTGCTATTTTTCTGTAGTCTGGACAGCTGGACATCTTGTATCTCTTTCTGAATAATTTTTAAGTAGTAAGATGAAAACAGTTAAATCATTTTACTCTCAAATTTCTTGTGAAATTTTCTCTATCTGTGTATAAGCAATTAGATACAAGGAAGCTGTATGTGACCCTGTATCTTGTGTTTATTTAAAATAGTGAATTACTGCAGGTGATTGGTGCAGTGTCCAACTGCCAGAACCAGGATGGAAACATCTTATCAAACAAACAAGTAGTACAAATTTCCCCATACTAATTGGTCAGTATACTTCATCCCTACTCTGACAGGAAAGGGTCGCAAGGGGGAGATAAGTTTCCATGCCTTTCCAATCCTTAGCTTCTCTGAGGAAGATCAACAATAGGGAGGAATGCTGTTTGTGGAGGTAATTGTAATTAAAGATATGCCTGTAGTGCAGTTTAAGGTGTAATTGTGGGGCCGGTATGCATATCTGCTCTAGGTTTAATCTAGCTAGTGTGGATAACAATGGCAATGAAGATGCTGTGGCATAGGCTTCAGTGGGATCTAGCTGCCCCACTTCAAGTCTGCCAGGGACCCTGGGGATGTACTCGAGTTGCTACTTATGATGGGGTGGGTCTGTGTTGCTGCATCTTCACAGCTATTGTTATCCATGTTAGCTAGATTAAAGCTACCATAGGTGTGCTTACCATCCCACAATTACTCCTCAATTTGCAGTGTAGATGTACCCATAGATACTTGCCCACTAGCAATTCTACTGAGACTGCCAACTCACTTCACTTAGGCCACCTAGCAACAATGAGAGGGTAAATAACCTCTGGCCACTATCAACCTGGTAGGGTTTAACATTTGCACTTCACGTTGTCAAAGCACCAACTGCTAATGAGCTAACTTGAACACCAGTTTTCTAGAGGTGAAAGGCTCCATCTCTCATTGCAAAACCCCTAAGGGATCCAGTCCCTCATTATTTTTAAATTAGTAACAATGCAAACTCAAAATGTTTATATCCTCTCTCTCTCTCTCTCTCTATCACTAGAGATGTAATGATTTGAATTAGAGTTGAGTATATTGCATACCATTTACCATATATAATGTGGAGGGCTTGGAAAATATTTAACCGAAGAAAAGAGGGCTGAATTTATTTACCAAGGCCAATTACTCCTTGAATATGGGAAGGGACTGGCAACACCTACAAGCATTCACACCTTTGGAGCATTCCGGAGTCCCCTTTTTTTAATGGGTTCATTTGGGTTGGGTTTGGCTGAGACTAGAAGAGTGCCTGGTTCTCTGTTGGCTCTGCCTCTTCTATGTTCACTCTCCTCAGTGGGCTCTTCATCACTGTGCAGTTACGGAGTGCCATCATCCAGAAATCACAAAGGGTCCACCGCCATTCACAGATTGGTGGTGGGGTTCCCACTCAGAATGGCATTTAGCTCTGTGTAGTAGCACTAGCTCTGGGGAGCAGCTCCAGACCTTTTTTTTGCCCTCCTTTTGGTAGGACTGTTGCAGTTCCTTCTCCATTGCCCACTATTGGAACTCATCCCTGCTGTATCTCAGCTTCTTCATCTCCTTGGCACTGTTCAAATAAACATCTTACTCTTGTGGGAATTTTGCAGCTGTGCTCGCACTGCTCCTTTCACCCATTAACTGAAGAAATCCAGGATTTCTTTCCTGGAACAGGCAGAAGCAAAAGGTTTTGCTGCAGTTTTAGATTTAGCTTTATATGGAGTCATACCTGTGTGCTTGCAAAGATGGGTTAGCAGGAAGGAAAGCATTTCCAAAACATGCTGGGGATTTAAAAGTGTATGTATATAGCTTCTGGTTGCTGTGACCCCTAGGTTGAGGAGTTCAGAAATTTGACAAAGGTGGTTACTGCTGTGGGGACAGTGGCATTGGGATTGTTGCTGGAGGGCTGTTTGTTGGAGTACAGTTCACGGAGTGTCCACACAGGCATTGTGCTGGTAGAGAACTTATGCTGCTGGGGTATACATTTACTGGCAGAAGTATAGGGTTTTATCAAAACTGAAGGTGGATGCATGCTGACAGAAGGCAAGTTTTACCAGGGAACTTTATAGGGTAAACAAGGCTTGAGCAGCTAAAACAATAGTGCTCCAGGTTACCTGACCACAGAATGTCAGAGCACACCTTAGGCCTTGTCTAAACACCGATGTTGCACTGGTTTAATTTAAATCTATTTTTTAAACCAATGTACTTTAACTGAAGCAAACCCCTGTGTAGAAACTACCCCTGCCTACGTTATGTCTGTGTACACTGTGGCAATGTAACTGCATAGCTACGGTGCCATAACTATGACAGCATAACCCCATAGTGTAGATGCAACGTACAATGATGGAAGGGGTTTTCATTGTTGTAGGAACACCACCTCCCCAGGCACCGGAGCTAGGTTGACGGAAGCATTCTTCCTTCAACCTAACTGTGTCTACACCGGAGGTTAGGTCAGTATAGCTATGGTAGTTACGAGTGAGGATTTTCCACAGTCCCTGAGCACTGTAGCTACCCTGACATAAGTTTTAAGCATAGACCAGGGCTAGGAAAAAAGGTGTACTGTTAACATGTATTAGCTAACTTCTCCCTACCGGGGAGCCTAGGGTTTACCTCAACCAGCTAACAAGTTAAAACTACAATTGCCTTGTCTACATTGGGATTTTAACTAATGTGATAAAAATACACCTTTTTTTCCTTAGTGAAGACAAGGCCACTCTTATTTCAGGTTGAGTGACTTATTTGAGTTTAGCTTAAACGTGCTTCAATTGACTTAAAACCAAAATAAAACATATTTAAACTGGAATAAAACCAAATGCTTGTCTGCATGAGATGTTACACCAATTTAATTTATGATGGGATTTTAAATAAACTGAGTTAAATCAGAATAAAAGGCAATATTAATGCTCTTATTTCAATTTAAAATAGGCTTATTTTGATTTTACTTAAATATGTAAGGAATTTGTTTAAACTAAACCGCAATCAGCCAATCTTAAACAAAAATAAGAGTCTACACAGGTGATTGTGTCAGTTTAACTATCTTGGTTTAAATACCAATTTTAGTTAAACTGGTGCAACTTTTTCCTACAGATGAGCCCTTACTGTTGACAAAAAAAAAAAAAAAAAAACCAAACCAACCCTCCCAACTACTTTAGCTGTAAGAGGTTATATGTATGAAATTTCTCTGCTCTTTTCCTGTTGATTTTAACTAAGAGCCGTGGGTTTTAGGAAAAGGAAGTATATACATATGGGCATATATTGCACATAGAAATAGTTAATTATACTTAATATATGCAAACTATTTGGGTCTTTGAAGTGTGGGGCTGAGGTAATAAGTCTTCATGAAACCAACATCTTCTCTACACCCTTTGTATACAGGCTTATGTCACTGCAAGATTACTGTATCTGGCTGGGTTGAACTGAGCTTTTTTTGAAGTCTATAAGAATACAAGAACAAATTACCAAATAGGAATGTACTTTAGCATGCTGCATAATCAACAGCAGTTCCACACCCAAGATATTTTAAAGCATTTGTTTTGGGATTTTGTGTGTGTCCAATTCAAATTTGGGGTGTGGCTGTTATACAACAAAAAAACACCCACTCTGCTCTAATTTGGTTATATGATCTGTATGAGATAAATGCTTTGATTATAAAATATTTACTAAATATTTCCAGTCACCAGACATAAATCAATTTGGCCTGCATGCAACGTCACCAACAAATTATGAAATGTTGGATTCCATTTGGAAGTACAAAATGACATCTCATCAGGATGAAAAGGAACACCTTGGAATTCGTAAACCACTAGTTCTTTTAATCATCATAATGAATTAGATATTCCCCTTGACTTTTCCCTGTTTTGATGAGCTTCACAAATATCAGAATAACCTGTATGCATATACAGAGACCCCAGGAATGGAAGTTAGTCTGCTTGGTTCTGATTCATGGTTTAAATCTAGCAACAGGAATTGGGATTTGCCGTGATCTACAACCTGTACAATTCATCCATTTGACTTCAGGGAGGATTATACTGTGCAGAAACAGAGCAAGATTTGTCCCAATAAATTGAGAAGAACCTTTTGGAAGAACCTATTGGAAGAACCTTTCAATAGTAGTTGGGGAAAACAACCTAACTAGTTTTAAGAGGGATAAATTTATAAATGAGATTATACGATGGGTTATCTGATTGGGGACTGGACTCAATAACCTGGGAGGTCCTTTCCACTCCTATGATCCTATTCCTGGCTCTGCGTGCCCATGATGTGTTCCCTCAAGGCAAGGGACCTTGTCTTAAGTGTTTTAGAAAGCATAATTTGACTTAATGAAAATCTGTGTTTAATAACAACTGCTGTGCCTACACATCTGTGAAATGGTAATACTTCCTTATCGTATTTCTTAGCGGTGTTGTGAGACTTTAATAGTTCCTTGGATGAAACAGACACCAGGGTATTACTATTCTGTAACTTTCACTCACTTCAAATGGGCAGGACTGTTTTCTGGCTACACCCTGATAATAATTGGCTCTTTTCACCCACTGATGGACACTGATAACAATAGTGATTGGTTTATAGATGTTTACAATGCCAATTATCCTCTTAGCAGTTGTTTGGTTTGCATTTGTCTGTTAGCCAAAAAGGAAATAAAGTGATCTTGGTTTTTCTGGATTGTAGAAAGCTTCTTGGGGGGTGCTGTGTCTGTCTTCATTAATTTCATAAATGATATTTTAACCACTGTGGTAAAAGAGGTGTCTTAATGTGGCTGATTTACCTATGAAGAAGTCTTCTCTGCTGGTTCAAGCAGAGAGGTAGGACTTCTGGGTTCTGTACCTGCTTCCTGTAGCAACTTGCTGCATGATCTTCTGCAAAGAATGTCGTGTCTCTGTGTATGTGTACCCAGCCGTAATATATTGTAGGGATATTTATCTCCCAAGATCATTCTGATTTATTAATGCTTGTAACATGTTTTAAGATCTTCAGGTACTACAGAAGTTAAAAGTATCATTGATATTGAGGGTATATCAAATGGGCATGAATCAGTATTTCCCTCTTTGAGATGCCACCAGCTTTCCTCATTTGAAAGAAGAGTCCAAACTACTTCCACCGATTTTAGTGATGGTTAAATGATTAATTCAACAATGTTTTTAACACTCTTGGAGCTTTTAGGCGGAAGCTGCTATAGGAATACAAAGTGAAGTATAATATAAAGTACCCAGAACAATTTTGTTTTAAATAAAGCTCTTTCTGGCAATGAGCATATCTTGTTCTGTTACAGAACCCAGGATCCAGCTCTAGCAGTTCTGTCTGCCAGTGAGGACCCTATTCCATGGGGAGCTACTGCAAAAGATTCCCAGGGCAAGGGGTACGTTTCGGGACTTTGACTTGGTAGCTGGCATCCTGTTGAATAAAGCTGTGCTCCCTCTTTGTAAAGTGCCTGTACGTTTATGGCGCTCTAGCAGTCTTCAGTAAAATTAAAATGGAAGTCTTAATGGAGAACTGGGGTGATCAGATGTCCCAATTTTATAGGGCCAATCCCCCTATTTGAGGTTTCGTCTTGTATAGGTGCCTGTTCCCATTTTTCATACTTGCTCGCTGGTCAGTGGTCACCCTATAGAGAAGCCTCTGACGGGGACCTAGGACCAGCATCCGTTTCTAACGCACAGCGGGCCAGGGCCTCCGTGCCCCGCCGCCCGCGGCTGCAGGGGTCACTCCTCTGGTTACAACGCTGAGCTGTGCAGAGGGCGGCGGTTGCAAGGCCCTGCGCCGGGGCCTGGCGCAGGGGGCGCTGTCTGGAGCGGCGGAGCGGGAGGTACCGTTAGCCCTGGCGTGCGGCAGGGGGCGCTGCGCGTCGGAACGCTCAGGTCCTGCGGGTTCCATCGGGGATCGTTCCAGGAGCGCCGCGTTCGGTGCGGCGGACATGCCCAAACAGCGCCTCGAACGTAAACAATAGTCACCGGCGGCTGGCGGGGGAGCGCGCTAGAGCCGCTCGGCTGGAGCTCCCGCGCCTGTGCTTTGGGGGCCTGCTACCGTCGGAGAAGCGGCTCCAGCCCCTGCTCCGTCCTCGCCCCATGGAGGGTCTGTACTCGCTGGGGGTGAGCGTGTTCTCCGACCAGGGAGGCAGGAAATACATGGAGGATGTGACCCAGATCGTGGTGGAGCCGGAGCCGCCGGCTGACGGAGAGGAGGGCCCCCCGTACAAGGGCGGATCGGTGCCTGGAAGCCAGCGGGCGGCCGAGTCCCGGGCCGGGCACGACCCCCCGCCCGCCAGCTGTCGGAGGAGCGGCGCTAGCCCGAAGGCGGCGGCGGAAGAGGAAGAGCAGCCTCCCGGCTCCAGCCGGTGCCCCCGCCGATCCGTGGCCTTCTTCGCCGTGTGTGACGGGCACGGGGGCCGGGAAGCGGCCCAGTTCGCTCGGGAGAACCTCTGGGGTTTCATCAAGAAGCAGAAGGGATTCTGCTCCGCGGAGCCGGCCGAGGTGTGCGCGGCCCTGCGCAAGGGCTTCGTTGCCTGCCACCGGGCCATGTGGAAAAAGCTGCGTAAGTTACAGGCGCTGACAGATCTGTCCAACTTCTCCCTCGCTTCTCTCCTAATCTTCACCTCCCCATCGGACTGGTAACGGGGCGGCAGCCGCCCCCCTTCCTGCTTCTCCCGCTGTCTCTCCCGTTTGGGAATTGGCTGGGCAGTGGTCGCCTCCCCCCCCCCCGCGCTTTTAGGAGCAGGACAAAAAGAAAAGGAGGACTTGTGGCACCTTAGAGACTAACAAATTGATTAGAGCATAAGCTTTCGTGAGCTGTAGCTCACGAAAGCTTATGCTCTAATCAATTTGTTAGTCTCTAAGGTGCCACAAGTCCTCCTTTTCTCTTTGCGAATACAGACTAACACGGCTGCTACTCTGAAAGGAGCAGGACAGTCGCCTTTGTACTTCTCGGCTTGCTACTTTCCCCCTGTTCCTTCCAATTTGCACCTCCGCCCCGGGGTAAAAAAAGCAGCACCGGTCTTCTCTTCTCCCCCCCCCCCCGTGCATTCCTATTGTCATCCCATTTGAAAACAGCTCAGTATCATCCTCCGCTGAGAACAAGACACCACCAACTTTCTCCATGCGGTATTACTGAGAATGGGAAACACACCCCGGTTTCAGCCATCTCTTTCGAACCCCCCCCCCCCTTTTTTCACACTGGTGAGTTACATGCTTGCAAAGTTTCCCTCCATTGCCGCTGGAAACAGGACACCAACTCCATCATTATAATTGTTTCAGTCTACATGTGCAGAGGCTGCAAATGTGTCTCCCGGGGAGGAGGGATGGTTTTCGGGTTCAATCAAGACATTTGGTAAAGATTTCTTGGGGAAGGGAAAGGATCCCATGCTGTGAGGAGACATTGTGATGGATAGAAATGCACTGTAGGTAAAGACTTGGGATAAAAGAGGAGGGTGATTGTGAAGCTGTGTGTGCCTTGCTAACAATGGAAGCTGGAACCCCTGCTAAATCTTTTCAGTAGACCTTGTTATCTTATGAAGTTGTGCATGTGGTCATCTCCAGGCTTTCCTTACCCAGAATGCCCTGAGACAAAGGGGGAACTTCTGTTAGTACCATTTGGGGTCCCTTCTAAAGGACCTGGCTGACGTTTTTCCTCAATTGCCCCGTCTCCAGTTCTGCCCATTGATTGCTGATGGAAGGATTCAAAGCATGCCTGCTGCAACCGGGATTATTATTTACTTGTTTTACTATTTGAGTATCCGGAAATATGCTCAGTATATTCCAAAACAAAGAGCACAGTCCCTGCCCTGAAGACCGTACAAGCTAATAATACAGCATGACATAAGTGAGTGTCCTAATTATACAAGATCAGAAGGAAAGATTTAGGTGACAATATTATCACGCATGTGATGTTTCCTCACACATCTAGTAGGTGAGACTGCAGAAGTAAATTTCAAGAGGATTTTAAATGTGGTGAGGGTTGTGGCTTATTCATTAGTTTGGGGAGGCTTTATGTATATGGGACAGCATGGAGACAAAGGGGTAGGAAGGCTGGCAGGGAGAGGGAACACACAATGAGAGCAGGTCAAAGATGTAGGCAGGAGCACTGTGAATATTGGGCCTTGAAGTCAAGGATAAATTAGGATTCTATGCACAACACAGCGGGGAGCTGATGAAGTGATTCAAAGGGAATGACATGGTTGAAGTAACAGTCGAGATTTTTTGCAAAAACATTTTGGACAGAGCAGGGTTTTCAGGGGTAAGGTAAGTATTGGAAAGATCCTGAAAGAACAGGTTGCCATAGTTGGAGTGGGGGATGATTAGGGTGTGAGAAAAGTGGCTGTTGGGGCAAAAAGGAAGGAGTGGATTTTAGAGCTATTGTAGAGGAAGAAGCAGCAGAACTTGATCACAGCCTGGATGTTGGGGAAAAGAGAGGAGTGGCAGCTGACCCCCAGATTATGGGCTTGCATGACAGGAAGCATGGTGATGATTTGGACTCAAACGATGGGGAGAGAGCACGGAGGAAAAAAATAATGAGCTTGGTTTTCTAGTTGTCTCCCTGCTGAGTGTGGTAACCCAGGGTGGTTTACATAACGTGCAAACTTCCGGGCCCCAACTATTGATGTGGTGTAGGAAATGCTATGAGCAACAACTGGTGAGTACCAAACAGAGCTTCTGATATATAACTGTTCTAAACGGTTTTCAAGGACAGCTAAAGCCAGGGCCCTGTGCACTTGCTGGTAGTTCTGTAACTTCTGTGTAAGTTCTGCAGTAAGCTTTCCTTCCTGATTTCTGGAGCACAAACTTGCTAACTTTTGATGCAGGTGCAAGAAAACTTGAGGTTTTCATTCAATACAATATTCAAATAAATACTCCATAGTTAAGTCAACCTAACTCCAATGTAGACACAGCTAGGTTGATGGAAGAATTCTACCATCAGTCTAGCCTGTTGTAGAGGTGGATTAACTACAATGATGGGAAAAACCTTTCCCGGCATTGTAGGAAGCAACTGTACTATAGCAGTGTGGCTGCCAGTGTAGTGCTTGTAGTGTACGCATACCCTGAGTGACTGTCCATGGGTACAGCCAATAAGCCATATTTCCGAGCCAATGATGAAGGTCCTGCAAGCGGGATCTGTCTTTGTTTTGTGGGTGTGGGCAGAGTAAAGCTGAGGTAGAGGAGCATTAAAGCAGATTATAAAACTGCTTCGGTTTGTAGCAGAAGCTTTGTTGATCAGCGAGGAACGAGAGTCAGAAAACCAGCATGAGGAGACCAGAAACAAAAATTTGTTTGTTTTTTTGAATACTCTACTGTGTAATTGCACAACTGTAATAACATTTTTAGTTTTTCTAGCTCTGTTTTGCACATTTAAAAACAAACAAAAACTGTTCCACAGTTTATGCAGGATTTTAGTGATATTTTGTGTGGAAGGAAGAAGGGCTTGCTCTGTGTGTGTGTGTGTGTGTGTGTGTGTGTGTGTGTGTGTGTGTGTAGAATTAAAACAATACTTACCATCTTGTTGTTTTATTAAATCTCTTGCTACACAGTGACGACAACTAGCTTAGGTGTAGTTTAATGGCAGGCTTAGAGTACTTGCATTCCCTGGAACCAGCTGTTCCATTCCTGACAGAGTTGACTTATCTGATTCCACCCTTTCCAAGGTAGGTGGGTTGAGTTCTGTGTAGTCTGCTGTATTGGAGGAGACCTTAAACAATGAGATCCTGTTTTAGTCCGAATGGATGTGTTTAGAAAACAAAACAAAATAATCACAAGGCCCTTTCTGCAAGAGAAGGGTTTTATTCTGTTCTTGTTCAAAATTTCTCCTTTCCCCCACTATTGTGCACATTGGGCTAGCTGCACTCCTTTGTAATACAAGCTGGTGTCTGTTTTGTCAATTGGGGCAGGGTATTTATATTTGTGACACCTGTTTAATACTAACTAGTAGTAATGCGTACATTTCTAGCTTGTCAACCCCTGAAGGATTTTCACAGGTGGAAGGAGTAGGTACCTGTCTTAACATGTCTCCAAACAAGTTTTCAACTCGCCCATTTAAAATTCTTCACCGTAATGGTTCAAAATAGTGTTACTCAATTGCTCTGGATCATTACTGTAGAGTACTTTATGTAGCCTTGTATATAAAAAGCCTAGTGAAGATTTGTTAACTCTGTTAACCAGTTTACACGCTTCTAATTTGGGGCCTGTCTGTGCTAAAAGTATTAGTGCATGTTAGCTCATTTGTCTTCTGCTGTTAAGGACATCCCAAAATCTAACTCCTTTTAAAACAGATTGATACTGTGTGGGAAGAGCTATATGAGTTTAGAACTATTAGGCAGGTGATGGTGTTGTAGATGGAAGCTAACATTGAGAATATAATTATATGATTAAATATAAAGGTTGGGCTATAGATCCACAGAAGCGAGAAAACTATTGTTGAATTACATTACTTGGACATAACAGCAGCTTTTCATTGTTCCTCTGTTGCCGAACATGTAGGAGAGGTTATGTTGTTTACAGGCAGTAGGGGTATAATTCTGAGTGGTGAATGTAATTGTGTGTGATGTTGTCTCATCTCAATATTCCTCTTTTGACCACTGTCAGTTTAGTGCACAGTGTTAAAGTCGGCAATAATTTGTTCGCAAAAAGAAAAGGAGTACTTGTGGCACCTTAGAGACTAACTAACAAATTTATTTGAGCATAAGCTTTCGTGAGCTACAGCTCACTTCATCAGATGCATTCAGTGGAAAATACAGTGGGGAGATTTATATACACACACACACAAAACCAATAATTTATTGTGAACTTAATGATGTACAACTTTGCCTTTAAAGTTGGGTCATTTTGATCTTGCCTTGCAATAGTCTTCTAACTGTCAGAAAAATCCCTATTTATAAAGAATCCTACTGACAGTCCCTCAATCTTAAAGGAACATTACTAAGATCCCTGGTATGCATTGTGTGTGTTTTTAAGACCGCTTATGTAAACTTCTTAGGATGGAGTAATTGAGCTAAGGCTCCCTCTCAGTGGCCAGGTAGGGAAGAGGAGGGAAGACGCAAGGAACATTTGGGAGCCATGGCAGTATTTTGAATGAGGGATAGCAGCAGCTGAAACCAGGGGCTTAGGAAGCTGTTGCAGCATTCTGGACGGGAAGAAAACCTAATACTGTCCAGAACAAATAATGCATTGTGACTTTTAACTGATAAAGTGGCGTGTGCTCTCAGTGCATTTGATTTAGGAAAAATGGCTTTTATCTACCATATTGGATTATTGGGAATACTGGAGTCTGGTATAAACACAGTGCACTGGACTTGTTTTGTCAAAAGGAAACTTGGTCTTACATTTCACATGTACACTTAATGAAGGGAGAAAAAAAAAAAAGCTTGAAAGATGCATGTTGCTGGGTTGAGATAATACTCGGTGGCAGGCTACTGAAGTCCTGTTGAGACCTGTGATTCCACTGAAACAAATATTGAACTTAAGCCTCAGTTCCAGATCACCAGATCAGGTGTGGTTAGGTTTGTGTGTCAACACCTGGCTTCTATACACTGTAGAAAATGTGAAATTACTGTGAGAATCACCATTTATCTAACACAGCTGTTCTATTGCAGTGTATCCTTTAAGACAACTAGCTGCAGCTCAAGAGTTAGCTGGGGAATGGGCCACATGAGAATAGTTATGTAGTCAGTGGTGGATACAGCTTCATACTTTAAAAAAACAAAACAAACCACAAATAAACAGAAACAGTTAGGATCATTTGTCTGACCATCTGGTGTTGTGGTTGTAGACGCACCTGAACAACCTGTTATGTCTTTAGTTTACATTTGGCAGAATGAAAAAGAAATTTACATCTTTATATCTTAGTAATTAAAATGAGGGTCTGTCTAGTCTTGGCTTGACCCTTGCTTTGGAAGTAACACTGAAACAATTTGTACCAAGAGTCCTTATTTTGGAAGTAAAAGCGCATACCTGACTACTCCTGTACCTTTTATTTAGTGTAAGAAAAACAAAAAAACCCACTGCACTGATGTTTTAAAGCAACCATCCGATGAAGTGAGCTGTAGCTCACGAAAGCTTATGCTCAAATAAATTTGTTAGTCTCTAAGGTGCCACAAGTACTCCTTTTCTTTTTGCGAATACAGACTAATCCAGCTGCTACTCTGAAACCATTCTGCATTAGGGTTATGAAAAGCCTGATTTTGTGTTTAAGTGGTTAAAACAAGGAAATTGAGTTAAAACTGCTACTCTTCTTAACTCTGGGCAGTGTGTGGGTCTTAAAATAATGAAGGGAGGAGGGGATCTATTAGCCAACTTAAACTTGATGATCTAAGTATGAGTGAGGTTCAGAGTGAAATGGTAGGTAAAATCCACCTTGCATTAGCTAACTTGAGTTAACAGCGCTCCCCTACCCCAGTGAAAACAAAACCGAAGTTTTTTACAAGTAAGTGTTCAGCATGACAGCACTTTTTTAAAGTAGGCAGATATGCTCATTTTATGAAGTGAGAAGAAACTTGAGGCATGTAAGTGCCTTCCCCAGAGTCCTATAGTTTTTAGTAATTGATCTGGAATCTTCATTCATCCACTGATGTCTGATCAGGTCTACGTTCTTTGAAACTAGTATTATGTTAACAGAATCCTTAGTTCTTTGTTTCCAACAATATACAAGTCACTGAATGCTGCATGTCAGATCCATTTTGGGCTAATGCTCATGGACAAACTCCATCGCCACATTTGTTTCAGCTTTTTAAATCTTTTTTTTTGTGGCCCGTGATAGTGAATGTATTGCTTGCCCACAGAACAAAGAGGATTTTAATAATTTGTTTATTACTTGTTTTAAACTTGTTTTACTCGTTAAAACGCATCTCTTTTGTAGTCCGATATAAAACGATCTGAATCTCTGAAGAAAGTCCTATTCTAGAGTATATGTAGTAGTCACCACTAGAACAAATCAAGGCTTAACTTGCTTAAGTCCCTTTAATGTAGATGGACATAGGTGTGGCGTAGTGAGAGCCTAAAATCATGTGCTCTTGCTGTATCTGTTTTGTTTACAAATATGGGATTTTGGTTACAATGTTTTTTATTTTACATAAACTCTAATTTGATTGTCTAACACACTTCTTTATTGCTAAAAAGGGTTTATTTCAGCTACTGAGTTCCTACCAGTTTATGATGTTGTGTAATAAAATTACAGGTTAAATGGAAATGAGGATTTCAGAGTTCTGCCTCAATCTCACCATTTTATGAGTGTATTAAATATATCCACAGTTGTCATGCTTGTTAGACAAAGCCCTTTTTGATCCACCTGTCAGGTCAGATGCAATTTGTGTTCAATAAATAATTGGGGATGAAACTGATATCTGGTGAAATTTTTAAATGGGGAGGAAGTGATGTCTACAGGCTAAACCCACGACTGGAAGTTAGGACTCTGGGGTTCTAGACATAATTTTATCAATGACTTGCCCTGTGGACTCATTTGCAAAGTGGGTGGGATAGTAATTGTCCACCTCCCAGGGATCTTGGGACATAATGTTTGTAAAGTAATGTTTGATCCCTTGTTGAATAGTGTTATAGAAGTACAAAACACTTGGGCCTGGTCTGCACCTAGAATCTAGATTGACCTGGCTACTGCAATCGGGGCTGTGAAAAATTTTGTGCTCTGAGCCCCATAGTTTGGCCCACCTAACCCCTGGTATAGATGTCTCTAGATCAATGGAATGATTCTTCTTTTGACATAGGGACCATCTTTCAGAGAGGTGGACTACCTACACTGAGGGAAACACTCCTTCTGTCGATAGAAGAAGCATCTACACCGCAGTGATATAGTGAGACAGCTGCAGCAGTGTAAACATATCCTTATTGTCTGAAGGCTCCGGTCTTTTTTGTTCAGTTAACAGAAGGTGAACAGTAGGAAGGCACCTAAACCTATACAAGTGATAACCTTAAAACAACAGAATTGCTGGGCAAGAATTTTAAAATTATCCATGTCTCTGACTGAAGATTTTGATTCCAAAGAGAGAATCCAAAAAACCTTTCTTTTTTTAAACAATGTCTAAGAAAAACGATAATTGGTGCATTGTGTTTGAATGCAGCTGCCCATGTTGTTTTCCTGCCTCTGCCTCCACACATTCCTTCTAAATGTTTTATTGGCTTTATCTATATTGGCCAAAGTAATATTTCTCTTCAAGATTTCATTCGTGGGGGCCTTTCTCCACCATTGTTGTTGGTATACTGGAGTGCCAGCTCTGCTATAGTTCAGGTTTAGAATAGTGTTCTGTTTCATGCTGGACTTTTTAAAATCTCCATGGTTACTTTGATTCCTATGAATCAATGTGGAATATATACTGCAGTGGAGTGTACTGTACTATGGGAAATGCAAACTCTTCAATGGTAACCATTGTAAGTGTAAATGGTAAAGTACAATAGATAAAATATGCCAGAGAAACGAATCCCTTTTCTGATGAGTTTACAGTCTAAGACACGAGCAGGTGCAGTGCAGAACAAGCATAAGATGAGGTGTGCCTTATGGGGGCAAAGGTAGGATTAGTGATCCAAATCGGGGGTCATTTGAAAAGGGGTTCTTGAGGTACAGCTCTCCCTCCTTGTGGGGGGGGGGGGGTGGAAGCAGCTTTTCTTAAGATTCATGGATTCTGCCAGGGCTGCAATCCTGGCACAAGGGTCTTAATTGCTCCAGAGTTACCCCTAGAGAGTGCATGGCACCCAGTATCCCTGGGGGGAGCAAAATTGCAAATGGTATTAGGGAGGGAGTTTAGGTCTCTAGTTAAGTGTGTGCCAAATTCTTATGCACCAGATGGATTACTGTGCATATAGAGTAGCCAGAAGGCTTTCTAGCCTGCCAGTTTCCATTGCAGCTGGTCAGCTAAAGGGGGTATGCAGAATCTCTTGATCCTGACCTACCCTCAGCCAATGTTGAGTTTTTTGCCCTTGAACTGATGTGGTTTGAAGGCGTGTTGCTAAAGTCTGTCTTTAAAAAAAATAATTATGGGGAAATGCAATCAAACTGTTTTTGAAAATAAAATAGACATGTGAATGCTTGCTGGGAGGTGAAGGAGTGGAGGGATGGGGGGAGTAAGTGAAGAGGTGTTTGGGACACCAGCGAGGGGAGAGTGGATTATAGTGATAGGTGGTTGGGGAGAAGGGTTGGGGGGGCTCAGATGAGAGGGGGTGAGGATTCTTTCCTTTTAGTGATGTAATTCTCCCAGGTTAAAGCACCTGGTTTCAAGGCCTAATATGCTGATCTTGCTGTATGTTTTCATTTCCATCCCAGAACATATGGAGGCTGCAACAAAAAGCATAGTTGTCTTGAGTGGTTTGTGAAATTGCTGGAACTTGAAGATAACTCATCCTCGCTTTACTGACGCTTGTCTGATAAGTGTAGAAGGGTCTTCGTGTTTGTTTTGTTCTGTTATAAAGTGGATGCCATAGGAAAATACATACTGTACTAGGGTATTCATTATACTATGGTATTTCTGATATGTGGAATATATACTGCAGTGGAGTGTACTGTACTATGGGAAATGCAAACTCTTCAATGGTAACCATTGTAAGTGTAAATGGTAAAGTACAATAGATAAAATATGCCAGAGAAACGAATCCCTTTTCTGATGAGTTTACAGTCTAAGACACGAGCAGGTGCAGTGCAGAACAAGCATAAGATGAGGTCGCTGTTGACAGTCGGCTTCATGGAAAGGTGACCTATCTGATGTTGTTTGAAGGAGGGAGGGAGATTGTCGGGCTAGGTGTATCTTAACTGGGGGGCTGCCCCAAACATTAAATGGGCTGTGGGGAAAAAATCATCAAGTCAGGAGCATAGATGACATAGACAAAGGGAGCAGTTAGGAGAGAAATTTGGGCACAACTTTTGGAGCAGGAGGGGAGCGTAGGAGGAGAAGAAAATAAATGTTGGCAGGGGCAGAGTGGTGACAGTGAGATAAAGCAGGAATTGAATGTGAAGAGGTTCGAATTTAATGTGGAAGGGGAGGAGGAAAAGCCAGTGTAAATATGTAATAAGTCTGAAATGGAGGAGTACCTCTTGGGTAGTAAGTTTTACATGGGGCGGTGGGATAGCAACCATAAGAAGCCTGTGCAGTTCTGTCCTCAATGTGGACATGTAAATAATTTCCCCTGGGTGATGCAGATAGACAATTTATTTTGAACCACAGTTCAGAATATATTTAAAACCCAAATACGCATAGATATAAAGGCAGTCATTCTGTTCCCTGTAAGGGTTTGTAATGTCCAGACAACTAAGTGACCTGAATTATCAGACACTCCTACAACTTCTAATAGGGAGGTGAACATTAGGCTTCACTGAATCTTGGGAGGTATTCTCAGCTAACACTCACATCTCTTTATTTTGTGTACTTATTTCCTCCAGCAGCAGTCAGACAACTAAACCCTGGGAGATGCCTTTCAAAATCTCACCTCAGTATTCTGACCTCAGTTTGGATTATTCTTTATTTTTTAATCTGAAGTTAAATTAATTTTATGCTCATAGAAAGGAAGGACCTGAGGGTATTGGTTTGAACCAGTCATAATGTGGTCATACACACACCTCATTGTAATTTATTCAGACCTCTCTGATGCACCCCTTACTCTTGATCTGCTAAGCCCCTACTTTCTTGGTTTTTGTTTCTTTATGAATAGAAATTAACAACTGTGCTAAAATCTGTGGGTTTTATTTAATGTAGACAGACAGACAGACTATGAAGGCCATTTTCAGTGTGACTTATGGTAAGGCTTGAAACAGATGAAGAAGAAACACCTATTCAACGACTTAGTTTCTAGTTTGACTGATGCTGGCATGATTTGACCTCAATATGACTTATTAATCCATTCTTGACATCATGACAAAATATTTTTCTTCAGGTAGTTCTAATATCTTGGGGCTTTTTTAATACTCTCCTGAGGGGGAGTTAATGACAAGTTTCAGAGAATAAAAATGCAGCTTTTATTTCTCATTGCAGCAGAGTGGCCAAAGACCCTGACTGGCCTCCCAAGCACATCAGGAACTACCGCCAGTGTGGTAATTATCCGTGGGTCAAAGATGTATGTGGCACATGTCGGAGATTCAGGAGTGGTGCTGGGAGTCCAGGATGACCCCAAAGACGACTTTATTAGGGCTGTGGAGGTGACACAGGACCATAAGCCTGAACTTCCGAAAGAAAAGGAGAGAATCGAAGGGCTTGGGGGCAGGTAACTCTGTGTTTTGTTTCCCATTTCAGTTTCTCATTTTCATTGTCTTTGTCCTGCTGATCGAATGGGTTCAAGTCTACTCATTCACAGCTCAGTGAAGCTGTTTGAACCTTTTCTGTGTTTCGACCATTTGGGCTCTGGCTATCCAGTAGGTTAGCTGTGGGGAAGTAGTTGTGTTGTTTTAGTGTCTGATACTAATGCCATTTTGCTGGAGGCTTATGGGGTGGGATGACTTTTGATTTCCGAAGGGAAGCCCGATGAAATCTCCAAAGTGAGAAGTATATTTGGGATTCTGAAAAAAGTGGGAGGGGAAAAAAGGGGTGGTTGCGGACTGACCTTGTTCTCCTTGGCTTAAAAGTATTTGAAAGAGAAATTTGTCTTTCAATGTAAATATTAACTAAGAGCTGTAGAACGTTTTTTCTAGCAAATGAAGAAAATATTAAGGTTTTGTTAGCAACGTAGTATTAGTTTTGCAGTTGGTAAGGCCTCAATTGGAATACAGTACCCTGTACTGGCAGAAGATAGTATCTTCTCTATCTAATTAGGATCTATCTGCTCTATAAAAGTAAAATTTCTGATGCATTTTACATTGCCCTTGAGGTAACAATGCCAGCTGTAGAATAGGCCTTGCAAGACTTTTCTTTAAAGAAAACTAAGATCACAAATTAATAACAGGACATAGATGTATATTTAAACACTGTAAATCTGAACATTAAGTCATAGCATTTGAACATTGCTACCTCCTCTGCTTGCCAAAGCTGAGTTTAGGTTTCTTTTCCAAGAACTGACTGATGTTAAAACATCCCAGAAGGAGTTGAATTGCAGTCGTGCATGTTCCCTATAGCTGAGAGGTAGGGGAGCAAGCAGGAAGCCTTGTCAGATGGCACCAGTGCTGTGAAACAAACCTCGGGGCTCGAATCTGGCACAGCTTCACAGGAGCCCTATGCTCTTTTGTTCAACAGTACTGCACCAGATGGATGGGCACCGTTCCCTTCTTTTAGCAGCTCAGATGCAGAGATCACTGAAGGTTTTCCTGTTGACATCGTTCACTCAAGAACCCTGTCAGCTCATTAACCTTGAGATATGTGTGTCTTTAGCAGGTGGAAGCAGATCAGCTAGCTGCATTTGGGATAAGAGATTTTTGAAATGATAATTTGCTGTTTCACTAGGTTAGTGCCTGTAGATGTTACAGGTTTCCAGATGTGCTTTTCTGTCACTGGCTGAAGGACACGGAATATATTTTGAAGTTCTTAGTTGCAAGCAGGCAACTCCTAGAATTTCCTTTTTTACAGGAGTGGTGGGGATTGATATTGTCGTCTTGTTGGTGGTCCTCCAGCTTTTCCCAGAGTTGGTGATGAAACTGGCAGAGACTGCCCAGCTACTCCCAGAACTGTGCGACATGTGCCACTTGGCAGGAGTATAGTGGGATTGTGCTAGCAGGACATCTTCACTTCCCGTGTGAGAGAGAGAGGGGAGAAGAGGAGAATTGGATCCGCTAGTCAAATTACGAAAGCTTCCCCACTAAACCCCTGTTTAAATGTCAGCTTGGGATGGGATCTTCTTCCAGGCAGAAATAACATTAACATGTTTTGGCCATTAGGGTTCCAAATGAGCATGGTGAATCTGAGGACATAGTCTTTGTGATCCTTCCTGCTATGCATATCACACCATGCCACGCAATAATGGGGCTTAATTCATCACTGATTTAAGGGCTTCAAAATCCCTGGAGTTGCACCTGGAATAAATGTCATACAAGGAGTTTGGAGGCTGCTCCATAGCTTTTCAGTGTCTAATTGTCTATGGCTATTCTATAAGTGAAGCTAGCTTTGGTGCCTGGTCCATAGCTTGTTGGAGAGTAAGCTTATTACCAAGCTGCACGAGTGGCTTTTCCCAGTACCTCTTCTGGGTATATGGCTCATTGCCTCTCACCAAAATAAGCCTCTTATTCCGCATGGCTTCTCCTTCGTGTCCCCAGTAACTTTGTGTGAACTAATCTCACTGCTCAACATCTGAGAGCAGACGTTAAAATTTAAATGTAGAGCTGTTTCTTTCATTCTGGCTTGAGAGCAGATGATGATTGTTCTGTTATTTCTGCCTCCTGTTGCTACTCTAGCAAGAAAACCTCTACATAAGACTGTTTAAGGTGGCTCTTTTCAATTTTTTTTTAAACCACTCGCTGCTGCTGATTATCAGAGCCACGGCGGATAGTAAAAATGAAAGAGAGAACCCTAAATAACACTGCCCCTTCGGGGTTTGATATTGATGTTATGCAGCCCAGCATCTCAGGGGAACAAACTTTCAGTTTGTCTCCTCCTCTGATGTGGGGGAGATATTTAGTGGCGTTCAGGTGATCAGCAGGAAGTCAAAAATCCCCAGAGCTTTTCATCTTTTTTTCTGTCCCCTTTGCCTCGTCTGCCAAAGCTGGGCTAACGCCCTCAAATTATCACAATCTCACTGTGTTCTGAAGGATGTGTCTACACTGCAGGCCTTAACTGAGGTCATAGCATTCTTTCCATACACAGTCGGGGCAACCGTTTCTGTAACTTAAACTATACAAAGTCAGCTGGGTTGTAACTAACTTGTTTTTTTTTAATCTACACCCCTTTGTTTCTAATACCTCTAGTGTGATCAATAAGTCTGGTGTGAATCGGGTTGTCTGGAAGAGACCTCGGCTGACTCACAATGGCCCTGTGCGGAGGAGTACAGTCATTGACCAGATTCCATTCCTGGCTGTGGCACGAGCGCTTGGTAAGTGGTGTCCAGGCCTAGCACCGGTGAAGTAAGATACCTAAATGTTGGAGCCACAAAACAAGCAGTGGTATCTTTTTTTGAAGAGAAGATGTCCTTGCATATAGAGCATCCGAGTAGTGAGAACAGAGAATTTCCCAAATAGAGCTGGAGAGGCTTTGGCTTAATGGGTGAGTGAAAGCTCTCCCCTGTGATATACAGGACGTGTGTCCCTGTTAGTCTTGTGAAGCTGGCTTCTTCACTTCAACACAAGTTTTTTTTCCCCTTAAAGGTGGTATGTGTCTGTGAGCTGGAGGGCATGCTGAGTCTTCTCTGTTGAAATAAATGGAAACCACTCCAGAATGCTTGATGAGGTGATATCCAGCATTATTGCAGCAAAATGTGAGAGACCTGATTCTTCCCTTTGTGATGAAGCCTACTATTTTCCACCTAAAGGTCCCAGGAAATAACAGAAGAATTACTGCCAAGTACAAGACTTAGCTATATATTTTTACATATATATTTTTGCCCTTGGTGTGTTGGGATTTTGTGGTTCCGAATAAAAATCAAGTCAGATGCCAGGCAGAATCAAGGGTCTTCAATTCAATTCAGTTCAACAAGACTTTATTCAATGTGCACAAAGGGAGAAACCCTGGTACAAAAATCAGCCAGAGTTCCTCCAGCAAGGAGCCCCTCCCATTGCTATTTTATAGCACTTATAGCACATATAGAGGATGGTATAACAAGTTACATAACACAAACCTTTAACCAATCATATTTAACCTTTCTCTGTATGGATTTGTTCATCACATGCTTATACTTCTCCATTTCCACATGTTGAGCTTGTCCCCCTTCCCCTTGGCCTTTTCTAGAATGTTCCTAGGGTGGTGAGCCACAGCATGCTTCTTTATGCGTAAGTACCATGACTTCACTCCTCTTGGGATAGTTGGTCAACACTCTTGTGACTGCATCATTGTCCCTCAGCCAGCCAGCAGAGGCTGTCAGTGAGGCAGTCTGGCTTCAGAAGTGTGGAGTCTCACGTAGTAATTGCTTAGTAATATTGCCACTGGCTTACAAGCCAGTGTTGTTTGTGCTTCACCTGAAACTGTCCAATGCTAAGAGCAAGTGATATTGCTCTTTTGTGTGACAATAACAGACACACTAATTTGAATTACATAGCAAGTGTAGGTATCATGTGGCAAACTTGGGGCGTGGAGAAAGCAAGATGAGGGATCAGGTAAAGAACATGGCTTGACATGGTGAAAAAGTAACACGGCTCTTCTTTAAATTATATTAGTAGTCCCTAACACCTTGCAAATGTTCATTATGCTTCAAAACCCCTGTGGGAGACATTATCCTTGTTTTGTAGCTGGTGAAACAGAGCCAGAGAGGTTAAGTGAGTTGCTCAAGGTTAGGAGACATAGCAGAGCTGTGGAACAAACCTAGGAATCGTGACTTTCAGTCTTGCACTCCAGTTAACTAGGCAAAACATGCACTTGCTTCTCTTTTCTACGAATGAGCGTGTATTGCTCTGGAGACTGTAGAAGAGTTTTTAATTTAGTTAAAGGTTCATTCTCCCCTTTCCTTCTTCCTTTTTGTGGGTTTTGAACTGGTCACTTGAATTTTTCAGAAGGTCTGATTCCTCTCAGCAAGTCAGACAAAAGGGTTTTGGCTAGTTTCTGTGTGCAGATGGGGATTCAGGGAATGATCCACCTGTTAGGCTCCTGTTGTGGCCTTTACAATTCTCATCTGGATGGAAAGGGTTGCTGGAGAGTCTGGGTGCAAGAGAGGAGAAAATGAGAACATTTGTCCTATGGCAGCAGTTCTTGCATTCGAAGTCCAGCATGCTTGGATCTTTAAAAAGATGTCCCTAGATGACCTGAAGATGCCAAGTTTACACTGGCTTGAATGACAGTGTTTTAGTTAACATCCTCTTCATGCATGAGGTATGGCTAACATCTTGGGAAAAGGAACGCAGCTGTGTTCCTTTTCCCAGGACCCAGATGGTGCACAGATGCTCAGTTTGGAAACAGGATTTGACTCTGTGAGGGGCATGCTGGCCTCACAAGCTGCTTACACAAGGCCTACCACAACCATTAGTATTCATGCTACTAAGCTCCATTCGACCACTTGGCTAGCTCCCAGCATTGCTGCTCTGGTTGGCACCAACACTTCATGCACTGGAGACTCCCAAGTAATTCAGTTTCCTCTGACACTAATAACCAGGTTAACCCTGCCATACTTTTCTGTTACCAGCACTGTAGTCAATTTCACTAGTTACTAGTACAACGAATGGCTCCGCTGTGCCCAGATTTGGGCATTACACTAATTCTTTGCAGGATGCCAACAACATAAAATATAGATACCAGATGTACAGGTAGCTAAATGGTTGTGTAGGCCAAATTTTTTTGCCAGGGGAACAGTCTGCTAAATAGGCATTCCAATCTGCCTCTAGCAGGCAATGGTACAGAAGTGCATCTGCTCACAGACTGCAAATTTCTGAACACAGACAAGGTAATTATATCTTGTGTGTGTTCCCAGCTTTTGCTCTTCTGACACTTCACAGTGTATTAATGAGTTTTCCCAACTTTTTGCAGCTCATGTCTGTTCCTTAATCTCTTTTTATTCTGATATGGAAATGGGGACATTTTAATTTTGATGATCTATTGATTTTCATTCTCTAAACCTGGTGATCACTGTAAGGAATGCAGTGAACATTTTAAATATAGCTGATGCCATAGAAAAACAAATATTTGGACAGCAAACATGAGATTGGCACAGTATATGAGCCATCCTGATGAAATTAATTCTCCCCAAATTCCCCTTGCTCTTTTACTTGGGCACACTATCCTTCTGCCCTGAACTACACAGTGGTGCTGTATATTTTTAAACAGCATTTGCTTTCCATGTCAGTGGTGACTGTAATTAAGTAATGTATGAAGTAATCAATTTATATCCTATAAACCCCTCTGTGGGATGTGTAAGTTTTTAATTAGTTACTTCCCTGTAAAGTGCCTAGTGTGCTCTTGTTGCTATGTAAATGTATGTAAGGTGCCCTTTGATCTTCTGATGACATGCTATAGAAGTGCAAATATTGTATTGTAATTTAAACATAAATATTTGTACCTAACTCTTCTGAAAAAAACCCCTTTACTGTAGATTGTGCCCAGTTTGGTTTCTAATGGCTATTTATAGACACTATATAACCCTCTGAAGCTGTTAACACCTCAGATTTTTAGGGAGGCCTCAAAATGTGGCACCACCAATATGGCCCAGATGGGAGTTGGGTCTTCTAAGCACTTGCTCTGCAGAACAAAATATTTGTGTCAAATGATCCACACTCACTACTTTCCCATTGTAGATTTACAAGCCATTCCTATTACAAGCCCCTCCCATTTCAGGAATAGTGTTGCAAAGACTCCACTGAACATGCTCACAGACAGCATTTTGGGGAGAAATCTCAAAGATCAGACTAGTTTCTCCGGAATAGCCATTCTCCAGAACACATGTGGTAAAATAGATTTCCCTGCCTCCCCTTCTCTTTTAAAAGATTGCCAGATGGGTAGCACTTCAATTACATTCCTTATCAAAGTTACATTAACCCGTTAGCTTCCAGCTTCTGCAGCGACTGCTGTGATCAAACATGGCTGCCTTTCAGTGTTCTATGGGGGAGTGGGCACTGGTAGCTAGCACAGGGGTGCGTCTCTTGCTCCCATGTACTTGGCTCAATCGGAGGAACTGAAGTAGTTAGCTTTGATGTTGAAGAAATAACTCTGAAGTAAATTTCTGGTCTGTTTTTATCTTTGTTTTTTGGTGGCATCCAAAGGCCCCAATCTCTATATGGGCCCTATTATAATATGTTATGTACAAACCTAGCAAGGACGTGGTCTCTGCTCTGAACAGCTTACATAGTAATTTGAAACCGGAAGCAATGCCTGAGTATAACAACGGTAGGAGAAGAGATTAAGGCAATCATAAAATCATGCAGTTGTCTAGGCCGTCTATGCGCATAACTGGATACTTATGAATATTTCTTTAGTTAGTATTTATAAGTTATTTCCTGCTATTCCACAACCGGGCCAAGATTGTTTGGCTAATACCTTGTGGGCATCGTAGCAGGAGTGGGTCTTGAGAGAGCCTTGCAAATCCCATGGGCAGTCTCTTGATGGGGCAGTGGCTCGGGTGTGAACCCAGTTCTTATTTTCTGTAGGAGTTCCATTTTTTGTCCCCAGGAGGACTGGTCCAGAGCCAAAAATCTGCAACTGTCAGCGAAATTACATAGTATGAGAGGCCTTGGTTCATTGTAGTTCAGTAGTTCTCTTACTTCTTCATAACAGTGAAATCTGTACTAAGGGGACCCAATAGTTAAACTCTTTACTTGACATGGCCACTTTGTCTAACCTTGTGATTTCTTGTGTCTGTATATATGTTTATAATTTTTGGATGTGTGTGCTAGGAAAGCCAGGTTTTTTCGGGTGGCTGCATAGGCTTGACTCTAATTTTAATAAGTACATTAGGATTCCTGCTGACACCTAAAATAGATGCACCATATACTGGGGCACTAACTGCATAGTATCTACAAGAATGCTGGCTCTTAAAGAGTTACTTGCATAGGAGCGGCATGTCAGAGCAGCGCACTGAATGCCAGAATTGTCATTTTTTTTCATGTGCATGCAGTGAAACGCTGGGTGGCAGGTCTAGCTGACCTCATATTATCTAATTAGGTCCTTGTATAAAGATTTAGTTTTCATGTTCATTGAACTGTTAAAAATAAAAATCAGTTACGGTGCAGAGTGGTCATAATTTTCACACGTATGCTCTTTAGGTCATGTGAATATGTTCGTACGTAGGATTATTCTTTATGCCATGTCCTATTAAATTGCAGTTTAAGATGTAGATGCATACTAACATTAGAGATTGCAAAACACTGTCCAGATTCTACTGATAAGAGACTAAGTGGTAAAAACTATTATTTGATGATAGCCAAGAGTGCTGCCTACTGTCCCTTTATAAGACTTTTTAAAAAAGAATCTTAATACCTAATTAATAACGTGAGGATTGATCATCTGAGGTGAAACCTGAGTACATTACCCATTTTCTTGTATTTGCATGTACCCACTTACACATCAGGAGATAGATTCCTATTGCATCTCTGTTTAACTCTATATAATCACCCTAAATTATAGATTCACAGTAAAGACGTCCAAATTATTTGAGGATGTATTGTTAGCAGAAATTAGCACTTCCTTCTCTCTCAAGAACAATCTTGTCTTTTAAGTTTGCACATATTTAAGTTGAAGGAAAAAAGTGAAGAAAAAAGAAAACCTTCTAGGTTGAAGGTAACACTAAACAACCCTAACTTTTTGGGCTATTTCCACTGTTGACTCTGACTTTCATTTAACTCCGGACATTTTAAAAAAACAAGGTAACATTGTTGCGAACGTAAAATAAATCTGCAATATCTTTATAATATTTTCAGTAAAAATTTTGTCAAAAAGCATTTGTCCTAGAGATGTCCTTCATCAGTCTGTGGAATCACCCCCAAAAAAGTTTTCTATTGAAGAAAATAGCATAGATGTCTGTATAAAGTGCAGAATATACATTTCAGCTCCTATCTGGTAACAAGTCTGTGCTGTCTTGTTTGGGTTATATGATTCATGGTGGAGCACATGTGGAGCCATTTACCTTGAAAGAGAATTTTTTTCCTTCTAACTGTCTCTGGAGTTCTCTGTGCGTGACTCTTTCTCTTCCTTGAAGTTGTACTTAAAACAATAATTTTTAAAGACAGAATCATCTACATGTTTGGCCACTGTGTTCCCCCTTGTGTTCTCATTTTTCTGTATTCATGCAGCCGGCCAAAATACTACAGAGAAGTGGCTGTCCCTCTGGGATCTGAACTGCCGCCTTCGTGCTCTTGAGGGATGCAATTCCAGGCCAAAAGTCGCAAGGCAGCCTTCCATAGTCACTTCTTTCTGTCCTCCTCCCATATTCACATCATCGTTTGTAAACTTTTTTCATTTTTTTTTTTGGTTGACCCAATAATTCTTGGGTTCTCTATTCTTCCCTCCCCCCCCCCTTTTTGTTTCAGATCTTTCAGTTTTAGATGCTAACTGCATCCAGCTAAGTACACCCCTATGTCTTGTTTGTCCTGCAGGTGTAATAAAAGAGTTTGTGCCTTATTGGCATCTGTGTAACTTACCTGCATACTCTTGGCAGTAGCCTCCTGGTAGCCTTGCTCTTCCTTTTTCCTGGAGTAAGTTTAATAGGGTTAGGTTATTTCCATCTTGTAAAAATACATTACGCTGCACTTGTATGATTTTTTTTTTCCCTTGAGACTGCAGTGAAGATGCCCCCTTGTGGCTATAGGAGAAATAGTTAAGAAATTATTAAGCCACTAGTTTTAGTGATTTCAGAGTAGCAGCCGTGTTAATCTGTATTCGCAAAAAGAAAAGGAGTACTTGTGGCACCTTAGAGACTAACAAATTTATTAGAGCATAAGCTTTCGTGAGCTACAGCTCACTTCATCGGATGCATCCGATGAAGTGAGCTGTAGCTCACGAAAGCTTATGCTCTAATAAATTTGTTAGTCTCTAAGGTGCCACAAGTACTCCTTTAGTTTTAGTGACAAATCCTTCTTCCATTTGCAGATGAGCGTGAATGAGTTATATGGTTACTGTACAAATCTTTGTAGAGATTTAATTTGTAGTAATGCTGCCTCATCGGGAGTGGGAAGAAGAAATTCTGAGCTCCTTTGCTTGCATTGATAGGCCAAAAATCTATTAGATACAAGTTCAATTAAAAGGTTATTGTGGGATAAATGAAATTGGGGTTGTCTTTTTTTTTCATTGTGACTTGTTAAAGTAGACTCTTCCCCCTCAAAATTAAAAGTTGATTTTTAAATACAAAAACATATTACAGAAATGTAAGGAAAAGGTTTGATTTGAGCAATTCTTTTGTAACAAATTTTTGCTTTGAGAGAGATGGGGGACTGGACTGAAGTCTGAGTACATTATAAACTAACAGGGTTGTTTTTTTTTTTTTTTTTTTTTAAACTACTTTCCTGGCTATAGTTGGGATGCAAGCAGATTTTAAAATGTGATCCAAAAATAGAACAATAACCAGGTAAGGGGGAATACACTGTTTAATACTTTTAAAAATGAGCTGAATTAGACCCATACATCACACAGTGCACAAAAAGAATTGATATGTTAGGGCTAAATGTTTACTCAGTAGAGATGGAATGTCTTTTGTGAAGTGTGCCTGAAATCTTCTTATGTTCATGTAATCTAAGCACCAGCACTGTGCTTGTTGTATAGACATGCATACCAGCTCAGCCTCTGCCCTGGAAACTTACTCTAGAAAGTTTATTCCAGTGTCAGATGATTTGATCTGCTGGGAGAGATGGAAGGAGAGGTCACCTTTCCCCAAAACACAAAAAATCCCTTGTCATAAGACTCCCGAGTGACAGGAGTTTTAACAAATTGTATAGCATGTGGCATCACATGTTTTTAATTAAGAACAAAAATAGAGTGTGGTCGTGTGAATGGAGACTAGGAGCCTGCAACTCCTGATTTCTGATGCTGGCTCTGCTGCTAGCATGGCTGTGGGGAAGTCATCTTGCCTTGCTTCCTCAATTTCCCGATTTGTAAAAGGAGGCGCCTGCCTACTTTACTAAGCTGCTGATGTTTGTAAAGCACTCATTACTTAGGGACAATTGTGCATTTTACCTCTGCATAATTTTATCTAATCTCCCATCCTTCTTTCTAATATTGGAGCATAGATTTCTCTATGCTAGGCTTGCCATTTTCTCTAGTTTCATGCCACTTCACCACCACTTGTAGATGCTGCAAGATCCCGCTGGCCAATGGAAAATACACAGTTGACATTAGTGTTCTGCCTGCGTAGCAACTCTAAAAAGCATTGCGTTACACTCTGCCATACGCTACACCAGTGGTGCCCAACCTTATTATACAGGAGGGCCTTGTGTAGGCCAGACAGATTCTACATATTTTAATAAAATTTAAAGGCACCTGTATTGACTTATATTTTAAGTTCTGCTTGTTTGGTATGTATTTAGATAGGTTGTTTCTATGTACCGTTTTGTCTGTTTACACACTTGTGTGAACTAAAATGCTGTAACCATGCTGACAAAATTCTAATGAATCGGCTGTTAGTATATTGTATTGAAGCAGGCCACGGGCCGAATGAAATGTTCTGGTGGGCCATGTATGGTTCACGGGCTGTAAGTTGAGCACTCCTGCGCTACACCATTTAAAAAAAAAAAACCTTACTGCCTCACCCCAGTGATATGCCGGGTCTCTACTGGCCCAGGGTGCAAGGATTTATGAGGTTTTGTCATAGCTGAGGTGATCTATATGACTCTCTATGATGTGCTACAGATAGTTCGGGAGAACAAGATTCATTTGCCTGCCTGATTAGTGAACAAGCTGGTGGATGGACTCTTTTGAGGGTGGGGAAGGAGGTGGATGATAGATCCCTCAATCTGCTCCATTAATAGTATTGATGTGCTGCTCAGCTTGATGTTGTTTGCTGTCCTGATTAAAACGGGGGCTGGTTTGCAAAAAGGTGCTGCGTAAATATGTGAATATTTTTAAAATTCTTGCTGTGTGGTGTCATGGTCCAAATTATAGTAATTAGGCAGGCAGTCCATACAAAAGAAGCCAAAATACCCATTTTTCTATCCTGGTACTTATTCCTCTCATATACCAAACTTAGACTTCATATGAATGCATTTGGCTGCCTGACACACCATTTATGAGGATTGCTTTCTTCTCCCTAGTCTAAGGAAAGTGTAGCTGGGTCTGGAATATACTTTTATGGGTTTTTTTCCAAGGCAGAGGACCAACATGCAGATAGTTTTTCCTCCTTTCTCAGCTAGTCGTATGCAAAGCTCCATTTGGCCTATCCGTTAAGTCAGAGTCACTTATGACAGGGTAATGCTGCTCCACTCACTTGTAATTTTGTATGCAGTTCTTGCTTATTCTATAAAATTCTATGAAGGTTTTCAGCTAGAAGGCTTCACAGCTAGGATGTATTTAATAGTATTGCATTTCAAGGTTAACTTATTTCAACTGTACTCCCATAATGAATTTGAGTGGCCACCTTCAGAGGAATAATGTTAGGGAAAATGGTTTCAAACCATCTGTGATAAAGAATTCCTTTTGGCAAAATATACACGCTTAGCAAAACACGATTTGAAGACCAATCTATCTACTCCAGTTCAATGAGCTTTGGAAATACTATTTTCTAGACCAACTTTCCATCTGCTGTTGCTACTACTAGATTCGTTTTTCTTTTCTTGATTTATCTAGACAAGCAAGTGATTAGCACTTCATAGCTTTTGCTTAGCGATAGATGCATAAATTTAAAGGCCAGAAGAGGACCGCCGGAATCATTCTGCATAATATGGCCCATAGAATTTCACCAAGTGATGTCTGCACACAAGTTCTGTTTTAGCTAGAGATATCAAATGTTGCTATAGGAAAGACTGATGGTATTGGAGAGTTTTCTGTAGTAGCTAGGAAGGATGGGCTTATTATGATTAAGGAACTGGACTGGACTGAGGTGATCCGAGTTCAGTTTCTGGTGTGCTCTCACAGGCTTCCTGTGTCTCCTTGGCAAATCCCTTAATTTATTTGCACCTCAGTTCCCTGTCTGTAAACTGGGAACAACAATAGTCGTACGTCTTTTGTCATGTCACTTTATATTGTGAGTTCTTCGTACTGTATGTTTTATACAATGCTTAGCACAATGGATCGCTGTCAATTGGGCCTCTATGTGCTACTGTAATACAAATAGTAATTGCCGCAATGGGGCTTGCTTCATTCCAACTGGCAATGCCAAATTCTCTCTTCCATCTTCAGTTTCAGTTTGGATGTAGCCCTCTGAATTCAAAACTTTCACCCCTTCACAGTGGGGCTTACAGGATGCCGAGCACCTTTAGCTCCCACTGAAGCCAACAGAAGCTAAGAGTGCTCAGTACCACCACACGATTGGATCCACAATGAGCTGTCTAGGAGGGATGTTATCAAGTGACGAACCCCGTGTACTGTCTTGTCTTCTGGATTATGGGTCTTGATGTAGCGCTTCTGTGCTGTCTGCTTATTCCATTCTTGGGAGTCATTTAGTTCTTGACACAAGACACTGGTGATGTGATGCTCAGGAGACCAGATCAGTTGTTTTGAAAGCAGGATCATTTATTGTTTATCATTACTCTGCTGTTTTTCAGAAAGGGCAGCAGGTGGAGTTGGGCAGGTGGGTGTGACATGCAAACACTCACGTGCACTGAAACGAAGATAATTGGTGTAGTATTGGGGTGTGTAACTTACAACTGTCCATTTTAACTTTAAGTATAACACATTTTCTCTGTATCAAAGAATATCTTATGTGGTATATGGTGAGCATAATGACCATGCTGTTTCTGCATAATGGGGAGATTAAATCTTCAGCAGGCACAAGGAATAAAAGAGAAGAATTGATAAGGGACAGAGCTCCAACATAGAAATCTGTGTGCCTCTAAAGGGAAGAGAAAATCAAATTTAACTTACACAGTTATTCTCTTGTTTTGAACTGAAGCATTTTATGTGACTATGGATCATGCTTTGGCAATCATATAAGTGATACAGCTGTTAAAAGGAAGTTTTTGTGAGAAAAAGCTACCTTGAGCAAGTTTTTTGCTTTAGATCTTCTAGAGCAGGGGTTCTCAAACTTCATTGCACCATGACCCCCCTCTGATAACAAAAATTACTACATGACCCCACAAGGGGGGACTGAAGCCTGAGCCCGCCCGAGCCCCACCGCCCAGGAAGAGGGGAAGAAGCCAAAGTTCAAGGGCGTCAGCCCCAGGTGGGCGATCTGTAACCTGAGCACCATCACCTAAGGCTGAAGCTTTTGGGCTTCAGCTTCAGCACCAGGCGCTGGGGCTCGGGCTTCAGCTTCAGCCCTAGAACGTGTAACGCCAGCCCTTGGGGGTCCTGACTCACAGGTTGAGAACCGCTGCTCTAGAGTACTGTTAACCTGTCCTAATGTTTTCTTTGCCTTAAGTCCCAGGCTTCATCCCCCCCCCCTTACAGGTTTCTAATAATCAGAATTAAACATGCATATTAAACTATGGAAAACTGAAAAGCTTCTCTGTCCATTAGGATGGGCGGATATGCACACTCATTTTCATTGGACAACCAAGTCATTAAAGTGAGGGCCTCTCCTGCTGCTGCTGCTCCTCCTCCTCCTCTCCATTAGTATTAATCCTTCTTTTTTTGCTTTTGCAAAAAAGGGCTGTAAGCCCTCAGCTGTAAGAAAAAGAAAACTTGTCTTAAAATTATTCCCCAGTAGCACATCAGGTAATGAATGTGAAGGTAATTAATGTGATATGCTCTGTGCACATGTACAATGAAATAAAAAAAAAATCCACATTACCCATTGGTAAGTACACAATGCAACCACTGAACCTCGCTTATATAATTAAATAACTGAAGCTGAAACACAAACCACTCAGAGCAAAGAAATTCTTAGATTGTTGCTTCCTGGTAATTCTTCAGCATCACTTCTATAGATGCCCCTCTTCTTGAATGTAAGTAAAATAGCAACTATAAAAATACCTACAGGAAATGTACATGTATGTTGTGAAGGTGCATTATTGACACTATTTAAAAAGAAAAGCATTGCCTTTCTGTTGTGTTCCCGTCTATATGAGGAGCTCAAAGTGCTTTACAAACATTTAATGATAACATCTCGGAGGTAGGGAAATATCCCCTCAGTTTCCCCATCTGTAAAGTTGGGATAAGTGACATTTCCAAGATCACAGAATAAGTCAGAGATAGATTGGAAAATAGAACTGACAAGTCTTGACACCCAGTCCACTACTCTAGTTCTTAGACCACACTGCTTTCACTGTCCTCTCCCTCTGTCTCATGCTCTATTGACATACTGTCCAGAAACTTGCTTGTGAATGTAGAAAGGGAGACTCCTGTTTGTTAAGAAGCAAAGCTCCAATATGCTGCTGTGTTACATGCCTGAATGAGCTTCAGGACCATGGCACTATCCTGTTGTACCCTGTGAAGGCCATGTGCTTTTGTTGATTCACAGTGAGAGTTCAGTATTTAGCAGCTGTCAGGTCTTCAGATCCCTTACCAGTGGCAGGATAGGTTGCTTATAGCTAAGGCTGCATGTCTGTCACGGAGATCATGGATTTCGTGACTTTCTGTGACTTTGGCAGCTGGTGCAGCTGGCTCAGGGGCTGCCTGAGATGAGCTGCCCCTGGGCCAGCAGCAGCAGCAGTTTGGGTCTGAGAGGGGGCTCAGGGCTGGGGCAGGGTGTTGGGGTGTGCGGTGGCACTTACCTCGGGGGGAGGGAGCTCCCCAGCTCCAACTGGCATGTCCCTGCAGCTCTTAGGCAGAGAGGTCAGGGGGCTCCGTGCGCTGTCCGTGCCTGCAAGTGTCACCTCTGCAGCTCCCATTGGCTGTGGTTCCTGGCCAGTGGGGGCTGCGGAACCGGTGCTTGTGGCGGGAGCAGCACACGGAGCCCCCCGGGCTGCCCCCCCCAGGAACTTCAGGGACATGCCGGGAGGAGGCGGGTAGGGAGTCTGCCAGCCCCACCAACCCTCCATTCCTCCACCCAGCACCAGTGGGGGTCCTGGGCCGTGCGCTGCTGCCTGCCTGCCCCCCAGCACAGGTGGGTATCCCGGGCCACCTCTGCCCAGCACCCGTGGCCCCCCAGCCCAAGTTTTAGTTAGGGGTATATAGTAAAAGTCATGGACAGGTCACAGGCTGTGAATTTTTGTTTACTGCCCGTGACCTGTCCACGACTTTTACTAAAAATATCCGTGACTAAAACACAGCCTTAATTATAGCACCTATAGGGTAGAAGTCCTATAAGAAATATTTCTACAAAACCACTTTAGAAATCTTAGCGTTTTTTTTTACACTTCTGGCAAGTTTTCTGTTTGTGCTGCTTTACTTCTCCATTCTTTGCCTCTGGCCTGTATAGTTAATATATTGTAAAAGGGAGAATAATGTAGCTCTGCAACAAATTTAAGCTGTGTGAATCCCTGTAAATATTATGCACCTTGTTTATTTATGGAGAGTTAAATCTGCTACACACCTGGCTTTGTATTTTGTGTCTCCTACTTTGAAAACAAGTTTATTGCCATTAATTCACAGGTGCAACTCGACACAACTAGAATAATCACAACTAGAAATGTTTCAGAGTAGCAGCCGTGTTAGTCTGTATTCGCAAAAAGAAAAGGAGTACTTGTGGCACCTTAGAGACTAACAAATTTATTAGAGCATAAGCTTTCGTGAGCTACAGCTCACTTCATCGGATGCATTTGGTGGAAAAAACAGAGGAGAGATTTATATACACACACACACAGAGAACATGAAACAATGGGTTTATCATACACACTGTAAGGAGAGTGATCACTTAAGATAAGCCATCACCAACAGCAGGGGGGGGAAGGAGGAAAACCTTTCATGGTGACAAGCAGGTAGGCTAATTCCAGCAGTTGCTAGCCTACCTGCTTGTCACCATGAAAGGTTTTCCTCCTTCCCCCCCCTGCTGTTGGTGATGGCTTATCTTAAGTGATCACTCTCCTTACAGTGTGTATGATAAACCCATTGTTTCATGTTCTCTGTGTGTGTGTGTATATAAATCTCTCCTCTGTTTTTTCCACCAAATGCATCCGATGAAGTGAGCTGTAGCTCACGAAAGCTTATGCTCTAATAAATTTGTTAGTCTCTAAGGTGCCACAAGTACTCCTTAACTAGAAATGTGATTGTAAATGGGTATGATGAGCATTCTTTGGCCAAACCCAAGCCTTGATTGGATTGCACTGTCTAATTTCTTTAACCACTGTGGTGGGTAGTCATCCTCTGTCTGTTGGATAGCTGTCCTGACACAGAGTGGGTAAAAGAGAAGGACAGGGAGTATCATCATAGGGCTGGGAATCCAAAGTAACTGACTTGGAGTTGGGGACCACATAGCTGAATTTCTGCAACAACTTTTTTAATGTAGAAATGTAAATTGTTGTATGTCTATGACAGTCCAAATATTTCTATGTATAGGATGCTCTTTTTGACTGGAATGTGTATGTTTAAAAAAATCCACTCCTTTCCATCTTCAGCTGTACTCTTGCCTTTCAGATATAGAAGATGGTCATTCAAAGTTGGTCTAGATGTTATGGAAGTGCTAACTTCTCTATAGACAACATATGAACATTGGATATCTTTTCTTTAAATCTGTCAAATAATATGTCCAAAGTTTATTTGTGTAAACTTAAATACATGGATGCAAGGCCACTGTAGTGGCTAAACACCTTACAAAATTGTTTATAACTATGCTTGTTTAGTTCGAAGAGGTAAAGAAGCAATGCTGTCAAAAACAATAGTGATCTGTCAAGGATCAGTTAAAACAATCAAGCAAAACAACTGTTCCCATGTTTCAGTCTCATGCCGCCATTGACTTCCATGACAAGACTTCAATAGGAGGCAGGAACAGATCCTAAAATAGCTATAAAAAGATTATAAAATAAATGAGGAGTTAAGATCTTATCTGTTGTGGCAGTGGCAGGCAAGATTTGAACAAAAGCTCGTGTTCTATAGAGACTTTTAGAGGCAATTACATGCACAATAATTGGTGCGCTGGAGCTCAGCTTGACTGCGACAGTATTTATTTTCATCTTGTTCCCAGCCAGTGAGCTTTGTTGTGCTAGTCTGCTGATGGAGAGAGTGCCTCTATTCAAGTAGGCAAGGCTTTTAATTAGCATTTAGTAGAAGCATGTATATGTTATCTGCTGCTGTGAAGGTGAATTGGCTCTTTAAGGAGGATGGCCCACTGATGTTTGCTATAGTTAAGTGGAGTAATTGATTTGAAGTATTCCTTGTTCTTCTGAAAAACCTTTTGTCCTGGTTGACAGTGCCGAGTGGAGCTAAAGGAAGAGTTCCTACTCCAGGAAGCAGGGAGATAAAGAATTTATTTTTATTATTTTAAAGGGGCATGGTGGAGTGGGGAAAGAAGATGTCAAAAAACTGTTAAAAAGGACACAAACAGTTACACTTTTTGAAGTCTTAAGCTGAAAAATTTGCTTTTAAAATGAAGTTCTTTAGATTCTAAATGCTTTCCCCCCTCTGATATTGAATGAATTTCTACTTTAAAGCACGTGTTGCATACAGGAAGAGACCTGCCAGGGTCTGGAAAATGGTAGTAAATATTCTATTGGATTCTTTGTTAATTTCAAACCTTCAGTTGCCTTTCTAAGGAGTTATTTACTAGAATCAAGTGGAGGATACTTTCTATAAGAAAATTACTTTTCATTCTATTTCTACAATTATAGGATGCGACATATAGGGCAGGTAATGTCCAAGAGAAGAGATGTAGAGGTTAGCCTTGTAGTAACTATTCTGTCAGGCCTGGAGAAGGAGAAGGTAAGAAAATGTTGGCATAACAGAATAATGGCACTCCATGATTTAAAGGGATCAATTTGGAAAACCACATTTTTGTCTGAAAATTTTACTGGTTTTACAAGTAACATCTAAAATCACTATAACTGAAAGAAATTAATGGGGAAAAAGCACTTTTCTCTCTTGCAACAGTTTTACTTAGCATATTTGACATAGTACAGTATAGTCAGTTTCATTGTTTCCTATGTATTGAGTCAGTTTTTCCCTTCCTGAAAAGACCATAACAAACTTCAACAGGGAGTAGAGAGCCTCTTGTAAACATGTTTTTAAAATGAAGTAAAAAATAAACCAATCAGAACATACTATTGAAAGAGTGGATGACCAGAAACGAGCAATTAAAAAACCAACAACAAAAACTCGTAAGTAGAGTGTCTCAGTAAGGGAGTTGCATTGATAGACTTTACAGGCATTTCACTGATGGTTGGTGTTGAAGACTGCTGTAATAAGGGGACAATGAAGACCCTTGACTGACTTTTATTAAACATTTTCCGTGTTTTCCTCCTCCCCAGGTGATCTGTGGAGTTACGATTTCTACAGTGGTGAATTTGTTGTGTCTCCTGAACCAGACACTAGTGTATATACGCTTGATCCCCAGAAGCACAAATACATTATCCTAGGCAGTGATGGACTGTGGAACATGATCCCACCTCAAGATGCTATTTCTATGTGCCAGGATCATGAGGAGAAACAGTATTTTATGGTGAGGGCTATTTTATGTTGTCAACTACTTTAAGATCACATGGTAGCTATTAACTCGCTTTTTTGCTGTTACTCTATTGCCGTACACTTTAAAAGTATATGCAGTTGTGACATCGAGTGTTATTACTTAATAATACTGCTACAGCATACATGGAGCTATTACAGTGATGGTAAACTTATTGGGATAGCATATGTTTTAGTCATGGGTATTTTTAGTAAAACTCACGGACAGGTCACAATAAGTAGGTAGAAATGTATAACAACTTCAGTTACCTTTTAAAAAAAATTAGTAAAATGAGTTTCCTCTATGTGACGTCATTATGAACAAAGTTTCACTGTAACTGGTGTTTGCACACTAATTCATTCAAACAATTCTTGACTACCATTCTGTTTGTCTGTTTGCTAGATGCAGGTTTGTCTAAATTCTGATGCTTTACGACGATCAGGTAGAGGTAGAGAACTGCAAACTGTGCCATATAATGTCTTCACTTTATGATCACAGTAAAATGGTAATGGGTTTTCTCTGTTTTTCCTTTAAACATTAAGGGAGAACACAGACAGTCTTGTGCCAAAATGCTGGTGAACAGAGCACTAGGCCGGTGGAGGCAGCGTATGCTTCGTGCAGATAATACTAGTGCTATTGTAATCTGCATTTCGCCGGTGCTGGACAATCTGAGCTACTGGGAAAATGAAGAGGAATTGTATCTCAACTTGGCAGAGGGCCCCTGCTACAGCAGTCCTGATATGTGCATGATGACACCCTCCCGCTGCTGTACCCCTCCTGTCAAGGTAAAATTATTTAGAATTCCAAACCATTCCAATTTTAAGAATGAAACCCACAAAATTTATAGCTAATTCCTCTATCCACCTCCTGCTTCTTCTCACTAGAGAGAGGCAGCCTTCTTATGTGACTTAGAAAGATCACACACTTCTCCTTATGTTCTTCAGTTGTTTGGTCCTGGGCATATAAATTAAGAGTGTAAAAGTATGAGCTTTGGACTTGAGGACATTCAAAGTCTCTGCGTAATCTTAAAATCTTGACACTTTTTGAATTACCAGTTGAATGTTAACAACTGAAATCTATAATGATAGAATGGTGGTTGGTGTATTTTGTTTAAAAAAGGTCAGTATTTAAATTATATGTACAGCATCCTTCCTAATGAGTAGTTGCATTTCCCTACGATACATAAACAGAGAAATGATTAGTTGTTTTAAGAGCACTTCTATTTTCAGGTTGGGAGAGCATATCTGCATCTATCTGTCAATTTAAATTTTCTTCATTAAAAGAGACAGCCTTATTTTACAGGGATCTTCCTTTGAATTAGATTCTTGTCTATTAACATAGAAGGGAGGTTTATGGAAGGTCTTTACCATTTTGTTAAAGATTAGGATATAATTGTGAGTGAATGTTTGTTCTCTAATGTCTTTAAATAGTCATCCTTTAGGCTAGTAAAATTGAAAATCAAAGATTAGAATGAGAGTACTTAACATTTGGTTGATATAGAGACGGACAGCTAATAAAACAGCAAGTGGTTTTTTTTTTTCCATTCAGTAGCAGCAGGAGAATGCATGGGAGGAACCCCAAATCCACTGAAAAGGGTAGCAATCCCAAAGTCTTCTGTGGCGATAGATTATCTGAAATGTAATTATTCCTGTTTTTCAGTCAGTGGTTTTTGGTGTACAGCTTTTGAATTATTTCCAGCCCTTGTCAAGTAAACTTTGGGTCATGTTGTTTTGAAAATGTCCCAGAACTAGCATTTCAAATAAGTACTCTAAATATCCCTCCCCCCCCTTCACTCATGTAAATACATTCAGTACATTCTGTGTGGCGTAGAAATCTGTGCTCCAATGGTCAGACCAATACCAAAAGCAATGGAAGCCTCAGGGTCAAAACTTCAGAAGAGGAGTGTCATTCCTTTCATGGCCATTTTCAAACTGCCCTTCAGCTCTATGCTGGGGCTGCTAGGCTGTTTTTAAGGGACTGAAAATCCCCTCCTTAAAGTCCTCTTGCTGTTTTGGAGTATGCAGCACATGTTAGACTCATATCAAGGCAAATAGTCTTTCGTCTCGAAGGTAAGTGCTAAGCTGTAAATTTTAACAGTTCAAAGTGATGTTTAGTACTGAGATGAAGGTAACTTTTTATTTTGTTTTAGGGATTGTCTATATAGGGAAAATAATGGAAATAGGTACAGCAGAATAAGCTATATTGCTATAGCTAATCCAGAATAGCTCCCCATGTGGCCAGAACACACTGTTCTGGAATAAAAGTGGCAATCAGCAGGGCCCTGATGGTAAAATTCAGTTGGCCACAGGCATAGAATGGTTACCATTAAATCTGCTGGTTCCATTTTAAGTACACTTTTTTCCTCTTGCCCTGCTTTACAGTTTTATTTTATAATTTTAAAAATATTTATTTTATTTAGGATAATTCATTCCTATCACACTTGATTTCTTTTAAAACTGAAATGAATACACAGATACCACAAATAAAATTTTTAGCGTCAGTATAGGTTGCTGTTTTAGTAACAAATACCATCTATTCTCACAGAATCCGTATAGAAGTGGAAGGAAAGGAAAGAGTGGAAGCAGGAAGTGGAAAAAGAGAGAGAGAAAACAGGGCAACTGTCCTATCAGAATAATATTGAAACATTTAAGGAAAAACAAACATCTCTAGACTAGAATAAATGGAACGACTCTGCATCTGTGTCCCTTTTGTGTATTTTTGTGAAAGCCCAAAAGGAGCTTCCCTATATTTTTCAGGTCGTTATTCTGGCTTGACTAATAAGTAGCTTTTTTTGCAATGGGCAGGGGAGCACCTTTTCATTTCAGTGAGACACAATAATGGTGAGAAGAGCACATTTCCACACTGGGTGGGGTTAATATAATGGTTGACCAACAGGGTTTTCCATTTAAGAGCAAACTGCTTCTAAATAAATCTTCTGGGTAAAATTCAAGCGCAGAAGGTATCTCTGACTCATTTTCTTTCTATGAAATTCAAATTACATTAAACCTAAAATTAACTAGCATGGGAACCAGAATGTGGGTAAATGAAGACTGCATTGTGCCTTATTTCAGCCTTTTAAAAAGAAACCAATTCAGTTTTGGAGGGAGGATTAAAATAGCCTATGAGGGAGCAGAATTTTTCCTGCTGGTTCAAACCGTAAAAGTTGGACTTGTGCCTTCTGCAATAACTAATACCTGATCTTTCAGAAGCAGGCAACTCCCACTGCCCAAACCATATATAATCCACCCAGTTGTATAATGCTGTACATGAGGAGCAGGGAAGAGAATTGCTTCCTGATCCCTGTGATGATCATACTCTGGCCTTTAAAAAAAAAAAAAAAAATCCATATTTGACTCTGACAGTGAATTCTACCGGAATACAGAGTATTTTATACACTAAGGTATATAAAGTATTTTATTTGGTATATAAATTTACCTGCTCTTCACTTAAAGTTGACTGAGTTGTTGTATTATGAGACAGTGAGAAATGGATTGGTTTTTACTATATCCTTCAAAATTTTAAATCTCAAATATTCAATCTCAAATGGAAGTCATTTGTATAGATTCACAACCAGTATTTTTGGCACGTCAAGAAGTGGACAAAACCCTTTTTTCTAAGACGTATTTTTTCAGATCTGCTGTACAATCACTTTTAACCAGTGTGTTGATGACCTAACCTTTGCAGAAGTACACATAACTCCAGTAATGTTTGACTTTTGACTGTATTTACTAATTCCTTCCATCAGAGTAAACGTTGCACTTTCACAATAGCCACAGAATTGTTTCCAAATAATTTTTCTTCTGAGAAATGTATGTGGGGAAATATTAGGGGGAGAGCCACTGATTACGTAATATAAGGAGTTTAAAAATTGGAGCCTTGCTCCTACATGGTAATGTAAAAGTAGGGGAAGCCAAATTCTTCCTGGGATGTAGCTTATTTGGAAGAAATTATGGTACAAGAGGGGAGCGGAGGATCCTAGATGTGAATATCCATGTGTGAGATGAGTCTAGTGGTGGTCATATTATTGTCTTGAAATTCACTTCTCCCACATAAGGAAGTGAGATGTCACACTAGGAATTCAGGTCTGTTTACTCTTATGGAGCTTATTTCTGTCCCTTTATATAAAGAATCTGGCATTTTCATGTATGGAGAGACACTACAAGTATTTATTTCCCATCTGAAAAACATCTGTCTTTGCTCCTGTTAATAACCATACCAGAAGGACGATCAGTATCACAATACCTAAAACCAGAGGGAAGTACCTGATCTGAATTAGCCAGTCAATGCTTTCATGGATTGCAGTTGCCTTTTTCCCAGCCTGAGATCCATCATCAAAACTGTGCATGCCATGGGTGTTAGATGTCAGCCAATGGCAAGAGGTTACTGATGATGGTTCCTTTTATTTACATTTTATTCCTGGGGATTATGTCTTGGGGGAAAATGGCTCGGCCTTCAAGGCTTTGTCTACACTGGCAATTGAATGACAAACCTTTTGTTGTTCAGAGGTGTTTGAACCCCCCTTCCCCCCCCCAAAGACAAAAGTTTTGTGACAAAAAGCGCATGTGTGAACAGTGCTTTGTCGGCAGGAGCGCTCTCCTGCTGACAAAGCTACCGCCGCTTGTTGCGGGTGGAAGTTTTTTTATCAGCGGGACAGCTCTGCTACACTGCGTGCCTTTTAGCAGCACAGCTTTAGCAGCACAGCCATGTCACTAAAAGGTGCATGATGTAGACAAAGTTTGAGAATATTGATAAGTACCAACACCTTTGTCTGTTACCTTCAAAGAACTAAAGAGTCATTTGTAACTTTGGGTCTTAACAATCTCAGGTCTCCTAAGTATGGTTATCTCTGAAATAAAATGGAGGCCAAAGCCAAGTTCCTGAATTAAATAAGAGTATCCCCTTGTTTCTGAGTCAGATCTTTTTGGTGCCAACTGTAACTGATACATCCTTGAAATATTCCTAAAGTTTTAAAAAAACCTCTCAACAATTTCCTATTGCTGTCAGCGGCTGATTGCCCAGGAATGAATTTTGACTGGTCCACACCCTCGGTTCCTTTTTTTTTTCCCTTCTCATTATCCCACTCTATCCTAAATTCCCTTGTACTCCCCCTCCTAATTTTTTCCATTTTAGTGCCCCAAATCATTGTGTTACTGCAGCTATCCATATCAAGCAAGGCTATTGGTGATGAGAGGCATAGCACTGAGGATCTTGCATAGCAAGACATGCCAGATTAAAAGTCTAATGAAGAGCCAGTCTCAAAAGTATAATTGAGCCTATTAGGCAACAGGTTTCAGAGTAGCAGCCGTGTTAGTCTGTATTCTCAAAAAGAAAAGGAGTACTTGTGGCACCTTAGAGACTAACAAATTTTTTTCATGAAGTTGACAGATTTCCACTCTATACGGCTAAATTCAGTGCCTTGCATAATCACAGGTTTCAGAGTAGCAGCCGTGTTAGTCTGTATTCTCAAAAAGAAAAGGAGTACTTGTGGCACCTTAGAGACTAGTACTCCTTTTCTTTTTGAGAATACAGACTAACACGGCTGCTACTCTGAAACCTGTGATTATGCAAGGCACTGAATTTAGCCGTATAGAGTGGAAATCTGTCAACTTCATGAAAAAAATTTGTTAGTCTCTAAGGTGCCACAAGTACTCCTTTTCTTTTTGAGAATACAGACTAACACGGCTGCTACTCTGAAACCTGTGATTATGCAAGGCACTGAATTTAGCCGTATAGAGTGGAAATCTGTCAACTTCATGAAAATTTGTTAGTCTCTAAGGTGCCACAAGTACTCCTTTTCTTTATTAGGCAACAGTTCACAAAGCACCTCCGAATGTGTAAACTACATGGGTTTTTTTAGGTTGTCACTAGAACTGAGTGAAAGAATAACTTCTAAAATACTGTCCATAAATGTCTGTCGTCAGATCTATTGATAACATCTCAAACAGTTCAATTCACATCTATTAAAAGTTTGAATTTATCCTTTTTGTTTTTGTGCAGTAACTATTTAAATTTGGTTTACATTGGATCATCAAAGATAAAATCATCTTTCAGTAATGTCCAGGTTTCTCACTGGAAAAAAAATCCCTTTGATACTCCTACTGTCCTACTGATACTACTGTCTTTTGAAGTGTTTTTTTTTAAGCGTAGAGTCTAATTTTTCAGTTATGTTGAGCAACAACAGGCCCCTTTGACTTCAAATTGGGCTATGGTTGCTCAAGGTCTGATTTTCAAAAGTACTTAGATTTTGAGATCTCTTGTATTATTTCAGTGTGTTCAGTTTCAACTGCAGTAACCGCAGGTGCATTTAGTTTGCAGTATAATACAGTTTCTGGAATAAGATAGTAATTAGGTTATTGTCCTTACATCGGTAATACATAAAATGATGTGGCCTTGAAAAAATGCTTTGAAGGTCTCTCATTGAATAAACAGGAATTTCTCCACAATTTGAATCTTTTAATAATTGTGTCAACATTTACATGTAAAGGGCACTGCATAAATAGCAGTTTATATAGCCCTACTATGAGATAGTGAAGTCTTCTCTATTTTCCTGATGGTGAAATTGAGATGGAAATGATTTACCGAAGGCCACAGAGAACAATGAAGCCAGGATTAGCATTAGGAAGTTCCTGGCTTACAGTGCATTATACCACGCTCTCTCTCTTCAAATTACAGAATAACTTCGCTGTGCAGAAAACAGCCAAATTTACTTTGCTGAATAAAGAGAGTTTTGAAAGGCCAGAGCCTAATTTTTATTCAGTCTTCCCCAGTTGTAAGGAATAAGTGTGTTACTAACCTAGAAGGATTGGAAGCAACAAACGTAAATTCAGAGGTTAGTATAGTATTGTCTAGGGAGGCCCTTATTCCATCTTCTTGTACACCGTTAGAACTCCTCTAGCAACAGAGCATTGCTTCAGGCACCTGATGTCTTGTTCAGCAGTAACTAAAATGTCTAAATGTAATTCAAGTCAGGAGAAAGAGCCTGTTCTTTTGCTGTTTGTCCTAATAATACTTGGCCATTCAATGACATTTTTAATCTTCAAAGCACTTTGTAAACAATCTCACAAAACATCTGAAAGAGAGCATTAGCATCTTCATTTTGCGGAGGATACTGATGAAGACTGGAGTGCATGGCATTCAGTGCAGACATCCTTTTCAATGTTGGTATTCCAAAGTAATGAAAGATGCAAGTAGGTCCCATAGTTCGGTGACTTACTTATTAACTTTACGCCAGTGAGAATGAAAAGACGTATGCTAACTAAGGCGAGACAGGTCTCTGAAAAATCTAAAGGCAGACATGTCATCATAGGCTTACTGATGGAAATTAAAAAACTTGCGTAAGGTTGGAGGGCTGAAACTGGCAAGTTTAGATCCAGAGTCTGAACTCCACTGTGAAAATGTTCAGATGTGTTTTGCATCTGGATCTGGAGTTAGACCTGTCTCCAAGAAGCTTTGGTATCTGCTGTCATGTATAGTATCTTTCACCCACATACTTTAGCCATGGTCTGTGGTAACACAATTGGAGTAATGATATTTATGGATATATAATTCCTTCTTTTTTAATCCCAGCTTCTAGAAGAGGATCTATGGCCACGACTGAACTCCTCTGAGCCTGTTCCTTCTCTCATGCATAGCAATGTGATCTTGGATAAATATTCTGAGCTGTCCAGTGAGATTGCTAAAAGCAGTATACCGTTGGCGGTAGCATCCTCTAGGGATCCAGGCCCACAGGAGGAGAATTGTAGCAAAACACTAGCTTTGAGGATTCATGAATCTTACAGCAATGGCTTGTCAGTTACCCTTTCCCCTTCCAACTCAGCAAATTCAAGCATGGACCAAAAAAGCTTAAAGATGTCTCCTAATGGCCAAACAAAATCCCAAGAAGCAGAGAGGACACCTACAGGAAACTTTAAACGGACATTAGAAGAATCTAATTCTGGCCCAGCTTTGAAGAAGCCAAGACGTAGCCTGAGTCGAAACATTAGCGTCCAGCCAGAAAGCCTGTCCACAACTCCACAGCGCAAAAACTCAAACAAGCTCACCATGCGGCGAAGCCTGAGGGGACAGAAAAAGCTTGGCAATTCACTGTTCCACCAGACCAGGAAAGCTGTTTGCGTTTGCTGAGGGGTGTTTGTGTGAGCACAGTTTGGTCTGATTAGAATTTTGAAGTTGGTGCAGAAATTTGAAACTCTTCCTGTTAATCTTTTTTTAAAGTAGAAAACCTTTTGGTATTGAACAGCTTTATTCTCAGCCTTGTACTGCTTGTATTATAACTGTGAATTTTGTAGATGTGTAGGGTATAAGTTGCTGTAAAATGTGTGTAAATTTGTACTCCTTCATACAAATGTAGTCTCTTTTTTCCCCCTTGTATAATTGTTACAACAGGGCTAAACGTTGTTTAAAAGAAGATGTTTAATCTTTTTTGTTAATTTACTAAAGTCATGAATTTGTATAAGCTTCTTGTGATGAGAATTTCACAACTTTTTAACTGAAGTAAATTATTGAATAGAATGGAAGATATGTATTTTCGTAGTACTATACGTTCAACCCAAAGTGTGTCTTTTAGAGAATACTCTAGACCTATTTTTTGTTTTTAAATTTTAGATTTCTCTATTCAGAAATGAAATGGAAGCAGAGGTGTTGTATTACTTTACACAGCTCAATATCAATTTCTTTATCTTAATTAAAATACTATGCAGTATCTTATTCAGTTGTATTTTTTGTAATCTTAATCGTCAAAGTATTTAGCAAAAAAATTTTTTTTTAAATTTCTGAAAACCCCAACCCATCCTACAAAGCCATTCTCATCCTCTGTAGTAATTTATGGCATTTTTATCCAGGCATTTGGTAGTGGTATTCCTTTTAATATATGTGCCCTATAAAGGCATTTTTGGTTATTTCACTAACTGATGGTACTGCTAATTCCTTTCCCACATAAGTCATCCAATTATTTTATGATTTACAGTTTTCATTGAGTATGTGGACCATATGTATGTTCACCTAAATAAAACAAGTGAAAACTTGCTTGGGGTGCCTTTGTTCTTTACCTATGTACAGTGTCTTATTCTCAAGTTCTTTAAACACTGTGGTTTTGTGTAATTGTGCAAATATTAAATGGTTCCTTCCCTGTCCTTAAAAAAAAAAAAAACAAAAAACTGTTTTTATCAAATGGTTCCCAATTATACGCTTTATTTTTAAAAAGCGGGAGGCGTAGATAGTGTGATGTGCCATGGAGAGGACTTTTGGAATGAGAAATATAGATTTGGATTAGAGAAGTCTACTGCTTCTCTGCACGCTTTGCCTTTCTCCTGCCTGCCTCCGCAGGAAATTTTGATCAGGAAAGATATGCCCACCTGATTTTTGTAGTCCCTATTCAGTGCTTCAGAGGGAGATAAAGAAACCTCAAAGGTTTATGCCAGCATGGTGTTGGGGGAATCTTCCTTGACTGTACACCAATCTGTTCATCCTGTGCATGTTGAGTTTAAAAAACAAACTGATATAATGACATTTATAGTTACATACATACCTTTATAAAGTGTCCATAACTGTTGTTATGTAGGATGACTTATAGTAAAACACAAATATATCCTGAAAAGCCATTGGTATCCCAATAACTGTCCTTCACACCCCACCACCTACTCGCAATCTCTGTAACAGGAATACTGGAGCTATCAAGATTCTTATGCACTTTTGCTCTTACTACTGTATTTCTCCATTTTTAAATTCTAGAGGAATGTCCATTCTTATTCTCATTCTCAGCGGAGGGTTTTTGCTTTATCTTCCAGCATCTCTCCTTCACTAACCAGAGTCTGTTTTTGATGGGAGAATCAGTGGCATTTTGCAGGGTTGTTTGTGTAAATTTGATGTGCTTCAACTGAACACTATAGAAACTAAGTTGAGCCAGACAAAATAGAAGAGAGGAAGGGAATGTAGGTTTTTCCTCTCGTACACCAGTCAGAGGATCTGGAATCATCAACAAGCAATTCTATCTTCTGTAAAAGCCACTATCAGTTTATTATATGGGAGAAGGAAGATGTCCAGCTTTTTTTTTTGGTAAGCAAAAAGTCATTAAGTTTGGTCCATGAGTGAAACATGGCAAAATGTGTTTGAAATGAAGTTGCCTTTATTTTTAATTCTACTGCTGTGGCCAATAAAAATGACTTCAGAGTCCATTGCTCTGTCTTGATCTGTAAGGATCTTAGCCACTCAGAACAAGATGAAGTGTTGTATGTCATCCTGGTGGGCTGCAATTCGACATGAAGATTTATGCAGTCTTCCATTTTATTCAAATTATTGCAGTTTTTCAGAAACAAAGAGGCTTCAAAAGCAAATTGAACAAGTTAAAACCACTGAACTAGGCTTATTTCTGTGACCTGTGGAAAGTTTCAAAACAGTTTCTCTTTATTTGGATTATTTAAATTCAATTAAATGTAACTGGTCAATGCTTAATCTTAAATATTTATGCAGTTTAAGACTGTTGACATTCTACAGTGTCTTTTGACAGAGCAGCTCAAAGTGCTCTACAAATTAATCCTCACAACACTGAATGAGGTAATTACTACAGCCTTTTTCAAAACATTGTTCGTATACATATTTTGCTAGCTCCCTGCTCAACATGTTAGTATTAACATGGTACTTTGGGCTAAACTTATTGAGTCACTAACAATACTGGTAGTGCATAGATTGACTAGATTTCTGGTAATGCATAACTCCTCAGTTGACAGAATTTTACTGCATTTGCATTTTCAGTTGGAAGTTTAAGATCTGTATTGTTCCTATAGTACCATCTAGAATTTTTAAAGGGACATAGGCAAATACAGTGTTCCATCAACCTGCTTTACTCAAACAGCATATACTAGTGGTGGGCACTTGACTTGATGACTTAAGTCCCTTCCAACTTTAATTACTACGAAAAATTAATTCTATGGTAACACGTTAAAATTCTGTCCCGCTTTGCTTTCTAAGGCATTTGGAGTTAATTGGGTTGGCCTTTATCTCTCTCGAGGTCTTGTTGAGCTGTGCACAAGAACTTCTTGGTTTAGAAACCCAGTCTGTAGAGTGTTTTCCCTGAAGGTGTCCACCAAAGCCTATTTGTCTGTGTATGAGCAGTCTTTCACTTTCGTCAGTATTTTTATGATCACTTGACCTTTTTTTTGGGCGCGGGGGAGCATGTTTTTCTGAGCTGGTCACTTCTGTTGTCTAGTTTCTTTAATCGTCATGCCTGCTTTATCTTTATTCTAATTTATGTTTTGTGGTGCAGAACATTCCATGTACTGGTTTGGTTATGGACCCAATATACACTATGGCATTTTATACTGAATGTGTTTTGTGTTAGGTGGGTACGTTATGGTCAGAAGGCTCCTACGCGTGACTTGCTTTTAAATGTGCAAGGAAAAGGCCAGTATTCTAGAATTACATCAGTGGCCAGCATTATATTTTTGGAACCTAATTCTTTAATACTGGAACAATAAAATCCACAGGCTAAAATTAGCTCTGCTACCTACATGTTACTATGGCTACAGAAACCTCAAATGGAATCATAGGCTTTCTGAAAATGTATAATTCTCTTTCATCCAAGGAATGTAATAACATCTCTTACAGATATAAATATTAATGTATGGTCTAGGTTGGTCCTTAAAAGAAATTATTTCTCATACTATGGGATTGTAACCCACAGTTAACAGTTTTTACTAGGGATCATGATTTTTACTGTTGCATAGAAATTCATACACGAAAAAGCAGTTTAACTAGCAATCGAGTAGCTATATTTGACTTGCTGATCTATAATATGTCTAAAATATTAACTGCTGGTTTTAATTTGATTCTTGCTTAGTAAACCATTTTTAGTTAAATGAATAACTGCATTTTTCATCTCTAAATTTCAAAGCATTTAATAGATCCTACTTAGCTGCCTATCTGCCATGGAATTCAAACAACTCTTCACCAGTCTACAAGCTTTTACAGGTTTGTAGTAAAAGATTGGTGAGATGTTCAATTTTTTTTTTTTAAAAAGGATGACTTTTTTTTCTTGCCACAAGGAAAACCCAGCTGTAACACATTAAGAATTATGTGAATCTGTATCACAAGTTACATGCAAATACACTGAAGAAAAAAGACTGTATACACTGGCACATGTTCACTTTTTTCTGACTATATACGTTGAAGCAAAATTTGAATATATCATCAAGCACATGCACTCAGGTAAGTGTGACCTCTTTTCCCTGACACCCCCCTGCCCTCCCATTCCTCCTGTTTCCCATAGTACTTGTCTAGGGCTGCAGGATTTTCTCCATTTGCAGCAGCAGATGTCATCAGTTTAATGTCTGCTTTCTTAGTTTTGAATAAAATAAGCAAAGAGAATTATTTGAAAGGAAGAAGTATAGTACAAATAAAACTTTTGCAGTTGCAAACGGAGATTCCCCAGAGCAATCATTCCCTACCATTTTTTAAAATATATTTTGATTGCTACTGTAAACTGGCTAGAGCTTACCCTTTTGTCAGCTTTGCCTATTTTGATGTCATTTGTCTCCACATAAGTTAATTAGTCAATCAGGATAAGGAAAATATAAAATTTACAGCTGACAGCCCTCCTTAAAGGGCAGCAGTAAATCAAATTAGACCTGTTGAGTCATAGCCTTCAAACATTTTTCATTGTGAAACAAAATTATAGTATGTGCAAGGAGGAAGTTATCTGTGTATCAATTAGTGGTTTTAGAGTGTGTGTGTGTGTGTGTGTGTGTGTGTGTGTGTGTGTGTGTGTGTGTGTGTGTGTGTGTGAGAGAGAGAGTAGTGAGAGTGAGAGAGAGAGATTCAAATCACCATTGTGCAGTCTAACCTATTCAACCAAAAACTCCACCTCCCTTCTTGTAAGGGCATCTCTCTGTTGTGAGACAGTTAACAGATACAGGAACTTAACATTTGAACATTTCTTCAGGCTCGGAAGGAAGTGTCCTTGTATATTCTAACTCCAAACATACCTAATATTGCTCTTCAGGATAGGTTTATTAGAAGCATTGCCCCTGTTTGACCTGTCTAGTCAAAGTTTGGGGCTTTGAGGATGTTTTAGCTGGTTACAAATTGATGGAGTATGGTATTTTCTTGGATGTAATCTTGTTTATTTACAAGGACCTTACACCATCTCTGAGTCTAAGAAAAACCAGGCATAACAGGAACAGTTCATTAGCTTACAGCCCCCAGGCTCTAGCCAACTGAACAGACCCAAAAAGTCTCTGCCTGGCTTTTTCTAGGCTCATACATTGCACTCACCAGTTAATGCCTGACTTGCTTGCTTTTTCCTCTTCTGCCTTCCCACATGGATATGCTACAAATCCACACAACCACCACTCAACAAAAGATCACCATCAACTCCACCCAAACTCTTGGACAAATTCACAATCCCTTTTTGTCTTAAGTGGAGGGCTTCTGATTAACTCTTCCTGACAATTGTTAATGGAGGGGCATGTTCACACCTAATCTCAAAGAGTTTTGTGACTGCAGTCCCTAGTACTTCTCACCATAAGGGGTTTTCATAACAAATTTTTTGGTGGTGTCAGAGTGTGGCCACCAAGTCTTGCTGGTGGCTTTTCTGACGATTTTTCCTACAATAGTTAACTTTAGGAAAAATAAATATCCACATATACATGTCCAAATCATTATAATTTGTTTTCAGACTCAGTAATAAAATAATGTACAGTTGTTCTATTCTTTACTGGACCTAAATAGAATAGAAACACACACAAGGTGCTTTGTATGTTCTTGTCTCTTTTTCTTATTGCTGCTTTTGGTTGCTTTTTTTTAAAAAAAGACTTGCTAGCGGATAAGTCTGCTGTGAAAGGTGATATTAACAAACAAACATCACTTTTCACAGCAGATGTACTAAGCCCAGGGCCAAATTAAGCCCTGGATGGGGAACTGGTTATGGAGGCAGCAGGAACCAGGGCTACTTGGGGAGGGTGAGTTTGGGGCCAGAGTCAATCGCCTCACAGGCAGGGAATGGAGCCCAAACCCCCATGCCCAGGGGATGGGGCCTGGGGCTGGAGCCCAAACCCCCATAGGGTAGAGCTTGCCACCCACCACCCAAGGGCTGAAGCCCAAACCCACTACCCCTAGGAAGGTGGGGAACTCACATTAGCTGTCTGTTCCTTCAGTTTTGCTGTCTTCCTCAGAGGTGACCACGGCCCAACCACTGCTGGCAGCCCCAGGGGAGGGGCTGCTGCTTGCCTGCCAATTCCAGGGGTCGGTGGCTGTAAGAAAACCCCCTGGTGGCCACATGTGGCTACATTTGAGAAACACTCTATCTGTTCGTTAGGGACCCTCTCCTCTTCTTTTTCTGTCAAGGGCCTAACTTAAATTCACTCTTGTAACTAATGATATAGATCAGTAATCATACAATTGAATCCTTCTGGATGATGCAAACTTGTGGTATTGTCATTTGCTGTTTCTGAGTATGAAGTTTCCTTATGGGTGACACGTGGCTCTACAAGAGTTGCCGTCATCTTGTAAATGTATGGGAAGGGGATGCAACTGCTTGTTCTGTGCATGACATTTTATTTCCAAGCTGTATCACACAGCTCTCTCGTGACAAGACTGTCGTGAGAAAGTTGGAGTATGCCATCTGAAGGCAGCGTTTGTCGGGTTTTTGTTTTGCACACAGCATGTTCCCAGGGAGGGTGATTCCAGAATTTATTTACGGACGGGAGAAGGACATCTATTGCCTAATCAACCAGGATGCTTTCAGAGGAGCAGCCGTGTTAGTCTGTATAAGCAAAAAGAACAGGAGGACTTGTGGCACCTCAGAGCCTAACAAATTTATTTGAGCCTAAGCTTTCGTGGGCGAAAACCCCCTTCAGGCCGAGTGGCCATTTTAGCCCTGATGTCTCCGCAGCCGGTCTTGCTAACTGATGTTTCGTTGGGCTGCCTGCAGTGGCCGCGCTGCTCCCGGGCACGGGGGACACTAGCCCAGGACCGTCCTGGGCGTAGCGGGTGGAGCTGTGTCCCGCCCAAACACGCGTCTGGGCTGCTCGGGCGGCTCTGGCCCGGCCGGCCTGTCCCGTTATGACAGGGCAGCTCCCTGTCCGCGGGGTGGGGGGGTGCGTCCTGCCGGGGCACCCCCTTTCCGTGCCCAGGCCTCGCCGCTCTTCGTTCGCCTCATCCCGCCCGCCAGGATGCGGGGCGGCGTCTACGCGCTCTGGGCCGGAGACGAGCGGACCCAGCCGGGGCCTTGGTTTTGTTGCCTCAGCCAGGCCACTTCCGGGATTACGTACCGCCGAAGCGGACGGTAAAATAGGATTCTAATGCCTTGATGTGGGCGGGGTCGAAGGCCTTTCCTTCTGATTGGCTGTTGGTCCGTGACTGACAGGATCCTGGGCTTTTCCTCCCTGCACGTGCGTCGGGGGGGGGGTCTCACGATGGCTCTCGCGATATCTGGATGTAAACAAAGCTAAACGGGCCCAGGCTGCGTTCTGTTCTCTCAACCTAGTCTGAGCAGTGAGCGGGTGCAAGCGGCAATCAGGGCCTCGATATCCCGCCCACTGCTCCACAGCGAGGAGTGCGATTGGGTGACAGGATGGAGGAGCCTGCCTCTCCCGCCTGGTGATTGGCTGTTGGCGTAAGCGTGTGCCAGGTGTCAGTTCCCGAGAGGGTCCCAAACACTGTCAGTGAGGAGCCAGGGCGAAGGAGCAACGCAGCAGGTAAGGGGGGCCGGGGAGGGGGAGGTGGGAAACGGGAGGGGGGAGATAGAAGGGGAGGAGACTGGTGGAGGAGGGGGATGGGGCGGGGCGGGAGGAGATTGGTGGAGGAGGGGAGCAGGGGTGGGGGAGAAGAATAGGGCAGGGGAGGAGGGAGCAGGTGTGGGAGATGGGGAGGAAGGGGAAGAGTGGTAGGGGCAGGGGAGGAGAGAGAAGGGGTGGGCGTAGGGGAGGAAGAGATGAGAGGGGAGGAAGGGGCAGAAGTGCCAGAAGGGGATGGGGAAGGGGGAAGGGTTGTAGGGGCAGGGAAGGGAGAGAAGTGGGAGAAGGGGGTGGTGAAGGGGGAGGGGTGATGGCAGTAGGGAGGAAGGGGAACAGCCACAGTGGTGACAGGGAAGGATGGAGAAGGGATGGGGGTGATGGGGCATGGCAGGAAGGGGGATGGGAGAGGGGCTGGGGTAAGGGAGGAAAAAGAAGGGATGGGAGGCAGGGAGTGATGGAGGTTGGGGGAGCAAGGGGAAGGGTCTGGGAAAGGGGGATGGGGAGGGGAGGGGTGAGGAAGGATGTGATAGAGGGATGTGCAGGGGTAGAGGAAGGGAGGGATAAGGGGAGGGGAGAGACGGAAAAAATGAAGGTGTCTGAGAAAGGAGGAGTAAAATAAATTGGACTGGTCTGGTGAGCTGTGGTATCTGGGTGGCAATTTGGGGATCACAAGTGTGGGAGGCTGGTCAGGCTCAATTTCCCAGCTCAAGAATTGCCAGTGGGGTTTCTCAAGACTGAACTGGTGATTCCCAATAGCCGTGCACTTCAGGCTCTCTTCCACCCTGGGACGCTGGTGGCACAAGAGCTGGAGTTCTGTTGCAGGTAACAGTGCTCATGGCTGAATGACAGCAGGCACTGACTGGTACAGATGTACCACTGGGCTTGGAACAACTCCTCTCCTCCATGTCTCTTAGACTGTAAAATGCTTGGAACATGAATCAAATCCTGGCCCCGTTGAAGTCAATGGTGTCAGGATTTCGTCTCCAGCCTTTATTTTCTGTGCAAAGTACCATCTACACATGCAACACTAAATAATGACTACTACGTTGGGTAATGTGGTTGCAGTGACCCGGATTCAACTGTTGTTGTTTTGTTGTTGCTAGATTGCTAATTGGATGATAGAAACTGTTGGGGGCGTGATTAGGACCTGTCATAATTACTGGTGTCTGGTCAATGCCTTTTGCCCTGTGAGTAAAACTCTTTTGTTTTTCTACATTAGAGAACTGATCTGAATTGTTCTGAACAACTAAAAGCAGAATGCTTTTGTTTTGTGAAATCTTTTAACACTAGCCATTGTGATTACTTACTGAATGTCTTGTTTCCCAAGAGCATATTCATTGTGATTAAAAGTCTGTTTCTATAATTTATGTGTGTATATTTTCTGGTCAGTATTTCACGATGAAATGCTGCTCTCAAGCTGGTGTAGTGCAGTTAGTGTATTTGTAAAATTTGTTGTTATATATTTTCCAAGATGTTGGTGCATATGTGCAGTTTACATAATACATAGCTTCTTGAAATAAAAAAACTCATTTTATCATGCAAGATTTTGTTTTCCCTTTTTTCCTGTGGTTTGCTTGCTCAATATCCCAGAGATTTATTTAAACAGTGCCAGAGGTAAGTATAGTGATTTAGATGTATCTGAGGGAACGGTCCCTCCTCTCGAAGAGCTTACAGTCATGCTAGCAAGAGAAATTGACTAACATAAATAAACATTTCCCTATAAATGATTATTTAAAAAATATCTACTGCCCATAGGTATCTGCAGAGCAACGATGGCAACAGAATCTCCTCGTCGCCCTAGCCGATGTACGGGGGGAGTTGTGGTTCGCCCACAGGCTGTCACGTAAGCATGTTTATAAGACGTCCAGTTACCTTTGTTTGAAATCCCTAGAATATTCCTGTACAACAAGTACGTGGTCCTCTGAAAATCAGCAGCAACTTCCTGTCATAAACAGTACAGTTTTGTTGTGCTCAGTATTTTCCAGCAAAAGAAAGTAAATTAATGCCTCTTTCCAGATTTACAAGATTATACACAGCAGGCATTCTCTTTGAAAGGGATACATTTGAGATTGGTAGGCCAAAATGTTCACCAACCTTACAAGTTACAGGGTAGATGATTGAATACTTTATATATAAACAAGAAAAGACTGCAAAACATATTTTGCTTGCTAAACAAACTGGACACTAGATACAACTGAGTCATAACAAACTTGTGCTTAGTGGGCATTTGTAGATTTCCTCCCCCGCCCGCCACTGCTGTCTCCCTCTGTTTTATTCTTTTATTAAAAAGTATAAAGATCCTGTTATCTGCACTGCCTCAGTAAGTGGGGTTGTTGTGGATGTCAGTGTACTGCTCGCTCTGGAGAACAGAGAAGACAAGTACAGTGAAGGTTTAAAAAAAAAAATTAGTTACATATGTCCCTCCAAAATACAGTGCGTAACAGACTTTCCTACCTTTGCCAGGTCTCCCTAAGTTACCTTCACATGTCAATGGTTGAATGGTGAACATCCTTTATTAGAGTAACCAGAAAACTTGCCTGTCCTAAGTCCTTTTGTAGCAGAATTGGTGAAATTTTCTCAGTGATGGCATTATGCCGCTGACTAGTTTTTTTTTTTTTGCTATGGTATTGCATTGCAATATCATGTATGTTTTGGCAACTTGTACTTTACTTACAAGAGCTGACAAAACAAGAACAATGGTAATGATGGGGATGACCGTCTATTAGATCTCAGGATTCACTTGATTTTTAGCAGGAGCAAATAAAATGTAACTCAGTGAGTTGCATAAACAACTGGGTCTTTGCAACCTAAGCTTTCATAGAAGGGAGGAGAAGCCTGTAGTGGAAAACTTGCTATTTGCCAAGTGCAGTTCTGTTTGTAGTAACCTGTTCTCTGGAAAAACAGTAATTAAAAAAGAAAAACAAGATAAGAATATTTGATTATTCTTACTATTATTATGGTGCTCTTTGTGTGGTGATTATTTTTCAGTTTGTTTTCCCAACCTGCATATCTCAGTTATGGTACATCACTCATTCTTTATCTCAGAATTGAATTTTCTGGGTAGCATGCTACAAACTTGAACCTCCTGCCCTCATTTTGAAACAGTAGGTTATCAAACAAATGGCAGAACATATTAATGATCTACAAAAACAAGAGAAGCCTATACAAAAGAGAAGCTAGCTTGGGACATACTTCAAATACTGATCTATCAATTACCTGGCTAAAAACTAATTAGAAGTTTCATAGTGGTGTTTTTTTTTATTTTTTTTTAAATAGTACATCAAAGAAGAAATTCTCTCAGAAGTTCTTAGCCTTCAGCATTCTGTCTGCTAGCCATTGCTTAATTCCTTTCCAAGAAAGTGTACATACATTGAACAAAACATTTCCAAAGCATGCCTGCTTGGCTTTCTCATTAAAGATATACTTTGGAAAGCATCAGCACACATTTATGAAATGAAGACATTACCACCCTTTTGTTAAGGCTGTTATACATAAACATTAATTAATGTTTTAATTATCCTGTAGAATAGACAAGTATATAGAGAGACAGAGATCATGACCTGGCTAAGATTACACAATGAGTCAATCAGGAATAGAAAGCAGGTGTCTTGTCTTAGTGTTCTGCTCTAACTACTAGGATAAACTCTCTTTAGTTTAGTAATCTTTGTATCCACTTTTGTCAGTCTTGGTCTGGAATAAACTGTTTCTCGATCTTCAGGAACAATTTTTCAGATTTGCCTTCATTTCAGAGGGCAGGCAACTTGTTACATTTATAACAGGTCAGTCCTACAGCTCCATGAGCATCAGTTCTAAAAGTGTATGCAGAAACTTACATCTCCTCCGTAGTGGTGTCATGACTGGAGAGAACAAAGGCTTCCAAGTACTGAATGTCCACAACATTTTATGTGGACAAGATATGTACACAGTTTTATTTAGAAGGAAAGTGGCTGAGCCTTTTGGTAGCAGGAATCTGGATTTCTTTGTTCCAGCAGCAAGGGCAATACTGGCAACAACTTGTATTTGCTGCTATTGGTAATTCGAGACTTAACGCTTAAGTAGTTATGTTAAAACAGATTGAATATGTACCAAAATAATCATTAATCTGAAGTATGTCAAAGCTGTTGGATGCAAAGAGTGTGCTGAATAAAATTTAGAATCACCACTAACTTTTAAAAAAATTATATGGGCAGCTGAACATGTTGTCCATTGCCAAGTTAGGTGACTAGCATTATACAAAGATATCATCAGCCTTATGGGGTGAGTCCACATATTTTGTTGCTCAGCAGTTACACAGCATATCTGAGAGACTCACATCTCTCTTAGGTAAGATACCTTAATAAAAGCCTTAGTTAAAGTCTATCAGAACAAATGTGCCTTGCATTATATACCACTGCACTCTAAATTGCAGCTGATAATGAATTGCCAAGAGGAGTGAGTTCCACAGTGTAAGACCTCTACTGAAAATGCCTTCCCGCTAATCTTAGCCAGCTTTATCTCGGGAATAGATAGTAGAAATCTCTAGCATCTCTTAGCTTCAGGGTGGTGCCTAGCATATGTAAACTGGCGGGTGGTTTCCCCAGCCCAGGAAGAGAAATAATGTTTCAGCTATTAGTCTTTTAATGCCCTTTCTTCAGGGCTTGTTTTATTGTCCACAAATCAATCGCAAAACAAAAAGCAAATGAAAAACACTGAAGAATAATTCCTAAAGGCTTTGCTTGCTTCAACCGGCCAGGAGGGAAAAGGATACAGCCTTCTCCTTTGACCCAACTTTCCCTTCCTTTTAAACTTTGCCCAGACATGTGACAGGCAGAGACTTCTTAATCCTTTACAGACTTCAGTGCGCTTACTTTGTGACCAGTATGGGATAGGCAGTTTATCAAGTAATTGGGTTCCAAATTTTCCAGATTATATGGATATTGTATAGTACAGTCGAACCTCAGAGTAAGGAACACCAGAGTTACAAACTGACCAGTCAACCACATGCATCATTTGGAACTGCAAGTACGCAATTAGGCATCAGAGATTTCCCCCCACCATCCACCCGCAAAAAAAAGGCAAATACGGTACAATACAGTACTACATTAAACATAAAACTACTAAAATGAAAAGTTTTAAAATAAAGATTTGACAAGGTAAGGAAACTGTTTCTGTGCTTGTTTAATTTAAATTAAGATGGGTAAAAGCAGCATTTTTCTTCTGCAGAGTAAAGTTTCAAAGCTGCATTAAGTCAATGTTCAACTGGAAACTTTTGAAAGCACGACCATAACATTTTGTTCAAAGTTACGAACATTTCAGAGTTTTGAACAACCTCCATTCTCGAAGTGTTTGTAATTCTGAGGTTCTGTTATACCTGGTGGGTAATTCAAGGTAACACCGTATTTTTCTAAGTGGAATAATTGGGGACATTTTAAATGCAGTTGAGTAGGTGTATAGTGTAAAAAGCAAAATGTAACCTCACAAATTTGTAAAGAAACCATACAGACTGGAATTGGAGTTTTCTCCACCAGTCAAGGCAAATGTAATTATCTCTGCAGTTATTATCCAATGAGTAGCCAATCATTCTTTTGCAGATAATCTAAACTAAGGCATAGCCTGCATCATTTTCCCCAGTGGTATGTATGTATTTATAGTCAGTGTATTTATGTCTGTATTTAGACTTCCGTAGTAATTAAGGACTCTTCTTTTCCAGGGAACAGTCATATATGGAAAGTGTTGTTACATTTCTTCAAGATGTTGTGCCACAGGTAAGGGCCTAAAACAAACCCACTCTCTTCACACTGCTAGTAATACGTATAAAATAAGTAGCAGCTAGATAGTCCAATTTATACAAAGATCAACATTTTTAGAAGTGTTATTTTGAGTGCTTCAGTTTTTTTTTTTTTTTTTTTTTTTTTTTTTTTGGTCATTATTATTAGACACCTTAAAAAGGCTTGACTTTCAGAAAGTGCATACAGTCTGAAAATCAGGTGCCTTTGAAGTGTTTCCAATTGGGCACCCAAAATCACTGTCAGGTCAAAGTCTTGGCCAAAGTATTTAAAAACAAGGCTTAAAAAATGTCTCGTGTATGTACTAGTGAGAGAGGGTTACATTTTCTGCCTACTTAAAGATGTGGTAGTGGTAGCAATGAAAGGCAGAGGCTTACTTGTGAGGTAGATGGACAACATTTTTGTGGGAAGCCCAACCCTCCTAATTGCTGGGACTCCTACCAAGCTGGTATTTCTGGACCATACTTAGGAACTCGTGTGTTTTTGTGTCAACGTCTGGCTAATAGGCATCAGAAAAGTTTGATACATACCTGCTTGTTTTGCAAGTTTAACATTTGCTGGAAAAAAGAAGGAGGTTTTTTTTTGTTTTTGTTTTTTTCTCTTTTCCTCTCTTCCTTTCTCCACTTGCCTCAGAACCTTCAGGTTGCTGCTGGGGGGAGGAGAGTTGCTAATTTACCCCTTCTCCAGCTTGCTGTGAGGGGGGAGGAATACCTGAATCTGTCATTCTGCTTTTCTCCCCCGCTCCATATCTTGGGTCATTCTCCCCTAAGAATAGTCCTGGTTCTTTTGTGCTCTGTTGTTTCTAGCTTTCCCAAGTAACTGCAGAATGAATTGATATGGCTGTGGTCAGTTCACTGCTGCCCATGGAGTCCTAAGTAGCAGGCTGAAACTGATCAGAGTGGGATTAATTTCATGCTCCTGGTATTTGGGAAAGCTGTGGACAGTAGTAGCGGAACTGTTTACCTGTCCACTCAGGAAGGCAGCATTGCATTGATTCATAGCTGGAATCAGTTAATAGTAATAATAATAATGAATAGTTAATTATACAAGCTAGACGTTTCTTTTTTAAAAAGAAATTGGCACACCCTGACTCCTGTTAGGAAAAGTTTCCCACTGATGGTACTGACTATTAGTAATTTGCCAAATGTATTTTTTCATGTTGTGATTCTAGCTATGATGTAAAAGTAAGGATAGTCAAACTTCTATTGAAGGAATTGTTGTGTTTTAACCTGTTCTTATACTTTGGATATTTTTTCTCCATAGCTAAAAAGATGCACTCTTAGTTATATTTTACAAGTCAATTTGCCTTGTAAGCATGGAACATGTTTTGTTTTGAAAAATAATACCAACGCTAATTTTTTATTTACACATTGAGTGCATATTATTGCTTGTCCAGCATGCACACAGTGATTATACAAGTTCTTTTCATATTTAATCCAAAATACTGCACAGTATCTTGCAATAATTTACTTGAAAACAGTGGTATTGCCTCTGTAACTCTTACTCTGATTACTGTAGTTTCTCCTGAGAACTGTAAAACTTAGGTTGTCTAGAAACACCAAGAAGCTTCATTCCAATTTCTCTTATACCTCATCTCTTTAGGGGCATCTGTAGAACTGCTTTGATTGAGTTACAGTGCATTCTGTTTCAAACTTAAATATTTTGGGTTATATTAAAATCATAGGTATATAATTAAAATGTCACAGTAGGAATGAGCTTCATTGGAAAGAAAGGCTTCTGTTTTTTCAGCCTTGCTTATAAAGTGTTTAAGTGGGTCAAAAAGGAATTAAAAGAATACACATCTCTCTCTAAAGATCCCCTTTTTTATTCTATTTAAAAATAGTTTAAACTGACAAAATCAAGGATTATAGAAACAACTATCATCTGTTCTGTCCAATTTAATACAAGGTTTATGTTTCTTAGAAGCCAGTTGGCTTTTATTCTCTGTACCTGGAAGTTCTTTGGTTGTGTGTCTTGCCACTTTTACTTTAATAAGTGTTGGTACACTAGTTGAATTATATTTAAGATTAAATGTGTTGACCAGGGAACCACTCCTCTCAAAACCTCCCAGAAATACTGAGGGTATAAAGTATATGCAACAATTCTTGTTTTCCTTGCATTACCCGATGTGCTGTATACAGAGAGCAGAAAATAAAGATGTTATACTTCATTTTCTTTCAACCTTTCTTTTTTTGTATAGGCCTACAGTGGTACTCCACCAACAGAAGAAAAAGAAAAAATAATATGGGTCAGATTTGAAAATGCAGACTTAAATGGTATAGTTTTATCTCCCTTTTTCAGTTTTATTTCTGTATCTTTTGGGCCGATATGCAATAATTTTAAACTAGCAAAATCAAAAAATTACAGTTTAGACAAGAGTTGGCTCAAACAGAACTCATTTTCTACTCCTTACTAACCAGGAATGAATCATTACTGTGTAAAATCCTGAGTGAATAGACAGGCCTTTACTCAGCAAATTTCTTGAAATGTGAAAGTGAGCGAACTCTGGTGTTGTAGGATTAGTGAGGTCACCAAATTCCAGAGCAAAGCCCCTTGGCCCCCTCGCTATCCAGATCAGTTGAAAACAAAACATAGGGCTTAGTGTAATCCATGTATTCATAGGTTTGTAGCATGAATCACCTAATTATCTCTCCCAGTGGCTTCATGCATACATATTGAATGGCTGCAGTGTCATAAAAAGAAAAGGAGTACTTGTAGCACCTTAGAAACTAACCAATTTGTTTGAGAATAAGATTTCGTAAGCTACAACTCACTTCATCGGATGCATTCGATGTTGTAGCTCACGAAAGCTTATGCTCAAATAAATTTGTTAGTCTCTAAGGTGCCACAAGTACTCCTTTTCTTTTTGCGAATACAGACTAACACGGCTGCTACTCTGAAACCTGCAGTGTCATAGTAGACTTCTGTGTTACCCAGCAATAGAGAGCTGTCAAGGCAGATGAGCAGTAACCTAACTCCGTCCTCTTTGATATCGTTGAGGGAAAAGAATAGCTCAAGAACAGAATGTGTACTTGTTTGCCCCTGTTGGAGGCTGTTGAATCAGCATGGACAACTGACTTTGACCATCATTAAGAGGAAACGATCATTGCAGTCTTTGTGCCTGACTTAGACCTATAGCCGTATTGAAAGGTATGAAGAAAATTAGCTCTTCAGATAAGACTTGAGCTGTTTTGCCTCCATCTTCCAAAGAATCTTTCTCGAACAAGGAAGGTTAGAACCTATGTGGTAGGTGGTGGGACTTCAGTGTAAGGTGAATGAGGGCCATATGACCACTTGCTTGAATGAACCAAACATCTTGCTCTCCCAAATGGAAGTGTTAACAATGTACATCAATTTGCTTTTACTAACCATGGAGCTCTAAGCCTATCCTACAAGTCAGAGGCTGTAGCTCTCCTCCAGATGTTTCCTACAGCTTGATTGTTACCTCAGTGTCCTCCTCCTTACTCCTGTGATAAAGGCTCACTCTGATCACAGATGTGACATGATAGTATGACATGATAGGGAATCTTCATGTTCTGGTGGTAAGTAGGGCAAGTTATACTACTTATAGCTGTTGGAATGGCACAGAGATTCCTAGTTCACAAATTTATAGATGTTAGAGATGGAAAAGACCTGTTAGGTTAGCTTGTATATCTCACTGCGTCATGCTCAAGGCCAGTGCATGATTGTTTCCTAGTAGGTTTCTTTTTCCTTGCTGTGCATTTGTAAATTGCCCCACTGGGGCTTTCGCCATGTCCTTTCACTTGCCACAGTATGACAGAAAATCAAACCTATCCAATGAAACCTTTATTTTTCATATTCATCCTAAATTTACCTTAGTTCAGTTTAATCTTGTTAGTCTTGGTTATACTCTTGTACCATCCTGAAGAGTTCTTCTTCCTGCCTGAAGTTTACGTTTATTATGCTTCTTGTTCTCTTTAGGTTAGAGCGGCCTAAAACATAAGATATAAAAACATTTGGTTATTTTAGCCTGTCTTGATATATTTCCTATAGCACCTTCATAGTTTTATGGAAATTGCCTTTTTCAGAGGGGTGTTGTGAGCATTAGATAATATGTGTAAAAAGCTTTGATCATCAAAGTGCTACATAAGTGTCATCTTTGTTAATAATTATTATTTTGTTGCTCCTCTGTGATTTTCTTCTGATTTGTCCATACGATAGCATTATATGAACTGGCAGTAATGTAGCTTACAGATGATTATATTTGCTCAATAAAAAGACCTCTCTTTTTTCCTAAATAGACAAAGTACCTCTGAAAAAGTACTGAAGAAGGAATCACCGATCCCTCTCTTTTTCTGTGTACTCAATCGTTCCTTCTAAATGCACTAATAATTTCTGTTGCTAAATCTCTTAAATAGCAGAGTACTGTAGACTGTATATATTTTGTAAACTTGGCTTCAGAGTAGTAACTGTGAAATGTGAAGAGGTGCTTTTCTAGAATTTCATGGTGCTTATCGAAAAATAACTTGATCGTGTGCTAATAATCATAGAAGGTAGGAATGACAAAGACCTCTGAGTCATCTTGTCATAGCCTCCTTTCTTATGTTGTGTAGGAAGTTTCCCGTCATCACTCCCTCTAAACTGGTATTTTGTACCCTCTCAAATAAAACTCTAATTACAGATCTTATTCCTTGTGTCTAAAGGAACGTTTTTTTCACTATTTTTTTCAGTTATAGAAGTTAAGGATTAAAAAGCACATTGCTCTGCCTTTAATTATAATGTGGATATGGATTTCAAAAACTGTGTCCAGTATACCAGACATTAAACATAATTTGTCCTAACTTAATGTTCGTTTTGATATTTAAATCCAATTTAGATACAGCAAGGAATATGGAGTTTCATGAGATACATAGCACTGGCAATGAACCACCTTTGCTGCTAATGATTGGGTACAGTGATGGAATACAGATCTGGAGCATACCCGTAAGTACATAATAACTCTGTCTTCGGAAAACAAGCCTCCTTGAGATGCTGATTTTATGCCCTATCTAATTTTTTTTTCTAACAAACTATTACTTTAAACTAAACAGGAGAAGGCTACACCATATGTTGTATGTGTAAAATGGTTTAACATAAGATTAATTTAAGAGTGTGAGTTACACCAAATATTAAACTACCTAACTTTAAATCTGAGGGTTTTTTAAATTTGGATACTTGCTGTAAAGGTAATTTTTTTGATTTGGAGCAGGGTGTAACATTACAGAGAAGTTAATATCATATAAATATAGGGGAAAGAAGTCCACACTAAGGAGGAAGGGTAAATTCAACTGTTCTATGAAAAATTATGAAAAGGATTTACATTTCCCAGGAACGCAAGCATGACAATATTAATAGCATTTTACAATCACAATGTGTGTCTGTCATGTACATGATTTGCAATTTTAATTTTATTAAAGTCTATATGTGCATATGGATTTAATTTTATTCTGTCATACATAGCATTCAATTTGTGTTTCAGAATGGTTTGAGCACATGGACTTAATTTGGGAAATTTCCCCCAAATTTCTTGAACTTAGAATAAAGTTTAGTATGGTATGTGATAAAATTCTTAACTCATAAAATCTAGTGTGTCCAATACTTCAAAATAAACCCAGTGCGCATACTGGATGAAATTTCTCCACTTTGTAGAATACAGAGCCTTTCTGGAAAATATTTTTCCTTTACATCCCTCCCTGGGTGAGAAAGAGAGTAGTTTTTATGCAGCAAGCTACAGTTTAGGAAATGGAATTTCATTTTCTCTTTGAAAGTACTTTTGCACACCGGCTTGGGAGCTGTGTTAAGGACTAACCATTTGGTTTTACAGGGGGGGAGACAGAAATGGAATTTTTCTTGCAATTTGTCTTTTCTGCTAAAGAGGAGGAAGAAAACCTTTTTTAGGAAGTTCAGAGCCTGCAGTCTCAGGGGTGATGGTGTAAAATAAGAGGCCCCAATATACCCTACCTACTTCATGTGGAATTTGGGAATTTGTGTATTTTCTTAGATTTCCTGAGGAACTACAGTTGTTTCTCACATTCAAGACCTATATTTTGAATGGAGCAGAATGGAACATTTGGATGCTGCTGTATTTTTGTCTTTAAACTTTTAAAAAAAAGTACATTTGTAGAAAAACCAAATTGGTTGTTTACTTCTTGAGTAAGGAAGTTACACTATATACTACTGTATAAGCATTTAGCATGCAAAATAATTTTTGTATACAATTAAAACTTTTTAAACTTGAAAATATTCTTATACAAAAAGTGAGTATATAAACCTTTTAAAAAATCGCTATGCTTTATTCATCATGTGTATTACAGGGAACAAACATTAGGTGTCACTAAGATATTGAGCTAAAAACATATAGTACAGCTTCAGTAGTACCAGCGATCCTAACAGGATTCTGAACAAATAAGTTAGAATACATAGAGATATATACGATCTAAGTTAAAGATTTTCTATAACATAACTTCTTTGAACTTTCTCTAATGAATTTATTTGAACAGATAAGTGTTTACTGAAAGGTGTATAGAGGAACACACCTGATCATGTGACATTGGACTTCTCCGGGCTAGTTTACAGTAGAAGAGATTAGAGTTTGGGTCTTCATCTAGCAAGGGGTCAGTTCTCTGTTGATAAAGTATATTCTTGCCCTGGGCAAGAGGTGGGAGAGTGTCTTGCATCCTTATCAGGTGACTCTCTGTAGCTGAAGAAATGAGTGTCTCTGAAGGAAGCCATCTATACTCATAACCAAGGGGAAGATTGCTATGAGATGGGGTCTTATGTGTAGGGGGAGGGCAAGAGGGGTGGCGTAGGCGTGTCTTGGAGAACTCCATTTCCCTCCTTTTGGGTGGAGGGAATCTTTTTTTTTTTTTTTTTTTTTTTTTTTTTTATATGGAGGTACCATAGTTAGGCTAAACAATGTCATATAACTACTAATTCCTTGTGTCTTCTGTCAATAGAGCAGTCTCCACAAAGCCAGTTTACATGTTTTTCCAGTGTATTTCACAATGGAATATTTTCTATTTCTTGTTGTTCCTTTTTATTAGGCTAATAAATACTAAGAAAAAATGAAACTATGAAATCACAAATCCCTATTGGTATGATTGATTATTGCATAAAGAAGCCCTTCAACAGCTTTCAGAAAGTTCTTTCTGAGCTTGAGAATGTGTTCAAGTTGATACACAAGCTGAGGCAGTCTAAATAGGAATAGAGGTATGTTCTGAAGACTTGTTGCCCCTCTTTGAGAATGCTCAGCTTGGAGCAGGGCATGAGATGTCAAAGTAACACTCTCTAAACAGCAAACTGTGTTGTGACCATGTATGAATCTAGTCTCTGGAATAAAGTGACATTCATTGCTTTGCAGCCTCAGAAAAGTGACTCTGGAGCAGATTCATGATGAGTTCAAGATGGGTTATCTGTAGGTGCTATTTGATATACGTGTCTTGGCAACGTGAGCCATTGTAGCTGGGATAAATGTCAGGAGGTTTGCAGTACTTCAGGGTATCCGCTTTCCTGCAGCAGTTGAGGCCAGTAGGAAAGAGGGAAATATTTTTGGAGCAAATGTGGAAAAATTATTATTTGCTATTTATTATGCTTCATTTATGAGGGAGAGTGGTGCCACCTGGAAGTTTTTAGATCTCCAAAGTTAGAACACAGATGCAAGCCTTTCCTGAATAATTAATATGTGTGTTTTGTGGTGCTGGAGTGGCCCATCATAAATTTTGGGACATGGATTAAATATATTACAAAGGAGAAGTCCAGTGTGGTTTCTTTGGGATCAGTCCTTTGTTACTTTGGTCAATAAGATTTATATGCTGTGCGGTGAGAAGGGTGCTTACTTATACAAAGGGATTTGGTTGAACAGGAATTTGATTAATTGTATAATTGTCAGTTCCATAACTGGGCTGGTGTCAGTGGTATGTATTCTTGATTGAAATTAAGTCTTCGCTGACATGTTGGGTTGGGGGGGGGGGAAAGAATGCCAGCTACTGAATGACCATCCCTACTTTCTGCAGCACCTAGGGTTTTCCTTTGAGGCCTCCTATTCATATAGTTTGTGAGATCTGATAAGACCACAGCCAGGGATTGTGTAGTTGCAGATTATATGAACAATATTGCCCACTTTTGTGTTTAACAATGTAATTTTGGAATGTTTTCCTTGGCATTCATGTTATCCCTCGTTTGGTTTCCCAGTTAGATAATTTTTTCTAAACTCTGGATTGGGGATTTGTATATGAGACTTCTAAGAAGAATGGGCATAGCATAATCTACACTTGCCTACCCGCTTTCTGTTGCTATTTATGGTCCAGGTACAAAAAGAATTTATATACAAAATTATGCCATTCACTTGGCAATAGCATATATTCTGTATATGTATCCTTTCTACATCCTCTTAGGGTCTGGTTACACTGCAGTTGGGGGTTCGCCTCCCAGAGTGGGTAGAGACATGCGTGCGAGCTCGACTTCAGGTAACATACTAAAAATAGCAGTGTAGACTTTGTGGTGTGGGCAGTGGCGCAGGCTAGCCACCCAAGTAAGGACCCTCCTAGTAAGGCTGGCTTGTACTTGGGCAGCTAGCTAGCTGCAATATCCACACTGTTATTTTTAGCACGCAAGAAATCTGAAAGAGAAATCTGTAAGATTTTATGTAGAAGCCCTTTCTGTTTTAAGAAGCAAGAGTCCCAAAGTTTTAGTGAAAAGCTATACACTGAGGCTATCATCTGTAGCATTGTGCTTTCTTTCCTCCTTCAGTTAGACCCTTATTCAGTACATAATATAATGAGCTGCAGGCAGTCCAGTTTGCGTCTGCGTGATTATGAAGTGTTTATGACAGCTACTAAGCTGACGCTTTTCATAATGGTGTTACATTGACTTCTAAACACCTTTGTAGTCTGCCTCCAGGAGTGTATGCATGTCTCTGCAGTCTGAGTGGTTTTACATTAACATTTCCTTGGAGAAAGATCTTTGACTACAGAAGTGTTACTTGCAAATGGAAGATACCATTTGATAGGCTTCAAAGGACTGAAATAATGTTTGGACTGCTGGGTGCTGAAGTAACGGCTGGAGTTCTGAGGTGTAATGTCTAAATCTGTATTGTATAAGATGCAGAAGGTATCCATCCAAACTGGTTTTCTTTGATCTTTGTTTTGAAATGGGGGTGGGAAGGTTAAAAGTGTTTTTAAAATATGCCTTTCGAAGTGGGAAGAAATCTGGGATTATACAAAAGTAATGACTACAAGTTCCCATTCAGTAATTGTGCAATGTGGTTTTGTGTTGTGTTTGGAATTTGTTTTCCCTTTGCCCCCAGTCTTGTATTTCAAATACAGTGTCAGAACCAGAAAGCAGTTGGAATTGGTTTATGCTTAATGTGGTTTACAAGAATCTGTTTTAGATAGTTATTCCTATTCACAGAAATGCATTTTGGCTGCTTTTGTGGGTGATAACTTTTTTCATTGTACACAGGAGGTTTCAGAAGTAGAAAGTGACATTAATTTAGATTTTCCCTATTCAGTTAGAACAGAGTTATTGGGCTTTAATTTTAATAAATTAGGAACTTTATTGACTGTTCAAAGGGAACTGCATAATAGTAAACATAACATATATTTAAATATATATTGTAAAAGTTGTGGTACAATGCTGCTACTTCAGTCTTTATTGGTATGGCAGCTTACAGGGTCGATTACATCCACTGATTAGAGACCCTTGGAATACTGGTCATAGTTGGGCAAGTTAAGGATGGCATGCTATTCTCTGACTTTTCCTTTTGTTTCATTGTCATAATGTAAAAATGATGGGCCAATATTTACCTGTTAATAAATTAATTAATAAATATTAAGATTTTTAATATGTTACACAGTCTATGGCAAATGCAGTAGCTAGGGGTGTGTGTGTGTGTGTGTGTGTGTGTGTGTGTGTGTGTGTGTGTGTGTAAAAATTCTTTTCCCTTCCTCAGTTCTCCAAAAAGCCTGCATGGTGGTGGCTGGGAAAACCAGTTCCAGTCTCCCTTCCTTCCCCAATTTAGTCAATGGTGGTAAAAGTGTCTTATGCGGTAGGAAGCTAATGACAAATGAAGTGCTTTCTTCCCAGTTTCTTCTGGCCAGAAGATCTTGGGACCTGAACAGTCATCCCCAACATGGAGACCCTGGTGCAGGCTTGCAGTAGGCACTTAGAAAAATGTGAGACTGACCAAGATATGTAACCTTTAAAAGCATCAGAAGACTTGGGAGGTGGGCGTAAGGACAGGGACTGGGCTAATCATTCTTCTAGATTTTTTTTTTTGTTTTTGTTTTTTTTTTATTTTCATACTACAAGTGTTTTGAGTTCTGTATGGATTTAAAAGAGTACTGGTTTTGTTTTAACACACAACTTGCACAGCCAGTTGTGTTGAAAAGCTGTGTGATTTATAATGTACTCAGAACCCGGGGAGAGGAAGGAAAGGAAAACCTCACACCTCTCTGCAGCAAACCCTTTCGCAGATGGAGTGGTAGCATCAGTAGGCTTTGGCCTGGTCTTTACTGCTACAAAAGGGCCCTTTTTAACCTTGGCGTAACTAACACGCATGAGCTATCCCCAAGGCACTTTGGTTTTACTGCGATGCACTGGGGTGCGTTTACCTTGCAGTAAAACTAAAGTGCCTGATCTTCACTGTGGTTTTTACCTCAGGATAGCTCGCACATGTTTAGTTACACCAAGGTAACAAACACACCTGTTTGAGCAGTGAAACAAGGTCTTTGAAGGGCGTTCCATGGGACTCTCCTTGGTTAGAGGGCAAAGCAAGAAAGGAGAGCTATAAAGTATCATTCTGTCCCTATCCTGACAGTTCTCCATATATCTGCTTCTTTTCTTCTTGTGGGTGTTGAGGGCAGGGGTGAAGAAACACAGTCCCAAATTACAAACATGTATGTAGTCTGCAGCCTGAGCATGTTAAACCCCCTCAAAACATGTTACATTTATAATGGTAGTATTGATGTGTCTGTGACCCAATGCATAAGCAAGCTGCTTAACTACACTTTGTATTTTATTTAATGTCCTCTGTTTTCCATAGTGGCTGCAATTTTAACATTTCATTCAACCCACAGGGAAGAGTTTTATAATGTTTTTAGACATCTCCACTGTTCTGTTCTTCAGGCAAAGGGAGAACACACAGCTAGGCATACAGAAAGTTTATACCAAACAGGGGAGAATGAAAAGGGTAGCCTCACTCCAAGTGGCTGCTGCAAACAGCTGTTCTATATAGCGCATTTATATTTGTATCACACATCCTTACAGGTTCTCATGTTGAGCTGTTAATGTGCCTAGGAAAAGTGTCTGTTTGTTCCGAGGGATATGTCTGATGTGGGGGGATGGGTAGGCAGTCTCTTTTTAAGAAACAAATGGCCTGTGGATATGTCTACACTGCATATGCTTTACAGTGGCATATATAATACACATTGCGTGTTCCCTAGCATGGTTATAAATAGCCAGTGTAGATGGTGAGGCATTGCTTAGGTAAGTAGAATAGAGACATGCCTGACCCAACATGGCTCTCTACACATCCAAGCAGTGTTTCCCTATCTATGCTCCTGTTTTTAGTAGCATAGCATCCTGCTGCCTCCCCAGTATTTGGAACCTGGAGTGAAGGACTCTGGCAGAGGGGAAAGGCAAGCAGCAGGGAAACAGCAAGGAAGGGTTCCAGAAGTCCCCACTGTCTTCCCCTGCCAGAGCCTTTCGCTGCTGTGTATAGTTACGCACCACAGCCTGAGTGCAGCCTGCTTTTTGCTGTGATGTGCAGCTACGTGTACTCTGTATACCACTGCCAGGTGTGTGTAGTGCAGACATGCCCTACGTTACTATAATGGTTTGAGTTATTAAAACAAAGAATTTTACAAATCTAATTTTACTTTTGATCATTAACACTGATGGTTTACTTTCTTATTTGTCCACTTACACAAGAAAAGTTGAGTAGTCAGTTTCTAGTTATTTCACTTTCTCTCTTCATGCTTCTTCCTAATGCAAAAGTAATTGCGTTGTTATCACTACAGAGGTTTTTTTTGTTTGTTTGTTTTTTTTTAATTACAACTATACATTTGAATGTAAACATTAAAATTCTGGCTGCTTCCCCCACCCCTCCTTCAAATATCTTGTTTGGCAGTATTCCTCTTGAACTGGATCATGTCAAACAGTAGTTCATACAGATAGGTTTTCCTACGATATTATTGTCATTCAATACAATATTCAAAAAACAAAAGGTAGATTTCTTATATCTTACCTAACATCTTCACTATGTATTTGTGTGACAGTGCTGTTATTGTATACTAACAATTTGCATTTTTATTTTAAGTGTCAAATTTCTAATTTATTTTTTTCTTCTTTTGGTTTGGTGTATGTTTGGCATTTTTTGACTGTAGGAAACCTATTTTCTATGGTTGGAAAATATTATCTTCCTTACAGTGTAAACAAACCTTCTTGTTTGTTATGGGTTCAAACTGGTGTACCCTAAACAACAGAAGTCTCTCATCAAAAATTAATCAGTGGTCCAGATTGATCCCTGATCTGCCATACTTACGAAGTACTGGCCCAAAATGTCTAAGGGAAGAGGGGATGGCTTCACTCCCTTTCCTCAATCTGTTCTCATATCAGGAGAAAGGAACCAAAGGGAATTGAACTCAAATATGATGGATTCTTTGCTTGCAATCTTGCATAGAGATCTGAAGCTTTAAAAATACAACCAACCTGTGTCTTGATTCCTTGGTTTGTGGAAGCTGCGAAGTCCCACCACACCAGCTTGCGGCCGTCATTTTGGATTCACCCTTTTTATAGAAAGAGTACCTGAGGCTGCTTTTAAAGCTTCATTTTCAATTCTTAAAACCTGTTTGGAAATGTTCGTTGCTTTTGGAATGGGAAAGAAAACCTTTAAGAGCTTGAAAGCTGCCACGGGGACTCACTACTTATCTGGAGCAAATCCAAAATGGCAGCCACAAGCCTGTTCCTCTGCAGGTGCTTTTTGAAGAATTTAAAGTCTATTTATATTTTGTCTGTGTCTGGGAGACTGAGTTGCTCAGGGGATTAGTAATGGGATGTGTAGCCTTCCACCTTCTGGTTGCCAGCTCACAGCTAACCCAGGTTGGTGGGGAGAAAGTTGTTAGCCATTCTGTGACTGTATGGCTTATGTGGTGGTCTGTCCCAGTCCAGTTCCTAGTAGGACAGGTGTCCAAGTCAGAAAACCTTGACCAACTTTGTTGGCAATCTCAGCAAGGAGATGAGGACTAACTCGGCAAAGATGTGCAGTGGCAGTCAAAAAGCGAACAGAATGTTGGGAATCATTAGGAAAAGGGATAGATAATAAGACGGAAAATATTCTGCCTCTATCTGATTCCCTGGTACGCCCACATCTTGAATACTGGTTGCCCCGTCTCAAAAAAGATATGTCGGAATTAGAAAAGGTTCAGAGAAGGACAACAAAAATGATTTAGGGGTACAGAACAGCTTCCATATGAGGAGCGATTAATAAGACTGGGACTTTTCAGCTTGGAAAAGAGACGACAATGTGGGGGATATGATAGAGGTCTATAAAACCATGACTAGTGTGAAGAAAGTAAATAAGGAAGTGTTGTTTACTCCTCATAATACAAGAGCTGGGGTTCACCAAATGAAATTAGTAGGCAGCAGGTTTAAAACAAACAAAAGAAAGTATTTCTTCACACAACACACGGTCAACCTATGGAACTTTTTGCCAGAGGATGTTGTGAAGGCTATGATAGGGATCAAAAAAAGAGCAAGATAAGTTCATGGAGGATAGGTCCTGTGCTATTAGCCAGGATGGGTAGGGATGCAAAACCATGCTCTGAAGTGTCCCTAGCCTCTGTTTGCCAGAAGCTGGGAATGGGGGACACGGGATGGATCACTTGATTACCTGTTCTGTTAATTTCCTTTGAAGCACCTGGCATTGACCACTGTTGGAAGAGAGGCTACTGGGTTAGATGGACCATTGGTCTAACCCAGTATGGCCGTTCTTATGAGACCATACAAATGTCACTCTCCTCTGGAGATGGTCCTTTTCAGTCAGGATTGGGACATGTTACCAGGGCAATGGTGATAAAGCTTTACTTGTTCTGTGGATAAATAAAAGACATCAGTCTCTAAGGCTATTGGCTCAGGTCCTTTTACGAGCACAAATCACAAAAAAAAAAAAAAAACAGGTATTGTTGGGTGGGACCAATCTGTTTTGAAACCTGTTTATTCTAATATATAGGTTTTAAACAGCAAAAGAGACCATAGAGGTTCCCCTTGCAAACAAACCCAAGAAGCATTTAGGATTTTACTGTTCTGTAAACAACAAAATGCATGTATTAAGATTTTAAAATCTTCACCCTGTCTTTATGCTGCTTAAAGTAGGAGAGAAGGACATGCTATCATGCCATGGGAGTTGGTAACATCTGAGTTCTAATGTTGGCTTGGACACTGACTCTGTGCCTGAACAATTTGCTTCGCTTTCCTTTTGGTTTAGTTTCTCCTATCAGTAAAATGGGAATAATACCTGCCTACCTTCCATAGGTGTGGAGGACTAATAAGTAAATGCTTATACAACACATTGAAGAAGAAAAGCAGCATAGACATAAGGAACTTGGGCTGGGATTTTCAAGGAAGCCTAATGGAGTTATGTACCCTGTTACAAATGAGTTTCAGTGGGATTTGGGCACCTAATTCCCTTAATTCCCTTCTTTGAAAATCCCAGCCTTAAGTTTTACCACCTCCTCAGCATCCCTAACGAAATATGTATGCTTTTGTAAATTTGCTATATCTGAGAGCAGAATCTCAGTGAAGCGGGTTTTGGCCTCCTTAACTGTTTTTTACTGTCGGGCCTCTTACTTTGTTTGGCGCTAGAGCTGATGTGCTGGCTTGCTCAAAAAGTAGCACAAGGTGACTGAATTGGGTTGTTATCATATGTGAATCACTTCTTCCATACTTGTGTTATGTTGTTTCCTTTGTAGTCATTTGTGTGCGTACATATGTGAACCACTCTTTCATGGTTTTGGAAAAAAACCCCAAACCCTTAACTGCCAATAATAATAGTTTCAAAGTCTTATACTTTCCCACTTTTTCCTTTTTATAGAACTGGTGTGTTCCCACAGATACAAAACCTACTCCTGCCTACATCTCTGCTTTCATTTCCTCTTACTCCTTCTCTCACTTTTTACTCTCTCCAACCTTCCTTCCTAACCATGCCCCATTGGTGCCTTCTTCCATGTTGCCCATTATGCTTGGTACAGGCTCTCTTGTTTTCTCTTCCTCTTTCTTCTCCCTCTCCCCCCAAATAAGAAAACCCATGATCCATTAGAGAATTAAATCTGTGGAGGGAGTCACTGGGAACTTTGTTTCACCAGTTTGACTTTGAACATCATACTATCATTTGGTTTGTACATAACTTGGGTTGCAAGCTCTTCGGGGCAGGGACCACACCTCCTGGTCTAGGAGAGGCAGCGTACTGTCTGTCATCAAATTACTAATTTGTTAAATCTGAAATTATTCTGAAAGAAATAGAATAATTAAAATTTTATGTACTGTACAAGCACTGCTACTAAATGGCAAAGCAGAATCTGTGATGCTGATAAAAGGAGTACTTGTGGCACCTTAGAGACTAACAAATTTCTCTAAGGTGCCACAAGTACGCCTGTTCTTTGTGCGGATACAGACTAACACAGCTGCTACTCTGAAACCTATGATGCTGATAATCTACCTAATAAAATAAAAGCAGGATGGATTAAGGGTCTGAGTCTCATCTTTCTTACATCAGTTTTATAGGCATCTATATCAGGAATAATTCTAATCACTTAATTGGTATTATTCCTGACTCATTCAGTGTGAGACTGGAATAGGCCCCAAGTCCCTGGGGAGAAATGTAAAGACACACATTTCCCAAAATTTTTGTATTGTCCTGAATGTTGTTTTAAATTGAATCAGGAGAGTAAGTGGAAAACTGAAATAAAGTTGTCAGCGTCCAATGTTTAGTTATAAAAAGGTGGAGTGTTTACTGTAGTAAGTATAGCATTTGCATATAGTCTTCATAACAAATAGATGGTTCAAGGGGATTAGCAGCAGCAGCAGTTTGACATACATTATCTATAGCAATGGTAATAAGCTATAGTTAAGAAGTTGCAACAAAGTGTGAGTTGGAGTTACTGGTCATGATTTGTTTTTTATTTTTCCAACTTGTCATCTAAACTGCAGGAAGTAATTGAACAAATATAAAAAGACATTTTTAAAAGGTTGTGTTAGATTTATGGTTTAATACTTATAGAGTTATGAGGTCTTTCTTTCAAATTGTATGCATTTCTGATATTTGTAAAATGCTTGTTTGGCAAACTCTCTTCCAAAAATAGTATGCCAACATGTTGGTTAAATTTTTAGCTTCATTACATCTGTTTTAAGTTCTTAGTTATTTGGAAATGAGTTTCATAATGTTTGCCATTTTTCTGAAGTTTGACATTCTATATCGGATCCATTACCAAGCAGTTATGAAAATACATTGTGACCGACCATTTACAGGAAGTCTGGAAATTCTTCTTAACTACTTCTGATTTAATCTTTTCAAGATTTCCATTAGTGACTAACAATTAGTTTGGCTTCCTACTTTTGAAACAATTTTAACACCTATACAATATATGGTGCACTAAGATTTCAGGTTCTCTGACCCTTTAAATCCAATATTTGATTCTCTTAATCAGAGATTCGTTTGCATTGTCTAATAAAACATACAGTGTGTACAACAAACTGTATTAATCAGTGGCCAAGTTGAGGACTTGTATCTTCTGAAATGTATACAGTACACTGAAGAAAGTTGTATTGCACTCTTGTATTTTATGTAGCCTAATGTAAAACATGAATTTCTTGATGTTAAGGACCTCTGTTAAAAATAATTGACAAATCATAATAAAGGCCTCCAGAATGTCTTCTCTAGGGGAAGGGTATAGAAAATTGATTTTTGGGGGGGGGGGCAGGTTTGAAGATGCTTGGATAGAAAGGAAATATATTTTCTATTCCAGTTTTCTGTTCCAGGTCTTGGGTGAACCAGAACTTAACTTAGTTTATGAAATATTTAAGTTTGCTGAGCACATATGGAAATTACCAAGGAAGAGAGGAAAAACACTTCCCCCTGAAATTTATTTCTAGTGAATTCCTTTTGCCTCTAATTTTTGGAGTCCCTACCTGGCTCCAAAGAAAAGCTACAGCTCACTTAGGGGCCTAACACATAGTTTTTTGCATTGATTTAACTAAATCTGTTTTTGTGTTTTTGTTTTTTTTATTAAAAAAAAAAGTAGTTAAATCAGTGCAACTCCTTAGCATAGGTACAGTTGTACCGGTGCAAATGTGTTTATAGCTTTAATACCTATTTGGTAATTTACCTGCAGATCACTCATGGTTTCAACAACTATTAATAGGGCATCCTGTGACCCTGTTACAGCGGCAAACACACAAGAACCCCTCAAAACTCTGCAAAGTGGGTTCACTTGTGCTATGCGGAAGGCATGGCAAAGTTTAAGAAATGATACTTAGTGAATTAGGTATGGGAGGAGGGAAGTTTTTATGGTTTATTAAAACAAGTAACATTCTTTACGTTGTTTATAATTTGTATATTATGCAGATCAGTGGTGAAGCCCAGGAACTCTTTTCTGTTCGACACGGCCCAGTTCGAGCTGCACGAGTCTTGCCCACTCCACAAATCAGTAAGTGCATTGTTGTGACAGTTCACAGCTAAATGTATGTTCTCTGCAACCTACTGAATGAATCAGTATTTTTTCTTTAAAGTTTTACTTGAATATTTGTTATACCCCGGTATGTCAGCTTTCCATTTGTTAGAAATGTAGTTAAAATAAGTTACTCTTTCAGAGTAGTTTGGTTTTTACTAATATCACTGTTCCTTGATTTTCATATCTATTTGTTCCATGCTCCAGTCTTGACTTGGTCTGTTTCCCAGACATTTTTTTTTTGTTACTTTGATTATCTGACAGCGACATAAAATTGCCAAGATAACTGCTTGTTTTTAAAAATAGATGAGCATAACTTTGTTCACTGTTAAGAACCAATAAACGGAGGGTACTAGAGATGCACAGGACTGCTTTGTTCTATGGACTCTTTTTCTGCACGAGATTTTGGTCTCAGAAATGTGTGCGTCTTTTCTAAGTGTTTTTGATTTTTTTTCCCCTCCATAATTCTGAATTACTTAAAATTTTTAACTCCTGTTTTTAAACCCAGCTGCTGCTTTCTTCATAAGTTAGAGAACTGCAGGGCCTGGGTATCTTAACTACTCTAGAGACATTTATGCTTCTATTTTGAAATAATAATAATATTCATAATTATTATATTTATTATTTATCAATTAATGTGTTAATCTAAAATATTGCTGGGGGGGTGATTTCAGATATTGTTTGTTTTAAATACTATCTCACTATCATAGGAGCAACTATTGTAGGACTGGCAGGGACCTCCAGAGGACATCTAGTCCAGGCCCCTGCACTCATGGCAGAACTAAGTTTTTATTTAGACCATCCCTGGCAGGTGTTTGTCTAATCTGCTCTTAAAAATCTCCAATGATGGAGATTTCACAGCCTCCCGAGGCAATTTATTGCAGTGCTTAACTACCCTGATGGTTAGAAAGTTTTTCCTAATGTCCAGCCTAAACTGCCCTTGCTGCAATTTAAACCCATTGCTTCTTGTCCTATCCTCAGAGGTTAAGGAGAACAATTTTTCTACCTCCTCCTTGTAACAACTTTATATGTACTTGAAAACTGTTATCATGTCCCTTCTCAGTCTTCTCTTTTCCAGGCTAAACAAACCCACTTTTTTCAATCTTCTCTCATAGATCTTGAATAGTTTTTAATTTCTGGGCTTTCTTCAGTTTGTCCACATCTTTCTTGAAATGTGGTGCCCAGAACTGGAAACAATACTCCAGTTGAGGCCTAATCAGCGTGGACTAGAGCAGAAAAATTACTTCTCATGTCTGCTTACAACACTCCTGCTAATACATGATGATATTCGCCTTTTTTTGCAACAGCGTTACACTGTTGACTAATATTTAGCTTGTGGTCCACTATGACCCTCCGATCCCTTTCTGCAGTTTTCCTACCTAGGCAGTCATTTACCATTTTGTATATGTGATTGTTCCTTCCTAAGAGGAGTACTTCAGAGCATTACTCTAGTTTGTCCAGATCATTTTGAATTTGAATCCTGTCCTCCAAAGCACTTGCAACCCCTCGCAGTCAGGCTGACAAAGAGCATATAGAATGCTGTGCAACAGTGGAAGGCAGGGAAAATTTTCATGAAGGATACTGAAGCAAACTCCCACTCTTAGGAAAATTGTCATGGGATTTTTAAGTTCTACATGTGGGAGACAGGAATTTTATTTTTAAAAGTCTCATCCAAAAGGACTCCACAGTTTCGCAAAAGGAAAATTGAGAATACAGTTTTTAAACCACTGCAATTTTTGTAATAATCGTTACAATCATTATTGTAGAATTGACACTCCATTAATACCTTGTAGTCCTTTACCCCAAGTATAATTTTTTTCCTTAGCAAGGTGATGGTTGCTTGCAATAGGATTAGAAATGCTTTTTATAGTTAGAGACTCGTATTCAAATACACTGCAGAGTTTATTCATGATTTGTGGTCCTTACCTTCTCAAACTTTCCCAAACTCTTGGGATGAGTAAAAGATTTTAAGTTTTCTTTGTCATCTGTTCAAGAGGCAGTGATTGAGATCCAATCTAATGTACATGAAGAAATAACTTTAATAAAAATTATATAGTGTAAATAATTTCAAGATGACATTTTGCTTTCTCAAAAGTAAGTAGGTTTGCCAATAACATGAAGGCTCTTTTTTTTATTTCGCGTATGGGAAAAATAAGTATTTTCTAAAACTTGGAATATTATAACAGACCACCCATGTGCCCCTGAAATATCAGCCGTTCAAGCTTTTTCTGGTGGTCAAACACAGTTACTTTCCCATTCCGATCAGAAAAATAAGTGGAATGGGAATTCTTTGTAGTTTGTTCTAGTTGGAGTAGAGCTAGCTTTTAATTTGTTCCTCTTTTTGCTTATTTTAAGTAAACCATTTTCAAACAAATTGACCTTTCCAGTGTTTGAGGTTTTTGACATGTCTCTTAATGTACAAATAGCCACCTCCTTTCTTGAAGATTACTTAAATGTGGTTTTGTCAAGTTCTGAGACCAGCTGTCTTGCTTGCTCAACTACATTGTTTCAGAAATTCTGAGTAACCTCCTGGAAGAGTTTGCTGAAAAATTTGAGCAACTATGCATAAACAAGCAATCCTCTTAAAATCTGAGACTGTTCAACCCAAATACAGGCAATTCCCAAATAACAGGCCAGTTCACATTTGCTTATAATCATCTCCAGTATTTTGAAAGTGGAACTACTATGCTCTCAGAAGAGAGAACCGGCATACTAACATCTTAACTTGATATAGCTAAAAGAATGAGATGACTTCACTAAAACATCGGGCGCTGTTCTGTTCTCTTAAAATTTTCTGTTGATTTGCTAATTATCGGTTAAGAAGTCTGGTCTAGAATTAAGATCCTGACAATTTTGTCATCCAGGATCCCATTGCACTTTTAAGAGCATGAGGAGTTATCCTGTTAGTGTCCTGGCTGAACCTTAGTTTAGGCAATATTCTGTTTGACCAAAACTCGCCCTGTAACTTCAACTGGAGAAGCTACTCTCCTGCATACAGCTGCTAAGTAGTGTTTCTTGTGTAAAATGGCTGCCACATTCCACTGCAGTGGATCTAATTTGAGCTGTTGTTTACTTTTCTGTTCAGGTCCGAGGTTAAGTGGGGAAGTGGTACACAAGTTGGGAATGTATGCAATAGTGTATTGAGAGCTATTTACCAGAACTGTTAAGCAGAGCTTGTCCTTGCACAGAACTCTAAACTAGAGCTAGGTTTAAGTTGATCTTAAATTCAGTTAAAATATTAAACACAAAATGGAATGTGTTAGAGTAGTAGCAACCTACTATTAGAATTTAATACTTTATATTTAAAATTTGTGCAGGGCTTTTTCTTTATGGGAACATTGTCAACTTTGTAATTAGCTGACAAATTATGGCTATTTTGCTCTTTTCTGTGTCATCAAATATTGGATCCCTGGGTCTTTTTTAAAAAAGGGGAAAAGAAGTATAACTGCAAGTGAAGAAAGCAATAGTTAACATTCCAACAAGTTCTGTTTTTAGTGAGGGTAGAAAAATGCTTTGTGTTTTACAGTCTAGCAAGCAAACTAAACTACTTCTTATGAATTCCGTTGGGCATTTGTTCTCTCTCTCTAAACTGCTTATATTTAGCATTTAACAATGATAGTTGCTACATCAGAAAGCTATTCAAATTAGTTCATTTTAAATTAAGTTAAACCTTTTAAAAACATGTTTTGGTCTCTTTTTACATGGCTTGGTATAAAGTAAATCTGATTAAAAATACACAAATGTATTATTGACAAATATCTGGAATCGGACAAAAGTAAAACTGTAATAAGAGGCCTTAGATAACTAACACACATAAGCTTTAATGATCCTGAACAAAATAAAATGCATTTGTGAAGGAGAAGCTGATTATTATCAGCAATGCTCAAACAGAGTTTTACTGTAAAGATGTAAAAAGGGAATTGATGAATGTGAGGTTCATGGTGGACGAATTTGGCATGTTCCTAGAGATAGATCTGTTTGAGATAAGAAACTCATTCCCAGGTGTGAAAGGAAAAGTTCATGGTTTTAACTCAGTTTTTCAGCAGCACAACTTAATAGTTTGTGGACTATTTTGTTAAAGTACTGTAATCCTTTGATGTTTGATTCCCTGTTGCATCGTGTTTTTCACACCATAATATAGTACTGTTTTCAAAGAATTAAAGAAGACCTCCTCAAATCTGATTTATTAAGTTACACGGCAATGGGTGCATGTGCATTTTAACATTTTCTATTATTTGAGGATAGGAACAAGCCTTCAATGTCAAATCAGGTTTTTTCATGGTGCTTTCAAACTTTGAGAAGTGTTTAAAATATTAAAAAAATTTTGTTAAGAAACTATAATTTTTTTCAATCTTTGTTCTCGTTGACTAACACACATGAAAATTGTTATCTTTAAGAAAAATGGGCCCTGAGTTAGACTGTACTGTGCCTTTTCTCCATTTCCTTATCACTCAAATGTATAAAAGAAGATGGCTAGTTTCCTTAGTCTGTCTATATTCATTTATATTACATATTGTTAAAGTTAGTCCTTTATGTGATTCCACTTTGCCAAATACATAGACATTTACTGTATACTCTGAACTTGCAGCACTGTAGTTGCTAACTTTAAAGCACAGAGATGGAGAAAAATCTAGTGCTAGTAATAAGTACCAGGGATTCCAGAGTATAGTTAGTGGAAAGCCTGGACAAAGGGGACTTATCTCACTCTCAAAATGTGGCAAAGCTCAAGCTTAAACGTGTTTCCTTCAAGAGCAGATTTCAAAGGCAAGCGTCCACTGTTGCAGACTTCTGGCTCGCTTGAGTCTTACACTTTAGACACATAGATGAACTGTGAATGGTTGAATATTGGAATTGTAACAGGACAGACTGGAAGAAGTCCGAGGTCATAGTACTTTGAACTTGAGCTAGAAGTGAAATGGATGTTAGTGAAGTATATGGTGTATATGTGTAATGAAAACATGCTTTCCAAGCCCACCTTGCCCACAGATATGCAGACGCATTCTGGTGTACTTGAAGCTTATGGATAGCCTTGAACGTTCACCTCAGTTGAAGTTCATGACGGTAGTCTAGCGTTGAGATAACAGAGACATGGATAACTGAAGAGGCATGTATGTCTCTTGGCTAGCTGAAGGCGAAAAATGTTCTTGGCTACTGCTGCTGTCTGTGAATCCAGGAACAGTGCTGACTGTGGTAACTAACTTCCTGACCCTGACATAATGAACCACCTTCACAATAGCTCAGCAGAGAGTGACAAACAAAGAAGAAGTTATAAATGTTGTCTGTTTCTCCAAATGCTTATTCCATTGATCAGCATCATCTCAGTCTTAATCTTAGTCTAGAACCGCCCAGACAAACCTTCTTTTCTTTTCCAGCTGTGAACACTCTTGGCTGTAGCCACAATAGTGAGCTGATGGATTTCTTAGAATATAGGCTATTTTTGGACAGGATTATGTCTGCCTCTGTTTGTGGAGAGTGACTAGCACACTGTGGACACTAATGATAGAAAACACAGCTAGTCCAGAACCTAAGGATAGCACTTCAATATGAAAAACAAGATGGATTGTCTCTCAGTTGTGTTGGAGATCCGATATATTGGTTATCCACTTGAACATTGTGATAACCAGAAAGAAGACAGATGCAGGGAAAGATTGTATACAGTATGCAAACCTGTCTCTTTTTCTATCCACCTGTTCAGACTAGGGCTTGTCAAGTGTGACATTGCTTTATCAAGATGGTGAGTCTGAATATGTATATAAACTAGTTCAAATAGGATTAGTTTGTGCAGTCTTCAAACTATAAGCCAAAATAGGCAATACAGAGGTTATTTCCAACTGATATTATTACATCCGTATGTAGCCTTGGAGAAAGGAATCTGTATTTATAAGGCATCCAAGCTCTGCCTTCTTCAAAAAGTCAGATTTTTAATTGGCTCATAAAATAATCAGGAAACCAATTAATCTCTTCCCATCCCATATAAATCCTTTTGGCCTCCAACAGCATGGGTGGTTGTGATTATTCTCTGCACCTCAGAATATAGATGGTCTTTTTGGAGACTGAAATATTACTCTGGCCAATTTTCAGGCTTACAGGAGGAAGTACAGTTGCGTGGCTAATAATCAATCTATGAGGACATCTTTCTTGATGCTACCAGGCTTCAGAATAAGAATCCTAAACCTAGACGTTTTGCATGACTGCATGTTGCTTCTGGTTGGCACATCTTCTTAACCTACCCAGTTACTCACTGTTTTAATCCTAGTGCCTGGGATTGACTTGAGTACTTATTCCATATGTGTAAAGGTGTTTAGTTTTCTGAGGACTCTGAATTTGTCCTGGTCTGTTCAGACATGCAGGGGAAAAGATTTGTTTGAAGACAAATTGGTCTGAATTCCTGTTTGTTGGGGAGGTGGGGTGGTGGAAACCTTACGTGGTAGATGTAAAGCAAGATGAGGCCGGGGCTCTGCCAGTTAAATTAATTAACTCTCTCCCAGTGAAATGGATATAGTTGGTAACACTGTCATAGGTTGGGTAGCCTGGGAATAAAAAGCAAAAATCAGGGAATATTAACTTTTTTTCTCATTTGCTGTGATAATTTTTTGTGACCTCTTCCTTACTGAAATTGCTCTGTATTAGGCTTCCCCCCCGTAATATATAGTGGTTCCATTTAGCTACATTAGTCCAATTACTCATACTCTTTATGTAACATAGATTAAGTGTTTTCATCACTTCTTCCAAAATTCTTACTCGTGCCTTAATCACTTCCTTTCGGAACTGTTGCCGTTCTCTGTTAACTGGTTTCCTGTGAGAATTTGGGGAACAGATGTACGACTTCTTAAGAATTTCATCATTTCAACCAGAATTTAGAAGTTGCTACAGCAAATTTCATGAGTGTGATTGTTCTTTACCTCTCTACTCGCTTTGAGGACCGTGTTGTAGTTGTAAATATTGATAGTTGAGATAACAACATAAATGGCTTCTTACAGAAACAGAAATGGATTCTGTTTTTGTAGCAGAATCAGAATATGCTTGCTCTATGAAGTGGATTAGTTTGGTAGGATATCTTATTTTTCCCCTTCTTACTTATTGCAGTCTGTTATAATGAAAATCCTGTATTTACTGAGCCAGAATATTTGCTTAAATCCTTTGAATTCAATGAGTTTGCACAGGCTGTAAATCTCAGCTGAGCAATTAGTATTTCATAGTCTGGAAAGTCCAGAGCCTAACATTGGAATAGTAGAGTGTGGTAGTTTAGGACTGATATATTGGCAGAGTTGTGTGTAGAACTTGGCTTGAGCCATTGGTTGTTTCATATATTGTGAACACAAATTCATCAAATTTAATTCAGTTCAATTTTTTGCCAATTTTTGTATTATGCTACTTGCATGGTTTTTTGTTTTTTAAAAAATCACACAGTGCAGAATGATTATTTGTACTTCATCAAATTTACCAAGGAGAACAAAAATTGTAAACAGTAATTGAAAGTAACAAGCTACTTAAGTTTTAAAAGAAATGTGAACCACGGAACATTATAAAATAAACTCTTAAAACTAGAATTAATTTCAGAAGTAGAATTAATGGAGTTACAAACTAGTTTTGCACTAGAAAACTATTTCATTATACAAGTTCAAATTTTATTGCAGTTTTAACAGGTATTACCTGCATCTCTGACTTCTGTTTATATTTTTAAATGTTTTTACTGCGAACCTCAAAAGCTGATTTAGCTTAATCTGCAAGAATACTTAAAGGAACTATAATATTTAGGTTGCTCTCTAAAGGAAGGCAGATGTTAATATTGTATATATTCAGCCACTTGGGTGGCTTAGTGGTTTTAAGTCTCTTAAGGCAAAAATAATTGCCAAGCGTGTACAATACAAAAACCCACCCTACAAGCTGACCAAACAGTAGCAGTTTGTAGCTAGAATTGGTTAGCGCTAAGTGGCTTGTGCAGGTGTGTTTTTAAGCTTTGGTGTTTTTGTAAGTGGTGTAGGGTTGATTGTGGTAGAATGAAGTCTGATGTAGGTAGGTTAGAGAAATTATAGAATAGAATTCTGATGTAGCAAGTAAGCCTTTTATAAGCCTTATAGAAAAAACATTGGAGTGCTTTTTTATGTTTACACCAATGTAAAAATATTAATATTCAAAAGTTGACTGGCCCCCCATTCTACTGCCATCTCACTTTTAGAAACATCGCATTGGTTCCTTAGGTCTACAGGGCTCCAACTTTAACTGCACCAGGCTCATGTGACTCTCTAGCTTTGGTTGAATGTAATTTAAAATTGCAGACTATTTCCTTCTAAGCAACATTTTCTCAAATAATGTACATCTCTTTCCTCTAATAGTAACATTTAGTTATCACTAACTAATATTTCAAAGTTGTTATTTTCTTGTGTTTTGGTAGAAACTATTTGCTGTATTGACCAAGAATAAAACTGTTGAGTCTCAGAAGGAAAGTGCAAATATCTGTAAAAGTGCATGGTTTTTGTCTCTGATTAAAATTCTTTGACTTTGAGTTCAGAACTAGAGGAGGTTAAAAGGAGTTTTCTCTGCTGTTCTGTATCCTTCTGACTGGTGGATGGCTTCTTATGATGATCTTTTGGCCAACTTGTTTGATGCTCTCAGCCTTCTGATACTGTCTTGGTCATGGCTGCCTCTTTGCCCTTTTTTATTTGCTCACTGACTCTTTTTGAGGAGCATCTTGGAAGGATGAAGGTCTCTGAATTAAAAGCATCCAAACATTCTTGAGCCATCTACAGTGCTCTCTCTCTTGCAACTGTCTTTTATACTCTCTTGGCTCTCAGGAATGTAAAGTGTCTTCCCACAAATTTAGACTACCTCAGCAAAAATACATAGTAATCAGTCTGTATGCATAGATCCTACCAATTCCTACAAAGGACTTTTTCCTTTTATATAATTTGTCTGGTTCATTTTTCAGCAAGTCTGGGGGATATTACAGATAAAGAACTTCTGGACAGTAAACATACTGAAGTGTGCAGTCTGCAATCATTTTTATGTAATCTTCATTTGCCACTCATGCGGTCATGCCTGAGGATGTGAAGAAGATATCTGACCTGGAAGACTGATACGATGTGGATAAAAGAATCCAGCTGGTGGAGAGCAAGTTAACTTCAGTATTCAGCTAGGCTCTTAAGAAAATCAAAGGAGCTAGGCTAGAACAATGTCTGTCTTCCTCACTGAGGAATCAAAGGAATGTCATCCGATTGTACGGTGCAGTAAACTGGGATATTGTCAGTGAAACTCTTATCCTCAGTGGAGAAAATAGGCAGAACACACAAATCTGTGTCTGGCCTTTTAATGTTTGAGTGCACAATTTCCAAGATTAGAAGGCAGTGCCTGCTACCGAGAGGAATCAATCACTGGATATATTCCATTTGTACAAAAGGCTTTTATAGATGCTTGCAAAATTGCTGATGCTCATGCAGTTGTGTTATAAGCACTTTGAAGGCAAAGATTTAAGATCAGATTTTTACTATGTAGGACATCTATGGGCATAATTTTTGAATCAATCCTTCTGACAGAGCAGATGCAGATACTTGTCAGAGAACAAGACATGCAACTTAATATTGCTTAGAGAAGTAGTTTTACTACAAACTATTAATCTTTTACCTTTTGCAAGTAGGTTATGAAATGTATAGCAATTTTTGTCCTTTTGAAGCAACAAGGTTTTAAAGTACCTCCTACCATAAATCTAACCTACTAAGTTGAAGGTGAAAGTGAAACCTTGAAGTCTAAGGTGAAATTAAGTGAAGTAGGGAGGTTAAGATGAACAAGATAAATTTAATTAAACATATATAAACAAGTTAGTACATATTTTGTAGGCATATTTTGCAGGTGTCTGTACTCATTAAATGGCTTGAGCTTAATAACTTTAGCAAGGCCACTATATATGCTGAATATTTTAGTGCTGCAACTCCCCTATCTTACAGTTTTGGATGTGTTTTTTTTCTTTCTTTCTTATTTCTATGTTCCCTACTAATGGAGTACATAGCTATTTGATTTTCTCCTTTTATTTAAGTATTGTTATGTAAATTACAGTTTTAAAACCATAACTCACCTGCTGCAAGTTAGTTAGTGCCATACCTCTGCTGTCTAATTGGTGGCCTAGTATAAATAAGATTTCCTTTTTTCTTTGGTGACAAGATTTCCTTGATTGAACAGATTTCCCAGTGAGAATTGACTATCAAAAGGGATCCTGATGGTCTGAATCATTTTCGCTGGGGTGGGTTTTGGAAAGTGATTCATAGACTTTCTAGTTTATGCGTGACTTCCTCCATTTATACGATACAAATTGAACAAAATCAAATTTCAGCACCTTTAAATATATTTTTCTTGTAATAAATATTAAAGCTTACTGCCCAGAGGAAAGTGGACTGGGATATTAAAATAAAAAGTCGATCTTTTAGGTGCTGGCAGAAATTGTTTGTAATTTAACAAAAAACCCTTAGTATTGTGGGTTTCAGAAGATGAAGTTTCTGGTTCATTACCAAACCTTTATTTTGCTAGCTAAATATGCCATAACACATAAAGGAGTTTGAAGTGCAGAAAATGCTTGGAAATTTTTACCATATGTTCCAGTTCTGTTCCTCTGTAATTAGTCTGAAGTAATAAGTGAAACTTGTTTTGTACCTTTTTCCAGAATTTAACATATTTTTTTACCTCATGACTCTATTGTGGCTGGACAGGGATCTATGTCTGAATAGCTCAGAGAAAGTGTTATTTAAACTCCTGTTTTAGGCCAAGAAAGCCATTTTAAATTTGGATTAAAAACTAAGCCTAATGTTTGATTCCCTGGAAGAGATCTCTGTGCTGTCTAATGAGAGAGATTACAAAAAATAAGGTATGACAGATATGGCAATTTCCTGCATATCATTTGGAGACCCTTATTGAATTAAGTTTAAGTATTTTTGGGGCCCATTGTTTAAATGACTGTTGTATGTGTGATTGTGTTATACACCAGTGGTTTTCAAACTTTTTTTTCTGGTGACCCAGTTGAAGAAAATTGTTGATGCCCAACAGAGCTGGGGATGAGGGGTTTGAGGTGTGGGAGGGGCCCAGGACTGGGGCAGAGGGTTGGAGTGAGAGCTGAAGGGTGGCCCAGGGATGAGGGGTTCAGGGTGTAGGGGTGGGGACTCTGGGCTGGGGTAAGGGGTTGGGGTGTGGTAGGGGGTCTGGGCTGGGGGTGCAGGCTCCGGCGTGGGGCTAGGGATAAAGGGTGCAGGAAGGGGCTCTAGGTTTGGGGATGGGGTTGGGGCCCAGGCTTTTCTCGGGTGGTTCCCGGTCAGTGGCGCAGTGGGGGTGCTAAGGCAGCCTGTCCTGGCACCGCAGATCGCACTGCACCCCAAAAGCGGTCAGCAGCAGGTCTGGCTCCTAGGTGGAGGTGCACAAGCGGCTCTTGCCTGCAGGCACCGCCACCCCCTCCCAGGTGCCATTGTCCGTGAACCGGCCAGTGGGGGTGCAGAGCCGGTGGTTGGGGCAGGAGCAGCGTATGGCGCTCCGTGGCCCCCACGTCTAGGAACCGGACCTGCTGGCCGTTTCCGGGGCGCAGCGCGGTGTCAGAACAGGTAGGAACTAGCCTGCCTTAGCCGAGCAGCACCGCCGATGGGACTCTTAATGGCCCGGTTGGCGATGCTGACCAGAGCCGCTCTGACCCAGTGCCTTCCATTCCACAACCCAATACAGGGTCGCAACCTGCAGTTTGAAAACCACTGTTGTACACCATTGTAGAGGGCTACCACAGCATCTAGGCACTAAAGACAGTGAGTGGTGATTAAGGTAAATCAGCCATATTGTTAAACCCTCCCACCTATGGACGTACCATCTCTTGGGGAAGTTTGTGTATACTGGTTTCTCCAGAGACCAACAGACAGAGAAAGGACTTTTGGATAAAGAGCCTGAGTCTAAACTGACTCAGTGCCTTTGTTCTGATCCAGCAAATGGACATGACCTTCTGCCCAAGGTGGGGGCCGCCCCCAATCCTTGTGGAAGAACTGACATCTACCAGAGTCCAAGGTTGGAGTTGTGGTGACCTCTGGTAAGCTTTTTAGTGTGCATGTATGGTTTTTATTGTTTTTAATATGTTTTCTCTGTAATGCTTTCACATTAAGAATAAATGTTCTTGCTTACAAAGAGCTGTGTGGCAATTTATAGCTGTGAACAATTATGCTGTTTGTAGCCTTTGGAGAGAAAGCAAAATACAGAATGCTGGCTTGTTTAGGCAGTGTGGCCTGCTGGAAATACCACAATGTAGACAGGGAACCGTGCAGCCTGGAAAAACCTTGATGCCTCTCCCCAAGAAAGATGATGGTTGAGAAGCTGGGTTCCTAGAGTAGGTGGACCTTGGTCGCTTGGATGTACATTCTTTGGCCCTTTACAGTTCTTCATACTTGCTGAAATTGAATGTTCCCCATACAGGAACTCTGAGTAAAGTTCGTGAGTAAAGAAAATAAGAGTGGAGAAATTTTGAAAGATGGGAACTATACTGACTTGTGAATATTATTGTTTAACATGCATGTGCTCAGTGCTGCATAAGACATACAAACATATATATTTGTTTTATTTATTAGCCAAATGTAAGTTCCCTGTTTAAATAAACCCAGTTTCCAGGAAATAGTGTTTCTGTGTATGGAAAATGCATTGTGTTGAACTTCTTTTAAAAGAAAGAAAGATACTCAGGATTTTTCAGTTACTCAGGAAACTCTAGCTAGTACTGAATGTAGGAACATATCTCAGCAACATGGGCTACGGTGTGAGCACATTATTTATGTATTTGTATTACCAGAGCACCTAGGAGCCCCAGTCATGGATCAGGGCCCTGCTGTGCTAGGCACTGTATAACACGGAACTAAAAGGTCTGATTCATTCCCCAAAGAGCTTGCAATCTGAACACATCAGACCTGTCCTCCTCTCCCTACTGGCTTCCCATAGAATATCAAGTCAAATTCAAGATCTCCCATTATTTTTAAGATGCTCAATGACCTGGTCTCACTATACCTAAAAGATCATCAGAAGCTCAGGGACTGTGGTCAACAGCTATACTCATCAGGCAAGATGGAGCTGTCCACGAGGGTAAAGCTAGTCTCTGCAGGAGACCGTATTCTCAGGGACTGATTTAAGGCTGGGGAGTGAACTCCCACAGGTTTTAAGAACCACTGCAAATCTCACCGCTTTCCTTTCTAATTGTAAGGCTCACTTTTAAAACCTTGCCTTCAATAATAAATGTGCATAACACAGCGGACATAAAATAAAGACAAAACAAAAACCGAGCATCTCCTCTTTCCTTTGGAGGAAAAAAAAGGGAGAATGAGAACCATGTGTAACGAATGCTTGTCAAGCTGCTTAATGCATTTCAGGGAAGCTCTGGGATACTATGCTGATGACAGCAGTATAAGGACCTGAACAGAACTGGCATCAAACAGATAATGAAGAAATAAGAGTGAACCTACATAGTATATTTTCAAAGCATACTTGCCATTGCTAAATAGAATAGTACTTGGCATTATATAGTGCATTTCTTACTCAAGGTACAGTAAAATGCTTTAAAAATCAACGAGGTAGGTGAAAGTATTGAAGTGACTTTTGGCAAGCACCATCACTGTTGAGTACCCAGCAAAAGTACATTGCCCTTTTTTTATTGAGAGAAAACATTCAGAGATGCTAGTGTTCTAATTTTCTGAGGTGCTAAGCAGACCCAACTCTCATGAAAGTTAATGGGAGCAATAGTGCTGAGCTCCTTTTGAAAATCAGGCCATGGGTTATGCTGTTTTATCTCTTGCAAAAGTGTATTTTTGTGATTATTAGCATTATTAAGCTGCCAGCAGGACTTGCATCTCATTGGAAGTACAGTACATGAGCTCATCTGAACAAGTGAACTATATTAGTATGTGGAAAACTTTTTGACTTCATGGAGATCTGGAAGTTGCTTGATATTAATTTTCATCTAGACAGAGGAATTTGTTTTGCATATTTTCAAATATGCTGATAACAATTTTTTTTTATCATTTAGCTAAATGGAGTTGCAGATAAGGTGGTGCCTCGTTGGCAGGAAAGGCAGTTTTCATTACTTTAATTGCGTGATTTATCAGGATTTTCAGCTTTTTATAAATGCTGTAGTGTTATGACAGAATTAAAAGGATTTAGAATAAAAGGAGTTTAAGAAAAGGACTTTGCAACAGGATTGCAATACTTTTTATATTCGATGGATTTGGCTAGCTGTTTTTCATTTCAATCATCAGACTACATTCTGTTAAACACTGTGAGGAGCAGGTGTGTATAGCATCAGTATATTGCACATGTGAATAAACACAATTTTATATATAAAAAATTAATCCACCATAACTTGAAGGATTAAATGTCCTCCCCCAGAATGACAGGGGGGTGCTGATGCATTAAGCATCATGGAGAACAACACATGTTGCTGCTTGCAATCTCATGAACAGGACTGTTGTTAACCTGATTTCATGCACTGCAAGGTCCTTATACTAATGATTTTTTTTAGAGTATTAATAGTTACATCCTAAAAGTATAAATTTGAAGTAGATAATGAAAATTTTTTGAAACATGAGTTTGAGTCTTAAACATCTGAAATTAGAAGTTGAAGCACCCACTGTACAATTTTTACAAATACATTGCAGATGATGATGATGATGATGATGATATTCTTTTTGATTCTGTGCAAATGTTTTCCCCTGTAATCCATTTTTGTATGTTCTGAAATTCTTTCCTTTGTAATTCTCCTTATTATAATAAGTTTTGTACTCCAACTTAGAGTTGGACTGCATAGAAACTTGTGAACTGATGGTGTGTGTGTGTGTGGTTTAAATCTTGGCCCCACTAAAATCAGTGGCAAAACTCCTATTGGCTTCAATGGAGCCAGGGTTTCTCCCTTAATGTAATTTCTATTGAGCCTGGCTGGGTAAACAGAAACAAATGGAGTTCATCTGTTCCATATATTGGGGGGGGGGGGGGAACAAATTGGTTGCCAGGTTTTTAAAAAGACTTTACATGTTTCATTTATCAGTGTACAGATCAGTACATACAGTACAGGTGTGACCCATAAAAAACCTTGGAAAGAGCAGAATAAAATGAAAATGCGTTTGGCTTTTTTAAGTAACTCGTAAACCTATTGTTGATGGTGAAATTATTGATGTGAACCCTTTTCTATTATAAATACTCCAAACATGTAGGAGGGAAGAGTTAGTCTTGTATAGATGAGATTGCTGAGCGGTTTTATGTTATAAATTAATTGTATGTACCCATACTATTAATAATTAACAGAGACTGTGAAGTGAAAAAGTATATTGTTAATTGTTATACCTTTCTGATGAATTCACATAGAAGTACAGCCATACAATTAATTGTGAATTAAGATTTGAACAGAATGTGTTACCGATACTTGGAGTAGATCAAAGAGTTTGATTTTTATAATGATGAAAGCTTTTTTGTAATCTGGAAATTTACCTCATTGAGGCATCTCAGCTTGGTGTGTGTATGTTTAATTTCAATGACAAACAAACATCCTGACATTCAGCAAAACAGTAGTACCCTCCGGGGAAAAAAAATTCCACAAAGGAGAGAAATTAGATGGTTTTTATTTGACTTTATTCCTACTTAGACACAGGGTAAAATTTTTGAAAATGCCTATGCCCCATTTTTCAAAAGTGACGTGGAGCTTAGGTTACACTGAAAGTCAGTGGGACTTGCTTTTCCTAAATTACTTTTGAAAATGGGACTTATGCTGCTATGTCACTTGTGAAAAATTAGCCCAGTTTAGGGATGCAAGATGGGCATGGGCATGGCAAACGTTAGCATCCAGCTCGTCACACTAAAGAAAGAGAGGGACTACTCTTATACTGTGTGTGACCTTAATGGAATAAATTGAAAAAGTGTGTAAAGCCTTTCAAAAATAGCATCATTCGTATTTTAGAACAACTTCTCAAAATAGAAAAATGGGAGTTAGTATTACTTGACCTTAATAAGAAATAACAGTTTCTGAAAAGAGTAAGCATGTGTCCTGGCCAAATTTTATTGTTCATTTACACCTATCACCATATTTACGGGAACTATTGTTCTAGAGTTCATGGCTTTGTTGTGAAATGTATCCCTATTGCTGAGCTTGTAGTGGCTGCTGCTCTTTGTCTGTATAGCCACTGGCCTTCGAACATCTTGCCCTTTGCTTTGTAAAACCTTTGGGTATACTTTGATTATGCAAGGTACTCTAAAAATGTTTGTCTTTTTCTGTAGAAGAATTTTTTTCAGGTTAATGATTTGTGGTTTTTAAAAAGAAGTGTTCTGAAATTTGACAAGATATAGTAATTATATTTTCAAGTCTAATCAACTGTCAGTTTATTGCAGTGAATTAATAAAGACAGCATGGTGAAAATATAATGAATGCTTTTTATTGAGCTTTATTTTTCTGTTTTTCTTCTAATCAGGCCCTCAGAAATGTGATAATTTTTCTGAGAAGAGACCTCTTCTTGGTGTGTGTAAAAGCATTGGATCTTCTGGGTAAGGAAACTTTTTTCAACTTTTAGTATACTGAAAAAGCAATTTATTTTATAGAACAATAACAAAATATTTTTCTGTAACTTTTTCTGCTCTGTATTCAGAGTTGGTGTTGTGTTTTTTTTTTTTTTTTTTTTTTTTAACATTACGAAACTGGGAAAGGTTCTCCCTGTAAGCTCTCAACCTGCCAACACTGATTTTTTTAGGACACGTGCTTTTAAAAACAAAACAAACCTCTGTGATGAAAGACCTGTGATATGAAACCCAATATAAAATAGAGGAGGTATTTTGAAATTGTGTGGGATTATTTTCTTTTAACATAATCTCATTTTCATGTTCACTGTTTCTGATGGTAATGGATGAAGTTATTACAGAAGAGTGGTCAAAACAGGCCTCTGTGCCTCAAATAATTAAAGGATGTTTGTGAGGGATGAGTGATATTCTATGTATAACGGTGTTGTTGATTGTGTTTTGATGTAAACATTGGCCATGTATTGCTTATTTGTAAAATAATTTTGTAAAAAAGCCTTTTTTTTTTTTTTTTTTTTTTTTTTGGTTCAGTTAGAAAAATGAGTTGGCAGGTATGTCTTAGTCTGGGGATAGCATACGAGGAATCTGAGCTCAAAACTTACATTTCTTTTCTCACTTCTATCTTGACAAGGACTAGGAGAGTTGTGCTGGTCTCTCAGTTGGTAGGCAGTTTTAGAGGCCCATATTAAAGAAGTCACTGGCCTACATTTAAATGGGTTAATACCCATGTGCACACAGAAGCACCTATTCCAAGAAATGAAGGCTGAAATAAACAAGGGAATCCTAGGTGACAGCAGGGAGTTTCAATATGTCTGTTTCTCCTGTTTCCGGGTCCATTGTGGCTTATATAGTACACTGGACCTATTCAAAAAGACTTCGGTATTCTTTAAAATCTATAGAGTATTCCTCTTGTTCAGTAATGAACATTTGCCAACCTCCCTTCTCTGAAATGTGTTTTGTTGCTTTTTAAGTGTCTGTCTGTTGGAGGGTCTTCCTAATACAAAGAGGTTGTTCTGCTATGTTATGATGGCTGTGTTAGATGTGTTGACTCGGACAGCACTTTTGGCTTATACCCGTACCAAGTGGAAAATACCCGCTTCTCAAGGATAATCCTATGCACAGAGATTCAGAGGCTAAATTGCTGAAGCAAATCTTCTTACAATAATAAGACTAATTCTGTGCCACACCTTTTTAATTAAGAATTTTAATGATTTTGGGTATGGGTGAAGGTTAACAAGTAAACCCAAAACAATTCCTAAGAGTGTTGCTCACTATGTACTGTTAGTTTATTAACAAAGGATATGAATGTTATCTTTAAATTTAAGAATCTGATCAGAAATAAGCATAACTAAACTTCTTCCCTTATGCTAAACTGTTTATCGTGTGTTATGTGTTGTCAAAATGTTTATAATCTTCTCCTGCCTAAGACTGCTTGTACTGTTTAGTTGTAAACAGTACATTACAGTTGTTTGTTATCTGGCAGTATTTCTCCTCTTAATCCGGGTCATTGATTTGTGTGTGAAAAATATGCTTCAGAGAACTTATTTTCCTTGATGGTATTCTTGCAGAAGTGAGTGAGACATGTCTGAGATGTTAACTAAATAGGCATATAAAGCAGGCCACTACTTTTTCATAGCTGATGGGCTCCAGTAAAATTCAAGACTTCAAAAAATTATTTTGTTAATTTTTCTAGAGAAAATGCTTCATTACATAAAAAAGGAGCAAAATCAGGTATCCGCCTACCTAGCCATTATTTAAATATCCGTAAACACACCCTGAGCTTTTAAATCAGGCCTGTAGCTCTGGCCACATCATAAGAACCTGATTAAAAGAAGGGGACTGTTGCACAGGCTCCCCTTTTTGTCTTTTGAAGAAAGCACTGGTTTGTATTTCACGATGAATCATGATCAGAAAAGTCTAATAATGCTAATGAAAAAACCAAACACACGCTTCTCTGATCTGGTGGTTACTTATAAATGGACGCTGTAGGAGCCACTGCGTTACCAGTAACCTGCAGATTGAGTTTCTGATCCTTGACATTCTCACCCTGATGGTTTCAAACAAATTGTGATTTTGCAAGGTATTGTTTGCTGTGCAGGTGACTGGCTGGCTCGCCTTTTTCTTTAAATTTATTAAGTGGATCTTCTATTTTAAAAAAGCAGTGTGATACCACTAAAAACCAAAAAGAAAATCAGTTTAAGATATCAAACCTTTAAGTCTAATGGAAGCTGAGGTGTGGGGGTGGGAAGGAATTTCAGTGTTAAGACTTCAAGTCTGTTGTTAATTTGTGGTTTTGTGCTTTGCTTCACCTACGGTAACTTTTAATACCTATCTGCCTCAGTTCAACGAGAAGGTGTCTGGAGAAAAATCTTACATTTATGTAGCATGCTTTTTTCCTGAAGGATCCCAAAGGCTAGCATTTGCTAGTATCTCTCTACTGTCACCCCCTCATCTGCTGCTGAAATTAGGCTAGTTATAGCTTGACAGGAGCAGTCTGATAGCATGCAGCAGCAGCACTCTTGAACTATTTAGGACCTAACGTATGACCACTACTGTATCCTAGTTGAAACATGAAGGAGAATTAACAATAATAGTTAGCACCGCCACAACATTTTTCAGCTGTACCTCTCAAAGTGCTTTACAAACAGGGGTTAAACTGTATCCCCATTTAACAGAAAACAGAAGGATAAAATTGAGTGGTGTCTGATGGCGTGCATCTGTGCTCACTTCATGTGCTGTTCTAGCTCTGTGCCAGTAGCTGATCCAGCAGACCTCAGTGATATTACCCAGAGAGACCACAAACTCGGTTCAGTGGTGAAGGTGCTCAGCCAGGTTCATAGTTAACGAAGCATTGACCTAGTGCCCCATACGTACTATAGGTACGCTAACACATATATGCCCATTACAGTCAGCCAGTTCAGACAACAGCGGGACTATCTGCTGCCTCCTAGGCCAGACAGAGGTGCCCCTTCTGTGATTTTTCTCTGTTATATAAACAAATTATGTATTACCCTTCCGATGTGGTTACCAACCGCCCTACACCTTGTACTTGCTGGTTCAAAAAAAACACCTTCATTTATTATCCTGACTTTATCCTGCCAAGGATCAGTGTGTCCCTGTACCATTTTCAGGGAGGGTGTTTATATGAATATCCAAAACCTAGTACTTAGGAGCGCCTGTGTTTTAGCAATGCTAACTGTGTTTTTGCCAAGTTAATGTACTGGACAATGAACTTCTAAACAAGCATCTGCTTTGACAGGGCCTGACTTTGGTTTATAGTATGGTTCTTACTGACTTTGATTCAGGCATCAGGCCTTGCACCAGACCCAGTCCTCCATGCGCGCCCCCTCCCCCCCTTACAATGGACTGAGGAAATGTCTACCCTGTGGCAGCAAATCTCAGAGCCTGTATCTGTAGTCTTGGGCTTGCACTACAGCACTAAAAACTGCAGTGTAGATGTTGTGGCTCGAGTACTGAAGCCCACCCCTCTGTCCAGGCTTCAGAGCCCAAACCATATCTATAGTGCTGTTTTTAGCATTGTAGTGAGAGTCACAGAGATTAAGTTTGTCTACACAACAGACCTTACAGAGACACAGCTGTACTGCTACAGCCGTGCTGCGGTAAGGTCTCCCATGTAACCGCTCTGGGCCAACGGGAAAGAGCTCTCCCATCGGCATTATTACAATGAGCGGTGGTAGCTATGTTGGTGGGAGAGTGTCTCCCTTCGACATAACGCCATCCACACTGGTGCTTTTGTTGGTGAAACTTATGTCCGTCAAGGGGGGTGTTTTTTCTCCACAACCCTGTCAGACAGAAGCGCTAGTGTAGACATAGCCTAAATTACTTTCCTAATGACAGCGATACAAAGACAGAGCCAGGAATAGAATCAGGTTTCTGACATTCAGTTTGTTGCACTATACGTTGGACTACACCGTCTCTTTAATGTAAGCCTCTAATATGGAACCGTTCTTGATTAGCCCACCCTTGAGATGGGGTGCAGAGCTCCACACCTGACTCTGTCCCCCTTAGGCCACCATGTTCTATGTTCAGGTCCTTGCTATAACCAACCCCTCTGACTGGGTTCTTAATAGTCTCTGTCTCTTTCTGGATAATGGGGAGCTGGAAATTCTGTGGTTCTAGTGGGTCTGGACAGCTCTAGGTTTCCTAGGTTTAGAGCTTTGTTTTCTAAAGTCCTTGCTTGGAGTAGGAGAATCCAGGCCTGCCCACTCCACGGGGTTCCAGCTTAGGGCCCTTGTTTAGAACAGCCAGAACCAACGCTGTCCTTTGCTGCTCACTGAGCTGCCTCCTACCTCTCCTCCCTCAGCCTTCCCCAGCCTCTTGCCTTGCTTCTCTCTTTGAGTGGTCGCTTCTGTTGGAAGGATTCTCCCTCTACAATCAGACTGTTTCTCTGATAGCTGCCTTTCTCCTCAGTTCTCCCTGAAACTGAGGTTCTTAATCTTTTATCACACCCAGGTGCTTTCCTGCCTAGCTATCTGCCTCCCAGTTACTCAGTGAGTTAACTAAGCCCAGGTGAACTTGAGGCTCCTGTTGCCCTGACCTTTTCAGAGGGCCTGCTGCCCTCTGACAAAGCCAAATGAGTTTGGATATGGTTAGGAAAATGGGGCTAATGTTTCTACCTTTGCAAAATGTGGCTTAATGGCTCACTCAAAAGACACTACCTCCATCAGCCTAGTACCTCCAATGCCATGCTAGGGCATGGGTCATCACTGACTTAAAGGGAAAGCGTGTCACCTTTCAAATTGCTAATGCCACTTCTAGAAGCCTAGTGAAATCTGATTGGATCACAATCTGAGGCAGTATGGTTACAGATAGGGTAAACATACCAAAAAAAAAAGTAGCTTCTTTAGCCTTGACCAACCCCTATCGTTTTCTTGCTGTTCTTTAAACCTTCTGGCTTCTTTCCTGCCTATCTCTGATGCTCCCCAGATCTTTGTCGTTCTGTCCTTGCTTCCTTCCTGGCACATTCTACCATTCCCTTGACTGTTTTGACTCCTCCAAAATAGGGGATTTTGTAATACTTTGCTCCCACCCCCCAATGAGGGAAGTGCCCTTTGTCTAGGAAAGGTGAATGTCTGGTATAGTGGTTTTCAGCACAGAGGGGGAGTACTATATGGTGTGTAACATCACACACTGCTCGGACCCCTGCTGTCTCCAGACATAAGTATCTTAGTTAAGATTTCTTTTTTCTCAGTGATAATTTATGTAGCATTCATTTTTCATAGCTCTTGTAAAACCTAGCTTGAAGCTATTAACTTTGTGGGTGTAAGGCAAAGAGCCAGTACATTTTACACTTGACTCATAATAAAACCTCAGTATGTTACTCTTGTATAACAGTTCGGGGGGTTAGTGTAAGCTATTACACATGTTATCATGGAAACTTTTGAGCATGGGAAAACTTTTTTTTTTTTTTTAAATGATCAGAACTGTGTGCACACATTCCTATGTGGTGTGTGAGAGATCGTATTTACAAACATGGTAATATACAGTATAACATTCTCTCATGATTCCAGGAACTTGTGCAGATGCTGCTGAATGCACAAAAGATGTCTGATCAATTGAAAGTCCAATATGTATTAGAATAGCATTTAAAAGTTTTAGACTTTTCTGAGACACTAGACTGTTAAACCTAATAAAATTTTGATAGAAACCAGATCATACATAAATTGACAAAGTCATTTCATAATAGCACTTTATAGCACTTTCTATTTCTATTTCTACAATCTCTATTAGGATTATATCAGTGAGATATTGACACATTCATGTTAGGAGCTGGAATTTCCTGATTTCTAACCTCTAATCTGCATTAGTGGTTAGTTTCAGGAAATTCATCTGTACTTCTTTTTCTATAAAGTATATATAATACATTGAAGGAGCTGTGATAGAATGGTATTTTGATAGTATTTTAATGTAGGACATTCTTTCTTCTTGAAATTTGAAGAATTTTCAAGTTCTACTGAGTCACTTTAAAGCTATCACTAGCATTTTAAAAAAATAACATTAACAGTTTTCACCATCGCTTTACCCCATACCATTAAGAAATTCATCCTACCATGATTCTGCCTGACAAAAGAAATGTCTCATATGCTGTGCACTTTCAGGATTTGTTTCCTTGATTATGAAACAGACATGGATATCAAGTATAAAATCAGCGTCAAATTCATCTGTGGATTTATTTTTGAATCATGGCATCTTTTCATTGTCCTTCCTATTGTCTGTTTGGTAGCTGTTAATATATACACACAACTTTCCACTGAAACCCCTAATATTCAGTTGTACTGTAGATTGTCCATTGATCCAAGAATGTCTTATTAAATTTAAATCTTAAGAGCTTAAGCTCTAAAGTAGATGTTTTGTTAACAGTGGGAAAGTATGGAGAACTGAATGAACATTTACTGTAATGACAGGTGTCGGAGTAGCAGCCATGTTAGTCTGTATTCACAAAAAGAAAAGGAGTACTTGTGGCACCTTAGAGACTAACAAATTTATTAGAGCATAAGCTTTCGTGAGCTACAGCTCACTCTGATGAAGTGAGCTGTAGCTCACAAAAGCTTGTGCTCTAATAAATTTGTTAGTCTCTAAGGTGCCACAAGTATTCCTTTTCTATTTACTGTTATGTGACCTAACAAGTAATCAAGGCAGTTCTTAACTTCATTGATATAATGTACTTTTAATTTAGGAAGCTTTATTAAACTACTAAGATTCTAAACAGCTAATTAGAGATGTAGGGTGTAAATTTTCTAATTGTTTTAACCATGCAGCTTTAATGAGAGTCATGTGATTACAAGCCTGCTTTACTAATTTTATCTCAAAGTTTAAGATTCCTGAAACTCTCCAATAGAACAATATAGAGGTCTGTTCCTGTTTGGAGTAGACCCAGTTTGTTTTCTTGATTATTCCAAATCATTTGGACAGTTACTGAATTAAGTTTAACTTCTGAGTTTGACATGGAGAATCTGAAATGTTACACTTTGGTCAAACCCATTTCTTGTCTTTTTAGGCTTTGATTCTAAAGTTTTTGTGAAATTCTGAAAGTGACAGAGTGCAACTCTTCCCACCTCATCCATGTTCCTTTCAGTGCCCATATCCAGTTTAATAAAAGAATCTGTTTCTATATCATTGGACTCCACTATAAATTCTTTGATATTTACCTCATAATGGTGGGGTCTTTAACTCCGATTCAATACTTTCTTTGAAGCTGGTCGTCCGCAGAATTCTTTATTCAATTTTTTTAAAGAAAAGGCTTAAAATATGACCATAATCTGTAGGAAACTGATAAATTTAAACTTATTTATATATAAAAACCTGATGTCTTGCAAACCTGGATTAGCAATAGTTGTCATATAGCAGACCACGCTAACCTCCATCTGAATTACCTCAGGTTTAAAAAGAAACTGACCACAAGGGGCTAGGTTTTGACTCTAATAAACTAGCCAGTTCAAGAGTATAGGGCAGAGAAATTTATTGAAATAAATCTCTCCACTGATGGTCCACGCCATATTAAAAAAAAAAAAAAAAGCTTTTCTTGGTCTAGCTACATTTCTTTTAAATAGGTCAGCCAAGATTTGTGGCCTTTCACAGTACAGAATCCGGCAGATTATTTTAGATGAATAGATCCCTCTGCTCTTATAGGAAAGTAGTAATTTGTTTATATCCCCTAAGGAAGCTCACATTGCGTTGGTCAAAACGTCAGGAATGATTTAAAAAAAAAAAAAAGAAGGTGGCTAGTGCCCAATAGACAAAATACATCTTTTTGTAATGAGTCTCTTTGAACTGAAGTGATTAATTTACTTTTGTACTTAGTGGAGACTAATTTTGCTGGTTTGAAATATCTTTTTGGCACACAGTTTTAGGTGACATCAACTGTACTGTTGAAAATAAGTTCATTACAAAACTTTTGCACAGTGCCAGCTCTACAGCTTCCCTAAATAATTATTTAACTAGAGATGAAGCTACATGTTCTAAATTCAGTCTTTTCCTACAACTTGGGTTCCGAACTAGTTTTCTAGAAACCCATTTTTATTTTTTTAAGTCAGATTTTCCATCTCTAACTTGGTTCATAAAATTACTAAAGGCTTGCACAGTTCCACTGTATAATCATTTCAAAATAACTGTTTTTTTCAACCACCAAAAAGGATGCAGTCTTGACACATAAATGGGAAACAGATTGTGTTTTTTGGCTGATACTGCGATGCTGGTTTAGATGTTGGTTCAGTCAACTTCAGTCTTAGATTACAAGATTTGCAAATTAAAGGAAAACCAAAAAGGAAAGAACATCTGCGTAAATTCTGTCTTTGTGGAATTTTGCATAGGCATGCTCACTATGTTTCTGGTTATAGAAGGGACAATAAAGTTGTTACACCAAAAAGAAAGTATTGATAAATTTTAAGTGGTAAAAAAATCAAAATGAGAGATCTGTTAAATGACTGCATTAACTCCTCCCCCCCCACACACACACATCAATTTTTCCCCCCAAAAAAGTAGTTCTGTGGAGAAGAATGGCATTAATATGTAATGGGGGGGGAAGCTTAGCTCATATAAAGGCCAGATGATTCTTGCCTATTGTGTTAACTGACAGTGTGCTTGTGTGTATTTGCTTGCACCTAGCAGGTTTTGAAATCCTGTATTTATATGTAAATAAGTAAAATGCATCCGATGAAGTGAGCTGTAGCTCACGAAAGCTTATGCTCTAATAATTTTGTTAGTCTCTAAGGTGCCACAAGTACTCCTTTTCTTTTTGCGAATACAGACTAACACGGCTGCTACTCTGAAACCTGTATTTATATGAGTGCTGATATAAGTGGTCCTGTAATCTGTAACAAGAAAATGCCGCTGGATCTGTAGAACGTGTATCTCTGCAAATATAGAGATTTGTTAAAATATATTGGACTTGATTTTGAATGTACAGCATTTATGAAGGTGTGTAAGTACTTAATTTTACCTTCCAGTGCTAAATTAGTTACTTATGTTTTTGAGGGGAAATTGAGCAGTACAATGATAGGAACTAATTTAAAAACAAACTTCTGTCTGATTTTCCTTGCACTTATAGAGAAGTGAGGCATAGCTCTAAGTAAGGGATAGTGAGCAGTTTGGTTGGTTGTCTGATATTCACTGTGTGTATAAGTCAAACCAAAACTGAACTTCTCAAATTACAGTTCAGTAGCACAAGACTGTGCTTCACCTGGAACATAATGATGAGATGAGGCTAGTCAAAGAAGTGGCCATGTTGGCAAGAAAGTAAGTGTGTGTGTGTGTGTGTGTGCTTGTTCCACTTATTTGTCAGACTAACTCCTTGCTTATAAACAGCGTACTTTAAACAGACACCTTCTTGCTATTGCACCTTTCACAAGTAACAAGAAGTTTGGTGTTTCAAGTGTTAACTAATTTGCTGTCCTCAAATGACAAGCTGCCTATAATGGGGTGGATTGCCCTATGGTCTGGAGAAGCTGGGGCTAAGCCAGCCCTGATTACAGGATGAGGCACACCTGGGCTGAATCGAGTGATCCCAGGATAAAAAGAGCAGGAAGTGGGGAAGCCCAGGAAACTAGTTAGGTCTGTAGACTCGCTATAGGGAACAAGAAGGTCCCTGAGTCAGCAGGGAAAATGTGCAAGAAGAAGGAGAAAACTGTCCCCCTCGGGGAGGCCTGGGAGACACGCTATACAAAAAGCAGGAAAGAGATTGATAGAGGCTCAGGGAGGAGGGGGCTGTGCGTAGCTGAAACAGGGGTGAAGACTGCATGAGTTTGTGTCTTTTTGTTTTCCAAAACTTTATATTGGATTACTGGAAGGGAGACACACTGGACTAGGGTTGGGGCTTGGAGGGCTAATGTGCACCTGGGGACTAAATAAATGTGATCCTTTCTGGGGATGTTTGAATTACTCTGTGAGCTGAGCTCTTAAAAGGCCTCTGAAGAGATGAGAGGTAGAGTGACCTCTGTCCGCAAAGAGGTGCTTGAGAGCCAATAGTGGCCACACACTACAGTGCCCAACCCTCCTAGCTGCCAGATCTTCTACCCACTTCTAGAACTGTGGGGGGAAAAAATGAAAATTTTGTTTTCAGTGGTCATTTTAGTAGGTAGTCAGCTAGCATATGATACCCTCTAGGACAATAATTGTTGTAGTTAATTACATGCCCACCTAGATAGAGGATTAAGTCAATAGAGTTGCATCTGTATATCAGAGAGGAGAATTTAGCCCTTACTGTAACAATGTATCCACAAGCAAATATTGGTGAAAACCCTGTAAACGGGGGTTTACCCCAACAGTGGTGTTTATCATCAGACAGCAGCTTACTTCACAGCAGACAGAAATAGTTTTCCCAAAGAACTTTGAGTTCTATCACAACGAAGTTCTAAAACTCCTTGTAAGAGGTGCTCAGCATGTTGCTGCATTTACCCCAAGTGTATATGGCTCTTTATAAATGTGAAGAGAGTTGCTGCCTTCAGTAGTTTACAGTCTACACAGGATACACCAGACAGAAGTATAGGCATAGCTGGTTAGATCAGCAGTAGAAGATTTCACAATTATTGCTTCAATATTCATAAATTTTAAAGCCCAAAGGTACCTTTATGATTAACTAGTCTGCCTCCTGTATAACATAGGCCAAAGAATCTCTCCAAATAATTTCTGAATCTGGAGTGATTTGAAGAATGAAATGGAGGTCACTTAAGTGCATGAGAAGCAAGAAGCATAAGATGTGGCATTGAAATAAGGTGCAAGGCTGAGAGTTGGAGAAGGAGGAGATGGAAAATATATGACTTAGCTAATGTAATTAACATTTTTCTGTATTGAGAAATCTGTTTACAAGACTAAACAATTAGTGCAAGCAGCTTTTCAGGAAATAGATAGTTTATGTAGTTACTGTGGCTTGAAATCTACTAATGGGTTAATACTGGTTTTAATGAAGAATATGTTTAGAGAAGGGTTAATGTTCATCAAAAAAAGCTGTTTTACCAGGAAAAATATAAAAATAAGGTTATTAAAACTAAGCTTTAATACCATGATACATTAATATTATTTAAAGATTTTTTTAAATCATTAATGTGAACCCAACATTTATCTGGCAACATGTTTTTCTTCTGGTTGATGCTAGAATCAGTGTCCAGTTCTCAAAACCTGTGGTTTGTAACTTTTAAAATTAGCTAGCTGTGAAATGATTTAGAAATGACAAACAGCATAGCTTTCTTGAAGGATTACCCAGGAGAAGAAAATTAGCTATGATGAATGAAGTTCTTGTTCACAGTTCTCTCACTGCTCTCTGATACATTTTAACTGGAATGCCAGTGCAAATGCAGCAGTGGTTATGCCTTGGAGCCATTAGGTTATGCCAGGGATTGAATCATAGGGCTGGATGTGTGAAGGGTGTATCCGTTCATCAAGAAGATAAAGTATAGCATATTTTTACCTTTTTTTAAATTTAAAATGACCCATCAAATAAAAAAATGAATTGGACAGATGGTTATGATTTTTTATTTTATTGGACACTATCAAGTAGATTTCATAAAGTTTGTAAAATATTAACAGTCCTTTGTTTTCATGAGACTTTTTGTGATTCGTAAAGTTCTGTAAATTCTTTCTTGTCACCACCCTTGTTTTTCACAGCCACAGGGTGGTTAAAAAAGCTTTAAATTAAAACCTGCTCCCTTTCAAGACATTAAATGCTTGGAGGTTACATGTTTGCTTCATTTAGAGCCTTGTAACAAGTCCAAAAAACAGACAGTGAAATTCAGCCCAACCCATAGCTTCCACTCAATTCACTAAGTCTTATGTGGTTTTAGGTATGGTGAGTAGAGCTGTCTGGAGGATGGCAATTCCATTTTGTGACAACTTTTTGAGGTTTCAAAAATTTGGAGTGAAAACAGAACCTTTTTAAATGTTTTTTGCAAAGCAAAATTTTTGAAACTGCTGTTTTCAAATCAGAAAGCTCAGGTTTTTGATTCAGCTCCTTCTCCCTGCCTACCTCCTTCTGCTCAGAGGTGACCAGAGAGCCCTGGATTGCAAAAACCTTCTTGATTAAAAATGCCATCTAATTGAAAAGTTTTGGCTGTGACAAAACAGCATATTTTGACAAAATGTCTCAAAATTTTGTTGTAATGTCCCGCCTGAGCAGCTCTAATGGTGAGAGAAATGGGATTTTTTGGTTTTCTTTGATGTAGTGAATTTTCTTATGAGTACAAGGAAGTCCACAGTCTCTCTAAACCCCTCTGCTTTGGACACTGGCCTTGTGGGGAGGAGGGGAGGAATGATTTCTGGATTGTGTGTCACCACCTCTCAAGCAGAGCGTATTACCTCTATAATGTTTCCAGCCATGAGGATTTTAGTCATAAGGCCATCATCCTACAGTTCATAGAGCAACTGCTAGACCTCTCTGCCAACCTTTATGTCCTTTTTAACATTTTTTTCCCTAGAGGTGATACAGCTTTTTTTTTTTTTTTTTTCTTCCTGAAATCTGAAATGTACAATGACCTCTTGCAGGTAGAAGTAGAATTCTCCTGTTTATACACTATCATCACTTTGAGGAAATTGATTCCAAAGGGATTCATTCGGTACTCTGAGAAACTGATGATGCTTTGTCCATTGCAATGTTCTTTGTGTTATCCTCTGACCTGCAGAGCTCTCTTCCAGTCCTAGCAGATGAAAATGATATTGTCCTCACTAGTTATTGTAGGAAGTGCACTTTTTAATCTTTACAGCTCTTGTGGCAGTTTTTATTAACCTGAGAAAGACAAAACCCATGAATTTAGGCTACCAAAAGTGATGTTGCATTTTGTTTATTACATTATGTACTAAAGATAGCAACCCTTCTTTATTTTGTTTAAAAAAAAAAAGCTTTTTAAGGCTGGATTTGTATCCTTTTAATTTATTTTTATAATTGCATTTAATTCCCTTCCTTAGTAGTGGTGATAAATTACATCACTTTAATGATCAGAAAAGTGATCATACAGTTTTGAAAAATCTCTTATAAATTGACACATCAAGAGAGAACATCTTTAGTGGAATATCTTGTACGTTGATAGTGAGGGTCAGAAGGATCTGAGGCACTGACATGCTAAAATCAATGTTGGAGGCTGGTTTAATCTGGTAGAATTGACTTGATCTAAATTAAGGAATAACAGTTGGATTAAAGTATATTATAATGATAATCCTATGTCAGATCTGCAAGGAAGCAAATGAAAATTTTGAGGTTAAATGTTGGCCAATAAATAAGAACCCTGAGTATTTCAGAGCTTTGAAAGGTCTGATTTATGAAACTGTAAATTAGCTAAACTTTTCTGATTTTTTTTTTTTTTTTTTGGTCAGGGGAGGGAGGAAGGAATGGTTAGAGAAGCTTTCCAAATTGGAGCATAGTTTCATCCTTGCGCTGGTTATTGGCTGCCTCCAAATGTGTTATGGGAAGGGGGAGATGTAGTCTTATGTTCAATGCATAGTCAAATACAAACAGCTGTAGTGCATACCTTACCTGACAGGTTTCAGAGTAGCAGCCGTGTTAGTCTGTATTTGCAAAAAGAAAAGGAGTGCTTGTGGCACCTTAGAGACTAACAAATTGATTAGAGCATAAGCTTTCGTGAGCTACAGCTCACTTCATCGGAAGTGAGCTGTAGCTCACGAAAGCTTATGCGCTAATCAATTTGTTAGTCTCTAAGGTGCCACAAGCACTCCTTTTCTTTTTACCTTACCTGAGTCACTTGTCAAAAGACGCAGATCAGGTAAAAGATACTACAGAGCGCCATTACAAGCAAAGTTGCTGGTTCTAGAACCACTTTAAATTCCACTTTAAATTATTAAATAGTGTAAATGCTATACTATTAATTAGAAGAGGAACAAACTCTACAAAGATAAATGTGTTTTCAATATGGTTCTCAGGGAGGGTACAGTAGAAACCAGTGAATAAGAGGAAATTTATTTCTGGCAGCACTCTAGACATGGAATTGTGGTTGAACTTTTTACCCTAATTACGTCCCCACTAATGCCCGCAGCGGTCTGGAATCAAAGCGGCCCTTCAGGCCCTGGAAAGTCTCTGATGTGGCGAGCGTTTGTTGTGTGATGAGGGTTACTTAAGAAAAAAACAGAATATTGTGACAGGATTTTTCAAAATTTCTCAGTTACCACCCACCTCACTTGTTGCCTACAAAAATAGAGTAATTGTTTGCATCTGTGTGTTTTTGTCTGTCTTAGAAATAACTGTTATAAATCAATGTGACATAAACCCAAAGAAGCTTTTTCAGGATAGTATTTTCTTCACTTAATATGTGTTTTAGGGTTGGTTTTTGTGTAATATTACCACCACCTGTAAGAATAACTTTTAAAAGTACATTGCAAAATAGCCATGCTCGAAATCTCAAGGATGATGTAAAGATTTTATTCTGTGAGTACTAACGTTAGTATGTGAGTTACTTTCTCAAAATATCTTTAAAAGGTAAATTGAAAATGTTTTCTATAAAAGCGTAAGGCTAAACGTTAATTCTTACTCTTTTTAATATACTTGTTAGCAAGCCAAATGAATTTGCCCCAGTGTCTTAGCATTATACAAATGCAGCCACTTGTGCAATATTTCTGTCACTACCTGGTGTATTGTCTCCTAAAGCAGTGTCTTTGGAGTACTGGCTTTCAAAATTGTACCCAAATATACCAAGGGTTTGCTGGGCACAAATGTTCATTTTGTAGATTAAAACTGTATTTAAATCACTCTGAGGTGAGGCAAATGGTCATAAAAATGTAATGATTGGAATTCTGTAAAACTTTACATCTCTGGTATAATTCTTCAGTAGTAACTTTTTATTCTTGACATGATATTTGAAATATTACAATTGCTGTTGACTTTAACTGAATATATAAAACTTGGTGGCTATTCAAAAGTTTTATAAAATTATACATACATTAAGAGAGGTACAGCAGACTTACTTATGAACCAGTTGACCCAAGAGAGATCCAATTGTCTTCTGCACTGCAAAAGAGTAAGACATTTTAAAATGGCTAAAAATATAAATGCTGCCTGTTCCTTCTGTTTAGATTGTAACTAGATAATATATTGGAAATATCACTTAGAAAGCAGAGATATCTCATTATATTTATGTAGAATAAAACACAAAAAAATGCATTAAAAGAACATTATTAAGGTTGCAAAGTCCAAGTACTCAAAAGCTAGGAAAAGCCAGAATGAAGGTTGTCTGTGCAACTTTAATTTGGCCCCATTGTGTGTATGCATTATGATAAAGTCTTTAATTACATGATCACAGGATCCCGCCTCATTTTCAGTGCTCAAAATGACACTTAATGAGCACCTTGTTCAATACTTTACTTTCTTTTCTCATTGTTCATTGCATGGCCTTGTGCCTTATTTATTTTACACTTATTCAGATCCTACTCTGAAGACAGAATTATTAATTTCCTCCCAGGCTTTCCTATGGTACTCATCACTGTAGTATCTGCGTGCTTCACAATTTTTAATGAATTTATTTTTACAGCACCCCTGTGAGAAGGGGAGATACTGTTATCCACATTATATAGATGGGTATCTGAGGCACAGAGTGATTATGGTTAAAAGTTGTCACTAATTTTGGGAACCCAGTTTGAGACCCCCCAAGACTTGATTTTTCAAAGTGCTTAGTTAGCATTCTATAACACTTTATATATTCAAAGAACAATTCCCATTGACTTCAGTTGCAGCTGTGAGGGATAGATTAAAAAAATATTTAGGTGCCAGACTCGCATTAAAATCCATAAGAGTTAGGCACCTAAATACCTTTAAAAAATCAGTTCCCAGATGCTCACTTGTGCAACTCAGACCTCAGGATTTCAATCAGGCACCCAGAAAATGAGGTGCACACAATTAGTGACTGCATGTGAAAAGTTTGGTTTAAGTGACTTGAGCAATATCACACAGGAAGTCTGGCAGAGTCAGGGATAGAATCCAGTTCTCTAGTGTGGCATTCAACTGCCTTCCCATGAGACTCTCCTTTCTCTTGCAATCGGCTGTCTCGTTCCTTGGGGATTCTTTGGAAAAAATGGTATATAATTAAAGACTGTATAATGCAGCGTGTGTGCAAGGGGGGCAAATTAAGGATACACAGGCCACCTTAATTCTGGCATATCTTAGTTTTTGAGTGCTTGACTTTGAAACCTTAATGTTCTTTAGTTTTATGTATGTAATTACTTAGCTTTAAAAAAAAATTTAATCATGTGGAGTGTCATGCTAGCACACGCATAGTTCGTTTGGGTTGGAACCTTTAGACTGACTACACAGAGCTCTGCCGCTTGAGCTGACAGAGTATCTGATAGCAGCAGTAGGTTGTCCTCCTTTTTTTTTTTTGTGGAACAGCACTAGAGAGGGATGGCAAATGTTGCCAGTGGGTTTCACAGATATTTGTTGACAGCAGAGGACTGGCGAGACTCCACAAACTTGGCTTCCATTCCAGGCTCTGGAGGGGAGTGGACTCTAGTGGTTACTCTCTTCTGACCATTCCCCACAAAGTGTGACCCTCTTCTCCCCCATCTCCTCCAACTTTTCGTTCGTCTCTCTGCCCAGCCAACCCCAGCCCTCCCCCCAGCTCCGTCAAGTTTTCTCTCTCCATCCCCACTCCCCAACTCAGTCGCACTAGGCTCCTTTTCCCAGTCTAGTCCTTTCCCTCTTCTTGGTCTAGCTCTTGTCTTCTCAGCTTTTAAGTCCGACAGCTTCCTCCTGCGCACTGCCTGGGAGCCAGTAAGTGGTCATTGAAAGCTCAGGAGAGACAGACTCCCTGTTGTCAGCTGCCTGGCTCCATTCCGGCTTGGACCAGCAATTATGGAAAGTTTTGGCTTCAGTCCTGTATCCCTGGGCTGGAGGGGGCATATGCAATTGTTTTTTGAGGATAGCATGTGTGCAGTCCGGTCACACTTGGGAGCTGTGAGGAGATTACGAATGCTCAGTTGCTTTGTGGGGATGGTGTATATGCAGTCTGGTTTTGCCATAAGACCTGGGAGAGACTTGAGCATGCTCAGTAAGAATAGAATCTTTGGAAATTTTAGGTGACAAACTCTAAAAAACTGCTACTGAGATGACCTAAGATTTTTCAAAGGCTTATAATTTTTTGCAGATTTTCACAGGAACAGCAAAAGGCACATCCCTTACACAAAGGCCATTCTGACAAATCTGTAGCCCCAGCTACAAAGCATGCTAGAACTTTGCAAAGAACAGGTCTCGAGAATTTTTCAACGTGACCGAGACAATGTCTGTTTTCCTAACAATGTTCTAAGAAATGGCTGAACCATTTTGGCTGAATTTTTCCAGAAATATTTAGCTTGAAGCAGACACCTGCATGGAAAATTTTAACCCAAATAGCTCAAGCCTGGCATAGTTATAAGCAACTGCAAACCAAAATGGAAAGTGTCAGGCAATTTTAATAATAGGTGATGCTATCGGTCCCACCTATAATGTGCAGATAATGAAGTGTCTTACAATCCTGCTGTCTTCAGATTAAGTTGCCAGTGACATCTTCGCATACCTGTTTAAAGTTAATAGGCTTACACAGGAGTAATTGTGAGGGCATGACCTACAGAGAGTGGCATTGCAGAGACGTTGCTGGGGTACTTTTATTAAGTTTTTTGTATATGAGATGATAGGAACTGACTGTGACTATCTGAGCCCAAGGCTAATGTGTTGGGCTTGTAGTTAGAAAAAGCATTTCAAATTTTTTTTTTTCATATAGAGCAAATGTGATATGTAAATCAGCGAAACAAAATAGCTGCGGAACCCATACAATATAATTCTAATAGCAGAACTTTTTAAGATAGAACTGCACTTTATCTATAGTTCACTTTAAAGTAGTTAGCATATACACACAAATGAGAGTATTTAATCTCCCTTAGACTGTGTTCTAATTCTGATGTAATAAAGAAGAAAACCTGTTGATTCAGGTCGAAGATATACCTTGAAATTATGTAGATCTCATAAGGGACATTGTAAATAACATTCTGGTAATAGTTCCAAAGAGTTGGGTAGCATTTTCAAAAGAACCCACGTCAGGTTCTTAAATCACACAAGTTCTCTTGACTTTTATCTTTTGTGCTTTTGGTGGGATTGTAGCTTAGTCATTCTATACGAGAAGAAATAATGTGCAAAATACACCAAATTAGTGTACATATATTGTATTTACCAATAGTGATATATACTAATTCTTCCAGTCACTTGAATACTTCTCAAATGTCATTGACCAGGAAGTATTGTCTTTCAGATATGCTTCAGACTAGCAAAAGAAGTGTGACTATTGATTTTCAGTTTTATGTATATTGGCAGACTGTGAAATTGCAAGGCCTACCATAGCTATAGATCTGTAAGTGGCTCCACAAAATGCTGTGCTTGCGTGGTAAAGTTGGGCTGTAGTTGTGACCTTTCATTATGAATTAGAGCCAGTTTTTAGAGCTGCAGCTTCCAGAAATCCCATATTTTCCTATTAAGCTTTGGCATGTGGTTGTCTTTCAGTATACAGAAAGTTTCTACATTTTGTTTGTCGTGTTATCATATCTTGTACGTAGTTCAAGATCAGTCTGTCATTCAGTCAAAAGAAGTAAAACATTTGCAAATTTGTTTATATGATGGAACTCTATCTGCTCAGATGGCTCAGGTTACATTTGGTTAGATGTTTTTTACAGAAATTACTTGAGGGTAAAATAAATTAAGATTTTTACTACCACTGAATTAATCTGTAGCAGAACAAGGGATGGAATCAAGATTTCCCAAATTTGAGCTCTATATTTTAGCCACAAGATCAACCTAGGTCATATTCTTAGAAGAGTTTATAGAAATATATATTTTCAGACGCATGCTCATTCATGTAATGATCAAAGGTGGCCAAAATCTGCTCAGCTCACATAGAAGTCTGATCTGCTTACGCTCAAAGAGCAGAAGTTGGCTCAGTAGTTATGTCCCATAGCACAGCATCATAAAGAATTAAATTTTTATGTTGGGTTTGCCAGACAATTATAGCTAAAAATGGAAAGTGAAATGTTTGTCTTGGGAGATTAGCTATCTTCAAGTGTCATTAGATATACAAATATGATTGGATAATGTTAAAATATTGTTCTAATAAACCACTTGTATGACCTGACTCCTCTGGTCCATCTGTGTACTTATGATTCAAATATTGGCCAATTTCGAGATCAAAGTGCAACACCTCGTAGTAGTGTAGTGTGTAGTGTGACACTCGTAGTGTCACTTGTAGAGTGTGACACTCTTTAGAAGGACTTTAGAATTTGCAATTTGTTTTATATTAGTCCATATTAAATTGCTTATCCTATATTAACTAATCCAAAATACGATGGGACAGCAGCATTTTGTGACATGTCTCAGTGAAGTGGAAAGCATGTTGCACTTTGGGTTTTCAACGGAGGCATGCCACAGCTGAAAGGCCAGCTTGTGCTATACTTTACACTTCAGTGACGGGCATGCCACATGTCACAAAATGCAGCAATGCAACGCTAAAAAGTGCTGCTGTCTCAGTGGGATACAGAGTATTGTTTAGCTATATATACTTTTTGTACATTGTAATAAGCTGTTTGGCTAATCGCACTATTAAACAATTATAGAATACCATTTATTTAAATATTTTTGAATGTTTTCTACATTTGTAAATATATTGATTTCAATTATAACGCGGAATACAAAGTGTACAGTGCTCAGTTTATATTTATCTTTATTACAAATATTTGCACTGTAAAAAAACAAATAGTATTTTTCAATTCCCCCATTGCAAATACTGTAGTGCAATCTCTTTGTCATGAAAGTTGAATTTACAAAGGTAGAACTATGTTTAAAAAACAAAAAAAAAACCAAAACCCCAACCTGCATTCAAAAATAAAACAATGTAAAACTATAGAGCCTAAAAGTCCACTCAATCCTACGTCTTGTTCAGCCAATCACTCAGACAAAGAAGTTTGTTTACATTTGCAGGAGATAATGCTGCCTGCTTCTTGTTTACAATGTCTCCTGAAAGTGACAACAGGTGTTGGCATGGCAATGTCGTAGCCAATGTCGCAATATATTTACATGCCAAATGCCCTAAAGATTCATATGTCCCTTCGTGCTTCAACCTCCATTCCAGAGGACATGAGCCCATGCTGATGATGGGTTCTGTTCCATAATGATCCAAAGCAGTGTGGGCCGATGCAAGTTCATTTTCATCATCTGAGTCAGATGCCACCAGCAGAAAGTTGATTTTTCTTTTTTGGTGGTTCGAGTTCTGTGTTTCCGCATCGGAATGTTGCTCTTTTAAGACTTTTGAAAGCGTGCTCCACAACTCATCCCTCTCAGATTTTGGAAGGCACGTCAGATTCTTAAACCTTGGGTTGAGTGCCGTACCTATCATTAGAAATCTCACATTGTACTTTCTTTGAGTTTTGTCAGATCTGCAGTGAAAGTATTCTTCAAATGAACAACATGCGCTGAGTCATCATCCAAGACTACGGCAACATGAAATGTATGGCAGAATGCAGGTAAAACAGAAAAGGAAACATACAATTCTCCCTCCAAAGAATTCAGTCACAAATTTAATTAACACATTTTTCTTTAATGAGCATCATCAGCATGGAAGCATGTCCTCTGGAATGGTGGCCGAAGCATGAAGGGGTATATGAATGTTTAGCATATCTGGCATGTAAATATCTTGCAATGCCAGCTACAAAAATGCTATGTGAACGCCTGTTCTCACTTTCAGGTTACATTATAGATAATAAGCAGGCAGCATTATGCCTTGTAAATGTAAAGAAACTTGTTTGTCTTCGCCATTGGCTGAACAAGAAGTAGGACTGAGTGGACTTGTAGACTCAAGTTTTTTATATTGTTTTGTTTTTGAGTGCAATTGGGTAACAAAAAAAATCTAATTTTTAAATTGCATTTACACAATAGAGATTGCACTAGAGTACTTGTATTAGGTGAATTGAAAAATACTATTTATTTTATCATTTTTAGAGTGCAAATATTAGTAATCAAAAATAATATTAAATGAGCACTGTACACTTTGCATTCTGTGTTGTAACTGAAATCAATATATTTCAAAATATAGAAAAACATCCAAAAATATTTAATAAATTTAACTTTTGTATTCTTTTGCTTAACAATATGATTAAAACTGCAATTAATTTTTTTGAGTTAATCTCCAGCCCTAATTTTTATGTTTTAAACTTGTTTTGAGAAATCTTCTGCTACTTTGCTCTGTGTGACACATGAGGAGCATTAATTATAAGTACAATATTGTTCATCATACCAAGAAATTACACTGTAAGTGGGTGTTGTGTTTTTTGTTTTTTTGTTTGTTTGTTTGTTTAAAGAATTTTTCTTTGGTGTTTTTAAGTGCGTTTTCTTTATGGAACTGTAGTTTTTGTGACACATAGCAAGCTGAGTTTTCCAAAGTTTGCTCTAAGCATTGTGGTACATTGTACAGTGTAACCACTTCTGTGTGTTGCTTTTGGTTTTTCTTCTTTAGTACATTGCATCAAACTGAAAGTTAATAAACAATTTCCCTGTACATGTATCCCCTGGAAACAGAATCTGCTGCACTTGCTAATAGAAACAGAAAATAACCTTACCTTTTATAATTGGTTTACAGTGTAATGAGCATTCTTAAATATGTAGATGCCAAGTCAGTATAGGGGTGTATATTCTGATTGTACCTCAATGTCCCTTTCAGTACCTTTTAAAAATAAAGAGCCACATCTGGCACTATACAGTTTGCACTAGGTGAGGATCTGGCCCATAATATTTTGCTTTAGGCATCTGAAATGTGTCTGTAATTCATAGATCCCAATTTTAGCATATTATGGTGGGCTAGCAGCTCCCATGTCTCACAAATGGGAGACCTATATATTGCTAAGTAACTTTGATTTCCTTGATGGAGATTATTTAGTTTCAAATATTACACTTGAATGAATACAGACATGTAGCTTGCTTGCTGCATGATTGCTGCATCAAGTCTTCATTGTCTTCCCCCCATAAACTGTTCCCCTCTTTTTTGTTTATTTGGTCTGAATTTAGATTGAAATTCTTTTGAAGCCTTTTATTCTGTGTTTTTATAAAATGCTTTGAACATTCATGCCACTATGAGAGATGCCATTTGTGATCATTGAATGGTGCATGCATGTTCTGTGCATGCTGTGTTCTAGTATTACAGTAAGTGGATGCACTTGATCTTTTGTAGGGGAGTGCTGGCCTTGCCACTTACAAGCAGCACTTGACAACTGATTCATGGAATGATAGATATAACAACTTCACAGGAGTCTGTACACCCAATCCTCTTGACTGAAAGTATCAGCTAGTGAGTTATGGATAGTGAAAAAACTGTGAGGAAAAAGCCATCCTTGAATTATGAGTACAGAATAGTTATAACTCACTATCCTATCTATGCGAAAAGAGTATTGTAGGAGGAGGTTTGCCCATACACACACGTTGCTTCCTATAGCTGGGTAGAAGAAGAAATACATACAAACAATTGTTTAAAAGTTGACTTTAGGTAAATATTAATGTTAAATAGGAGAAATGTAACATATTATACATGTACTTCTGTATGAATTCTCCATCTCCACATTCATTAAATTCCAAAAACAGGTTCACTTTATTCCATCTTTACTATGTATGTAAAGAGTTTGGAGGCAAAAAAAGTACAGTAATTCCTGGCATCACTAAGGCTTTTTACTAATAGTAGTCCATAATCTCTTTCAAAGATGCACTTCTGTAAACTCTTTTCACTAGAGGTAGGCATATCCTTTGCGATATCCCTTTCACGACATTTGATGTAAAAGGCTAATAGATAGATAGCATAAAGGCTAGAGTAAGAAAGAGGAGAGCAGATTTAACACACAAGTACATGGGTACATTATGATTTTATTTTAAAATATATGCGCACACGTATGGTTTAAAATATATTTACTTTAACTTCTGTACTTGTAAATGTTGGGGAAAATGTTACAGAACTTGATTTTTTTTAATTATCTGTAAATTGCATTTATCTATTTCCCATTTGTCTTTAAATACAATTTAGTTTTGGTAATTGCTTTTGATAGTGATAGAATGCACATAATTTACATAACATGGCAACGAAACACAGTTTTCTTCAATAATTTATAACAAGACAGCTAATCAGCATGCCAAAGGTTGCCAATCCGTGCCTTAGAGTTACCTTGACCTGCCTTGTGAATTGTCAGCTAAGGACTTGGACAGCAATGTTACCTTCTTTCCCCACTTTCCACATCTCTTTTTTTCCCTCGTGGTTGTAACTGTCAACATGAACTGATGTATGTAAGCATACTTCTGTGCCTACTTCATTCCTTGCCTCTGGAGGAGCAGTTTATTTGAATACTGTGCATGTAGTTGCTCATTTAGTATGTATCAGGATATGGGTGTAATTGGGGTTTTGGCAAACACACACCACTTCCTTTTTTTCTGCAAACATTTGCTGTCACACACACAAAAACACTCCAGTGTTCCTTTACCATAGTTTATTTTTTCCAACATAGAACTCGGGTTCCCTACTTACCCTTTATAGAGCTGTTTCTGTAGAGCTGATGGCTGGTTTTTTTTTATAGTTTTCCACTGTATGCCCAGCTATGAAGACAGAATTTAGCCCCTCCCTATTTGTGGAGGGATGGGGGTAGAGCATATGGACGTTTCCATTGTACTTATTTGTTAGATTTGTTCTATTTAATTAATAAAGATAGATACAAGTGTAGTGCTTGATCTTTTGGAGTCTAATTCAAATAATGTAATGCCAAATCAAATATATTTCCTTCTTATATTTAAAGGATTGGATTTAGTAACACATGCCTGTTTGGTGCAGCTTTTTCTTATTTAAAAATTAAAAAAATTGCTTCCATGCTTCTTGCAATTTGTGGTAGGTTTAAAATGTCTCTGCTGTTTTGTGCTTCACTGATACGTGCACATTCTTGGAAAATGTCACTTTCTCAAATACCTTGTTCCGTCTTTCATAATGTTGAATGACTTAAATATCATGAATGAAAGTAGTAAAATCTTTGATCTGTAGAGGAAAAACCTGAAATCAGTCACTGAAGTAACTAAAAGCAGTTATTTGCTATGTTGATAAGTGATGCTTAGGTTATCTCTTGTAAAATATATTTTTTATGATGTACTAACAGTTGATAGCATCCAACAGTAGTTTAAGAAAGCATATCTCTCTGTAAATGTATAGAATCCTAAAGACTGTGTACTAGACCTGAAGATATATAATTTTACTTTTAAGGTCCTTTAAAAATGTGCAGTTCTTCAATGCACTGTTCCAGTATAACTTTCTAGTATTTGTATCTCTTGTTTAAACAAACAGAAACCACCAGCAAGATATTGTACACAGGAGCTTTGTGAGTTGAAGAAATTTAATTTGTGTCACTGACAGTATTAAACAAAATATCAAAATAAAATATCACTAAAAGAATGTAATGCAGTCATTGAGTGCTAGTATTCTAAAGACTGTTGGCAGAAATTTCCCTTCTGAATAGAAGGGTAGTTTACCAAAGAGATTCAGCATGTCCAGGAAGAGCTGGAGCAGTGACAGACATATTCTAATAGTTAGATTTTTTTTTTTTACAGAATCAAGATTGCTTCGCTGAAAATTAAATTGTGCATCAAAACAGAATAATCAAATAACGCCACCTGACATCATTTTGAAACAGTGTAATGGCAAAAGAGCTTTTTTTTAAATTAAAAAACAGACTTTCATAGACAGCTGCCAAATGGAAAGAATGATTTCCAGGTTTTTTTTTATTCATACTTTTCTGGTTTTGTGTGAATTATTGATAGATATGTCATAACTCTGAGAGAAAGGACAAAATGTCTGATGCTTTCAACTGAAAATAGCAGAGTTGCAATAGCTATAGAAACTTGGTTCACATGGATAGTTTTAAACTTACAGAAGTAGAATTTACTAATTCACATGCAATAAAATTTACTAATCCACACACAAACTTGCTCCAATTTTTTTAACACTATTTCTCAGAGTAGCTCCAATGTGTGAAATATTTCAATAGACATCAGTGGTATTACTCATAAGTAAGACAAGCAGGATTTGACCTTTAAAGTATAGAGTGCTATCACGAGGTATGGTATTGCAATTCCAACACTTCATTATTTTTTACAAAATGTTAGTAAATATACTGTTATATTTAAACCAAAATGACATTTATCTAAATAACTGATCCTTTTACACTTGGTGACACGTCCGTTGCTTTGTCATGCCTGCTCACTTAGCCCAATCCATGCTCATTGAAGTCAACCGGCATCTCTCTCCATTGACTTTGGTGGAGATTATATTGAGCCTTTACTAATTTTCACAAATCAGTCATTTGCAAAAGATGCTCCATTTACCTCTGCTGAGTCATATAGAGTAACTCATATGGAGTCATGATTTAGTCAGTTTTAAATGTTGATTTCTATTTAAAAACTAAACATTATTCAAAAAATCGTAAGATCACATTTGATCACAGGTGTGTTATTAGAAATGTCATACTGATTAAACAGGAATCTTACGTTTATTTGCCCTGGATGTACTTGCTGGAAGAATTTTTTTTCTAGCTATACAGAACTCTTCCTGCCATTTATGCTACCTTGCACTTTAGTGCATAAAATAGAAGCTCATTATATGAAGAAGTTAAATAGCCTCTTTCCAGCTGCTGCTTGTAAACTGATCCCTGCCTGAGGTGCCAGCATAGCTATGCTACATGTCCCTCTCTGTATCTGAAATTGTATCATCCTGAATTACATTACATCTAGCTCCATCTTCCCTTAATTATGCACCGAGTTACATTACATCTGCCTTGCTGTATGCTTGCAGGCGACTTCTTTCTTCATTCACTTAAGACAGATGATACACAAACAGTTTCTCCTTTTCTCTTATGGTCTCTTGGTTTAAACAGTACTCTGGATTCCCAGTCATTAAGGTCAACTTCCTCTGATAGCTGTTTGTGGCAGGGTTTATTGATAGTGCTGAGATTGCAAAGAATTCCCACACTACACTTGCTGGGAGGTGCTGGTCTTGAACTCTCCCAATGCTATACTTACTTTAATGAAACTCCTTTCTTTTTGTTCAAGAGTGCCTCTTTTGAATTGGTCTTCCTTCGCGATAGCTGTCTAACAATCACTATTATGCATTTGCTGATCTATGCTCTATTCCACAATTCAGTCTGAGAAGTATTGGTAGCTTTCACTGCTCTTCAGAGTCCCTCTAGCTTTTAGAATCTGTGGCATTTAGTGAAGGGATATTTTGTAGCAACTGCAACTTTACTAGTTTTTTTTTTTTAATACATCTGACATCTTTCTTTCACTTTTGTTCTCACCAACTCAGTCTTCTGTGGATTTGGTAGAGATCTTAATTTTGTGGGCTTCTCTTACTGATCTAATATAGTTTTTCCTTTTTTTCATTTCTGTCATTTCCACTCTTCTTCTAGTTTAATGTTCCTGACCTTTCCTCTGACCATAATCTTTCCTGTTCCTCATTGTCTCGATTTCTTAATAAAGAAAACATTTCTGTCTGCATTTACAATTTCCATTACATTTTGTTTGATCAGAGCATGTTTTCTCTCATCAAGCGCCCTTGTTGTTGTTCACTTATTTGTCCTGTTGACCTGACCTACTCTTATTTTTATAACTTTTGCTTTATTCTGTCATTACTGTTTTTAACCTCATTACCTTAAATTATTCACTCATTGGAAAAGGAAATTTTAGTATGCAAGTGTAAAGTTATTAAGTACATCATGAAGGTAAGCTGTAACCTTGTTCGCAGGAATATTTTCAGCTATTAGTATGGGATCTAGTTACAATGGTGGTTTCCAGAATAAAGTGATGGGAGAGGGCATGAGTTAATTTGCACAGTTATTGTACCATTACAACCCACAGCATCATTATAGTGTTTCTCAATGAAGATTCTGTCCACATAATGTAGGTTCATCATCCCTACGTGTGGGGATTATACAACATGTGCTATTGATACAACAGTTTCTGTTTGTTATTCCTGAGAGCTATCACTTGTATGTCTCATCAGTAAGATTATGTATTATACATGCCCAGAGGCAAAATGAGCTGGCTAAATTTATCAAAAATAGGAATGTAAAGTTAGGGTCCTAAATCCAGATTTTGACACTTTGCCTGGATTATCAAAAGTGCTAGTTATCCAACAGTTCTCATTGACGTCAGCCTAACCTTTGCAATGACAGTACAATATTTAAAATAAAGGGAGATGATGAAAAATTAACCTTCTTTCAGAAACAGGAATTTTATTAAAGCTAGACAATTAAGGGGAAATGTCTCCTGTAAACAGAAACCTTTCTGAAGTTGTTGCTTTTTTCAGAAAAGTGTATATTCTGATTTTACTCATCCTGAAGGTTTGGTCTTATGTCACTAAACTCTTTGATGTTTTCTGCTTTCCTCTGGGTGTTGTGTGTTTTTTGTTTTGTTTTGTTTTTTTTAATATGGATGGTCACGCTTCTGACATGAGAAAAAGCTTGTCCTTCTGAGCAGGTTATTTACATCTTTTTGTGCACAAGATATGGCCTTATGTCAGGTCCTTTAGTCTTTTCTTAAAGATCATAAGATTTGCTGACCTTAAATTTTTTTCTATTCAGGTATAAAAATTAGGATTTCTCTTGGTGTTTTTAAACAGGGTGCTGCTGCATTAAGTTTTATAGCTATATAAATATACTATATAATGGATGGTATATTTGCTATATGGTATGGTTGTGTGTGTACGTTCATCTTTCCACACAGAACTACTACAAACTGAGTGACTCTCACATTTAAAAAAAAAAAAAGAACCTGTGAATAAACGGTACCTGTATTATAATACACATAAACAGATATATTCATTTGCCAACTATACAAGGCATCTGTTAGAGTTTTTTTTCTAATATCTCCACAGTACAGTGATGAGTTGGGAAAACCAAATCAAAACAACCCAAGAGCCTTGTGGAATTCTTACATTTTATTTACTAAGGGAAAAAAAAATTTAAGTGCTATTGGTGAATTTAGGGCTCTCGGTCTTGAGTGATTCATTTCATATCTTTTTATATTAAGCATCTATCTGGACAGCAAGGATACAATAAAAATATGGATCATCCACCAGAATTATTTTTAGTATTATATTTCTGACAGACTTAAGAATATTACCACCCCAGGTAAGGAAAGCACAGTGTCCACATTCCTGTTTGAAGATCTCCATCTGTCTCCTTGTGTTACTTTACATCTACTATCTTTGAGACACTGAATTATGATCAGTATCCTTCTGACCAAGGAGAACTGGATGGGCTGTCATCTTTTATCAGCTAGAGGGTTTCCTACTTATCTCAAACTTCACTTGTTTTATAGTCTTCTGGGGACATCAGCTTGTGTTGTCTTAATTAATCTAAAGTAGACCTTTAAATAACCAGTGTATTTTATGTTCACTGAGTAAGTAGAATAGGGAGCATACATGACTTGTTGGTGATTTTAGTGTTAATCTATTTCACAAAGAAAACACAGTGGAGCAATTTATTACCTTCTCAGTTTTGTGATGTGTTGCATTCCATGGGCTCCACAACTTTGTGTTCTGGTTTTCAAGCAAAAGTTCTCAAATTCTTTTAAAAAAGATTGTTTCCATGCAGTCCGTGAAGTGAAGGTTTTAATTGTTGTTCCCTTTCTGTGGTACAAATTTAAATGTACTTCTGTTAATTATGTTAACATAATTGGTGTCACTTCAAACACTTTAAAGATTTGAGTGTGTATCTGTTTGGCCATTGGGTGCTTAGCAAAGACTATTTCTACATTAAATATTTTGTCTAAGGAAACTTTCCAAGATCCTTAGTCTCTGGTAAAGGATAATGTTTTTTAATATTTACTGTGTATCCTCTTATATCTTATTGAACACACAATTTATGATTTTTAATATAAATATACTTAGAATATTAATATTTTGTCTATATTAGTCATAACAGAGTGCAGTAGTAAAAGGATGTGCTTGGAGTAAGTGGTATGGAAGAAGGAGATTAATATTCTTAAATATCTTTACCTCTATAAGCCTGGATTCAAGGTCTAGCTTAAGTGCTTAGTGAAAAAGAGTTGGTGGGGCTAGATTTTCAGTAATTCCCAGAATCAGGGCCATATTTTCAGGAGAGCTTTGCTCCCATGTAAGCACCTAAATGAAGTGGCCAGATTTTCAGAAGTGCTCAGTCTCCAAGTGGCCACTGAGTCCTTTTTTTTAGAAGGAAAAAAGGTGTGTTTTTGAGTTTGCTAACTCAGGTTAACTAATTCAAGGTAAAACCTTAGTGCAGACAAGACAGTTTGTAGCTTTTACACAAATTAGCAAGTAAAGTAAACAATTTGGCTCCCCTGTAGTCTTTAACTCAACTTGTTATGGGAGAACTTAGTTGTTAACTGGTTGCTGAGCTCTTTTGAAAAGTTTGCCCAGAAGCTTATTTCTGGTCCTTAGTGCATCTCATAGAGGGTGCACAGCTTCTTGTAGAATTAGATGCAAGATGTACTGGCCTAACAAAACTTTCTAGATGCCTGGATTTCAGTAAATTGTCTAATATGGTTGTAACATAAAATTATAAATGTAAATGTCTAAGCTGAGTCTTAGGATGGTAGGAAAGTATATGTAAATGTTAATGTTTTTATATACAAAATTTGGGTGTGACGTACAAAAACTTGCAGAATGCTTGCAACCCTTGCTGACTTCAGTTGTTGCTGCTCCTGCTCAAAAGTTCTGATGATTGGATCCAACATCTTTAGATTCTCATTGTTCTAAAATATTTGACATTTTCTGTATATTTTGGGGGTGTCGAAAGTAAATAGAAGATCATAGGAACAACTTGCCAGACCATGTGCAGCAGTGCATTAGTGGGTGAGAAGAAAGGTATGGTTTGCAAGAAAGCTTTGAATCAAAGCCTGGCGAAGTTCAGTGTACTTTTGATCCAAGCCACAGTCCTCTTGCAGCGTTAACCTTTCCTTTTAAACCTGATGCTGTTTGTTTTAGCCAAAGCTGCTTGCTCATCTACATGAACATTGGTAAAATGATATTGTCATGACCAGCCAAGAGGTAGGCATCAAGTAAAAGAAGTAGAGAACAATTAGACATCTGGGAGACAGAGTACTTAGCCCACCATGTTGCCAGCCTGAGGATCCGAGGGATATTAGAGATTGTGCTGTTTTTGTTCCAGACGCTGCATGAGATTTTACCCATTCCTAAACACAGTTGTTATTTCTGCTAAACCTGTATTATCAGACTGTAGGCTTGGACCTTAGCAGCAATTTTTTTTGACTACTTTACCTAGTGCCTTTAATGCTGAGAATCTCACTCATGATGATGTCCAAATGCCAAGTTTAATTATCAAGATTACAGGGCTGGTGTGCACACAAATTGTACAGCAGTAATAGGTGTGAATTAATAGTCTGACTTTACCTAAATCAACCTTAATCACTTCTGTTCCATGCACAGACTTGCACCAAAATGGTTAAATTGGCTTTAGGAAGCAGATTTAGTTAAATCAAGGCAAGTTGGCAAATAGATCAGCACTTGCTTTCCAACATCCTCTAGTAGTAATGGACTGCTAATTGAAGGTGACTGATTGTTGTGTCCCATCTTTTGACCTTGTAAATGGTTGACACTGATGTACCCTCTCCTTTTAATTATTAATGTAAGTATGCGCCTGGAGCAAATGATTCTTTCTGAAAGAATTTCTGTGGGAGTTAATTATGTGTTGTTGTTTTAAAACATTTTTGTGTGCCTGTTGGTTTTCAACAGTATATGCGTATTTTGCATACCACATTCTTGTTGGATTCTAGATAGGAAATCGGCCGTATTTGTGTCCCTAGTTCTCCAGAAAAATCCTTGAGCAGCCTAGGTCCAAAACACAAGCAAGTATTGTGTCAGGAATTGTGTAAAATGCTGTAAAATAAAGCAGATATACGCAAAAGGAAACACACTCTCTTTATCCATTCTTAGTATGTTTATTCAGCTGGCAATTTGTGCTATTCGTTGACCTAGAAATAGCCATCATTTTAATGCACTGTTGGAGGGAAAAAAAGGTGTTATAGAAGAAAACTGCCACATCAAAGCCTCTCTCCAGCTTGTAAAATGGTATCCACCACTACCCTTCTGATATTGTAACACTCAGCACTTTTTTCTATCTACAGAAAGTTTGGCCTTTTATTAAAAAATGGCTGTAGAGTTTTATTTATAGTAAAACGATAAAAGCAACGCAAACTATTTGAAAAGATCAGTACTGTTTAAACAAGAGTCTACAATAAATGTAATGTGGGTTCTGCATGTCTATATGGCAGAAGTTGCCGTGTGATTCAACTGTTGCCATATAGTATAATATGTATCCATTTAAGTAAGTGTTAGAGTGAAATCCTATGTAAATAGCTCGAGCAAATTTAGAACTGCATACTTGTCAAGTGACCCATATTTTGTGGGTCAAATACGCTGTTCCGAAGTCTGACTTTGGGATCAGTGAAATTAAACACTTGGCCGACTGTGGCTGTATAGAAAAGGTTTGTGGCTGTTGAGGATATCATGGAATCGGTGTAATAATATCCTCTCCCTTTCCAAATACAGGAGGCTCACATTCATCCTTTTCCTTCCAAAAAGTCTTGGGACATATGTAGAATGTTGAAAGAGGACCCCATAATGATACTCTTCTTATTACTGGACCTTTTGCAGGTTTAAATATGTCCCTAAATAATTTGGAAAAACTTGTTTTGCCCCTTGAGAATTAGATTTAAATTAGTTTGAAAGTGAATATTTTTTTCTGCTGCTGTTTCACTTGTATAACATACTCTTTCCTCCTCTTCTTCAGCTTACCTTACCACAAAGAACAGTTTGTTTTGTTCAACCGAGGAAGGTTTCACCGTACTTAAAAAATAAAATTAAAATAAAAAAATCCAAACTAAAAGATTTTATTTCTCTTAAAAATACCAATAGCAACAACATTGAATTTATGGATTAATGTTTTTTTTGGAAATTAGCAAATTTATGAAATGCTTGGAAAGGGACCTCAACGTTATTTATAAGCAGGTTATTTAATTAAATTAAAGTACAGGCATCTGTGCAAATCTTTAAAAAAAAAAAAAAAAAGCTTCTGACACAAAGATACATTTTGTTGAAATCATTTAATCATTGAACCAAAAATGAGACGCTGTTGCTTGGCCTTTTGGCTAAAGATCCATTATAATAAGGTGGTCCAGAGACATCGACACGGAGCACATCACGGGACACCGTCAGTACCAGGACGAGTAAATCAGACCGCCGGCCAGGGAAATAACCCACTTCCGTCCCTGTCGAACCAAGGGATGCACCCTACCCATGTACCTATTCGCTACGCCAATACTGATTTGGACTCTAAATACATTGTATGGGTGACATATCCAAGATCACTTATTCATCCCAATCTGGTCTCTGCTGGTTATATCCTATGTATGTATTTTGTGAACCTTGTAACCGGTCTTGTAGTCTCTCATAACTCAAGCCTGACTCCAGATGTACAGTACCTTCCTTCTTAACTTGTGTAAATTTGATTTTAAACATTAGCTTTAATAAATGTTTATTATGTTCTCTGCCTAGAGACTATATCTTACATTTGCCATATCTGGGGGGGATTAACTGTGAGATCATGTTATGACTTGTCTTGTCCTCCTTTCTGTATTTTCTAGTATGTTTGAAATGGGAGAAAAATCTTACCTTCAAGAGGAGAGATTTGTGCAGAGAAATAAGTTGTGATGTGTTGTACTCTGCTTTTAGTGATACCGCTTTTGTAGCCTGTTTTGTAGCTTATTACTGTAATATAAATAGCCTGTATTTTGTGTAACTTAATTTAAAAATGGTTACATTTTATAAAACTTGTTTTTAATTACACTGCAATTACAATGTAATTACATTGTAGTTATGCTTTTTGAAATCTCTAATTATCACTGCTTCTCATACCTAGTAAATTATTGAATTATTTATTATTGCCCATTTAGTTGCAAATTTGAAAGGAAAATAAGTTTGATGTTATCCATTTTTATACCTTTAACTAGAATATAACCTTATCACCAGAAAGTTAACTACATGGGTTGCGCTGAGAGCTAGTCATTGACAACAGATTGTACTGGATTGTGTAGAATTATAGGAAATGCCTTTCTTGAACACTGATGTTTCAGATCCTAGAAGTTCATTACTAGCCACACTATTGTAATAAAATCCAAAAGGGCTATAGGTGAGGGAGTCATTCAGTTTCTAATAATAATACAAAAGTCCGAAATGATTGAACAAAATATTCTGCAAACTGAACTTCCTCCTAAATCCAAGTCATATTCCTTTCCATCTCACTTGATCTGCATATACACACCTTTTCATGCTATTCTTCTAGCTACTTTATCAATTTTATTTTACAAAAGCCCAGAGTGTTGAGCTTCATTTGAATAGCCTTCGCATACTTTTTACTAGCCTGGAGGGACTAAGAAGGGGGAACAGAAGGACAAATCATGAGTAGTTTGGCTTTCATATTTTTAAGACAATGGTTTATTTTAAATTATAAAATACTTTTATCTAAACGTCTGTTTCTGTGATCCTTTCAGCACAAGCCCACCTTATTGCTGTGTGGACCTTTACTCTTTGCGAACAGGAGAGATGGTCAAATCCATACAGTTCAAAACTCCTATTTATGATCTGCATTGCAACAAAAGGTAGACATTTTCCTTCATTCTCTCTATATGTTACTTTTTTTTTTTGCTGCATAGAAAACTCTAGGTAACATGCATAATTTACATTTTATACATTGACTGGCTTTAGCATTATAAAATATCATGCAGGCATCTCAGTTCTGCCAAAAGTAGAGGTTGGGTTTTCCACTTTTCAAGGAATATTTTGACTTGAAGTAGGACAAAAATACTTCTATAGTGCCTTTCCTATGACCATCTGCAAACACTTTACAGATATGAACTGCTTAAGCATCACAATGCCTTAGTGTGTAGGAATGTCAAGAATCCTCATTATCCTTTATACGGATTGGGAATCTGGGGCAGAGTGCTGTTAAATCAATTAACATCTGTAAGTCGGTGTCTGAGTTGGCAGAACCCTTGTGTCTTGATACCCCATTTCCCTGCTTTAACCACTAGTCCACGCTGCCTCCCTATACATAGAATATATATGAAGATCTCGTATGCATTCTGAGTTATATAAATAATAATTCTACTCATTTATGTTAGAAGGTGGGAACTAGATAAAGCAGTGTTTTTTGTCTGGAATAACAATACTTTGAATACCTACATCCCGAAAGAGGATGGCTTAAAAATATCTAAGCATCAGGTCTGAAATATCATGATTCTCCAGAACCAGGTTCAGATCCTGTCAGGGTTAACTCAGCCCTTCATATTTCTGAGGTAGATAAAACTGAATATCCTACACTGTGTTTTCAGACAAAAGACACAAAAAGTCCCAAGTCTATCTGTCTCTGCCTGAGGATAGAAATGATTCCTTGGCATTTTTAATAAGAGAATTTGCTGTGATGGCTTTGACCAAATTTTTCTTTTTCCTATCCCCACTATTGTACTGCCTGCATGGATGGCTACTTCCCTCTACCTCATACTATTATTTATTTATTATTAACAGTTTTTTTACAGCACTCTATATCCTTATATCTGAAGGTACTTTATAGAGGAAGGAACTGTGTCATTCCCATGTTACAGATGGAGAAACTCAGGCCTAGAGAAATTGTACATTTCATTGGTGCTATAGGTATAGTTTGTGATGTACTCTGGGATCCTTCAAGATGGAAGGTGCTATAGAAATGTAAAATGTCATTTATTAAGAAATGCTCTAATTGAAAATATTTTGTACTGTGTTGATGTTAGCAGCATCGTTTTAAATAGATTGAGGAATAGGGTGCGGTGCAAAGTGAGAACTGAGAAAGTTAGAGATGAGCAGGTGGCAACAGTCAGATTTATTTTGGATATTGTGTAAAGAAAGAAATGGCAGGATTGAATAACTGCCAGTTTTAAGGGGATAGAGAATAGCAAACTACATTGAGAAGATGAGCCTGAAGGAAAAAGGAGATGATGATGAAATTATTAAAGTAATAAAAGAGTGGGGAGTCTAAAGACCACTAAAAATTTTGTTAAAACAGACACTTCTCTAGTATGGCACCATACAGAATATCAGTGTCTAAATTAATCAAAGATGAATAGTTGAAGGAAACATTAGAATATAGAACAATTGAACAAACAAGTAATTTTCATAGCACAATGAAGTAATATAATTAATATTATAGTAGAATTAAAGGACTAAATAGTATGTTAGTGTTAACTATCCACAATGAAATTCAATGGGACAGTATCAAATAACTGAGTTGAATTGAAGAAGTTAAACTAAGAGTATAAGAAAATTTTCACAAAATAGGTCACTGTTCCTTTAACAGTCTGTCAGAAAGAGTTCAGTATGTATCTGTGCAACTGTCTCTTTAAAAATTTAAAGTTCCCTTGTGGACCGTGTGATGATAGTAAATCTTTCCAGTCTAGTCTTTTTTTTTTTTTTTTAAGCAGAAGAAAAGTCCAATTGTAAAAACAGTCAAAAAGGCAAAACATCATTCAAAGTCTCCCAACTATTAAAAACAAACAAACAAACAAACAAAAAAACCAAAAACCTTTCTCCAGGTGCTAATGTTTTTTTTTTTTTCCTAAGTGGTGAAAATGGAATAGCTACTTCAAAGTTGTGGGGCTGTATCAAGGGTAGTTTGTTTTTCTGGAACATATCAGATTCTATTATCATCCAAGAAAAGTTCATTATTTCAGATTGAAAAAGCTTGGAAAATGGTGAATTGAAGCCCTAATGGGGCATTAGCTATATTGTAGACTAATGCAGTGCAAAACTGAAGTTTTTAAAATAAAATTTGAATAGAAGAAGAACAGAAAAGCATTCAGTATTCATATTTTTATATGCCAAAACCATCCACAATCTGTTAGGCACTATCCATACAGGAAAACACAGTCTCTCTCTGAGAGCAGAAGACGAAATATGAGACCGATTGGGGAGAGTGTTGTGATCAAAACAAATACAATTTTTATATACAGATGCTCGCCGACTTATGCAATGGTTCCATTCCGGAAAGCCTTGCGTAACTCGAATTTTGCATAAGTCGGAAACATATACTCGAACGTTACGCCAAAAAACAAAACAAAACAAAAAACAAACAAACAAACCCCCCCCCCCCCAAACACCCTCCTATTTCTAGCTTATGGAACTTTTTCTGTAAGTGCGAATTTGCGTAAGTAGGGTCTTGCGTAACCTGGGGAGCATCTGTACATTACACTTGAGGGGAAAAAAAACAAAAAAAATCCCAAACCCACTATACTTGACTACCTTTCAGTCTGTCCATTAACTGGCTAATTTCTTAGAGACCTCCTGGAAGAAGTTACATAAAACAGATACACTTCCTTTTTTGTTTTCCTTTCCTATGATTTAAACAGTTGGAATTCATTTTGTTAAACTAAAAATAGTTGACCGTAAAAGCAATTAGGTTTGGGATAAAAATTAATATTAATTTCAGACAAGACAAGTTGTAAATTGAGAAAAAAGAGGCTTTCATAACAGAAACACTCTTGAACCCCTGAACTACAATTTTCCTTCATGACATCGCCTGGGTAGATTGCACGTCCTGCCATTTGGCAACAGAACTCATTTCAAAGCACATGCTTTCTGTTCCAGCATTGTAATTGTAGGGATGTGAAAGCCCCCCCACAAAACCATCCTTGAGTTCCTCTTTTTCTGTCATCTGAACCGGATGCAGAGCCCATTCCTTCCCTTGCTTCTGGATTTGTATTAAAATAGCTAGACTTCCTATCCTAATACAATAGTTCTAGAGTCTTTATGCAGGGAGGAAAGGATCCTAATCATCTGGAGCCAGGAGTTTCTTCTGAGTCTTTTCTACAGAAAGAGTCTAACCCTAGCCAGGGAAGTTCTCAAGTACATCAGGACAGGGGTTCTTTGGATCTTTTGCCTATGAGTAGAGCAGCTAGATCTTCTTCTCAAAAGGAGCACCCAAACTCTTACAAGAAGTCTCTATGCCCTTAGAATAAGAGGCAGCATAGGGGCAAACAGGCACACCATAGCATGTGCTAATTCTGTGGAGCTAATAGAGGTTGATATGAAAGTGGTTTTGATTATGCCCCAGCACAGACAGCCACCTTGGATCATAGGGATTCAAAAATGATAGAGCCAAGCTAGATCCAAGCTACTGAGATCATGTGTTGGATCATATGACTTTGAGGTTGGGCCTAAGGCACTTGGCTTGGCAGATCCAGGTTTCCCAGGTCCTTTGTGTGTGAAGGAAATGCTTGTGGACCCAGGATTCTCAAAATTGACTCTACCGAAGAGTTGGTTTCAGTGGGCTCTTTGAATAGAAATGCAGCAACTGCACGTTGAGGGCCAAGGATTTTTTTGTGGAACGCCTTTTCCCAGAGTTGTTCTAGGCTTGGAATCGAAAGGCAAATGAGTGTGGAAAACAAATGTTTTGGAGGCTGCCAGATATGTGGACTGATGTCTTCATCCATCCATGAAGTAATCCCAAGATCCCTCTCCCCAATTCTTGATTATGGTGGTCTCCGGTTTTTATTTCAAATAATACTTTTTACAGCCAATATTTTTCCTAAGCTTCATGATCTTCTGGTTAAGCTTGGTTGCTACACATTTCGGACATTAAGAGGACTGCTAAGCATGTTCCTGATAGGACAGACATTTCGAATGGGAATTGATAGAACAAACATTATAGCGTATATACATAGTGCTGCCCGTTGTCAACTAAATAGTAACTACAGTGTCTCCAGCTTTTTGTAATAAGACAGTAACCAGATTTAACAGAACCATGTTGCTCCATTTGAGGAAGGATTGTATTAAACTTAGCAAATGGGTGATAAAGCTTACAAGCTCATTGGCTGGCACAGCTTCCCAGGCTGATTTTTCCTTTTGAAAATAAATGTGTAAATGGTTTCAGAAGCCCTTTGTGTTTAAATGACCTAAATCTTCATTTTAAACTTTTTAAAATTTTATACTTTTTTTAAGCTTCACTTTTACGTCCTGTTGATCTGTAAAGTATACAATGTGCCAACGCCTAATCATTTGTCATATGGGCTTTTGCTTTGCTTCAAATAATGAACAGGTATTTAAATTTTGTGGGTGGGTGGCTATCTACAAATGCTCTCCCCCCAAAATATATGGCCTTTTGTTTTAAAGGCTCAAAAATGTAGGACAGTTAACATTTTTGCCAGGCTACAAAATTTCTATGTATTGGTATTTGCATTGTAAAGAATTTGAAATTGTCAAAGGTAACTGGACAATAGCTGTCCCCTTGAATTTTTTTCATTGTCCTTGCATTTAGGATGCTGGTAATCACTGCAAGTGGTTTATTACATAAAGCCCATTTCTCTCATCTTTAATTCCATGGTTCTATGCTTTCATATGGGGGAAAAAACACTGTTGGTATCTACTAACAGTAGTATTTACTACTAGTAGTTTGACAGATTTGCAATGAAATAAACAATGTGATTATTTCCAGGGTAAAAGACTTCCTTTTAGATTAGTCTGTGTGCTGACTGTGGATTTGATTATGATTTGAGACACTAAGGGCAATGCAGGATCCTTGCAATTCCATTTTCTTTCTTTTCTAATGGACCTTTTATTACAGGAGGTATATCATAGATGCTGCATTACTTTGCATGGTATTTGTATACTTCCTGAAGAGCATGTTATGTGGTGGAGATGAGACTGTTTTTAGTAACTGCCAGTTACTGGAGAACTGGCAGGTTGTTGCTCAAGAATGTAAATTGAGGGTCTTGAAACAATTACATTTTAAATATTGAATCTTAAACCAACAGAATTAATGTTTCAAGTGCACGTTTTCATTTTTGTGTTTTTAGGATACTTGTTGTCGTCTTGCAAGAGAAAATTGCTGCCTTCGACAGCTGTACATTCACAAAAAAATTCTTCGTTACAAGTATGTATGATATTGGATTCAATTTCTCTGCTCTGGTGAATAGTTGTAGTCCCATAAAACAGACTTGGAGTTGTCAACAGGATCAAATGAAAGTCAAAGAATCACATTGCAACAAATGTTGATCCCTTATGGCCTATTTTTCTCCCCCCAAAATGCTAAGTATTTCCAACTCTCAATGACTTCGTTTAGAGTTGCAAGTGCTCCATCGCCTCCAAGAGTCAAGTCCCATTACTTCTGTGTATTTGTGTTTGTTTTGCATATTTGTCATCGTACCTAAACTCTCATTTGTAGTGAAAAGTACTTTTATTAACGATACTTCTGTTATTTTAGTTTGTTAAACGCTACTCTGATTACTCTTGGTGCTCTGTTTTCAGTTGTACATTTTTATGTTTCATTTACATTGGATTGAATGTGACAATTCCAGTGGTCTGTCAATTTTTTTGGCTGTTCATTGTAGTACCAGATCTGTTTTTCCATTATTACTAATATTTTTATTGTGGTAGCACCTAAAGGTTAATGAGATCAGGACCACATTGTGCTAGGAATGGGCATATCTGCCCACAGGTGTTGCTACCTACTGAATTAAGAAAAGGAGTACTTGTGACACCTTAGAGACTAACAAATTTATTTGAGCATAAACTTTCACGCTCAAATAAATTTGTTAGTCTCTAAGGTGCCACAAGTACTCCTTTTCTTTTTGTGGATACACTCTAACACAGCTGCCACTCTGAAACCTACTGAATTAGTAACTTAGGCTTCAGAGTAGCAGCCGTGTTAGTCTGTATTCGCAAAAAGAAAAGGAGTACTTGTGGCACCTTAGAGACTAACAAATTTATTAGAGCATAAGCTTTCGTGAGCTACAGCTCACTTCATCAAGCTTGGAGAAGTTGATTGCTACTGGCATTTTTTTCCTGATATTGCTGGTGCCTTTTATGTCATTTTTAATTTTTGTCCTTGATGGTTGATCCTAACTGATAAGCTACACCCCAGAAGATCTCTCTCCAGAAGCATCCCTGTGTCTGACACTGATATCTGTACTAGAGTAATTCATAGCGTAGTTGGAAAGACAGGATATTTCTGCTGATGTGGTTTCTGATTTGTTTGTGGAGGTTGCTAAAAATGGTACATTGTATACTTGGTACGAAGGCTGAGCATATCATGTATGTAACATTAAACCGTTTAATGTGTCCCCAAAGTGAAATGTAATCTCTCTAAACTGTTGATAAAGAGTGCTTGTGTTTGTTCACTAGGATGGCCTCTTCAAATAATTGTTTACTGATGTTTCCAGCATTTGATTGGATCATAATTACACTAATGATGATGTTGTTCTGTGTTTAAAAGGAAAGCCTTAAAGTACGCTTGGGATTCAGATGGAAAAAATGCTTCCTTTTAAGTACTCATATAACCAAAAAAAAATCTCACTTCCCTTTATTAAAATATATCCAGATATTAGAACTGTTTCTTATTACTTTGAGGAAAAGTACCATTATGCGGTAATATTAAAGTTGCCAATAGGTGTCAGTTTCTCCCTACATGATGGACGTAACAGGTTCCTAGCATTCACCAAATAGAACTTCATGGAAACAGGCTTTGAATTAAGGCTTTTGTTGTTGTTCCTTTTGATACCTTATACAATCAAGGTACAACTTTAGCTTTTTTTTTTTTTTTTTGCGCAGGTATTCAAAAATTAAAACTTTCCAGTAGAGGTTTTGGTAATTTCCGCTTCATTTTTTAAAAAAGATATTAAGTTCTGATTATTCTCAAGAGAAAACAGGAGTCGATGAAAATTTGTTTCCAAAAGTTAATAGACTGGTTGTATTAAACTACAAAAAAGTACTCCATGTATTCAGCACAGGAACATCTCTATTCCTGATGTCAAAAAATAATGCAGCTGACAACAAAGACTGTTATGTAATATTAAACCAAAACACTGATTTGATTGAAAAGTGCCTGAGAAAATAGGGTTTTGGTTCTAGAAAGAAAAAAATGAAGCAGCCAAAACCCCTGAATCCCTATCTAGTAGCTTCATTTTAATTTTTGATATTGTTGTATGTGCATACAGTATATACACACCTATTACACACTTACATTATGGTTTCTTTATATTGAACTTGAATTTTTAAAACCATGACTATATTTTTAATAAAAGGTAAACTGGGATGGGGATTTTGGTTATCCATTTTAAACCTACTGAATAAATAAGCTCTTATACTTTGCTGCTTTGCTGAAAACCAGAAATGTGATTATCTAGATTATTTAGTGTAGCTTGTAGCGGTGTTGGTCCTAGGATGTTAGAGAGACAAAGTGGATGAAGTAATATCTTTTGTTGGACCAATTTCCCCTTGTCTCTCTCACCAACTGAAGTTGGTCCAATAAAAGATATTACTGCACCCAAATTGTCTCTAATAACTGAATTACTTACTCATTAAGAATATATGTGGTAGCAATTTGTCATATTTCAGCTTAAATTGTACTACAAAACTATAAATTATTTGGAAATGGCAAACATTACTAGACGTTGGATGCCCTAAATATTGCTTTAATTTTCACTGCCTTTTCAGTACTGGAGTAGCAGGGCTATTTTGTCATGAAGAGTGAAGATAAAAATAGAGCTTTTGTGAATGTTTACTGAGCTATGGAAAATCAAAATTTTTGAAACCTCAGTACAAAAAGGATTTTTCTCCAAATGTAATTTATTTATAATAAATCCATACTTCATACATTTTTAGCTTTTAATGTGAGATTCAAAAATTTTTTCACATCCTCTGTTCTAGCTGAATGGACCTTTTTGGTGCTCTGTTATTTCTTTATATACCGCAAGTTGCACTGAGAACTCTGAAATGGGACTTAGAAGCTCTTTTCTCTTAATAGTGAACATGCTGATTACAGCAGATATAGTGCCTTGCCATGTTTTAAGGCCACAGAACAGTTTCAGTTATAATCTTCAGTTTTCACGTGCACTCAAGTCCCAGAAACATTTTTGGGCCTGACACTTTTGGCAGTTAGGTGTCTAAGTACCTTTGAAATTCAGTTGACATTAGGTGCCTGTCATTTTTGCCTCTGAAAACCTACTCCGTGGTCTGTACCCAGAACTTTGTTTCTTAGAAAGTTTGATCAAAATCTTTTAAGCCATTTTTGAGTTTAGGAAAGGGAAGAGAAATACTTAAAATATCTAAACCACACTGTTAAATAAAAGACAACAAAAAACATGGCTAAAATTTTGAAACTTGCTATGGAGAAAGTCCACAATGAGGACTAGCACCTTGGTTGGTTTGAGGGGAAAAATAAACGTGTATTATTGGAAAATCACTAATGGGACTGCACAGTGGGTATTTAAGAACATAATGAATCCCTGCCTCCTTTTGGACATGACTGGATATTGTCCAGTCCTTTAATCAATGAAGGCTGAGTTAAGAATAACCTACTGCTAGGATAATTTGGATGAGCAAGATTCACATTGAAAAGCACACAGCATAATCATTTACCAAAAAGACAAATAATTTACCCCAAAAAGGAAAAAAAAAAGTATGCTTTAACATCAGGGATAGAAGTAAGTCATTAGTGTGTGTATGTGTGGGGGGGAAAATTGTATGTCCAGTCATTTTAGGGTTTTCCTGAAGTTTCACTGTATACTATAATATTTTATACAGTCTACATTTTGATTTTAAAATAACATGTTTCTGACCCCAATTATGAGCAGTGCCTCGCAGGAGGTGCAGCCCAGGAAAGGATGGGGCTGGGCAGAGGTTGGCTTTAAGCCACCTTTGCATTTTCTGAATTGGAGCAGCCGTGCATTGCAGTGTTCCAGCCACACCTTTCTGTGTCACTGGCCTCCCCACCCCACTGATATACCTCTACACTGGGGGCTGGTGGAATGAGGACAGTGTAGGGCTGCTGAGAGAATCTCCCTTTACTAGGGGAATTCCTAGTAAAGGGATCCAGCTGTGGTGATCCAGCTGTGTTTAGGCTCCTTTTTGCTGAAGGAGAGGAGGCATAAAGGGGCTAGAACACAGACCCGAATTAGAACTATTCTCTCTGTCTGTCTGAAGATGCTGCTGTCGTCATGTAAACCAATAAAAATTACCTCCAGCTCAACAACAGCAGCTGAAAATGTGGGAAATCACCCATTAAAATGCCAATATCATTAAGCAGAAGCAACATGCGTCATCTTTTTTTTTTTTTTTTTTTAATTAAATGCAGAACTTACAATTAAGATCACAGCGTCAGGAATTTAGAAGTTAAGGTTCTACAAGCTATGTTAATGCAGCTGTGTTGCATATATGTGGTATGCCTGTTTTTGTGGTGTAATAAATGTCCCAAAGAACATTCAGGATATGCAACATGTTCATGCGGCTGTTGGAACATTAGCTTCTGTGTTTCCTGACTCTTTTGTGAGGCTAACTATGCCACTTTAACACTGCATTAGTATAGGAGGTTTTTCTGCATTTAGTTAGATGAAAATGTAATGATTGAATTGAGTGGAAGAGAGACAACCAATTTTATTTTAAGCTTTCATAATAAATAATCATTTTACAGGTGCTCACATCTCTGTATGTCAATTTAAGTCCGGTGTTTAAACTCGCATGGAAAATATATTGTGGATAATCATGGAAAGATAACTTGAACTTCTATATCTGGTATATACAATTATCTACACTGTGAGAGGTATTCCTACTTCTACATCTGTTAGCTAAGTAAAGGCACACTTTCAATTTGCAAAGAATTCATGTCTGTAACTTTCCAATGGCATTCCACTCTCCACTGTGCCTACGTTTGCAGCCAAGTCAGCTTCATCAAGAGAAGGCCTGCATCATGCAAGGGAAAAAAAAAATGAATCCAGGGATGACTGCAAGTTCACTGTTTTTGGAGTATTTCCTTGTAGCCCAGCCCGCTGAACTCATTTGGCTCTTGCATTGAAAATTTGTTCCTTTTGCTAGGTGTGAATGCTGAGGTGCAGATTTTAGATCATTGGACTTTTACTCTGTTACAAATCAGTTTTGCTTCAGAGCCTTTCTCTTTGAATATTGCATGTGACTGCAGGATCAAAAACTGGCATTCAGAATGATGTGCAAGCTTTTTTTTTTTTTTTTTTGGTCTTTGTAAAGAATAAATGTGAAATAACTGTTCATTGATTTGTATGCCATCAATGCTCCTGTAACTGCCCCTCCAAAAATGCTTAGTTAGTTTAACATTGATGATTACAAAGATGGCCTTATGGATACTTTACTCGCTATAAAGAACCTCCTCCCTCCCCCTGAAAAGAGATGAGTACATATAACATCATACATGTGGCATCATCTTTGCGTCCAGTAACTGGTGCCTGCTCAGTCTCTCTTTCCTTTCCACTCCTCATATTGATATATTCACAATCCATTATTCTCCAGAGATTAAGACAGTTATTGCAGCCATTATCTGGCACCACATTTCTATTGATGCTGTACAGCTAGCCCCTTAAGAGGTAATTTTCCAAAGAGTTCAGCCAGTGTACTTCATAGCTCTTAAAAGCCAGGAAGATTTTTGTGTAACCGTGGGGCTAAAATTGTACAATATGTACTGAATACCTTTCTATCTGGCTAATAGAATAAAAATGGACACTCTGCAATTGATATTCTAATCTGTGAATTCGTGAGTTCTATTGCTTGTTGTAGGTATTCATGTTCAAGAAACGATGCGTTGGTTTCAACCTGCCAGAGGCCAGGTCACCTAGGCTTCTTTTGTGAATTTGGTAGAATTCCTCTTCACTGATGAGCAAACGGGGAGCAGCCACTTTGCTACAAAACAGGACTGTTAGATGTCTCATGAAAGAATTAAACATTTAAAGTACTTTTTGGAAGAGAGTGACTCTTGTGCATTTCTTGCATTCCTTTCACTTCTGAATCAAAATGGGTAGAGATTGCTACTTCTGATTGTCTGATCTTGTGGAATGGTATAGTGTATGGTACAAATCCAGATTGCAACAAACCACCTTATAATTTCCTTCTTTAGAATGCTCTACTCTTATGCAGTTTTCTTTGACCATCTAGAAATGCTGCCACCATATAACTTGTTGACACATTGCTTAAGCATTGGTATGTGGACTCAACAAACAGTTTAAACCTGAGCATTTATTAAGTCTTTCTTTCTCTTGGTTGGCTACCTGTACTTATGGCAGCAGGAAAACTTTGATCTAGGTTAAGAGATCTGAGTTTCAAGTGAGCAGAAAGTTCTATGTTCAAAATTTATTTCTTGAGCATTAAAGAGCATATACTTTGCCTGGGACAAGTCATCAGGAGTAGTAGTAGTAGTTCTGCTATTTTCACATCTATGAACAAATGTTCAAGATAGATTTGTCTCAACTGTGACTGCTTTACATGAGAAATGCTAAAAAGCAATAGGGTGATTAAAGCTGGAGGATTGTTTACAAGGGATCTTATGCTGCATCTGGGAATCTGAGCTATCCTACCACTAAGATAATTATTCCACTCTTTTTAGAAGGCCTGTAGGACATACTGCAAGAATTAGATTCAATTCCATCAGTGTTAGTCCGTTTATAGGATAGTACAGTGAAGTATAGCTACAATTGGGAAAAGACTTGCATAAAGACAAAAGGGTAATTTGTAAATCCAGATTTATCAGCTAAACTTACTGTTCTTGGCAAATTTAAAAGTAATGTATAAAAGATGAGGTGCTGTCTGTAATGTATAAAATACCAGGTACTATTATACTGCTATTCCAAGCATTGGAATACAAAATTGTGAAACCTAAAAACAATAGCATCTTACTCACAGTGGCATGCTCATGAACTGCAACCAACAAAATTAAATACATCCCCTCAAATTGCCTGGGTGGGGGGAGGAAAGGCATAACAAAGCTTTACATCCACTATAGTGTTCTGAAGGCTGCCAAATTTTTGCTCTGGTGAAGTAGCATGTGTACCAAATGTTAAAGGCCAGGGTCCTCTATGGTGAAATCTCTTGACACTTCTCCTGGAGAGCTCGACTCTAAGGACCAACAGCAAAATAATCTAAACAGCTGTGATAGAATTCAAGGCGAGAGGAGGTCTCTATGTGAGTTGGATAGTTCAAAATGACAACAATTCTGATCCTCCAGGGAGCTTGGCATGGGTGGACTCTGCACCTATGCAGGTTCAGGGGTCTGTCTACACAAAGGGCATAAGCGCTAAAACCCATGCATCTGATGAAGTGGGTTTTAGCCCACGAAAGCTTATGCCCAAATAAATTTCTTAGTCTCTAAGGTGTCACAAGGACTCCTTGTCGTTTTGGCTGATACAGACTAACACGGCTACCACTCTGAAGTTGTAGTGTTGGTGTATGTGTGAGAATAACACACACTGACTGAGACTCTTTTATGCTAGAATGGGAAAGAAGAGGGCATAACTAGCAGTAGTGGATGTACTTCTTCATTTTCTTTCTGGGCTTATGTTTTGATAATGATGGTTAAAAAAGAACGCTGTAGATGTTGAGCATGGTTTCACGGTGAGCGGTGTCCTGCCTGCTTGCTCTTTTGCTTGATTGTATGGGTGATATTTAAACAGAAGGAAGTGTAAGAACAATAGATGATCTCAGTAAAGTATGTGACAGTATGAAAGTAATAACATTTATGTAGGGCCTTTCATCTAGAAGGATCCCGAAGGAATTTATAAACAATATTGCTTTATAAAAAATATAAACAAATAGATTTGGTTTGCCTGATGATGCTAAAAAAAAACCCCCCCTAAACAAACAAGAAATATTAGACAAAACAATTTATATGATTTTTCTTTGGAATAAACAATGCTCCTGCAACAACAGTATCACTATCTATTATTTACTTTCTCTCCCCTTTCTGCGCTCTCTGAAATAAGCTATTGTCTATTGGCTCAGTCTCTTGTCATTTAGCCTTTTTATCTGGCCAGTTTAGGTTGCACAGTTCTTTAAGAACAGAATCTTGTAATTTTATATGATTGTGAAGTGCTACATATGCTATAGGATTCTAGAAAAATTAATACATTGATATAAATAATATAGACTATATAAAGATGCTTAAATAACTGAAATGAGGCCATTTCTAGAGTGGATTATTGTAGTTAGCTATTCAATAGTGCACAACAATGCTACTTAACAGCTCTTGGTGTTGGAAAAGGAGCATACCTTGTATAATTGCTACAAGACAAATATTTTCAGGTAATAGAATTATTCATTTTGGAATTTGGCCAGGAAATCCGGTTTAAAAATCCTGTTCTTGAGAAAGTGCCTAGACAGCTTTAATGCCCCCAATAACCAGATACATGCCTACATGCAGAAACGGGTATTCCTGGCAGAAGAGTGCTCTCTAGCAACAGGCAGGGGCACTTGTTCAAAATGGATACAAAGGGATGTTCATCTCTTCCTAAATCACAAACAAATTTTCTGCAGCATGTAAATAATCCTTGGAGGTCTCCTGTGCACGTACTAACCAGTCTTGACCCTGGTTATCTTATCAGCTCTGACATGATCTCAACCCAATGTCATATGGCAGTGTCAAGTCCAAACAAATGCAGTTTAATTCACAGTTTGGGATTAGAGACTGACTGATGCTGTATAGGGAACCTTTCTAGTAGTACTAGTCGTACTCCTATGTTGTATAAAGACTAAGACAAAGGTAGCCTGAAATGAAATTGTTCAACGCCATTATGAAATCCTCACTCTTATGAGTATATAAAGTGTGAAACATCCATTAAAAGGAGGAAGAATGTCTGTTGTTGTTTGAGGAGAATCCTTGCTTTAAGAACAAAGGAGGGGGGAGGAGGAAGAGGGAAGGGGGAAATCGGAGTGAATCTGGGAAAGGAAGGCGGTAAACATTGAGTAAGAGGAGATTTTTATAGTATGGTCACATTAAAAAGGATTGGCAAGGGCAACTTACTGAATAGGCTTTCATTGGAAACCAGAAACCAGGGCTAGATGGTGGAGACAAAAGACAAAGACTGATAGATGTCAATTCTAGACATTTTTAAAGACTATAAAATGGATGTAGATATGGAGTCCCTAGAGTATACTGTAAAAGAAGGAACATACCCAGGATGTCTTGAGATAACTTTGAAGGAAGACTATGAAGTTGACATGCACAATTCCATTCTTTTCCTCTTAAAGTTTTATTCTGTTACGCATAAATCTGAAACAGTTTTAACAGCATATCCACTTACATTGCATGTAGAAAGGAGACAGAAGGGCACGTACCCTTTCTCTGTATGTGGAGCCATACTTAATGGTCAAAGTGCCATTTGTACTTTTCATATAAAAATAAGTGGCCGTGGCCGTTAGAAATGCCCGATCTTCTCAAGACAAATAAACTTGAGTTCCAATTTATGTTTAACTCCAAAGGCTGCTGGGAAAGAGCCCTATTCAGCACTCTTGACTCAGTGATTTTTGGAAAGAGTTTGGTATGAGTAAGAAGTTGCTGAAGAGGAAGCAAAATAAGCTATTACAGGCTTAATTACAAGAAGCCCTTGACTGATTGACATTGGAATATCGCCCCGCCAAATATATACAAGAATTTTTCCATGCAGTGTTGTCCCTCTTATTACCAAGGTGTGCATGCTCAAAAAGAGTTAGGCTCCTAACTCCTGTTGATTTTCAAGAGACGAGGTGGGTGAGATAATATCTTTTATTGGACCAGCTTGTGTTGGTGAGAGAGACACTCCTTCTCCCTCTATCCCCTTTTCCCACTACCTGTTAGGGAAAAGTCCTTGAACTTAACAACAGAAAATTATCTCCGCTGTAGAACTAGGAAAGTATGAATGAGGTCAGACTAATGGTCCATCTAGTCTACTTCCCTGTCTTCTGACAGTAGCTGGCTCCAGGGGGAATAAACAAAACAACATTTATCGAGTGATCCATCCACTGTTGTCCAGTCCCAGCCTCTGGCAATCAAAGGTTTAGGGACATCTGGAGGATGGGGTTGTGTCTCTGACCATTTTGGCTAATAGCCACTGATGGACCTATCCTCCATGAACTTATCTAATTCTTTATTGAACCCAGTTACACTTTTGGCCTTCACAACATCCCTGGCAATGAGTTCCACGGGTTGATTGTGCGTTATGTGAAGAAGTACTTTTTTTGTTTGTTTTAAACCCTCTGCTTATTAATTTGACCCTGGTTCTTGTATTATGTGAAGGGGTAAATAAAACTTCTCTATTCACTTTTTCCACAGCATTTATGATTTTAGAATAATAGAAATGTAGGACTGGAGGGGACCGCAATAGATCATCTAGTCCAGTCCCTTGCACTTCTTATAGCCAACTTTTTATAGACCTCTATCATATCCCCACTTAGCCATCTTTTTTCTAAGCTGAAAAGTCCCAGTCTTTTTAATCTCTCTTCATATGGAAGCTGTTCCATACCTCTAGTCATTTTTGTTGCTCTTCTCTGTATTTTTACCGATTTCTAATGTATCTCTCTCTTCAGATGGGGAACTAGAATTGCACACGTTATTCAAGGTGTGGAGCTTGCCATAGATTTATAAAGTGGCATGATGATATTTTTCAGCTTTTTATCTATCCCTTTCCTGATGGTACCTACCATGCAGTTAGCTTTTTAAATTGCTGCTGCATATTCTATAGGATGACTCAAGCATTTTAGAGTAAGTCTGGAAAGCCCAATTGGTTTAATTCCTATTGTATTGTATGTGACTGACTTCAGAATGGCCCTGTTTCCCCACCCACTGATTTGTTTAAAAGCTGAATGGGTGGAGAGGTAGGTTTTGCTCTTTCTCCTCTGACCACCCTCCTCTATTGATGCTACTGTTACTGGAGCTAGAAGAGGAGCTTTTAAAATACATTTTAAGTAAAGGGAAAAGTTCTTTCTGGGAATGGAGGAGCTTAGCTTTCTTCAGGAGCCGAAAACAACAGGGTGATGGAGTGGGAGTTTGTGGGTTGCCATCATGAGAAGAGGAGGTGACCACATTTATTGTGCGCATATGGATATGAAACTCTGAATGCCAGTAGTCCTATAAGAGTTCAGGGTTTTGTATAGCACAGGACTATTGAGAAATAATATAACTCATACCTCTTTCCTTCTCGTCACTCAATGTGCAGGGATTTCATAATTGCTTAGAGGTTTACGGAACTGTATTGGTTTAATCAGCATTCTTGTACTATGGCTGAGATCATTCCATTTCCAGTAAAATCAAATGTACAAATTCAGTGTAACAGTAAGAAGACTAAAACCAGCTTTGAGTTAAATGATCACAAACTGTGTGCTTATTTTGAACTTATATTTTAAAATAATGCAGTTCAGTAATAAAAACAACAACAACTTTGCATGTATATAGCCCTTTTTTGCTGAAGAACTTTACAAGCATTAATGACTTTGGCCTTTGTTACCATTGCGAAGTAGGTTAGTATTATTTCCATTTTACCGATGGGAAGAATGAGCCATGGAGAGATTAGGTGATTTGCCCAGGTTAGCACAGGAAATCTGCAGCACAGCTAAGAATAGAGCCCTACTCCTAAATGGAGATTTTTAAAATCTCAGAATCTTTTGCCTTAACCACAAACTGCAAACTCATTTCTTTTCTGTGTGTATTAATTTAAGTAGAGAGAAAGTAATTGTGTATTTTAGAAATATTAAAATTAGCCTCTACTATGTGCTCACCTTTTTATATTGGGGTGTGTGTGTGTGTGTGTGTGTGTGTGTGTGTGTGTGTGTGTGTTAAACTTCTCAGTAAAGCCTGTTATAAGACGTAGTGTTGCTAAGTACTTGTATGATTTGCTGTACTTTTGGAAGGGCTCTTTCCCTTAGTGATCTTCTCTTGGATGACCTCTCGATACCTTCATTGAAACTTGGAAACGTTGGTCTTCTTGACAGTTAGCACGGCTTTCTCATTATGTTCATTTTCATTGTAAACATGAAAGAACGGCTGTCATTATTGCTTAGAATGGATTTTTCTTCAGTTGTTTTGAAGTTTAGTAGAAGTAGAAGTTAATCTTTAAGAGAGTCGTGCTTAGAATGATTGGATAGCAAAACCTGACAGGTCACGCTGTTTGTCTTTACATTTGCCGAGTAGATGATGATGTTCTGCTGACTCCAGCTGTGTTTTTTTGGATAGCAGAAAAACAATTGGCTTTTCTTCCCATAAAATATAACCCTTTGTAGAAGATTCCAAAACACATGGAGTCACAAAGGAAAGAAGTGAAGAGTATTGCTTTCTTTTTTTACTCTTTTTTTCTTAATTGAGAGAAGAGAGTTTAGTACTGAGTTGAATTGCTGACTTCAATGGAGGTCATTATTGGAACTGACTAATTTGCAAGTAGAAATGTATTAAGTTGACCAAATCTAATTTGCATAGTGTACTGCCTGTAACATAAAGTTACAGTTAATAAAAACACCTGCTACTAGAGATACTCTAAATTTTCTGTATAGACTCATTTCAACCGAAGGAATGAGGCTTTTTGTGTTTCCTTACTGTCTTCAGTTCATTCAAATGACCAGTAACGGCTTTTTTTTTTCCCCAAAAGGGAATTTGTCTTTAAATTGCTTACTTTTTGCAGATTTATGCATTTTTTGCTATCAGTTAATATCAGTTTCGTTATCAGGTTAATATCAGTTTGTTCTTTAGTATCTACCCCACAGTAGTTGTGGGGTTTGGGAAGCACAGATGGCCGATTACAAAACACCATAAAGATGTATGAGACAAATTTTAACACTTAACATCTTTTCGTGGATATCTGTATGAGGGATAGGGGGAGGATTCCAAGGACCTGCATGTCTTTACTGAACCAGATAGCAATTGTACAAGCTGAAGCTGAGGTCAGCATTAAGACCTTCCTGGTTTATAACAATAATGTCATTGGAAGAACACATTTGTATTTACAACCTTAAGAAGGATTTTTGCATTCTTTCCTTAAGAGGCTCTGGCTGCCCACATTTTATGCACTTTCAGAGTGCAGTAACAATTGTGGCATCTTACTCTCTGCTTTCATTTTCCTTCCTGAGATCAAGAAGGTGAAAAGGCATCTTACAAAATGCTCACTTGGTTTTGCTTTCCTGGCTTGAGATGGGTTTAGTGGGATGAATTGCTGCTATTTCTGTTACCATGGCTTATTACGATTTTTTTGAATTTTATACTACTCCCACCTCTACTCCGAAAAATAGATATTGGGCATGATTTAACTCATGCAGCATGACGAATCTAGTATCCACTTCTACATGTGTCCAGAAAGAATTATCTTCAAATACATATTTCAATCTCTCTCTTAAATATATACATGTATGTAAGTGAGATTTTAAAATCTCACATTTTGTATATTAAAATAAGTTTAATCGGTGTGTGCTAATCAATTGTATTAAATCTCCTTCAGCACTGCACAGTCTAGAAAATAATGGCATAGGAAAATGTATTGCCTTTGTCCTCACTAAAAGTGCTGGCTAACTGGCTGTTCAAGAAGCAAATGATAAAGATCTACAGCTAGTATGAAAAGGATGGTTTACTAGGATCATTCTTATCTGTAGTCCCCATCAACCTTAGATGAGGAATAGATGTATTTGTTCTTATTGTAGTTAACTGATCAGTATACAATAATTTGACCCATGAAATAAATGGGTCAAATAGAAGTGTAGCTATATTTAGCTTCCACTTCTCCACTGCTATATTCTGCAAGTCCTTCCATTCCCTTTTGTTGCTCAATGTGTGTATTATTCTAAAATGCTGTTTTGATTGACCCCAGTCTACCCTTTATGATTTGGATTAACCAAAACTCCAGTAAATGACAGAGTCATATCTAAACATTTTAAATGCATTGTTTTTTGTTTACCTTTTATCTTGGTCAACCAATAAGAGAGAAATATTGTAAATTGATATAGTGTAAATGATCTTCAGAAGGATAATTGAGAAAAATATGGATGATTAATCCTTTGATAGGATCCATGCTTTATATACTGCCTATGATATTTCTTCTTAAAATTATGTGTACGTAATTTTTGTATTTTGTACCTCCCTCCCAAAATAGTTAACATGAATAATTTTCCCTTAGCCAGCCATGCCAACATTTAGATGCTGTTTTAGATAGTACTGACCTCAATCCAACAAATAGGGCTATTCACATGGTTAAAGATGGAAAATACCACCAAATGCATCGGATGAAGTGAGCTGTAGCTCACGAAAGCTTATGCTCAAATAAATTTGTTAGTCTCTAAGGTGCCACAAGTACTCTTTTTCTTTTTGCGAATACAGACTAACACGGCTGCTACTCTGAAACCTGTCATTTTACCGGCTCAGGACCTTGTTGCACTAGCCTTTCGCATTTAGTCATCCAGAATCAAATCATGCATCAGGCCTCAATTCTGCAAATAACTGTGGTGGAATTACTTATATCTATATGAAATTCCATTGATGTTAGTGGCACAATGCATTGGGGTTCGGATCTGCACAGGCATATCTATTTGCAGGATTGGAGCCCTAAATGGTAATGAAAAATTTTACATATTATTTGTGGTGTTGTAGTACCTATAGGCCCCGGTTGGGATATGATTGGACTTCATAATATTATGTGTTCGGCATCTATATAGAAAGAGACAGTCCCTGCCCCGAAGAACTTACAATCTAAAATGACCAAAAAAGACCCAGGGAAGAACAGACCACAGTATCCAGCAAACTGGTCAGAGTGCAATAGTAAGAGCGCAGCCTTTAGTTCCAGATTTTTTTTTCTTTATGCTTTTCATTTAGGTTTTACTCTTTCCTATTTCTTCGGTCAAATTGTTCTAAAACTTGTCTTTATAATATTTTTTATTTTAATCCTGCTTTTGTTTATAATTAACGCTAGCATTTTCTTTATCTTGTTAACTTTTGACTCTTTCTGTTAGTTACATTTAGCTCCCCTATCTAGTTTGTTAATTTTAAACGTTGGCAACTTTAAAATATATATATTTAACCCTCACCTTTTCAAATATTCAAGGGTATCTTTAACTTTAACTGCTTTTTAACACTGTTATTTTCTGTGCTGTATTGTTTTTAACTTTTAATCTTAGCCTTATGCATATCTATTTTAAAATTTTAAGACTTTGTGTATCTGCAAATGCACCTATTTTCCTTGATAACACAGACCGTGAATAACAGGTTAGACCAAGTGTGGTCTAAATATATTTGATCCTACCTCAGGGTGGGGCTGGATTAGATGACTTCTCGAGTCCCTCCCAGCCCTATATATCTATGATTCTATAAGCAATGGAAAGTTTTTAGTATGAAGCTAACTGGAGTTCTGATGTTGAGCTTGAGTCAGTGAAGGGGATAACGAACGAGCAGTTTGGCAGGAAGAAAGCACAGTTTTGTAAACACACCCCAAAGCAAGCACACAGTTTGTCATGATAGGCAGTCTGCTTAAAAGAGACTCAGTACTGGGATAGAAGACAACATGTTGCAAGCCAAGACTAAAATGCGTTGATAAAGCTGGGCAAGGGAACCTTATACACCCCCCTCTTCTGTACTGTTAATGATTCTCGTCAATGCTGTTAAAGCTCTCCCTTTCATGAATACTTATATATGGGCTTAATTTAATACATTGTGAGTAGTCCCAATGACTGAATGGAACTACTTGCAGGGTGAAATTGCAAGTTGACGTCAAGGGGAGTTTTGCCATTGATTTTTAATGGGGTGAGGATTTCACTCATAGTGGGTAAAGTTAAGTACCCACATAAGTCTTTGTGAGACGTGACCTGTAAACACAAATACTTCTATTAAAAACAAACAAAACCCACCCACAGACACCTAACATGATTTTGACCTTATTGCAGTTATTGATCACCAGCAGGCATTCAGTGAAGTGAACTTAATCATAGTGTAAATATATAGAATTGCTTGGGTCACAATGTGGAGAAATCCACTTTTCAAAGTACTGAAAACCCCAATAACTTAAAATAAAAGTTAATATCTCATGCAGTTTTGAGTGATGGGTTTCTTAAAGTTGTAAAATCTATTCTTCACTCCCAGCCTTTTAAAAAAGAAACTCAAACATAAGGAAAAATTAGCATTTACCATTAATTAACTAACTGTTAATAACACGGCTCATCGAGCCACAATCTTATCTTCAGCTACAAAAATGTAAGCATTTGCTGAGTGATATTAGCAATTGAAAGCTCTTTGTTTAGGCTTTTTGTTTTCTTGGCAATAAGTAAAATTCTTTGTAAGAAGTCATTAAGATATTTCTCAGTGCTGCCTTTTGAAAATTTTCAGGCTGCTATCCTTGTCCGGGGCCAAACATGAATCCCATTGCTCTTGGGACTCGTTGGCTTGCTTATGCAGAAAATAAGGTAAGGAATGGCTTAAATTTTAAATATTTTCTGTAGTAGAGAAGCCAGAATGATTTTACCTAAACCACAGGAACAGACTTTTAAAAACAAGAGGCTGCAGCCTTTAAAAGGACATTGACAAATGATGGTAGGCCAAAAATTACACTACCAGCTGCGTTTTGTTTGCAGCTATATCATCCCTCTACTCTATGCACCATATTCAACTGTGTGAGCTTACAGTGCCTGAATATACAAAAATAGTACAGGCAAAAAAGGAGAGTTTTCAATCCATGATTGCGTCATATAACTTGCTCAGCAATTAACACCTTAAAAATTGTGTTCAGCTCTTTAAACAATAACTCACAACACCCCTGTAAGACAGATGTATGCCTATTTTACAATTAGGGGAAACTGAGTCACAAAGTGGTCCAAGGATTTGTCTAAGACCACACAGCAAGTGAGTGGGTAGAGTGGGAATTAGAACTCAAAAATTCCTGGCTGCCTGCCTCTAGGCTCAATCCATTAGACCACAGCTGTCTTTGAGAATGTAAAATATTGAATTAGTTGTGATTATTTTCAGTCAAAGAGAGAAAAATTAGATGTTAAGGAAAGTAATTAGCACTCTTTTTACGCAGTGTAGTCCTAAAAGATCATTGCGAATTTAAAACAAGATGTGTTTGAAAACTTCACCTTCAGTTACCAGAGTATGGTTTGTATTTTAAAATGGAAGCACTTACCTTTTTCATGTTCACCCTTGGTTACATTCCTGTGACAGGAATAGCTGCTTGTAAGAACTGAGCCAAAGACTATCAGAGAGGCAGCTTTTATTAATTTGCCTGCTGTTATACCTCTGTCCAAATTTAGGTCTGCCTCTTGATGAAACACCACACCCATCGGTTAGCTACAGTGTTGTTCAATTTACAGACTGATCTGTCAGTTTTGCAAATGCTGCTGTAGCAATATTTAAACAAATTATGAAAATAAATAGATCAAAAGGGAACTTCAGCTACTGATGTGTCCCTCGGATACATTGACTGTTGCCCTTTTTCAGTTGAATTTTTACTTTTTTACCCATTTAATAGAATTACAAAAAGGCATTTTCAGGAGAAGATATAGTTTAGGGTGATTTTTATCCTTTTTTCCTCTTTCTTTCAACAAAAACGATAGAAGGGAGCAAATAGAGTCGACATTTTCTATGCAGCAACAATAAATATTAGTGACTCATTTGCCATTTTATTTAACTGGCAGTCTTCATTAATTGTTTGATAGGGGCTAAAGGTGTCCTGTTTTGGTCTATTAATAATAAAAGAAAAGCAGTCTAGAAGCAATGCTATTGCAGACATATTAAATCTCTACAAAACCCAAAGAATTAAAAATGTGTATGTAGCAAACTTTTTTCTTTTGTCATTTTTCTGCTTGCTGGAGTCTGTATAATAATAATAATAAAAAATGGAGTGGAGGGGAAAGCCACATCCAAATTCTTAGGATGTCAAATATTTAAAGTTACATAGACATCGCTAAAGCCGTTGATTATATTTATTTAAATTTATTTGCGGTAATGCTGCCAGACCCAAAATCCCACCATTTCAAAGTTTATGAATTCTTAGGGACTACTCATCTTGTAATTGAAAACCAAAGTTGAGCTTGCGACAGTCTGGGTGGCACCCAGAAGATTATAAAAAGGGGTTAAGTGTCTCAGCAGGGCTTTTTGCTATTTGTATGAAAAAACACGCCACTGTACATGATAAATAAGAGCTATGCTAATGGGTTACGGGGTTGTATAGTTTAATAATAGTGACTTGCTGGCTGTCTTTCTCCTCGCAGCTGATCCGGAGCCATCAGTCCCGTGGTGGAGCCTGTGGAGACAACATTCAGTCTTACACTGCCACAGTCATTAGTGCTGCCAAAGTGAGTACATCAGCAACCGCTGGAAGAAGTTATCGTGTGCAGTGATTATCAGATTCCCTTGCTGAACTGTATTGAGATTCTCCCCCCCCCCTTCTAATTCACAAAACAGAAAAGAATCTAAGAAAGGTGCTGGAATTGCTTTAATAATATTAAAACCAAATATAGGGGCCAGATCCTGTGCGTTTCTGAGCAGCCATTGCTTGGTGCTTCTCAGTAGGCACTCAGCACCATTCACGATTGGGCCTTTTTATCTCAAACCTTTAGTCACACTACCAGCTCTTGCTCATGTGAGCATTCTCAGTTAAATCTACTCAAGCAGGACTGATCTCTTAGCATGCTGATACTCCGTTTATAAACACAGCCGTGCCTGGTGCTTTGTGGATATAGTTGCTCCAGTACTATATTTTTACTGTATTTCAAGGGTGATAAAATTGTACTTGAAGGATAGAAGAGCTAATTAATTATATACTTACTACCAGAGCTGGCCGATTTTATTTTGGCAAATAGTTTATTCACTGGTATGATTTTGGCAAATAGTTTTGGCTGGAAAAAAAATGAGGGGATGAAATTCTAAAAACATAGAAATGTTTCATTTCAACATTTTCAAAATTAAACATTTTGACTTTGTTCAGCAAATCTATTTGTTTGGAATTTTAGCTAGATTTATCAACTCCTGACCCCCAAGTTTTCATAAAAAACCTCAAGCCCCCTCTCCTCTGAAAACTAAACATTTCAAGTTAAAGGAAACATTTTGTTAGACCTGAAATGAATTTTTTTGTTTTTGTTTTTCACTGGCAAGCAAAACCTAAAAAACTGTTGATACAAACCGAATTATTTTTCAAAATTTTTGAGTCCAGCCACTGAACTAAAAAATCAGTTATTCACTCCGCTCCAGTTATTATAACCTTCAAAAAAGCCTCTGAGTGTTAATAATAATGTTTACATTTAGATACCAGTGCCTATGGTTTGCTTAGTCGGAACAGTGTTCCTCTGTGTGTTTGGAAGCTTCTGAGTTTTCATGGAAAAATCTCAGGCAAGCCAAAAGAGCATGCATTTTTTTTACTGGAGATTTTACCTCTCACATTTGGCGAAGTCCGTTCTTTTTCACACACAAAAAAGTGAGCTTCAGTGTTGGCTGGCGAACTTCATGCTGATTACAAGCTTTTCTTATAACCACAAGCCTTGTGATTTGTGAAATACACAACAAAACAGTTCTAATCATAGGGATTACAAAGAGAATCTAAATGACAGCATGGAATAGAAAGCACAACTGCACTGAACAAAACAACAGTTTAAAGAACCCACAAAGAGAAGCAAAGGTCATGATGTTTCATATAAAAGCAAATAAAAAAATGAATGTATTCCATCAAGATGGCTTTAGAACTCAACTGTGCTGTGGTTGGAGGGGAAGAAAAATCGCAGGTTTTTACATTGCTGAGGGGAAATTTGGATCTTCCTCCTCCTGAAGATACTAGGTTAAATCCGTAATATCTGCTTTGAGTTTCTTCAGTGGAGAAAGGTGAAAAAAATACTTTCTGTCTCATCAGTATTAGCATTTTTTTAAAAAACAGGCCAATGGGCTTAGCTAACTAGCTCAGTTGCATTTGCTATAATTGTACTCAAATAGGCTGGATTCTTGTTTACATGAGGGTCACTTTACACTACCATAACAGCATAAAAAGTGGCCTTAATGTAAGCAAGAGTCTGGCCCAGTATGTCATTGGAAAGAGCAAGCCACAATGTTGTTAAACCCTATGAACAACTGAATAGCACACGCTCAATAGTCCCTGCAGATCAAAGGGTAAGTTTTTGTTTTGTGGTGTTACAGGGACTGAAAAAACCAGCCAGAGAGTGTCTGTCAGAAAGCACAAAAGGGTCCCTAGACAAGGCCATAGATTAATAGTTTTTAAGGCCAGTAAGGACCATTATGATGATCTAGTCTGACCTCCTGCATCATTCAGGCCGGAAATTTCACCCAATACATATGAGCCCAATACATACAAACTTGAAAATAATGATTGTGCAATGAACAGGGAAAATATTTGTATAGTCGCAGGAAAGAAAAATGTGTGAGACCCTATGTAAGAGCAAGATAATAATCAGAGCTGGGAAAAGATAGAAAGTCATTAGATAATATGCACTAACACATGCTCCTAACCCACTGAACTTGGGGAAGGACTTCCGGGTTGATACTACAGGGTAGAATGGAAATCTGATTCTCCTGTCAATTGTTAGGGTGGTTCTTGGTTAGTTGTGACCCCATTGGGTAAATAGGGGCAAGGGAGACTCAGGGACTCTTGTGTACAAGATATGTGCTGGGGAGGGCATATATTTAAATGAGAGCTCAATTTGTGATATAAATTAGAGTAGTAAAATGCCCACCTTGCAAGCCAGGGTGGAGTTTGGGTGGGACTGGGAACAGTGGAGACAACCTTCTGGGGAGGGAGATTTTGGCCAAGAGGATTTGAGACAGTGTTCATCATCCTCCCTGCTCTACCCCTACCTCTTTGCCTCTAGTAGATGGGGGGGAGGGGCTGCCGCGTCCCACTTCTGCCCCCTTCCTTTCTTCATGCTGTATGGAGAGACAGGATCACATGCAGCATCTGGGTCCAGGCTCTGGTGTTCATACCATCCACTGCAGCTGCCATTGGGCTGTGCAAGCCAGGGTCTTGGCTCTTCTGTTGCTGAAGTTGGGGAAGGGGATGATTTAAAAAAAAATGGTGGATCCTTGGTTGAGTAGTCCTGTTTGTCCCGCCTATCACTAATATGCTGGATGTCTGAGAGTGCCAGGGGCTGGGCTGATTCCCAGTTTTGGGGTCTGGAAGATGCATCTTCCCTGTATTGGGAAACGGGCAAACAGCTATGTAGTGTGACATAATGACAGAAGTGTACCTCTATGTCCGGTGCTACTTGTAGCTCTTCTCATCTATCGTACCTCTGCCAAGAAAGAGAGAAGGAGGTTGGAACTCTGGAATCCAGTCAGGGTTCCTTGATAGGCTTGAGTGTGTAGAGAGAGGGCATGAGTTCACACTCACTTTCAAGGTAGGACCTCAAGGTCCATTGGTGCCAGTTCAGATCACTGGAACAAACATGTGGGGTAGTGTTGGGTGATGTATTCCCGTTAGCTGTAGGCTGTTAATAACATTGTATCCTTCTTGTTTAACCATATGATATCTGTGTTTCATTGTTTCTATGTCCACATCAAAGGACAATGTAAATATTTTCAGCCTGAAATTTTGATAGGCAGGAGGCTATTTTATTGTTTGTTGACCAGGTTCCAGTTGATTAGGACAAACCTGATACAAATTTATGCCCCGATTTTGCAAACATTTATGCACATGCAGAACTTTACTCGTAAATAATCCAAGTAAAGGCAATGGGACTACTTAAGTGAGTGAAGGCATGCACATGTGTAAGCATTTGCAGAATTGGTGTCTTAATTATGTTTGTGCTTTCTATTAACAGATTTGTAACTTCTGTGTTGGTTAGCAAGTATAAAGCATGGAACAAAGTTAATAACTTTTGTTCTGACTAATTTTAATCCAACTGGGTAGCAGTGAGCAAAATGCCATTTCCTGTAATTGAAACACTGATTTACCTCAGAGGCAAAGACACACTCCAAATATCTGTTGCCCTTTGCCCTTCCCATTACCTCACCGTCAACCATATTGCTTGTTTAAGTAAATCTTCCTTTACAAGCCTCAACTGTGATTATATCTTATCTGCATGAAATGGTTTAGGATCCATCCCTTTGATCAGTGGAAGTGTTAGCTACTTTTAAAGTGGATGTCCTTTTTTTATTCCCTACTCTGTCCCTTTTGAATTCAGAGCGGTTCCATAAAAGTTCTTGTTTTCTCAAATGATCTTGAGAAATTCAGCCTTTTGTGGGTCTTGATTCCAATCTCTTATTGAGGGAAGTGGAGGAACCTTTACACAGAGAAGGAAGATAAAGTTTGGTAAGGAGTAATGGTGATAGAACCCCATCTGAGAGCTCCCACTTGGAGATCCTCAGAGGAAACACTCAGTAGCTGTGGAAAATATTTACTATGATGACATTTGATGGGTTAACTTGAAAAATACCGCAGTAGCTAACAGCTTTTTTTCTCCCTAATGTGGTTCCCATGCGTTTATCATATGAAGTAGGTAGGCCTCCTGTTTAATCAACAATTTCAAGAGTTATCCACAATCCCTTTATCTGGCAGTTCTAGCGCTACCTACCCCATTTACATTTAATGCCAAGTTCAAAACCACAGTCACATTAGCCTACCTGCTTGTCACCATGAAAGGTTTTCCTCCTTTCCCCCCCCCTGCTGTTGGTGATGGCTTATCTTAAGTGATCACTCTCCTTACAGTGTGTATGATAAACCCATTGTTTCATGTTCTCTGTGTGTGTGTATATAAATCTCTCCTCTGTTTTTTCCACCAAATGCATCCGATGAAGTGAGCTGTAGCTCACGAAAGCTTATGCGCTAATAAATTTGTTAGTCTCTAGGGTGCCACAAGTACTCCTTTTCTTTTTACAGTCACATTAGGAGACATTGACTCTTGGTGCCAAAGGGTTAATCTCCCTTTTTATCCCAGCAATATTGGAGAAACTCACAATATCATGGCTTTATTATTTGATGATCTTTAATTTAGACGTTTAGAAGGATTTTGTTTTGAACAGACAGAGTAGTTTTCACTATTCCCACTTGATGCATCTGACAAAAACTCCCTTTTCTGCTGCTGTTAACTTTTCCATGGGTCATTTTGCCCCTCTCATCTTTTCATTTCTTCCCATTTGTTTGGAGAGTCTGTTGACTATCTGTGTGTGTTCTAAGGCAGATCACAGTAGTGATAAGTTCAGCAGCTTCACTGAATGTAAGTGCCCTGGAAACAGAAAATTATCACATTTTAAAATGTTGATAATTTAATAGAGTATATCAGGGAAGTTATTAATGTTCACAAAGATGAACATTGCTTTCTATGGTATGCTTCAGGTCCCATGGATTTCTCCGCTGCCAGTAAAGTCAGTGAAATGGGTCTGAAGGCATGTAGCATCTTTCAGGAATGAAGCTCATTATTATTGAGTGGTTTTAATAATTGGTGGACTTCCAGGGGTTTGGTTTAGATAATCATCCAGATGTGAAGTTGCTTATCTGCAGTATCCATGCCTGGGGGGGGAAGGGGGGGAAGCAGAAGACACATTTTTCCATTCCATCCCATCTTTGGCTTCTTCCCATCTACCTGGAGAGAGACCCAGCTTTTTGCTAACGACTGTGTGTTGAGAAGGTGATCAGCCAGACCAGCTCATACTCTAGTCTCTTAAAGAGGTGTCCAGGTATGCCTTCTCTCTCCTAATTCAGTCTTGGGGTGGCACGGCAGGCAACCCTTCCATACCTTTTTTTTAAGGGTAGCCAGTAGATTCCTTTCCTCTCTATATCTCGTGAGACCATTTTTTCTGCTATTTCAGCACATATGGTTCTCATCATGGCTGGAGAAGGGAAAGGCAAGAACTTCACTTCAGAACTTCATCAAAAGTTTGGTTCAAATTTGGATCTAAAATTGTTTGAATCAAAGGAACTGTTATGTTGTTCAAACAATATTTTCCATTTAATTATGGATTACCAGGGTATTTGCATATCAGTAGAAGCTTTGGTTCTTTCAAATATTCCTGCTTCTCCTTCCAGAGTCTTAATTTGGAAACATTTCAATTTTTATGTCAACTTATTGTTCGTTTTGTGAGAAATAACAACAATACATCATTTTATCACTAAAAGGACATAAGACCTTGTTAAAACTAAACAGCTCAACTGTCATTGGATGACACATATTTTAATTTTCTCAGCTAATTAAAGGTGTGGTCTTTTTTTAGATTAAACAGTGGATGAGTACATACTTTTAAAAAAAATTAAAATGACTGTTTATATTTGAAGGGGAACAGGTTTTTTTAAGAGTCTAATTGCAGGATGCAAAATTTGAGATTTTGCATTTAAATGTGCAACTTGTTTACAAGAAAAATTTGAAACGATGGATTTCATTTTTAGGAAAACATCTTGTGCTCACTCACTACCAATTCCCATCAATAATGAAGAAAACTGAAAAGTGAAAACTCGTACATTTATTTAAATTTAAAACCTCTTTTGATGGTCTGCCTAATGTCTAACATCAAATTATAACCCAAGTTTTCTTGTCACCTAATAACTGCTTTAGTTGATTCTTTCTTGGTATCTCTTAATCCCAAGGTGGTAAAGTGATTTAGCAAAAACTGCATCTGTTTTCTCTTGATACCTGATAACTTCTTAATGAGTACTAACAGCTTATGTGAGAGCAAGGCCATTAGCACTAATGGATAGGGAGGACAGCTGATATGGCATGGGAAAGGTTAAAGATTACCAGGGAAGTTTTTGAGAATATACACATAGCACAAGGGAATAAGCACCATAATGGTTTTGCACTGATATTTATGTACTAATGGACTGGGCCAAATCTTTGTACACCTATTACTTTTCAGACGTCTTGCAGTCACAATCTGGTATAACATATGACAGTAGTTCAGTTTGTTAAATAAGCATGCTATGTGTTTTATAGAAAGACTTAAATAGTGTGCTTGTCACTATATATAATCTAACTCGATATAATATTGCAGTTACTTTCTTAAGAGGCTCATTCTAACCTGTTCTTGCCACATAATCTTTCTATGTATTTTACTGAGTCTGTAATGCTTACATTTCCTGGCTGCATAAAATACCACTGCATTAGTGTATGTCGCATCAGTATTGGTCAGTTTTTCTGAAGACCTATGTGTTGTAACACAGTATTGTGGTATCAACTTTTAGGTCTTTCCCTTCAGATACCGTTATTTGTTTTGTTGTATATTATTTTTTATCTTCTGGATGAAACATTAGCTGTTAAAGTTTGTTTTTTCTTATTCATTGATATGAGTAAGAAAAGACAAGATAAGAAGCAAATAGCAGTATATATTACTAAAGACTTTAAAACCAAAAGGCATTCCTTTGATAAAGGCATGGCTCAATTTTAAGTGGTAGCATCTCCATTAGCATTAATGGGGTAAGTACATCAACAGAGGCATCTCAGAGGTTAATCAGGCTTCCTGGCTAGAAATTGCCATCAATACAGTGTGGCGCCTAATTCTGTTGGTCCTTCAGAGGCTTTCCTGACAACACACTACCAGACTTTGTGTAAGTCATTTCCTATGAATTATTAAAGCAAACGTTTGGCTGCTAATTGATGAACACTAATGTGTTTTCTAATCACTGCAGTTTGAGTTTTTAGCACTAAACAAAGCAGTTACAATTGATTTGTGGCTTATTCTTGGTTTCAGTTTGTGATCTGTATCTTTTTTTTTTCCTTTTCAATTTAGCTGGCAGCTTTGCTTGTCATTTTAGTTAAGAATTTGTTTCTTACAATGTCATTTTGTTCTTAAACTCCTATTATATTTATTTATCAGAGCGGTCCTCGGTCCAAGGAATAACGTTTCAGAGTTGTAGCTTTTTTTTTTTTTTTAAGCCATCTCTCCCAAACTGTCCTGTTCTAGCCCCACCTGCAGAAAAAAAGTTAGTAAAGTATAAAACCCAGTGGAAGGGATACATTTTCAAAGCAATGCCTAGGAAACGTGAACTGTAAGTCCCATTACTGGTAGTGGGATTTGTGTGATCTGCTGGAAGTCCTCCTTCCCACCACTTTGAAGATGTAGCCTTTAATGTTACTGGTTTTGGGTCTCATATTCAAACCATATTAGAACTGCAAAAGGTGAATTCTTGAGAAATAAATGACTATCCCTGTTATCCCGTTAAATCCATCAAGGGCCACATCCTTCCTGTCTTACTCATCTGGATACCATTGCCTTCAGTGGGGCTATTAATATATGAGTAAGTCGAGCATGATTTGGTCCTAAGTAAATATTTCTCTATGTAGTGGGAATGGGCGATGGGATGGATCACTTTGTTTACCTGCTCTGTTCACTCCCTCTGAGGCACCTGGCATTGGCCACTGTCAGAAGACAGGATAATGGGCTAGATGGATCTTTGGTCTGACTCAGTAGGGTCGTTCTTATGTAGTGAATGTGTAATGCTTTTATTCCTCTCACTGCAACTACAACATACATTTGTTCCCTGTTACCATCTCTGAGGTGACGTATCAAATGAAATGAAGGATAAGCTTTGTATATTTCTGTAATTCATGATCATGGAGGAGCACGGTCATATGGCAATAGAAATGTGATCTGTGTACACACACTGCCCTTCTTTCAATGGGTTCTGTGCACCTGTCCCCTTTTAGTATAATATCAATGTATTGTAATGCTTTCAACTCTAGTGGCTTTTGTTCAGTACCTCCAGGAACAAACAAATAAAAATGTTAGTTTTAAAAAGAAAAAAATTAACATAATAATGTCTAAAGACATTACAGTGAATACTTCTTTTCTTTTTGTCAATGTTTTTGAAGCCTTTGGCTAAAATACATTTTATTTTCCAAAGAAAACTAGTTCACAAGATAGATCAAACTCTATTGGTAGCTTGCTAAGCCTTTTAAATAGAATGTTATTACATGTAGCATCTTACACAATTAGTATGTCAGCTATAAAAGCCCATTTAATTTGTTTTGTGTGTTTTTTGATGTATGGTGATGAGCAATCTTGTCACCACATTCATTGTGCTCTGAGAGAAATTTCAATGTAGATCTGAAAAACAGCCCTAAAACTGTATTTATTGGTTCTCTTTCTTTTTATAGACGATAAAGACTGGACTTACAATGGTTGGGAAAGTGGTTACACAGCTGACAGGGACATTGCCTTCAGGAGCAACTGAAGAAGAGATTTTAGTTCATAGCAATACTCGTCGAAGTCCTCTGGTGCCTGGGATCATCACTGTTATTGATACCGAGACAGTTGGAGAAGGGCAGGTAATACAGCTTGTAAAGAAACAAAAAGAGTATCAGAAGTGCCTTAAGCGTCACAAGACTTTAGAATTAAAAATGCATGATGTGCTTTTACATTTCCAAATGAAAAATATAACCATAATTTTTATCAGGTCAGGCAAATTTCCAGATGTACATTGTTATGGCTTAGGAAATGCTATTTGGGACTGAATTTAAGCCAGCATGAATATAGCCTCTAGTGCGCATTTACATGACATTTTGACAACAACAAGTGTGAAGTGTCACTTTCTGTCCCTTTAACACTTGCTCAAAAGTGATGTTGATTTATGCTGACCAGTTGTATGTGGGTTTGGTCTGATTACATTTATTAATTCATAATGTAGCAGAAAATTTTGACACTGTTCTAGAAATATGGTGAATTGTTTGATATGGTGTAAAATATTAATAACTGGGAGATCATGGTTAGCTAAGAAAATGGAGAACTTGGGTAGAAAGTCTGAAATTACTCAACTTTTCAAAGCATAAGTTTAAGTGAGTCCTAGTCTGCCATTTAATATTGTTTTTCTGACAACATAGTTAATTTATAGAATACAATTGTACCATGTAAGATTATCTGTTTTAAAAAACCCGTATGTTAACCATTTAAAATGGAAACTAATGTTTTAATTGAGTTTCTTTATAAAATAAAGGTGTCATAGGTTTCTTATTGATTTACTTCAACTAATCGTTTATTTTTCAAGGGCCTGATCCTGCAAGACTCTAACTGGTTTAATTATTTGTGATGGTTCCTCAAATTGAGTTTTTTCCATAATATATTTGTCAACATTTGCTGAATTAAAAATGAAAACAACAACTCCCTGCCCTAATTCCTTCCTATTTCTCCCAACCCCCAAAGGGCCCACATTAAAGTTCAGGATGTACTGTGTGTACAGTTATCTTGGTAAGATATTTAAAAAAAAAAAAAGTCATGTTATGTATGTTTCCTAACCGATGATAAAATAAAATATTTTCCTTTCCAGGTTTATAATATGCTGTCTGATACTTTAATGTTTCCAAGAATTAATTTAAAGATAATCAAATCCATCTAGTGTTGCCAGTGATTTGATATAGAAGCCCCTTCTCTCCTAAAAACAAAATAATACAAAACCAGCAGAAAAAAGAAAATAACACTATTTTATTTGATTTTACAAGATTCTGTTAGTAAAATAAGGCTGCTGGCCTTTGGGGTTCATTTTTGTTTCCTGGAAAATTTTCTGTTGCCTTTTCTTAGAAAGCCAGAAAAAAAGAAAAATTCTACTTCATAAATTTCTCATGAAGCCTTGTTTAATGCAGTCATTATTTCTGATGTTCTTGTCTGTGCATTAACTATTCTGCATTAGAAATAAAATGATTTATCTTAGGTTTTTAAGTCTCGTTGTTGGCTTAGAGGTTTTTATGAACTTGTCCTCTGACCTTACCAGTAGTAGGGAGTAATCAAACCTAGAGGACACTGTGGAAAAGTAGTTGTAAAAATGGTAGCAGTTGCCTTGCCCAAGTAACAATACAATATCATAAATAAGCCATTATTGGTAGTGAAACAATTGTGTTTTTTGTTTTAAACCCTGAAGTATCAGGTTTTGGGGTAGACACTATTCTTAGATCATTTGAATCCAGAAATAACTTTCTGGTGTTTGTATTTTTCTCACCTGGGATATGTAAACAGTACTGGGGTTGATAATTTATTTTCAGTGTGGAGCTGGGTCTCAGAATTTTCTGCATGGGTTTTTCTAATAAGGGGAAAAAACCTTCTCCCCCCCCCCCATGCACAGAAGGCCTTTTTATAACTTCAGGGAAAGGTCTAGGTCTATCAGTGAAGAAGCTTGATAAACAAAAACCTGGGAGATTTAATTTTTTTATGTGGCCTAGAAAAAGTTGGTTGTTGTACAACACTGCCTCTGTAGGGTACTTTCCTGCGTAAGGTGTATGATCTGCAATTGTGTCCTTTCTGAGTCATTGCCAGATGCTACCCTCCTACTCTGTTTCCCCCATCATTGAATTTAATCAGCAAATTTTGTGCACGGTCCTGGCTTGAACATGGCAGATTCCAATTCTCCAATGAATTAACTAGTTCCAGTGCAGGGGAGTGGTAATAAGAGTCAGTTGATAGGAGACTGGGAATGCTCCTGCTCTCTCACACTGATGGGATCAGGTACGTCTGCAGGAGGTGACAGGTTACTATTTAGATGATGTAGGATCCATCTGCACTACCTCCACAGACATGGGTAGTTTTCATAGCATAATTGATTCAGGCTCCAGTTTAGCGAGTCACTTATACAAATATCTGACTTTAAATGTGTGAGTAGTCTCACTGAAGTAAATAGGACTGCTCACATGCTTAAAGGTATTAGAGAGACTAGATGGGTGAGGTAATTGTTTTGTTGGACCAACTACTGTTGGTCCGAGAGATCTGAAGAAGAGCAATGTGTAGCTCAAAAGCTTGTCTCTGTCTCACCAACAGAAGTTGGTGCAATAAAAGATATTACCTCACCCACCTTGTCTCTCTTACCCTAGGACTGACATGGCTACAACAGCACTGCATTCTTAAAGGTAGGCACATGGTTAATCACCTTGCTCAATTGCTGCCTATATGACTACCTGAGCTGGGTTGATCCTTGCTCGTTCTATTTAATGTCTGGAAGGAAATGACCCCATCATGGCAAATTGGCTTGTCTATAGTGTCACCTTCACACCTACCCCATCCCTCGAACCTTTTTTGGGTTCCCCCAGTTGGGATGGAGAGTGGTTGAGCTGGATGGTTAATTTGGGTTACTAACAGGGTCTAATGTTAGCCCCATGCTCAGATAAAATAATTGTTCTACAGTTACAGGTCAAATCCCTTGTGTATTTTTATCTTTGCTTTCAAGGCACCACTCCTGGCAGTGATTAAGCGGGCAGTGATAGGACATAGTATCCAGATCTAGACTCATTCGGAGAAATGAAATGACAAAGTAGGTATGAGGCACCACTGGGTAGAATCCCTGACTCCTCCCAGGTGGAAAGAGAAGGATGAGGATTTGTGGTTTGGGCTATTACATCTCTGTTGAATTGGGATGGATGTGCTCAATGGTATCTTGGGTCTTCCTAAATTGCATGGGAACCCACAGATTCCACATAAATTTGTATTTTGGATTGAGTTAACCCTTTCCAGACACTGAAGCAAAGCCCTTTCATGCAGGGACCTGTGCATTGGGGGGGGGGGTGTGTATCTTAAAGGATAGTCAGAAATAATAGCAGCTCTGGAGGCAAGTTTCAGGGACATGGATGGGAGTCGGGTACCCAACTTCGAATGACTTTCAACTGGGCACCTAAGTGCCCTTTGTGAATTTCAAAATCACCCTATTTATCCACGTAGCACTAACCCCACCCTCTGATTAAAGAACTTGGGGCATTGTATTATATAATGGAATGAAAACAATTACAGTGTAATAAAAATAATGAAATGACCTCTTTAAGAGATAGCTATGTAAAAACAAATGAGAGGTCCAGTTTAAAAAGTGGAATAAAAAGCATAGGAAAGGAAGGTAATAAATATATGGCTAGCAGTGGTTCTCCTGCAAACACTTTTGAAAGGGAAAAAAGTAAGTAAAGGATTAAATGAAATAGGTGTCACTGGGGAGCTCGATCTATACCGTGGGGCCTACAACAGCAGAACGTGTGATTGTTGACTTTGGATATGACAGTATAAACCCGAAATTGGAGGTGTGTGTATGTGTGTGATATGCAGATTTACCTGCTGAAATTAGGGTTAAGACGCTTGTATTGAACATAATTAGGCCAGAAGTGTTAGAATTTTAAACTGATATTATTCTCTCTCTTTTTTAAAATTCAGTTTACCCTTTTATAGGCGGCCAGTGTAATGAATGCAAGATAGCACTCAGTGCGTTTTATGAGATATAATATTAACATAATATTTCTTAATTTGAAACATTATTAACTTTGTACAGAAATATACACACATATGTACACCAAAGAAATCTTTGAATTTAACCACACAGAGATGTAATGTTGTAAATCTCTGGGGAAAATATTTTTGGTAAATCTTATTAATGTAGATATATTAGTGAAATCTCACATGTGGCAGTTGTTTATGTGCTAGTTCCTTCTTTTAAAAACAGTGGTACTCTGAGAGAGTTTTTAACTGTAGTGTTGTTAAAAGAAAAGTGTAGAAATGTTGAATTATTGGATTATTTGGATTATATTTAAAAACTGAATAAAAATAATGATCAAGAACCCCAAGTAACTTTGTGGTCAACCAAAATATGTTACCACGGTCCATGTGCTTGTTTAAACTTTCTTTTAATGAAGTGTTACCAAACTTTTCAGTTAACTGCAGTGCCTATTTATTTGGATCTGTTAATTAGTTTAAATGGATAAAAACGAACCTATACAGATGTCCTCTTTTTTTTCTCTAATTGGAAATAAATACAGAAACCTTTAGTGGTTTGAGTTTTATAGAAAAATTATTTTCTTTTGACCTTTGATTCTTTATTCTTAATTAATTCATCAACTAGGCCACCCACATTTAGTCTGAAATAATGACCTTTTTCAAAAGCCGGCAGTTTTGTGACTGAATATAAATCTGTTAAACATCTAATATTTAGTTGATTCTTAATGTTTTTGATAGAGTGATGTGATTAATGATATATCACTGAGTTACTCATTGATCATTCAAAACACATGAAAATATCTGAGGAAATTTTTTTAATGTTAACTTCGAAAAATTGTAAGGTTATATAACGTTTGTCTTTTTATGTTTTAAAATGTGATTGGTGTTTTTTTCCTGTTCCCTGTTAACTTTTTATTGCACTAAAGAGGAATTCTTAAAAAAAAAAAAAAAAAAAAAAAAAAAAAAGAAAAGAAAAAAGGGCAGACTGCTGCAGTTCCATAAGTTCATTTCCATTTGGTAAGGAGTTGATAACAATTGAACCAAATAAAGATGCTTATCAAGTATCAAGAATCATTTATGGTAAAACAAAAGGCTTAAAGAATAAAGGGAATTCAACAGTAAAACTTTAACGGCATACACAATTCCATTGGTTATTAATCCCAGTACTTTTACTTACAACAAAGTACAATTTTCACAAAAGTTAATTCAATATTCTAACACTCATAATATACTTCACTTTTTATATCTACATGGATTACAGATATATATAGATATATATAATAATGTAAATAAAAATAAAATATAGCAACAGGATTCCCTCAGAGCATAATACTGTCTGCCTTACTTTTATTAAAGGGGATCTGCTTTTTGTCAAGAAGACATTTTTGTCTCAGATAAATGGTTCAGGCTGAGCGCAAGGCTGTTTTGAGTTTATGCTGGATTCTATTAAAAGGAGTGCAGTAGTTAATGCCACAGATTTATCACTTTTAGCCCTTTTCCACTGATGTTTGACCTTAGCTATAATGGTTTTGGGGGTTTTTTGCACATACATCTTAGGACCTGAAGCTGACAATGCACTGACTTTAGCTATTTAAATCCACTGAGACTTTAATGAAGATATTTTTGTATGTGCAATAGTTATAGAATATTTTATTCTTCATATTTCTGTTGCTAAATTGATTAGTTTGATCCCATCATCATAAAAATCGTTCTTAATTGTATTAAGAATAAGACCAACTTGATTCAATTTGTGTCCATTTTTTTTCGTGTTACTTTCATATTTTGTTTAAAAGCATGTCTCCACTGGGGTAAGTCATGTAATTTGCCTTTAAAGATTAAAATAATTGAAGTCACAATTGTCAATGGCTTCTGTTCAACAACATGGAATATACTAAAAATTAAGTAAAACACAGATTAGGAATAAAAGGCTTTAGTTTAAACTATCTCTTGCCTTCAAAGCAAACATTGTATTCTAATAACAAGTGTAATGATTCCTGTTGGTTTTTTGTCTGTTTTTCTGTTTAAAGAAGATAAAGACTACTTTATTAATCTTTTATTGCTTAGTGTTTTGTTGAACTTCAATGTAGTCAGCTTGATAGAGCTACAGCAGTGACTCATGTTCAATTAAGCACTGGGTAGAGCTGCTTCTTTTGAAAATTGCAGCTATCTGGCTGAGGTGCTGGTTGGGCATCTCAGATAAGATGAGTGGTGATTTTCAGGGTCTTGACAGAAAAGGCCTAATGTTGTTTTTGTGGAATTCTTAATTTCTGATGATAGGGAAATATGTATGGAAGCTATTTGAGTAACCTTGTGATACCGAGTTACCAGGCATTTGTGAGGACAGTGGCCAGATTCATGAGCCTATTACTAAAAGTGACTAAAATACAGTTTTAGGGGCTTCCCCACTCTGGCAGCAGCTGAAGACATCCTTAAGCAATTTGTGCCATCCTTTCCCAAGAAAGGATTCCCACTTCTGCCCTTCGTAGTTGCATATAGTCTGAACTGGTGGAAAGGGACGGCTTTACAACATCAATGTTGATTTAATGTACCTCCCAATCACCATGGATAATTCTCAACCCACTCCAGCCCCTCCAGTACCCTTGCAGAAAACTTCTTTAATTTCAACATCAACGTAAAGTGTCCCCATCCCATCTTCTGTGAAGTCTATCTAGAAGAATCCCCTGTGGTCTGAATACCTTCTTCATTGCCTTAGCACTGCAGCCTTCAACCTTGTTCTGTAAATGAAAATTGTGCCTCTTGTACTGTTACAGGGGTATAGTTAAAGACACCTTTATATTAGTATTGTTGTGTTCATACTAGGGACAATAGATCAATAAAAATTTGCATCTAGCTGAAAAAGTCACATGGAGTACAAAATCTGCAGGAAGACTAGGTCTTCATATTTTCCTTTTTGAGGGAGCTTTGAAAGGACCATAGCCTAGAGTTCATTGCTGGGCTCTTCTCTGGCTAACAAGACTGATCATCGGGTAAGCCAGGGAAACCCCTTTGCCTCTTCCTTCCATTGTAGTGTAGAGATGGCAGAGACGATATTGAGATGTGAAAAAGGCCTCTCCCTAGCTTACCACAGTAACTGACCAATCAGACATGCAAGAAAGGGAAAAACAGTAAAAGTTTCAGGTACACCCAGAAGATTTTTAAATACAAGTAAGTGATGAACAAAACATTGTCCATTTCAGGTCCTTACTAACCTCTCTCCTGTTTTCCAGTGTAATTTCCTTTGTTATGTTGACTTTAAAAACATGAGGGATGTGTCTAACCTCATATTTCCCCACATTGGCAGGTATGTGAGGTCGCTAACCCCATTTTCTTAGTGGCTGCCATGGTAGGGAGTGAAAAGTATTCGATGGAAAGACAGTGTGGGGCTAAGAGCCATGAGAGTTGGAGGATCACTTTTAGGAGCTCTCCACCTCCTGTTAATTTCTGTATTTTTGAGTCACAAAGATTTGAGTTCTTACTCTCTTTTGCTAAACATGAGACACTGACATTGCCATTTGAATAAGACAGCTTTCCAAAGAGTCAGACTCTCTAGCATTTTGGGGTTTGCACGGTCTTCAAGGCCTGTTATGTGTTTCTGAAGGTAGAAAGGAGACAATAGAAATCATTTTGTTCTTATTCCTTTAAAAAAATCACAAACAGTGGCATAGTAAATCCAAGTGAAAAGATTAAAAGGTAGTTCATTTGTTATGTTTGTAAGTCAGCTTTGTATGAAGAACCGGAGATTATTAGAAAACTGATATTAAATCACTCACAAATTACGCCCTTCCAGGAAGAGCATTTTAAGTAGCTGAAAAACAGTTTTAAAATTTGAACACCATTTGCTTAACCTATGAACGATAAATGTTTGGCTTTATGCTGTACTCAAATTAGGGTGCCTAAAGCGTTTCACAATGCCTAATGATCCTGTGGGATCCCTATTTGTCATTATACTTTCAGATTAAAAGTGTTTGCGTTTTCCTAACAGCCAGACTGTTCTTTGACCGTTGTACAGAGATTTTTGTTTTAGAGATAATCATCTCAGTGCAACTTTCTTTGCTTTAAAAGAAACCCACACTGAATTAATCATGTTTGCTGTCTATATAAAAATTTGCACATGCAACAGATCAGAGAATATATATTAACTTGTTTTAACTGTGCTTTGGATGAATACTGATATCTACAAATTTCAGGTTAACAAAAACTTGGTGTAACATGACTGGATTTAAAAATCTGCTGTTTCATGTGTGAAACTAGCTTAGGGTGCAACTGCCATCTTTAATTCTGATGGGGAGGCCTAAGGTAAGACTACATAAAAGTGGAAGCTGTGAAAAGATGATATATAGGAGTTATTCAGTGCAGCTTATATAGGCTGTGAAAAGGAATGCTGTTTCTTTGAAATGCTCTTAGGAAGATCTCCAGACCCTTTTCTTAGTGGTTCTGGAATCAGTACAGAATGCTGACAACGGAAAGCAAAACCATAATTGTCTGTATATGACAGTGCCAAGTAGTTTGAACGTTTAAAATAAGTCGGGCGCAGGCCTCCTCATCTCTATTACATGACTTCTTTAAACATTTTAAAATGATTTCTCATTTTATGCAATGACTGTTAAGAAAAGGAAGTTTTAAATGCCCTCAAGTATTTTGGAACACAACAGACAAATTATTATAAACTTGGAAGAAATAATTTTATACTACCTTATTAAGAAAACTGGAACCTTGCTTATTTACTGTAGATGCCATTCACTTAATATGGGTTACAGTGTTAATAAATTGTCAAATGTTTTTCATTAATAATCTTCTGGGATTATTTTGCTTTGTTTTGAGTTTTCCTTATTTAACTAGAATCATAGAAATGTAGGCCAGGAAGTGATATTGAGAGGTCATCTGGTCCAGCCCCCTGCACTGAGGCAGGACCATTCCTGACGGGTTGATCTAACCTGTTCTTAAAAACCTCCAGAGAAGGGGATTCCACAGTCTCCCTTGGAAACCTATTCCAGTGCTTAACGATTGTCAACAACTAAGTTTATAAGGGAGTTGTTTCAATATACACACTCAACCCTCCTCTTCTGTGTGCTAGGGTGTCTGGACCACATTACTTCCTTGTCATTCAAACCACAATGCTTATAGTTGGGGACAACAGAACACTGAAAACCAAGGATCATGGGCCAAAGTAGATACTTTCTACTCTGTACTTTTGATATTTTAAACTGGTTTCAAGTAAACAAGATTATAATAAAACAGTGGGAACATACTGAAGTGAAGTGTCCTGACTACTACAAGATGGATTAGATGACCTAGCAGAAGTGTTCAATTTATTTTTAGTTTATTTTTCCCCTTTGCATAAGCAGTTTTTTTTCCTACTTGCAGACAGTTCTGCTACATATACTTTAAATATTACAAAGGAAAAGGTTTTCCTGTGTCATGATTAAGTGACACCTCCCGCTTTTTAGGTTGCATTTGTGCTACCTGTTCTTTTTCTGTCATTTTTTTGTTTCGTCTTGCTAGAAAAATTATTTCTTGTTTACACTTAAGGAATTATGTATGCTTTTTGGCTGAAATTGTCCCTGATCAATCCTGCTTGGACTAGCTCAAACAAATTGGCTTTGTGCAGGACAAAGTCCACCTACAACCTAAAGAAAAGTGAGATAATTCCACAGCTTCTGTACAGCTTCTTCTTGAGTCCCTGGGATGGAACAGGAGATTCTCTTCTGAAGTAAAAAGAATGAGGAGTAGTTGTGGCACCTTAGAGACTAACAAATCTATTCTGAAGTAGAAAGTTGACCCCACTGGATCTTCCTAATCATAGACCTACTGGCAACAACCCTGCCTCAACCTGCAGCAATCTAGACCAGGAGCCTAGCTTCATAATACCCTGCACAAACCTGCTCTGTACCCACCAACACTTCATGCAGCAGAGCAGCAATAGGATTAGTTCTATCTGTAAGCGATAAGTAAAAGGGACTCCCCGTGACTCCTGTAGTATGTCCAGTTTTTTGTAGTCTGCAGTATGGGAGTTGTATGCTTTAAAAATCACTCCATGTCATCTACAAAATATTGCAGAAAATTGTGCAATTGTCTGGATGTTTCCTATAGTTTTACATGTATTAATATTTCTAATTCCTGATAGTATGTATCTTTTGTAAAAATGGATATTCAAGTGTTCGTAATCCTGGCATGAATTCCCACTGCTTATGAAGAGGCCTGTTGGATTTCTACTCTTCAGGAAGTCATTAACAGAATCTTCAAAATTCTGCAGAGAAGTGCAGAAATGAGTGTGTGTTGAATGACTGTGCAACTTTGACTGCATAAAGATTGTACCATACAGCAACACCTAACCTTTCTTTGTCTCCATTAATATTATGCAGGTGATTGTTAGCGAGGAGTCTGATAGTAATGGTATTGTGGCCCACTTCCCTGCCCATGAAAAGCCTATTTGCTGCATGGCTTTTAACCCCAGTGGTAAGTTCCTTTACCATCGTTAATTTTGTATCATATTGTATGTGAAGAGTAAAAAATGTGGTTCATGTGTATTATGTTTCTTTCAGGGAATTAAAAATTACATCAGTCTTTTAGTAGTCCAATATGGTACATGCACATGATGACTTTGGTAAACATTGGCATCTGAACTCATTTAGTTGACTGTTGAATATCAGTTGACAGAAACTGCAATTAAATTGTCTTTTCTGGCACTTTCAGCCTCAAACAGCTATAATGCATGAAGGAACAATATGACTAATATCTGTAGTAATAGTTATAGCTGAAATACTAAGGGAAGTTAGTTAATTATGTTTCCTAATACACTTTCCTTCCAGAAGTTAGGGACCATAACTTTCCTAAAATATTTCTTCATCCTAGATTTGAGAATAAAATGGGTAATTTCAATTAAACAAATATTTTAAGGTAACTTGTGGTGACAAAAGATGTTTTGTTGACATGTAACCCAAGATTCTGCCCCTCCCTTTCTTTGGAGTACTGTGAGCCGTGATCTGAAAATATTTTAAAAACCTCAAAGAAAGCACCTTTTCCCTCCTTCCTCTTTGCAGATGAAGAATGGTTGTGGGCAGGTGAGATGCATCCTGTTAGTGAATCTTGTCCAGTTGACAAGTAATATGTTTATTAGTCTTCTTAAGACAGAGAAATAACTTTTTGATTGACTGCACAGTGGTCAGTAAAAGGGCTAGGGAATCAACATCTTCCGCTTGCCTAAATTAATGAGTTCTAAAACGTCGTAAATGCCCTGAAGATCTTGGGGATGAAGTCACATTTCAGAGAACTAAAACTGAATGTATGTCATGTATATCTTCACTTGTGGTGACCAGTCAGACTGATTTTGACATCCCATCTGTTATGTCAAAACTCCTTAATAGTAGTGTGCGGTTCAAAGCATCCTTACTATTAGTGCTTTTGACATAAAAAGCTGTATTCTTATCTCATAGTTTGGAGATTTTACATGCAACTCTCTGTGCATTAAGGTGAGAATGTACTCTGTAAATTCTAGAATGGTGATATTTTGGTACTGTTCTCAGTCTTGTGTGTTTGGTAAAAAAAATAATACTTAAAGTATAGGTGGTGCTGACAAATTGAAATAAATAGTTCTTTGGAATGCAGTAACCATTCATTAAATACTTTTTAAAAAGGGAAATGGTGTAAATTAGAGAAAAGGAAAATATTTATGCAACAACAGATTTTGTATTACTTTTATAGTTGGAGATATGAATTAGCATATATATTAGAATATCTCAGCTTTTTTTCCTCTTTGTTTGATCATGCACTGAAATTATAATCTTTTGTCTGTGATACAACATCCTGTTTCCATGATCTCATAGTTGAACAAGACACTTTGTGGGGAAAACATCATTTTCTAAACACAAGTATTTTCTGTCCACACTGGAAGGAAGACATGAGGTCGTGGTGTGGTTTAATTAGGCTGCAACTTTATTCATTTATAATATCTGGGAGTACCCAGCAACAGATCTCATAGAGGTGTGAAGAAGAGGTTGGCTCCCGCTGATCTGGATGTAGAAGCCCCAAACCCCCTTCTTCAGCTTCCTTAAAGGGGACTATGAAAAGGAGCTGGTGTTGGCTCCTTGCTGATGAGATTTAGGAGCCCCCCTTATTCAGCTCCCATAAGGGATGTTTTCCTTAAAATTCTTTTCCAATCCATATTATCTGATAATTGTATCCCTTCCAGACAGAGTGCCTGCACTGGGCATCTGCCACAAGGAGGTGCCAGCAAAATCCTTGGCTATCTTCCTCCCACCCATGATGGGTTCCAAGATAGCAACAGATTCCCTCCTCTTTTTTTTTTTTTTAAACCCAGGGTGAACTATATCTGCATCTGGTTTCTGTTTCCAGGCTGCCAAAGAGTGCACAAGCTGGACAAAGACCCACTCACATTAAGGTTGCGGTGGGCACATTGTTGACTGTTTGCTGTGTGTCATGAAACTCTTGTGGAAATGGATGACCCACGGCAAGGTATTAAATCATGCTGCTCGGCCTGCGTTTTTCCAATGAAGTTCAGAAAAGATTGAAAATTATTACTTCAGCTCCATACACAGTGAAATTACCACTTAAGTAAGCTGGATTTTCTATTTAATATCCAGATTGGGTTATATTTGATGTCAGCATTGTAAATGACATCATTTTAACCCATTACATAAGTGGCATGTTGCCATTCAGACTGGTATTTTTGCAAAACATAATGAAAACAAGAAGTGGCTTTTGCTACCAGGTTCTTCTACTGGCTATTATATAACTATATAGTCCATTAATTACCCCGATATTATATTCTGAGACATCATATCAATATCTAATAGCTAACTTTCACTAATCAGTGGAGTTGATGGACACTGAACCTTTTTACATTTAGACTTGTGGCTAATCAAATAGCAATTTATATTCATTGTTTCTTTGTAGCAACACACTCATGAAAATATACTTTGCAGGTATTCAGTTTTCAAAAGTAATTTTAAGCATTGTGAATCACAGGTACAGAATTATTGTACAGCTCTTCGGAGTACCTGATAAATAAATGTAATAATGCACCAAAAGTCAAAACATACAGGAAGATTGATAAGTTACATTAACACAGTTTCTGTGCAACAAAAGCTGATCGAGTTAAGCAGCATAGCCTCCTTAAGCAATCATTAAACGAACCAGATTGTGAATAGAATGTATTTGTGATATGACAAAGATACTCACTTGAAATATTTCTAATGCACTCCTTTGTACTGAACATAGGACTAGTTTGTGATGATTTAATCAAAAGTGATAGAACAACATTACAACACTTAGAACTGTCACACTGTAAAAATAGCTGTTAGATGGGGATAGCGTTAAGTTTCGCTTCACTATAGAACAAAGATTATAAAAAGGCCCTACAAAGAGGAGGAGAAGAGGGAAGTACTGATGTCAGCGTGATATTTGGCCTAATAACTTTGTTTTTTATTTAAAAAGAAAAAAATGTACTGCACCGTTAGCTCCCTAGCCGTGTTAAATCTCGTTATGGGCCTGATCCAAAGTCTATTGAAAACAATGGCCGGACTCCCTAGAGTGCATTGGGTTTTGGATAAGGCCACATAAGCTTGTCAGTTGCTGACTGGCTTTTGCCAATGTGATATTTTTTTAAGACTGAGGCAAATCTATTCTGCCTCTTTTTTTTTTTTTTTTTTTTTTTGGCGTTAAGACATGCTGAAAAAATGCGTCTTTTCTCATTTCCCTGCCATGCTTTCTTCATGCAGGTAACTCAAAAACAGCTGACCTTTGAAATGGAAAACTTGGCATATAATTAGTGTTTATTTTGGACTAGATCCATGACCAAGTTTGAAAAAAGTAATTGCTTGGATAATAAAATAATAAGCAATTGAATCAGCACTTCTCAGTATGCTGAGTGGGCGGCTTAGATTTTTAGCAGAATCTGAAATATCCCAGTACACATCTCCCTGGAGCATCCTGGCAGTAACAGGCTGCTGCTGGAGCAGTTGGTATTGTGAATGTCTTATTCTAAAACAGGCAGCTAGTCCTGATTAAAAACTGCCTTAATAACAGGGACTGATAAAAATGGTGGGAACACAAATTGCAAAGTCTGACAATGTACGGCATCTTCACAATTTTTTACCTAATTCAGAAAATGCTATGCTTATATTTAACAAAAAATTAAATTGCATATAGTTCTGTTTCAGAGTAGCAGCTGTGTTAGTCTGTATTCGCAAAAAGAAAAGGAGTACTTGTGGCACCTTAGAGACTAACAAATTTATTTGAGCATAAGCTTTCGTGAGCTACAACATAGAATGCGTCTGATGAAGTGAGCTGTAGCTCACGAAAGCTTATTCTCAAATAAATTTGTTAGTCTCTAAAGTGCCACAAGTACTCCTTTTTGTGATATAGTTCTGTGTGTGGGTGTGTGTGTGGGTGTGTGTGTTTGCCTTACAACTGGAAACTCCGTGACCCTGGGGGTTGACTAACAGAACCCCTAGATTTGCTGGAATTTGTCAAAATCCAGGGTCATCCATAGACTGTCCTTGCCTTTCTGCTTTACATTTTTTAAGATAAATAGATTAATTTTGAAGTATGGAAGCAGTTCAGTCAAAGTAAAAAGAATGGATATCTCCTACCTGTCTAATGGTGATTTCATCTTTGGGAATAATCAATAAAGGGCATCAAGACAGATATACACCAAATACTGAATTAAATTGAACTTATCATTATAGTTATTTTCCCCTGAAAGAACATTGTGTTGTAATGCAAATGAAGAAGATTTAAGCCCATTTTACAGGTTTTCTTTGCCATTTGTGATAGCCAACAGACAGATTTCTTATACAGTACTCTTGTACTGTTTTTGGATGGGAGTTTAGTTAAACCCCAGGTTTCATATGCAGGTCCCTAGCCATTATGCTGTGGGCTTGTTTGCTAACTGAAAATTATTAACTCTTTGTAGGTAGAATTTGTATGAGTATTTTGCATATCCATTTTATATCGAAAATTGATACAACTTTCATAAATTTGTAGGAGTATTTTGCATATCCATTTTATATCGAAAATTGATACAACTTTCATAAATGTTATTAATTTTACTATCAAAATCACCAATTTTATTTATATAGTGCCAAACATGTTGGTCAGTGCTTTTGAGACCGAAATAAAGATAAGCTCCCTGCTTTGAAGAGCTCATAATTCTGCTTTTAGACATCTGGTTTTGAATAAATTCAATAAATGTTATAAGTAGTAATTCTGCATTGCTAAGTGCCATGACCTAGGTGCTGTGTGCAAGTATAAAAAACACAGATCTGAGTTCAGGGCATAGATTAGGCTGGTACCTAGCAGTATGGCGTATGGGCACCTCTTTCATGCTACCGTCTTCTTCTCCACAGAATCAAAGCCTTGTTTTGTGTGGGTTGGAGGGGATTTTTTGCAGTAAATAAAATTTCTAGCTGTTCTGGTTGCTGAGATACTCCATTCACAAGGCTAATGAAGCAGTAATGTCTGCTTGGGCTTGCAGAATGATAAAGTGTGATATGCCCCACTAATGTCATTGCGTGCTAATTTACTCGGAAGATCTACACAATCCACTGTGAGTGACAGCTCATTTTGGTACCTTGATTCAGTGCTCTTGGGAGTATACTGCCACTTCCCCTGCCCTTTCTGCCCCCACCCAATTAAGGAGACAAGCTCAAGGAGCTTCAGAGGCCAGCAGGGCATCTAAGCCTCCTTGAACAACAGCTAAGCTAAGCTCAAGAAGTTCAGCATGACTGACAAAGCTCACCAAGGGGAAGCCAAGACCAGTGAGCCCTATGGAAGTATTTAGACACCAGTAACGGGGATGTGTGCTGAGACCAGAGAGCTCATGTGATCGTATTTTGAGAATCTGCACAAGTGCATCTCTTATGGGAAGAGCTTGGAAGAGTATATATTTTTTCCCCCAGTTCAAGTCTCTGTCTGAATTGAAGACCTCCAACTGCAACTTAATTATTAGAACATTTCAACCTGTGACTAAATTGTGTGGTGATGTCAGGTAACAGTCTCCTTTCTTTCAGAATGGTAGCTGTGTTAGTCTGTATCAGCAAAAAGAACGAGGAGTACTTGTGGCATGTTAGAGACTAGCACATTTATTTGAGCATAATCTTTCATGGGCTAAAACTCACTTCATTGGATGCATGCAGTGGAAAATACAGTAGGAAGATATATATACACACAGAGAACATGAGAAAATAGTGTTGCCATACACACTATAATGAGAGTGATCAATTAAGGTGAGCTATTATCAGCAGGAAAAAAAAATCTTTTGTAGTGATTATCAGGATGGCCCATTTCCGACAGTTGACAAGAAGGTGAGAGTAACAGTAGAGGGGGAAAATAAGGATGGGTAAATAGTTTTAGTTTGCGTACTTGTGCTCCTTAAGAGAGCCTCTCCCTTAGGAGGTTTTAGACACTGTACAGTCAATATCACTTATGTCTACATGGTCATATCAGTGTAATCTAGGATGCCTTTACCATCTACCTGTGACTTCTTTTTTGAAGACTGTGACAAATTGGTGATCAGTCTGTGGTCTCCCATTCTGTGCATAAACAATGGCCCTTGGCCATCAGGTTAGGATCAGAATCAGCATTAGCTAGATTTCCATATCATGCACAAGTCTCCATCAGTGATTGTACCAATGATTGTGGCCTTTCTTTGCTTAGACTTTGAAGACATGAATACTTAAGTGGAAATTTTGGTTGCGCACAGCCAGTAATTTACTTCTCTGTTGTGTTGTGTACACGCAGGATTGCAGTTTAGGCAGCATGCAAGAACTTTCAAATGTAGTTAGGATAAAAATTCTCACAAGTCTTCTTTTACGGCAGGATTTTTCTTCTGTGAATTTCATGCAATGTGATGACATTGTGCAATAAGTTTTTGTTAGAAGGGATTAAGCTTTAAACTATCTTTTATAATGAAATATTTAAACAGGTACAAACAGTTTACAAAATGTCATGGTTATTACAGTACCATGGAAAAAAATGTTTGCTACATAATGTAAATTGACAAGAGCTTATTAAGTAAACTCTGTATCAGGGCGCCCTGGACTAAATTTTGGGAGGTCACAAACAGAAGGAATACACCATAGGGGGTTATTTAATTTAAGATGTTTACGAAAAAGCCTCCAAGATTTTAATGTGCTGACGATAGTCTGCCAGGGATTGTAATTGTGTGTAAGGTTTAAAACTGAGGGGGGGGGAAGGATTATATGTTACCAAATAGAATCGATTGTTCCATGATAATCTGGACTAGACTAAACTAGAGATTGTCTAGACTAGAGACTGTAGGAGCCAGGCAAATATCCTTCCTATTCATAAAGTTGCATTATTAGATACATTGTTATAATTTACATAGGAACAAAGTCACCCAATTTAATGTCAGCAATAGCTTAGTAAAGCTAATTCTGTTTGTTCCATCTTTCCAGACAGACACATTAAGAAGCTTATTTGCCACTGTCAGAGACAGGATACTGGGATAGGTGGACCACTAGTCGGATCTGTTATGGCAATTCCTATATCCGACTGTCTGAAAACTTTTTACTCTCCTTCTGATGCCCCTGTCACCCCACAATATGACTTCAGATCTAAAACATTCACTCTGTCACAACTGTTTTCATGTGATTAGACTACTGGCCCAGACCTAAGACCTCAGTATGTGTAAAAGAGAAGGGGTTTTCAAGTTTAACAAGCATACAGTAAAAACCAATGATGAAATTTGGAGGACAATGATCTCTGTGTCAGTAATCAGCGTTGAGAAGTTGGTATATAGCTTATAGGTTGGCACGCCTCATCCTTTCATCCACCAAATCTGGGAAATGCTCTGTCCTGTAAATGGGAAATATGATTGTTATAGATTTTCTAAATCTGTAAAACTTGCATTGTTTTGTCTTACTCAAAATAATAATATTGTCATTTGCAAATTTCTTAAAATAGGTTCCAAATGCAAGTTTTATGGCTTTTTCCTGACTTTATCACCATCTGATTTTTAAACTGCTTCAAACCTTCGATGTTTGGCTAAGTTCCCCCTCACCCCCGATCACCTCTCTGTGCAGCATTTCTGAATGGATTTCTTTCAAGATAGTTTAGGGTCCTAATGCTGTAACCACTTACCCTTTAGTAACCGTGCGCATTCTGGCAAGCTATTTTCATAGCTTATATAATAGACCCATTAAGAACAATAATACTTGTTAAAATGTATTGCATTAAGTTTGGGGAAGTCTGTAAAATAATATAAGCAGGCTACTTCACTCCTTACATATACTTAATTATGAAGCATTCTTTGTAAAACAGGAGAGTATATATATCAAGATGTGTTTACACATGAATGTTTGCAAAAAAAATTTGTGCACCTTTTAATGAGATTAAGACTGAAAGATCATAGAAAAATTATGCAAATACCATCCATTGCTAGTACATAGTAAAATGAGAAACAACCAGCAAATAGTTCAACATTGCATTGCAGTCCAGAACTGAGAATAATCTCCAGGGAAAAGTTAAAAATACAGTAAAATTCACATGACGGAATAACACTGCAAAATGAACTAGAGAGAAAATACAGCTTGGTTGACTAGCTGGCATGCAATCTGTGCTGTATGGTTTCTATTCATAGAAGCGAAATTAAAGGATGCAGTTAAACACAGTTGTGAAACGTCCAGTCCAACAGCTGCATTTAGTTTGTTTTTCAATTTCTCATTGCCTTTCTTGTTTATTAGCTGTGACTCTGAGGTCAGAATTAAAACAAATATTTTAATGGCAGTATTTATGATGTTGGCAAGGAGCATGATGGCTTAGTACTGTGATCTGGACAAGACTCGATATGGGTGGTGTGAGGTAGTCCCTTCAGGCTTTAAACAGAGTCACGATTGGTGAGACTTTTCAAAGTATAATGCTTGTAAATCACGCAACTGATAAGCATCATGGAATCTGTACTTTTCAGTTCCATTAATGAACTGGGCATGCTTAAAGGAATTTTGAGGGGGCCACAAAGGGAAGATTCCTTATGGATTTTAACATGTTAAATGCTACAAAATTCCTCAGTTCATTCTGACAGCTTTTAAGCACAAAGGCCTTTTATGAACTATGATAATTAAAACCAACTTGGATGTAAATTATGCATGTTTATTTAGAATTCAGAAATTGTGCTTTTAAGAGTAATATTAAAGTATTAGACCATCTTATTATTTTAGTACATCTTCAATTTACCACATTTAAAAGCACATTTTTGCTTGTGCTAAAGCTGTATATTAGTTGCTAAATACATTGTAATCCATGGCTTGGCAAGTTTTATAAAGCTGTGTGCAATTCAGTTCCTGAGACAAACATAAGAGAAATGTTTTGAAATCCCAATCCAGGCAGATCTAAATTATAAATAAAATAGATTTTTAAATTATGTCAGCCAATGTTTGTGAGAAATTAGCTAATTTTTCTCTCCATTGTAGATGGATGGAAGCATTTTTAGGAATAATCCTATTACATTTTATAAACAGTGCTGCTGAAAGGGTCATATTTAATTTTTAATTCAAATGGGGAACCCATTTTTTAATATATTTTAATTAATCTCTTAGTAGTATTTTTTGGGTGGATGAAAACAAGAATCATGTTTGGAGGTTGAAAATCGTGTCAATTAAGTGTTTCTATAGATAATAGTAATATAAGTTGAAGGATGTTCTTTCATTTGTTGCCCAGTATTTATACTGTAAATGACACTGGGCTGTTAAATGTGACAGGAAGCAGTTGTATCATCCTTTGTACCTTGAACAGCTGGTCATCTTCTTGTTAAGGTAAATGGTATTAATAGGCCTGGATATAACCAATAAACTTGTCCTCTCCTTCTGTGTATTTATTTTTTGAATGTGAAACTACAGTGTACATAGCAATATCTGTTTTTTGTAGAAAGCACTCCTGACATGGAATGGAGTTTATTAGAAAATTGTCATTTGGAAAAGGGAAACACATTTCTCAGTAGGAAAATGTTTGTATTCTCTGTTGCACACAGCAGCTGATGAAAACAGATTATCGCTTCTGTTAATCTTTATTGGTACATTTTAGAATCTTAAATTAGGATTTTTAAGAATTTTGAAGCACAAAAATGAATGTTTCCCTTTGGACTAGCTCTGTTTTAGAGTTTGCTTAAAGTGCTATGGTAGAATGCCCAAACCAAAAGCTGTCTTTTAGCGTTTTGGGTTGCAACTTTCTTTAGGAAGGCTAAACTGGACTCCTTGGGTTAATGACAGTTGAGAAATGTTAATCTCTGACCCTTCACATATCATTTGTAAATGAAGATTTTGATAAAGCCAAGCCTTCTTTAACTAGAAATAAAATATTTTATGGTAATATAATTTTGCAGGCCTCAGTTTTAGTTGGCTGCCTAGACAAAATAAATATTAAATGTGGAGATTTGTTCACTGAGACTCTTACAAGGCTTTTTTCCTAATGTTAAAGTTTTTAGGTAAAAAAATGTATGATCAGGGCCAATAGCTTTGTCTTTTTATATCCTAGGGAAAATATTTTAAAGTCAATTTAGATATTTCATTTTCTGAAACCAAAATTTACTTTAGGCCATAATTATTGATCATCACAAGCATTCATCATGCTTTTTAGCAAGTCTTCCCAGGATATATGCACAATATCCTGATATAGTCTGTAGGCTACGTTTTAGATGCATAATGGCATCTAGCTCGTGAATAGGATTTTAAAGTAATTTACATTCATTTTGTTGTCCGTACTCTGACTTCATTCCATGAAATTCAAATAATGAATTTTGTATGTTCATTTATCTGGGTGTGCAAGGTTTTTTTTTTTCCTCCCCCCTCTACCCTTACAGTAGATGCAATAGGCTGCTAGATTCCCTTGGGCTGGCAAAATATGGTGCATTTTACACCACTTGCTCTCCCTTGAGGTTCCCATAGGAGAAGCCCAATTTTAGTTTGTGGTGGAGATTCTTTCGGAGCCCCGTTGGTGGAGGCGGTTGCAGAAGTGCACAGAAACACCATAGACCATTGATTCACCCTGTCCCAAGCAGCACTGCCTATTTTTTAGGTTTAATGGCTTCTCCTTGCACTTTCTGGCTATTATGGGCCCTGGTGTACGCTGACAGAAGGGAAGGTTGAATCTGACCATGTAAAAGAGGTGGAAAAGTCATTTGAAGGCTGCTGGTAGAATTAATTTGTAAGGTGTAAATTCTCTTAGTCAGGATTGGGGTGGAGTTGAGGGTGGGGCAGGCAGGAAAAGGGTGCAATTTATAAAAATTGTGATACAGCTGCTTTTTCTGGCAATTAGACTCACGGAGTGGGATTGTAAATGGGACTTAGAGTGAATAACTTCAGTGTCTAAAGTAAATTCCCCTTCTCCCACCCCCAATTGAACTCAGGAGTAGCACTTTTCCAGGCAGTCGGCAGTGTGGGTCTGTCTCTCAACTTGTCTCTCAACAACCGTCTCAGAAACCTGAGAGGTTTTTTCCCCACTGAAGCAAGCTGGCAACATTCCTGATGTCTCTACAGTAGGGGATGCCAGCTATCCACTGTGGCTACCAACGCAGGTGTATGTCTTTTGACTAGTGTATTCTTTTTTGCCAATAAGTGTGGCTAATCTTCCACCACTGCAGAAGCATTGCTGGCTCACCCTGGTGGACAAGGCCTTGCTCCTTTGCTATGTGGGCAAATTATATTAATCAGGCATTTTAGCCACCCAAAGCACTCTAATACTTTTCCTAATTTGTTTATACACAAATTTGCCCCTTCTAATTTATACACAGAGGAAACGCTTTGTGAGCTAAACGTTTTCTTAATTATTATAACACTCTTTTCATGCACAGATCTCAAAGTTCATTTCAAAGGAAGGTATGTATCATTGTCCCCACTTTACTGAGGCCTGTACAAGTTAGCCTACTTTTTAAAAAGTGTCCACTAATTTTGGGTACCTCTGTTTTTAGGTGCCTAACTTGATTTTAGGAGATGCTGAGACATCTACAGCTCTAGTTGTCTTTAGTGGGAACAACTGTAGCTCATCATCTCTGCAATATTTTGCAATTACTGCCTTTGGAGGTTTATAAGAACAAGTTAGACAAACACCTGTCAGGGATGATCTTAGGTATACTTTGTCCTGGCTCAGCTCGAGGGACTGGACTCTTGAGCTCCCTTCCCTTCCATCCCTACATTTCTGTGAAAATCATGTCCTGCACTAGGAATCCCAACGTGGGCATTCAAAATTAATGGATAGTTTTGAAGCATAGGCCTCGGTGAGTTTCCCAAGGTCACACAGAGACAGTGGCAAAGCTGGGAATAGAACCTGCTCCTAGTCCTGTGTCCTCTTCACTAGCCGTGGTAGTTTGCACACCAGGAACAGAATTAGCCTCATCCCCTTTTGTGATGTTTGTTCTCCTGTGGTGCAAAGATGGAGCATTCCCTGCACTCCAGAGAGGACAGAGATTGCAGTTCTACCTGGCTGCTGCCCAGGAGAGAAGGATGGGGAGCTCCTTATTCCTTCCCCCTCATTCTCTCTTTTGAACATGCACGCAGCATGTGGGCGACAGTCTGGACCTGAATCAGTTTTTGTTTGTTTGTTTGTTTGTTTTAAAAAAAAGCCATAGAAGCATGGTACATTGCTATATTGCAATATTATTGCAACAGCACACAGGGCATCCTAGTTTAAGATTTTTGCTGTTGCCTTCAGTTCCTGAGCAGGCAAGCTTGGGAATACCATGGACTGGAATCTACTGGAGAACATCCGATGAATCCGATGCATCCGATGAAGTGAGCTGTAGCTCACGAAAGCTTATGCTCTAATAAATTTGTTAGTCTCTAAGGTGCCACAAGTACTCCTTTTCTTTCTACTGGAGAACAGTGAGGCTTTCATTTGTTTCATGCAGCTGAAAACATGCAAGGCAACGTCTGTGTGTGCGCTGATTGCTAGTCATGAGCAACTTTCAAACAGTCATATCCATAAGCAGCATTCGAGATAAGAACAGGTTAAAAGTGAAAGGTGTCCCCTTTGCTAACATTTGCACTACAAAAAATCCAACAGGTGGCTATGGGTAGCCAGGGAAGATGAGGAAATTGTCCTATATCTGGAATTTTTTATAGGGGACACTTAAACGCAGATTTATTAAAGTAGTAATTGGGGCCTACAGTCTCTGAAAATGATATTGTTGCAAACACTTCATGATCTCTTCCTTGAGGGCAGGTTGAGAGATGCTTCTCCCTAGAAGTCTTTCCTTCCAGCCTTTGTACATCTACTGTAGGGAATACATGCTGGCTATAGGATTCTGTAATGGCTACTTACCCATTTTGGTGGCTGCAACAGAAGCAACATTTAACAATGAATTTTCAACACAAGGGCTTAACCAAGAGTTGGAAATGTGATCATGAAGTTAAATATTATTGTTGCAGTAGGTAAACACTGTTTCAACTTGCCACTAGCACTGAATTATGAATTATATATATTTTTGCATTCATCTGTATTCATAATTATTGTATATAAAAGTATAAATTTTCACAGCAACTTTACAAGGTTAGAATGGGACACATTCCTAACCCTCGTTGTCATACGGTATAAGACAGGACACAAGACAACAGTCGAGGTAAGAGATGTAGAAAGATTATTAGTCATGGAAGAAATCGATTTGAAGGAGGAGAAAGAGGGGTTCTTGGTGAGCAGGAAGTGGGAGCGTGTTCCACATGTAGGGGCTACAGCATCACAGGGAGCAACAGGAGGAGATGGAAATTAAATCAAAGTTATACTGAGGAGTGAGATTAAATTTGATTTGGTAAGAGAGCGGAAGTCTGTAGTGGGTTTGAAAGAGGGGCTGATTGGAAGAGAGAGAGGGCTGAAGGAACTTTGAACTTGCAGGAGAGAGAAATGCCAATTTGACAGATAAACTGAGAAAAAGAGAAGTTGAGACTTGCTCAAGGTCACACACTGAGTCAGTGGCAGAGAAGAATAGAACGCAGGAGTCCTGATTCCTAGTCCACTGCTCCAACAAATAGATGACACTCCAAAGTTATTTTATTCTTACACTTTAAAAAGGTGTTATTAATTATGCAATCATGGGCATTAAGAAAAACTTTTTCAGATGGGAAATGAAAATCATAACCTTCAACTCACTTTTTTTAAAAAGCTGATGTTTTATAAATATCTGTTTTCTCTCTTTAGTAAATAATTGATCTGCTTTCCAAGGGTGTTACTTCTGCCAGCTGAGCAGCTGAGAGCTGTGAAGTGCAACACATCTAAATTTTAAATAATTACCCCTCCTTGGCTAGGAAAGAGCTTTTTCATCCATTAATAACAGGAAAATTAATGTTGGGCCTGTAGTAAAACAGATTAAACTGTGTACCCCTTTGAATGCCTGACTGCACCTCTAACGGACCTGAAATTCCTCTGGTTACTTAAATGCTGTATATTGAAATGTGACGGTGGTCTTGGGTTAATAGTTAAAGAAGTTTAAATTGGAATTTCTCGACAGAAGTTTCCCCCGTTGATCAGAGCAAGTGGGCAGAAAAATACCTTGTCTGATTGTTGGGAAGCATTGATAATGCCTCACAGATTAACTGAGGGGCTTTTTTTTCTTTTCCTTTGTCCACCAAGTGTGTAAAAATCTGAGTTTTATTAAACAAATTGATTACCTAATGTTTGGACATCTCTTTTAAAATGAAAAGTGCTAAATAAGTGAAAAGAAAAGGAGTACTTGTGGCACCTTAGAGACTAACAAATTTATTAGAGCATAAGCTTTCGTGAGCTACAGCTCACTTCATCGGAAATGCATCCGATGAAGTGAGCTGTAGCTCATGAAAGCTTATGCTCTAATAAATTTGTTAGTCTCTAAGGTGCCACAAGTACTCCTTTTCTTTTTGCGAATACAGACTAACACGGCTGCTACTCTGAAACCTGCTAAATAAGTGCTAACTTATGACAGCTCTAATATGAATGCAGCCAGCTACTTTTGTTGTTCGGATTTTTATAATGAAGGGGAACGTCCTTCACAAATTTGCATGATTAATCTTCACCTTGGAATCTCAACTCCTAGTTGCCCTGTTATCTAGCACAGATTGATCCCTAATTATTTAAAACTAGAACAGTCTTTGCTTTTCCACTGTTTACTCTGGCTTTGTATTTCAGCTTTAGTTGTTGTTTCTGAAGACAACCGTATTAAATTTAGTCTGATGTTATGATATACGGTATACAGTACTTGCAAAAAGTTGTGCAGGTGCCTTTTCTTTTGGCATATACTGTACATATTGGTGCTAGAGGTGGGAAATAATTCAGGAGATATATGGACTGCTAGCAGTGCTTTTTGATTAACTTATTAGGAGAAACTGTTAACTGGGGAACTTTTTTAACTATTTTTTTAACTTTTTTAAATACTTTTTAACAAAGTTGTAGTAAACAACAAGACTTAAAAAAACAAAAAAATGTTTACTCTGCTGTGGCCCAGGAGCTGTGGTTTGAATGATGGCAAATTAATTGCCTCTTCATGGTGATTAACCAGCTTGACACCAATGAAAATATAGTACGTGGAGTAGGTAACTGTGAAATTGCAACACGACCCCCATCTTTGAATACATTTATTTCCCAACCCTCACCCGCCCCTTTGACTCCCCGGAGGTAAGTGATTTTTCATGTAATAAAAAGAATTACACTGCACCTAGCATTTGTCTGGTGGGGATTGTAGGAGACACTGTAACTAAAAAGAGGAATTGCTAGGCTCATTTAATGGCTCTTTAAAGAATTAACACATCACAAGTAGCTATGACATAGATGTGTTACTTAAAAATAGTAAGTCAATATTAGTCCATTCAGTCTGCATTCCCGCTGGTTTTAATGCTGAAAGTGTCTCAAGAGGTTCTTGAATTGAAGAGAAGAAACATCTGAAGTCTTGTATTCTGTACAACTTCATGTCATTTTGGTGGAAGTAAGACATCTGAAAAGAGGCTCCAGGAATATGATCTTCGATATGTTTGATTTCCCCCCCCTCACCACTCCCCCAAATTTCAGAAATATACTAAGCATTACTACAAATAGACTAACTCCATCATTCCTTTACCTTCTTAACCATCTGGCTCCGTGTTTCCCTTTTCGTGTTGAACCTACTATCAAAGCCAGACTGCAACATATCCCAGAACTCCCCACTTAAGGAACTTGTCTTCAAAATCAGAAGCTATCCAGTTCCATACCATAGTTTATTGGCCAGTGCTACCAATACCTAAGCCTAAGTGTATGTATTGCCTATCTCTGCAACACCTTCATCCAAGTCAGAATGGACTGAAGATTTGTGGGATGGGGGTAGTGGAGTAAAACTTGGAAATGCACTGCAAAATATGCCTTATTACCAAACCTATGTTCTGACCCAAAATAAGATACCTAATAAGAATATTTTACTATACTGCTGGAAGTGTAACCACTTCCCTCCCTTGTGATCACACATGTTTTGCTGCTGTCAGACAGTGGCACTCGCTGTAAGAACTGTTTGTGCTCAAATCCCAGTTGTGGTGTTTTTCCACTACTGCTTTTAAACTCTGTCTTGACATAAGGCCTTCATGAGGCTGGCCCAATACCGTCCCATGTTGTTCAGTGTGTGCTCTCAGACCTTGTGTTTTGTATAAAACAATGTCAGTATTCATGTACTCTCCTGTTGATGAACTAGAAATTGGAATTAGTATCCATACTCTTAAGAAAAAGGGAAGCATTAGGGTTATTTGTTTTTCTTTTCTTTAAATATTTTAAAGGTAGCGCACTTGGGTCTAAACTTGTATTATTTGAAATACATTTTATTTTCATGCCTTTTCTTCTACTGGTGTGTGTGTGTGTGTGTGTGTGTGTGTGTGTTATATTTCAAGCAATGCAAATATACATGTGTGGTTTCTCTTCTGGATGGTGCTCGAATCACTTATTACAAGAAGATGGAAACAATTTTGATTTTTTTAAAATCTGTGAAATTTGCAAAAGGTTTAAAAAAAAAAAGTTAATTAATTTAACTTTTAACTGTTAATTAAAACATTGAGAACCTTAAAGATTTGTGTATATAGGTGTAAATACATTTCTATTTATGTGCATATTAGAAGTTATTGGCCTCAGTTTTGAAATGCACGAGCTTGCTGATAAATTCTAAGATTTGTTAAAAATTAGTAAAATCAGAGAGGAGACATTGGCACAGCAGAGAAACTGGAAATGTATAGTGGGAGGATAGGATAAAAGTACTCATGACTCTAAGAACTGAACAACTATATATACAGTAGCTGAAATCCTGGCTTAATTGAAGTAAATGGCAGAACTCACATTGACTTCAGTTGGGCCAGGATTCTCTCCAACATTTATCTTGATGTTGTTCCAGTATACGGAGTATAACATCATATACATGTTTCATCAATAAATTTTTTTTTTGCATATTGTTCGCTGTAATTAGCAAAAATCCAGAATGCTACCTCAGTGGTAGTGACCAGGGTTTTGTGATCTTTATTGAGGGGAACCACGGACAGGGTTAAAAGAACAGTCAGTTCCCTTGATCCCTTGCCCTCATTTGCTCAGCTGTTCTTAATGTGTGTTCTTCAGTTTCGGAGGGACAAAACCATCGTGATCAAGATTTAAAATGTACTGGGCCCTCAACTGTGGATCACAGTTGGTAGTTTGAGGAAAACTTTGAATAGTGTTCTAGTGCATAAATCAAAACTTGAACCATATGTAAATCAAGGTAAATTAGCCTGTTTACTTCAAATTGTCCAGCTTTGATATGAGATTTGTATTAATCAGATCATGGTGTAATAATCTCTCATGATTACATATAAGCTTTTGATGTTTTAAAGAGTTTTGTTTACCAGTATTATAAACTTTGATAATATAGGTTCACATAAAAAAATCAGATCTGATTTCTTAATAGGTCCAATTTGTTATAGGACCAAATTCTAGAACTACGGCAAATGCCCCCAGTATGGACACACACATGGACTTCAAAAGCAGCATTAATGTTTGATTTGTATTCTGGCTAGTATCAGCCCCATACACCACCCATACTACATATTCCAGGAGTGTGAATAATCTAAAGAAGAGTGAATCTATGAATAGGGGCTGTTGATGGGTCAGGACATAGACATTCATCAACCCCTGGATCACATGTCCATTGGCCCTGCATTGAAACATGGATACGTGGCTCCCATTGTAGGTTTTGAGGGGCACTAGGATAGAAGCAGCCAAGGTACAGTTGCCAAAACTGGGCCCACATTAGTGAAGTAGTTAATAATTCTATACTTATACTGTCTGTATCTAATATTGAGGGATGAGTAGACTCAAGAGTAAAATTAATATGGGCCAGATCCTGGGCTGCTGTAAATCAATGTAGCTCCATTGACTTCTGTGCTAACTTATACCAGCTGAGGATCTGGTCCTTTAATTTTAAAAACCTACCCAATGCAAAATAATTCTGCCATTAAAAACAATCAGGCTTATGTGAAATTTTTAACTTGATGATGTATGGTATTTGTGATCGTATTCAAAAAGTATGTTCAGTTGCCCACATCATCTTAATATGATTGTGTGCACAAATGGCCACTTATGCTTCAGAGTAGCCCTTTTGTGCATGCAGATAGCTAAATTGTTGTAGAATGCACATTTTTTGTTCAGTTGTGTGCCTGACTTCTTGAAAATTGGGTCCTCAGTGTTTTTAAAAACAGCTCCAGGTGGCCTTGAGTGGGTTGCGATCTTCAATATATAATTACAGAATGACATTGTTTAAGGGGGGAGACTTCTGTTACATTCAAAGATGCCATTATTTCAAGTGAATTTACTCATGAAACCTTAACCCACATTTAAATTGTTTTCATCTCATTTATATGAACATAATAAACAACGATTCAATCAGATAGGTGTTAAAAATAGGATGTGGTGTCGATGCTTAAATTACTCGGGTTTCCTAGATTTTATAGCAAGTACCCAACTGAGATTTGCTGCTCTTTAATTTTGTCTTTTGGACTAACCAGCTGACGCCTAGTTGAAAAGACTTATGTTCCTATAAGGCCACAGAAGACTTAATATTCAGTCTTCATCTCCTTGGATTTTGGAGAACTCTGTATACCATCAGCAACTTCAATCCCACCCTCTAGACCAACCCTCATCTATCAAACCCAGGCTGTGTGAGAGAGAGAGGAAGCTCCCAGATAAACATACAGCAGCGCCTAAACTCCTAATCACTCTAGGCTTCCGCTTCCAGGCCCTATAATTAGAAGTCCTTCTTTTCCTTGTATTCCCAGTTGACGCAAATGCTTTTTGTGGCTTGGCACCTCATTTAGGGCGTGGGTTTAGTTTATGGCCAGGCCAGAGTCTGGTTTAGTCTTCTGATACTGCATAAATAGCTCTTAAGCCACAGTCTACATCTGTACCAGTTTTTCCTTTTATGTATGTATTTTTTAAACTTTTTCCTGAAAGAAGTTTGTTTCCCAAAGAGTATGCACGAAAAAATAGGAAGTTGTAAATTAAAGCAAATGTATCTGTTAGCTAAAACAAAGATAAAGTACCTTTTTTTTGTGTGTATAGGATATCAGTTCCTTCTAAACTGAATTTTTTAATCTTTTCTGTGGATTTGAAAAACCACACAGTAAAACACAGTCATTAATTTAATTTAGCTGCTTCCTTCACGTTGTGGATAATAAAATCAAAATGTTTGCAATGAGATGCATATAAAGTAATATCTGGTTTACACACAAATTCTCACTGCGTTATGTGTATGCAAGAATTTGAATTGGTTTCAGATGTTATCTGCTAAACAGGGATTAATGCCATTTTGAAAAACAAGCAGGAAATCCTGGAGAATTATTCACTGTTCATCTGTGATACTTCATACAAAATACATCATAAGAAAGTACATTTTTGGAATTAACTTAACAGCGTTAACCTATATTTCCATCTAAACACAGTCTTTGAGAAGGTTATTGAAAGAGAAAACTGAATTTAAAATTGCCTGCATTTGAAAATGAAAGTAATCATTAAGATTCAAGTTAATCTGTTTCTCTGTTGGGATCATTTCCACTGTAAATGCTGTTCTGGAATTGCACAATGTACTTTTGTTGCAGGGAGCTAGAGTGAGAAACTAAATAGTAGAGCTGTGGTAATTGAAAACTGTAACTCCTTGCTGTGAAGTAAAGAGAGATGGAAAATACCACATACACATGTGCATGTGCGCACCAAAAAAAAAAAAAGCAAACATTCCAAACCTCAGTGATTTATTGTTTGAATAACAACAAGGAAGATATTTTAAAATACTAATAGTCTTATAAAAATGTACTTTGGTCTAGCATGTCTGTGGTATTGTGCCTGAGACCAGCACATTACTGGGGTTTAGACAAGCATTAAGTTGTATATCAAATGCAAATGTCAGCATTATGAATATAATTTTTTCACCTCCTGAAAAAAGTTACTGATACAGTTAAGGTTTGTATCACCTAATAATATGCATTTGCTCCATACGGTGACACACAGCAGAATTCTACATTAGATAAGCAAACTGCCAAATCAGATAGCCTCCATCTTTCCATTTTAAAGCAAACTCCTTTCTTCCCACAAATGCTGTATTATCTTTCACTTCTTTACTCTTTCAGCAAGTACATAAAAAATTAAGGCAAGGAGAAAAACAGTGTAGGGAAAAAAATTAATTACACCGTATGGATCTGATTATAATTCAGGATATCAAAGCACATTTCACTGTGTAATTTATTCAAATACTACACATAAGATTCAAAGAATACACAGATAACACCTTCAGAGCACACCCTACATTCCTTTACAATGATTTTTAAAATGAGTTTCTGATGAATTACTCTACAGGCAGATAGGGATTAGAGATTAGGATTAGACCTTTCTGAGAGAACTAGCCCAAATGAGAATTTTGGATCAGTATAAACTTTAATTGTTTTGTTATAAATGGAATTTATATTGATAACATGTAAAAGCAGTTCTTTGCCTCGAAGTCAAAAGTTCGTGGTTATAAATCATCATTTTATACACAGTTGAGGACACACATTGACTTCCTCAATTTTCTTGCTTTAATGCAAAGCTGACAGTCTATTCTGGGCTAGTTAAATTCATTTCCATTGTATTGAGAAAATGTAAGAGGATGTATGAACTCATGATAAGGTTGCTGACTAGGCCATTGGCTATTTTTGTGAGCCATCTTAAGCCTGTAACAGGTAGTGGTACCAAGAGTGGACACTGTGACTATTTACCCCAGATAGAAGGCTGGAGACAACCTTGCAACTCCTAATTTCTATTCTGAGGGATCATATGGCATGAGGTTGCAACAGTGATCTTTCAAGACAATCATCATCCTGAGCAGGACTTTTTAGATAGATCTCAGACCAAAGCCTGTCCATCTTGACAAGGATTGGGCTGTGATGACTGTAACCAAAGTATATGGACCATCTAACTGTCCCCCAGACTATGAAGGTGATGTTGTAAGGCAGAGTATGTAAGTGGGAGTAAGAGTCAAGACAAAACTCTCTTGGTCCACCACCAACCTCTGAAGCAAGTATCCCCCTTAGTTCCCTTGGACAAGCTGCCCACGTGGGGAAGAAGTGAAGACTTAGGTCACTGGCTATGCTAGCCTGCCAATTTGCTACTGTCTGAGAGACTAGCTGGCAGCAAGCTCTATGACCAAGCTACTTCATTGGTTGGTTCCAATAACTGCAGTCACCATCCTGCAACATCTGAGACAAAAATCACAGACCATAAAGTAGAAAAAGAAGTTCAAACATCTTTTCTCTTAGATATCTTATTTCCCCCCTTACTTTGTTTTCCATTTTTAGTTATTTATTTTACAGAAAGATGTCTGTGGTGTTCTACTAGGGTGTGAATGAGTGGATTCAGTGTGTGCATGCATGTGTGTAGTTTGAAAAATCTACTTTGGAATTGGCACCAGTAATGATTCCCTAACTCCTAATTCTGCAGTTGAATCATTCCAAGTGTTTCCTCAGTTAAGGGGTAGAGTTATCTAAGCTATTTGCAGTGTTGTTGTAGCTGTGTTGGTTCTACGATAATAGAAAGACCAGGTAGGTGAGGAAGTATATTTTATTAAATGACCTTTATTGGTGGAAAGTACAAGCCTTCAAACTTCACAGAGCTCTTTAGATATGGGGAAGGAAATGAGAGTGTCAGAGCCAAATACAAGTTGGGACAGATTGTTAAGCATAGGGTGTTAACATGTTGTGGAAGACCATTTAAAATCAAGTGGACAGTTGATGGTTAGATTGTTAAGCATAAGGGGTTTACACATTTTGTAGGAGACCATTTAAAATGAAGTGGACAATTAAGAGTTAGCAGGCAGTGGGGTGTATTACAAATGAGCCATAAAACCATTGTCTCTGAGTCCATGAGTGTGTTTTTAGTGTGTAACAGATGTAGGAGGTTAAGTTCCCAGGGTTGCCTTTTGAAGATGTTGAGCAGCTTTCCTTTGAGGATGAGTACTAGGAGGTCAGATATGGAGTGATCACTTTGTGAAAAGTTTTGCTCACGGGTGATATGGTGTTTTTGTCTTTTTTAATTTTTCTGTGAGTTAATTTGAGAGCAGAGTGATTCTGTCTGATTTCACCCACATAGTTGTTGCTGGGGTATTTGATGCATTGGATGAGAGACATCCCATGTGATAGGCATCTGTAGGACCCATGAATCTTAAAAGGTGTGTTTTGTAAGGGGTATTGATCATCATAGCCATGGAAATATGTCTGCAGGTTTTGCATCATAGTTGTGGCAGGATTTGGTGCCACTTTGAGTTGGTGTGTCCTGGTTTGTAGGAAGCTTGTTTTTGATGATGAGCTTGATGATGATGGGGGGTTGTTTGAAGGCCAGAAGAGGGGGTTCAGGAAAGATTTCTTTCAGGACATAGTCCTCATCCAATGTGGGTTGTAACTATTTGGTGATACCCCATATGGGTTCTAGTGTGGGGTGGTTTGTGACAACTAGGGGGAATGCAATTGGAGGGTTTTGGGTTTTTTTACTGTATTGAATCAGGTATTTGCATGGCATTTTCCATGATGCAATCTACTTCTCTAGTGGAGTATCCTTGTTTAGAGAAGGGAATTTTAAATGTGTTTAAGTGTGTCTCCCACACTTTCTTTTTGCAGTAAATGCTGTGGTATCTGAGTACTTGGCTGTAGATAACATATTTTTGATGTGTCTGGGATGATTGTTGGATCTGTGGAGGTAAATGTTGTGATCTGTGGGTTTCTTGTATATAGCGGTTTCCATTATTGAAGCTAATTATGGTATCCAAGAAATTATTGCTAGTGTGGGAGTGTTTTAGACAGAGCTTGATTGATGTGTGGTAGTTGTTGAAGTCGTGTGGAAATCTGTAGATCCAATATCTTTAAAGTTATTTAAAAGGCATTTTAATGTATCTATTAAAAACAATTCAAGTAAACTGATTTCCACTTTAAACTTAGGTCTGTCTAGAGGATGAACATATCATTGATGCATTCTTCCAGAAATTCTTTCTCGAGGCAATGCATGTAGAAGTTGGCATATTGAAGAGCCATCCTAGTGCCCATGGCTCTTCCACTGGTTTGGACAAAGTGTTTGTTGTTAAATGTAAAATAGTTATGGATGAGGATGAAATGGATGAATTGGGAATGGGTTTGGAGTGGAATCACGTCTTGTAATGTTCCCACTCATTTAGTTAGGGCAGCCTCCTACCAACACAGGGAACACTATTTATATCTAGGTCATAACATTTTCCCATGGAAGATGGTATTTATTATTGGGGTTAACACACTTCACTAAAGGGAAATACGTCTTCTGCTTGTACAGAATAGAGTAAATTGTGTGTTATCCCCAGACGAAAGACTAGCTAACTTGCATTTGAGCAACTTTAACTATATTTCCTATCAACTTGATCTCTGCAAACCAAAGAAATTTTCAGTTAAGCCAATATTAACATGCAGACCAAACTCAAATGCCTTACCTTGCAAAGAGAATACCCAGTACCCTCATAGATTCTTCATCTCCACAACAAACTCTTTCATTTCCAACACTCAGAATCAGTTGGAAGTGTGTCTGTTGGATAAGATCTTGCTGAAGGTAGGATTATGCATTTGTGTATGATTTTTGAGGGATTGGATGCTTGCACTGTAGGTGGTTTCCCTCTCTGTCCCAGCCCAACAGTTACAGTGGACAAACTGAGGCAGAGACTGACAGGTATTTTGTCCGCCAGACATATCTTGGATCTCTGCAATTCTATTTATTTAAGATGCTTATATAGTCTGAATTACCATGGTAGCTGAATGCCTCACAACACCTGTGAGGTAGGGAATTATCCCCGTTTTATAGCGGGAGAACAGAGGACTTGCATAACTTGAAGTCATGCAGGAAGCCTGTGGTAGAGCAGGGAATTGAATCAAAGTCATCCTAATCCCAGCTTAGTTTCCTTATCACGGGGGCCATCTTTCCTCTCAATTGAAGTACGATTAAGGGTCATACATTTTTTTTTCTGTTTAACAGTAATTTTTTTAAGTGGATGTGATGGGTGGGTGTGTGTGTGTGTGTGTGTGTGTGTGTGTGTGTGTGTATGAGAGGTTTTGAGCTTGTGAATATGACTGTTTAGCTACAGAGAGAAGGGCGGCGAGAGAGAAATGTGGGGCCACATTTATATAAAGAATTTTAAATTATTTTCTCAGGGCAAGTCAATAATATTTCATCACAGGTAATACACTTGTCCTTTTGAACAGTAATTGTGCTAAATTTGGAGACTCATATTTAATCACTGAAATAGTAAGAGATTTCAGTTCTGCTTTAAGTGGAAAAACTCAACCTTAACTATGGTGTTGCTGTAAACATCTTTGTAATACATCATTCATCACGTTTTCCAGTTATGCACTCACCATGAAATGTGTAAAATTCCTCTTTCTGTAGATACATTAAAGTGCCTTTTAACTAATTTTAAAGATATTCTATCTGTTAAAAAACTGTTGAAGTAAACTGGTTTCCACTTTAAACTTCTTTAAACCTCAGTCTCACTATAAGTGATAATTTATTACATTACTTTGATAAGCAAGATAATACATATTTACTGTAGAGGAGAATGAATGTCAGGTATTTCTTATACAGTCTTCTCAAGTTCTGCCATAATGCAGCACTTTTATATAAGCAAAAAGCTCTCAGTTTTAGTATAAACAATTGCACTCTCATGGCAAGCTGACCTAAAATATGTAGTTGTAAATGTCCAAAAACTGGATTATGTACTAACATGTAGAGGGGAGGAAAAAATAAATAGTATTTACAACTTACTATCATTCTATTGATATTCAGTCTAATTGAATAATTTCAGCAACATACATTAGTGCCTGTTTTCTGCTAAGGTAACACTTAATATTTAACTTGCAAACTCAATCTCTTATTTGCTAGCTTTTCATGCAATAAATCAGACAGTTTCTGTGATACAGCTTTATGAGATAGAGGCTCCCTTTGAATAATTTTTGGGAGGGGCTGTCTTTATTTTATGTTTAATATTGTTTTCACTTGCATGAAAGAAGGGAATTGTGTTGGAAACATCAGTCTTCATTATATTGGCTGAGAGTAAATGTTTACATGTCCAATTGAGAGCTATAGGGAGGTAAACTGCAGTTTGCAGTAACTTTGGCGCTTCATAGTGATCATGGGAGGTATTAACTTTCAGCGTGAGTGTCTTGACTTATAGTTAATTGACTGTACGGTTTAGTTCAATAATGTTACAGATGTCTGATTTCTAATGAACTTCTGCTTAGAAATTAATTAAAACATTTGCATGAAATTAATCCCTTTAGAATGAAATAATTTTCACACCATTTGTGTGTGTGTGTGTATGTGTGTCCAGAAAACAAAGAGAAAGATGTGATAGATATTTTAGACCCCCATCCTTAAACTTCTTTCTCTGCAGTGATTAATCCCTTGTGCTTTTTCTTTTCTTGACTCAGGGATGCTACTGGTCACTACTGACACGCTAGGCCATGATTTCCATGTTTTTCAAGTACTGACACATCCTTGGTCGTCATCACAAAGTGCTGTACATCATTTGTATACACTTCACAGGGGAGAGACCGAAGCCAAAGTAAGTTTAAAAATATTAACTAAAGACTTATCTCCAGATAGAACCTGTTATACATTTTATGTATGTTGGCTCTTTTGAGTTTCATGGTTGGTTTCAGCAAAGAAAGAGCCTTCCTTATGTTATAGCCACAAGAAGGGATAAGAGCACAGAGTTTAACCTGGAAAATAAAACATTTTTGCTCTGTACAGTGAAGTGGTGTCAGATTTGATCAGATATGCCATCACCTCCAAATAGTCCAGATTACAATGGTTGCATTTAACCTTTCCTCATGTTGCATATTCAACGTTTGTTTAATGCCTTTGAAGCAATTGTCTGTTTGCTATGTTTTGGTAGGAAAGGCCCAAGAAATGTAAGAGAAATTGTGGGGGAAAAACATCAGTGTTCCAGATTTGACATAATGCCATGCGTAAAGATGGGTGAATCTGAATGGGTTTGGATGAGACAACTTAAGAATAAAATGAACCTTAAAAAAGCTTAATGAAGTTTATTTCATTTCCTAATTTTAATTTTTTTCACAGCCACTCTTGTAATGATACTCCTTGTTAGGATCGCTCTAGTACATGCAGTACACTATGCCTGAGACCTTGACAACAGGCACCACTGCACTATTCTCAGGGGATCCCCACCTTTCTAGCCCTGTGAACTATTTAAAAAACTATTTTAAAAATTAAATGGATTTAAAACCCCTCCCACCACAAATAGGAAATAAATGTCACACCTGCTAATACAATCACTCACAGCATGGACTTGCAGGCAATACCTTTGTGGCCCTTGCACAGGAAGCTAGGATCAGAGTAGTACCACAGTTACTGTTACTTAGACAATTTTATTTTCATGGACTCTGTGCTTTTACTTCTCTTCCCTCTCTCCTGGTAGAGGCTGGAAGCATTTAATGGTACCATAGCTATAGATGCACGTTACAATCAGGAGGTTTACTCACTTTACTCATCCAAAAGTTTTGTTGCCATTAACTGAATTAGGTTTCAGAGTAGCAGCCGTGTTAGTCTGTATCCACAAAGAGAAAAGGAGAATTTATGGCACCTTAGAGACTAACAAATTCATTTGAACATAATCTTTTGTGAGCATCCAATGAAGTGAGCTGTAGCTCATGAAAGCTTATGCTCAAATAAATTTGTTAATCTCTAAGGTGCCACAAGTACTCCTTTTCTTTTAGCTGAATTAGGAATCTTCACTCAGGTACCTGATATGTTTAGTTTATCAGTACTAGCTGTCCCCAGAAAATTTAAAAAAACCTGGAGAATGGAATTCCAACCAATGTAGTGTTAAGAGTGTGCATCATCTATGTAGTGGCTGTTTTTACTAATGTCCTGGAAAATTATAATTGCTGAGATAGGTAACTGCTTACAGTGGGAGTATATAGCCAATGGGAAAAGTGAGAAGAAAGGATAGAGTGGTCTTAATTTTTAAAGGTGACTAGAAATTCCTTTGCCTTAATTTGTAGATGCCCAAATTGAGACAATGTAAAGGGTCCTGATTTTTAGTGCTGTGCATTTGCCCTCTAAAAATTAGGTTTCTTTAAGGTATCACAGGTTGGGCACCCAAAAATCGGGACATTGAAAATCACTAGTTATTTTGGAAAATGTATATACCTCTTGAGGTCCCTTCCAATCCCTATATTTTTGATTTCATACCCTTCTTATGTTTAGTTCATCTGTACAAAGCATACTTTTTATACTATAACCAAAAATTGACTCTAAGCATGACAACTAAAAGTTTTTATAAGGAGTGTTTCATAGAAGCAATTTTTTTAGAAAATAAAATTAGAAGAACCCAACTGAAAGTCTTTTTTAGATGTATAAACAACAAACTCAAGGCATATACCTTACATTTACATGTACATCCTATAATGTATTTAGTTCTTTGTGTATTTTTGTACTGAACTCATGAAAGAACTGTATAAGATGTTATAGTCAGCTTGCAAGACAAGTGTGTGGATCCAATTATTGTGAATAGAAATGTTCTGTGGTCTCTGAATTAGAATGATATTGTCAGCTGACAACAATTTTATTGTTAAAGGGCAGTGTTGTAAAACGAATATCACACATTTTTAGCAGTAAATCATATGTGGTACATCCTTATGAGTACTTTATTAGCATATGTGCTAAGACGCTGATTTAAAATGTTTCAGAATCAATGGAATGTTTGGAAATTCTCCTTGTTTTAATTTTAATTCAGAGAATGGGAGTGTTTCCCTTGGAGTGGATGTAAAGCAGTCAAAGTCTAACCAGCAAGAGGCGTATTGGTGGGTTTTACAGCTCCCTAGATATTAAAACAGTCCAGCAACAATATCACACTGGTGCCTGTGATTGCTAAGACAATCCTATCATTTGAAACATATACATGATTTGAATGTATATGTTCTAACTCTGGCTTTATGAGTAACATGGTATTTTCAGTTTTATGGTGAGAAAAGCATTGTGTGTTACTGTGCTCTAGTCTTTTGTTTGGTTAAGTGCACATATGAATTGCATTTAACCTACAAGAATTTTTGAGGCTGTTTGATTTGTAACCTGTAATTCAAATGCAGGTATTTTAAGACACACATTAGAAGCTACCATACTTACTTTTTGAATATGATAGTATTTATACATTTATATATTTTTTTTCCTTCCTGAATTAAAACTAGTTGTGAATCAGTGTCAGTGGTCTTAAAGGTCACCTTCTGTAGTGTAGCTATAAAAAGTTCTAATTTGTGTTGATATACCAGTAATTATCAGCGTGTCAAAATTAGTTTAGTTTTTACTCATTGTAAGTTGGTTCAACTTCATCATATGCCTCTTTACTTAGTGTTTTTTATTTTTCTACTTTTGTACCCCTATTCATACCAGTATCATTTGTTTGTCTTTCCATGATGCTGGTCAAGATATTTACCCCATCCCCAAGAAAACATCCTTGTAGAACTGTAGTGAGCAAGATGAACAGATTTCTCGAAATCCAAATCTAAATGCTGCTTTGTTGATCTGTTAGGGCATGTTCTTGCAAACACTTGCTAGAGGGCACAGTGCTTACAACCTGGATTATATGATTTACTAAGGGTGGACAAATAGACTCATACACTGAAATAGGTAATATGCATAAGGGCTCTCTCATTCTAGAGAGATTTGAATCAGAATATCACTCAGTTTAGAATGTTCGCTCTGGGATGACATCTTTCCCAGGACGTCGGAACGCCTACTCCTTAACTCGACTCATCTATGATGGAGGAGGGGCAGCCCATTACACCCCCTCCTATTTCTTAAGGGAGCTGCCAAGAAGGCCCATTGATCCCATCCCTCATCTGTAGAAAGGGTCCAGGCTACATGTTCTATTTTTATAGAGGCTAAAGAAGCAAACATTAAGATTTAGTAGTTGCACTTTCTGAACAGTTTGCCACAATCCCCAGATGTGCTGAGGATTATCTAAAAAATACAATACCCCATTTCCTTTGTGTATCTACCAACCCCCGTGTCTGGAGGAAGTAAGTTGGGGCTTCAGTATGCTTCCCCCAAAGTACCTGGAACCCTAGTTATATCAAGTTTCGTCTCTAAGAGCAGACATCTGTCTGTCCTGATCCCTTAGAGTATGTCTACACTGCAAAACAAGCAATTAAACATGGCAGCAAGTCTCAGAGCCCAGGACAGCTGACTGGCTCATGAGACTTATGCTGCAGGGCTAAAAATAGTAGTGTAGACGTTCCCGAGCCTGGGTTCTGAGGTCACCCCACTTTGTTGGGTTTCAGAGGCTGGGCTCGAGCCCAAGCAGAAAAGTCTACACTGCTATTTTTAGTCCCGTGGCATGAGCCCCAGAAGCCTGAGTCAGTTAATCTGGGCTCTGAGGTTTGCTGCTGCAGGATATTATTTCCAGTGTAGATGTACCCTTACTGTCTGATCCAAAGCCCATTAAAATCACTCAAGTGTCTTTCTAATAAGGCAACATCAGCTGTGCCCTAGCTTTGTGCCTTTGTATGTTTAAAAAATATTAGGACATCCCGTTTATTGTACTAAATTTTCCAGAAAGGCAGCTCCGCTTTTGAACTGTGAACAAACATGAGAAATTTCAGCCCAGAAGGCAATTTTCACCCCAGGAATATATAACAGGCCTGACAATAGGGTCTTACAAGATTTGCTCCTTTTTTCATTCACTTCAGTGGGAGTGAGATGGAGCCCTGGGAATAAAATTTCTGTCCCAGCCATACCTGTCGTAGCAATAAAATGATACTGTAATCAAAATGTTGAAAGTGAGAAATTATTCATTTGATTTTTATAAAAGGAACCTGAAGTTTCAGTTCAGTACAGAATGTTGTGGCTGCCTCTAATTTGGATGGATTCTTAAGAGAAGTGAGCAACAATGACAAATATTTTCCCAGTGGAGTTTTGCCCGTTTTTATCGGCATAGTCGCATTTGAAATTTTCTTCGTTTACCAGGAATCTGATGCATTGCCTGCACTACTGTACCTGTCCATTCTTCCCTCACTTTTTGTTTATTCAGGTTAATCAGCTTTCGTTTCTAATGTGACATTTGTATATATATTTATTTAACAATATTTTTTAAAGCTTTTTATTTTTTTTTAACAAGGCAAAAAAAGGAGCTCAGTCCATTTTTCCAAAAAGGAGGGGGTAACCATCTTCAAACAATGTGTGTAACATAAACAGTATACTTAACATTGGAAAAGAACCTGCTTCAGCCAGCTGATGAAGGTCTTTCTTCTCTCTGTGTCCGTGTGTGCATGTTTGCATTCTCATTAAGGATTCCCATGTGGAGTTGTTAATCTTTTACAAGTATAGTTTGGAGAAAAAGTTGCTTTAATTTTTTTCATTGGAAGTTGTTGTGAAATTTGGTAGAGGTACATTCAAATAAAAAGAACAGGAATACTTGTGTTTAAAAAAAAAAGTTCTCAGTTAAGTCAAATGGAGAATTATCAATGTCTGACTGGAAGATGCCCTTTCTTAGTAATCTAGTTCCACAGTTCATTTGAAGTACATAGGCCTCTGGTCTTGCAAAGATTTATGAATGTATCTAACTTGAGACTACTCATGGGAATAAAATTACATATATGCATGCATTTTTGCAGGATCAAAGCCTTTTGTTTCCTCTCTTGTGTTGGGATCACAGATATTTTTTCTGTTTTTTTTAAACTCTCTGTCATGTATTTTTTCAGTATATGAGAATTAAAATGAGATTTAGGCACAATAATTTGAAACATAAATGTAATTAAATATTAAGATTAGGTGACCCAGTCTGAATGAACTTGACCTTTTAACCAAAACTTGAATCGGGTTCAAAAAGTTTCATTGATATTCTTTTCATTTTCCCCACTGCCTCTGCACTTCCTGGCTTTGAACAGAACCAGTAGAGTTAGTATTAAAATCCTGTATTTAAAAAAAAGGAAACAGAAAAACCCAATTCCCCCATAAATAAAAAAAATAAAAATCAACAACAAACAACCCCAATGTCTCTTACTGTGTTAATTTCAAAGATTAGGTTGGCCAAAAAAAAAGTATTTTCCAAGCTCAGCCCACATAAGGTCTTCCCACATGAGATGCCATTCACAGCAGATTGTGTAGGGTTACCATATTTGAACATTCAAAAGAGAGGACACTCCACCGGGGGGGTATTTGCTCACGCCGTCCCCGGCCCCGCCCCAAATCCACCCCTTCACCACCCCCATTCCAACCCCTTCCCCAAATCCCCGCCCCACCCCCGCCTCCTCCCCTGAGCATGCCGCATTCCCCCTCCTCCCTCTGAGCTGCACGAAACAGCTGTTTCGTGGCACAAGTGCTGGGAGCTGGGGGAAAAAGCGGGCACTCTCTCGAGTGATCAGCATTCACTTTTTCTTTCTTGAATGATCAGCATTTACTCTCTTTCTTGAATGATCAACTCTTCTTGGGGAAACATAATAAAGGCAAAATCCCGGACGTATTTAGATATTTAAAAATTCCTCCCGGACGTCGATTTAAGAACCAAAAAGCCGGACATGTCTGGGAAAATACAGACATATGGTAATCCTAAAATTATGGGATGTTCGAAATATGATTGTGTATGTTCTCAGAGCTCCTTGGGCTTAGCTACCCTTCAGTGGGGTCTAAATACACTGATGGGCTCTGTTAGTCTCTCCTCCTTGCCTTCCCCACAGTAAGGCTGTATGCCTTGCTAGGCTTCTTGAGCTTGGCTGTGTCCTGCAGGGAGAAACTCAAATGTCCTGCTGGGCTTTGCTGGGCTTCTTGGGTTTGGCTCCTTCTTGATATGGAGGGGTGCAGGTGCAAAGCAGAGGTATTTCCCATATCCACCCATCTTGTTGCCAAAATGAGCTGTCACAGTAAATTGTTCAGATCTTCATAATGTGATCCTCCCTCTCCTTTCTTATGTGCTTTCAACAGTTAACATGGTGACAATATGATATCTCAAGTATTATCATTGGGCATTCAAGTTACACCCAGCAAGATTAATGGGGAATGTAGGAAGAAGGATGGTCTAGGAGAGGGCATTGGACTAGGGGATTTAAGAGACTTCAGTCCAGTTTCTGGCTCAGCTGCTGATTTCTGGTGTGAACTTGGCTATTTACCTGAGGCCTTGTCTATGCAAGGGGTTGGTGCATAGCAAACCGGGGTATAAATCAGCAGTGTGGTGCTCACTAACTGTCTGTGTGGACCCTGCTGCTGCACGCTCAACATCCCCAAGTATGTGTTGATCTTCTGCTGTTCTGAGCACACTGGAGTGCTGTAAATTTCACCCCAGCTTGCTGTGCACTAACTCCATCATATAGACATGCCGTTACTGTATCCTGTGCCTTAATTTCTCATCTGTAAAATGGGGGTAATACATCTGTACATCCCTGGGGAGTTGTGAAGATAAAATCCATTTAAGATTTGTGAGGTGCTCAGATACTGTGGTGACCCAGCCTATATAAGTAACTAGATAGCTTGGTCTCACCTTTCAGAACTATTGTTTCAGGTTCTGCAAACACATATAGAGCTTACTGTATCAGTTACCCTCAGCTGAAATTTCTGAGGCTGTCTCAACAACTATAAGAGCTAGAGACTTATTTAAAAAAATAATAATTAAATCTTAGATTCTGGAAAACAAGTAGATGGCAGGAATGAAGTGCCTGCATGCTGTCACTGCAAACCATCTCAATGTGAACCCTTGTTGTTTATACCCTTGCAGGATATAGTCAGTATTGAAAGTCTCAGGAACTTTGTGCTCTCCGGAGTCTATTTGATTTCTGGATCAAAGAAGCTTGGATACATTTTGGTTAAAGATGTGAATTTTTCTATGCTAATCCTAGCCATACCTCCAGCTGTTCTCATTTACCCAATATGAATCAGTATTTACATAATACAATAGAACTTTTTACCCATATGCATTTTTGACTGTAGGAAACCAAGATGTCGTATGTTCTAAGATGAGCAGTTTTATCTGCTTGCAGATGAAAGTTAGGTTGTCTACACGTTCTGTTTGATCTTAAAGTGTAAACAGAAAAAAGGGCCTGAAAAACAGCGTTATCTCAACCTAGAACAAGTAAGTGTGGTGATAGCACTGGTGGACTGGTGGCCAGGGTCCTGTGTAATCTTTCAGGCTGACGGATTTTTGCTTGTTCTGACTCACAAACTGCTGTTATAACTGACCTCAGTCAGTGTAGGTAAATAGAAAGAATGATTAAAACATACCACCTTGTGCTGCCAAGAGACATATTTGCCCTTTTACAGAGAATGCAAAAATGTCTTTTAAACATGATTTCACAAAGTATGCTTAAGGTTAAGTCTCACTGTATCCAGATAGAAGAGGAGTACTTGTGGCACCTTAGAGACTTACAAATTTATTTGAACATAAGCTTTCATGAGCTACAGCTCACTTCATCGGATGCATTCAGTGGAAATTTTCCACTGAATGCATCCGATAAAGTGAGCTGTCGCTCACGAAAGCTTATGCTCAAATAAATGTGTTAGTCTCTAAGGTGCCACAAGTACTCCTTTTCTTTTTGCGAATACAGACTAACACGGTTGCTACTCTGAAACCTGTATCCAGACAGCCAATCATTTAAATATTTTACAGACAGCTACAGACTAACACGGCTGCTACTCTGAAACCCACATTTAGTATACATCTCTCTTTTTTTTTTTCTTTTAATATAGTTATAGTAGTGTAGTCACAAATATTGAATCAGTTTGCTGAAGACAATATTTCTGGGAAATAATCTTGCCTGGGAACAGTCTTGAAATAGTAAAAATTGATTTAAAGTCGTTAATCATTCACTGATGAAACTTGCCAGTAGATAAAAATGCTGCCAGTTGAATGGAAGGATCTGTGCTCCACTTCTTAACTAGACTGTGAAGACAGAGCTCTAAACAGTGACCTTTGTGAATGTAGTTACATTTTGTTATGACTGCACTAACTACTCAGCCTGAAGAGATATGTGTAGGGTAGTTCGCTGTGGGTTTGAATTTGCCATCTTAACTCGCAGAGTCGAAATCAATGGCATTTCTTGCAGAGTAAGGTACCATTCAAGGCGAGGGTAGCAGAACTGGGCCCTGTGCATCTAATAAAAATATTTTGTGGTGTCAATTTTTCTTTCATCTTCACTTGTTACTGTTCAAAGTCTTCCTTTAACTTTCTGGGAAAAAATACAGACCAGCATTTGCTAATTTTATACTGGCCCTGACTTCATCATTGCTGTGTCAATGCCTTCTTCACGCATAAAATAATAAAATCCTTTGGTCACATAGTTCAAATAATGGTGAACATTACTGTCTGACAGCATTATGTATAGCATTTACCCCAATGTCTCTGAAACTGAGAACATCTGGAGAAGCCAATCGCTGAGGAAGTGAATTGCAGACATGACAAGTTAAATTCCTATTGAGATAATGCTGATCTGATCATGCTTTTCTGTTGTTTCACTTCACTATTCAGGTAGGAGACAATTCAGTAAAGTTTGTAGAACTTTTCTTACCAATGCCAGCCTGATAAGTTATTAGTACAAGTAAAAGGCCTGAGACAGCACCAAGATCAGGTGTTCTGATAGCTTGTTTCTTGTAGTTGTCATGAAAATATAATGTATGCAGTGTTGGTCCCAGATGTTAGAGAGACAAGGTGGGTGAGGTAATATCTTTTATTGGACCAACTTCTGTTGGTGAGAGGAGTAAGCTTTTGTGCTTACACAGAGCTCTTCTTCAGGATAAGATATAACCTCGCCCACCTTGTCCACCCTTGTGAAAATACAGTATCAAACTGTGGACTCTAAGTTTAGTGTACTGAGTGTTGTGTTACCCTGAGTATAGGTTCTACTGATTTTTAAATAAAAAAGTTGATTTTAATATAGCTGTAAGTACTGTATGCACAGTTAGTACAGTATTAACTTTTAAAAGCCTTGGAGTATCTAGCCTGGACATGAACTGTCAGTCATTTCCAAGAACAGTGGTAAACAAGGTCAGCCTCTGTCCATGTGATCATTTGTGTAATCAGCCTTACCTCTTAACTGTCCTTTTTTTTTTATCAACTGTTTTGAAAATAATCAGTTTTCCAGATGCTGCAGTCGACTCCCTTTTGTTTTATTTCACGTTAGGCTTGTGACATTTTATATATTTAGTCTAGTTAAGATTGGATTTAAATTTCAGGGGAACAGTGGCAAGGGGGTTAACCAGGAATGGTGGCAAGAAAGTTATGTTAGTTCCTCATTGCTGGACAAAAAGGAAAACCAAGCAGTATGTTTGTGTATGCCAGTTATGATGCCCCAGAATCCAATAATTCTTTCTGGATTTTCAGAGACTCTGTTTATGTAGCATTACCCTCTGATCACTGCATTCTTGGAGGATTAGCTCTATAGGGCCACTGGCAAATCATATAATGCGATCAAATTCCAGATACTACAATATTTATACTGCCCCATAGTGTTTCTAAACCCAGAAGCAAGGTTTCTGCTTCAGATTTCAGGAGGCTGTGCAATCACAATGTACAAAACAGATAAATAGATCGGGGAGAAGTAAAAAAGTGGCGTACAAGGGAGGGAATTGAAGAGAGATGGAGAGAAATGAAGGAAGGTGAGACAAAAATAGTTGGAAAGATGAAAAATGTTACAAGAAGAAGAAATAGTGAGGGCAGGGGAAATAGTGTAACTAGAAAGGATGAGTGAAGCTAGAAAGAAGAGGATTCATGGTCATTCAAAGCTTTCTTGCATTATGTATCAGTTAAGAAACCACTTCATAGATTGTTGTATGCCCTTTCCTTTGCAAACTCTGGATTATTTTCTCCCAGGAGCTGTTGCAGTTTACCAGCATATTTGAAAGCATTGTTTAATTGAAACGGTTGGGAAAATAGTCTGCAGACACTTGAGTATAAACCAAGAGGAGATATAGCTGTGCCATAAAGTGATTGATTGCTAAATGAATAGATGCTCCTACAAATATTTAACTAAAGCAGAAATAATTATGTCAGAGCCAACTTTAGTACCTCAAGGTTTGATTTTAGAATTACTTGGACCAAGAAATGGGAAGGATTCCATGGTCATAGAAGTCTTCTGTATTCTTCATAAACCTAAAGACCGAGGAGTGTGAGCAATAGTAGTTGGATAATGTATTTCATCATTACATCAGTACTGTGATACTAGTAAGAAGAGGCAATGGCAGTTAAGCCCAGACAGTAATGTAATCCTTCCAAGAGGTTACAGCCAGCAGCAGCACCTGCATGACACTTTACAGCACCTTTTGGGTTGAGAAAATAATGGTTTGGCTCTTAGAAGGTTCTGACACTTCAGCTGCTACCAGATGTGGAACAGTGGCCTCAAATAAGTATTCCAAGAGAAATACTGAAACATTCTGACCAGGGAATTCTATTTTTGAATCAGCAGCGTTCCAAAGGATGTGTGCAAGCTCGATATTCCATAAAACAAGCGCAAGAGTTCCAGGGTACATGCCCTGCATCAAGAATCAGAGACAACAGTGGAGTACTTTGTTGACACTGGAGAACTGGATAGCCACATTTCATCAAGTGTTCTGCAGCTAATTCTATGTTTAAACAGGAGATCAAATGAGCATTTATCTATCTAGCTATATGTATGTACCTTTTCAGCCATGACTTGACCATTTTTATAAAGGGACTGCTCAGTGCACAAGAGAAACACTTCTCAGTACTGCAGGCAGGGAACATGCTTTGTTCAGACACATAACAAAGTGTGGGGGAACACCCATGAACTAAACAAGTACTAAGGGAGGGGTGGAGCATGGTGCCAACCCATAATAATCTGAGAAACCCCGTTAAACCACTTCACTACACCCATAGTGGCTACATTCCTTTGCCTTAAATAAAAGGCTTATATGTTATTGACCAGGGAGAAGGGTCCTTTTGCCCCCTACCCACACCCAGTGGTTTCAGTGGGAGTTGGGGATGTGTAAGGCATGCCACTGGGTCCAAAGTGATTGAGAGTCCTAAGCCAACTAGACTGGGAAGAAATGGCATTAGGGCCAGAGGAAAGCCCTCGCATCCTCGCAAAGAGCCTTTAATATTGTAGCTTGTATGTTTTTAAAAAATCTTGTGTTTAAAGCTACCTGCACTAGCATGTACCAAAACCAAGTCATGTACATTTCCTTTGTGTGTGTGTGTGTGTGTGTGTGTGTGTGAAGGAAATACATAGAATTTAAAAGTATAGGTGTGAATGTTGACTCTGATGCTGACCTTGAGTTATGGAGTAAACCCCATGAGAGGTCTGCTGTACTTTTTTACTTTATTAACATAAAGCTGTAAACATTATAGAGAATAGTTGATCTTCAGTATCCAAACATTGCATCATAATTAACAGCAAATGTAGAAATATATTATAAATACATGGAATAATAGTACATTAACCTAAAGAACAGCAATAAATTGCAACACATAGCATAAACTCGCAAACTACTAATGGGGCACTGTGCAGTTTGTTTATACTATGAGCAGTCAAGAACTCTGTGTAATATACAGTAACAGTACAGTGGACAGCAGGCTCGACATGATAATTTAAACTTCTTTCACAGATACGCACAACTGATTTTTGGAAGCGATTGGGAATGAGATTACACTTGGTCCTAATAGCATCCTGATGTTATCCTGGTCCTTTCCTTTCATCCATTGCTTATTGAAAAGAAGATGACTAAGAGTTCATTTAAATTGCACACAAAGATTTGTGATCTTGCGATGTGAAAAGAAGATATTTAACTAATGCCCACAAATGAAACTGCAAACATACCATGATTTAAACTCTTCCAATCTTCCAACGTGCTGCTGCTTGCCTTATATAAGGGAAACACAGACAATGCAGCTCTTGAAGTTGTCGGAGATGTGTCATATGCAGAAAATACCAATCTGGTATCCAAAGTATTTGCCTTGGTCCCTGGAGAGTAGGCTCTCTGAATATATATTCTTTGAATCTTTGTTAATTAATTTCTATCTCATTTGTGAGTAGCACTTCTTTGTTTATGGAGCTCCTTCATAGTAAAACAACTGCAGCTCTTTGCTACCTGGTTTCTAAGTTTCCATCCTTTCCCACCATCACTCATCCCAGCTGGTCACTGCTGTGTCATTGTTTGAGATGGAAGGTAGAGGTCATTTGCACTTTTATTTTAAATGGAGCATTTAGCCTGGTGCTACTGCAACCTCTTTTCCTTGAGAGCAGGCACATTTACATGAGACTTTATAATTACTTCCTCATTTGTTTCCTGCATGTTGTCATGAGCTAGGATTTTGGCACTGTTTGGGTTGTGTTTTCCCTTGAATATAAAGTGAGGAATGCATGCTGAAAACTAATTTAGTATGAAATTGTACATTTCTCTCTTGCTCAGTACAGGTTTCAGAGTAGCAGCCATGTTAGTCTGTATTCGCAAAAAAGAAAAGGAGTACTTGTGGCACCTTAGAGACTAACAAATTTATTTGAGCATAAGCTTTCGTGAGCTACAGCTCACTTCATGCTCAGTACAGTGATGTAAAGAGATTATGGTGAAATAAATTAAAACAGATACCAAGGGGGAAGGGACTGAAGACACGTGCAAAGGGGAAAGTGTGTTTTTCAGGTTTCAGAGTAGCAGCCGTGTTAGTCTGTATTCGCAATGTGTTTCGCAGGTGAGACTCAAATCAGTATCAGTTTGACAGAAAGATTCAGAAAGTATACTCTAGTTGGCAAAAACTGCAGAGGAGAAGACTCTCTTCCATCAAGAGCATGAGACTAGAGCGAGGCAGGGGAGAAAGGTGTTGGATGTGTGGAGGCAGTGAACAGAAGAGTAGAGAGGAAGTTAATAGAGACTTTTAGAAACAATGAGGGGAGTCTTGATCTGAATTTTAAAAGGAATGGCAAGTGCGTTGAAGATGTTAAGTGTGGGATGATCTGCTTAGATGTCTGGCATGTATAAGAGGGCAGGTATCCTTGTGCTTATTGGAGACTGGAAAATTAGGTTTGGGGAGGCCATAGAAGGAGTGATTTGAAATATAGCCACCTTCTGTAATTGAGAATGTTGTTTTGTATACAGTTCTTGTGTGTGATTCTGACATCTGGAAGTTGCCCGTGATTATGGGGTTTCTCTTCTTTTGGCTCTTGTTCTTTTGTATTGGGCCTCTAATCCGTTTTCAGCAGTCTGTAAAGATGAAACTCTCTTTAGACAAACTAGGAGCTTTAAGTGCTCGTGGAATGACTATATACCAGTAATACTAGATTCACTGAAAGTGCTAAACCTGTCAGATTTCTAGGACCCTGTTTAACTAGATCATTAGCAGATCATTTGGCTATGTCAACATAATTGAAAAGAGCAGGTGTGTAATGGTATTTTTTGGTATATCTATGTAATGTTGATGAAACATTTTGTATAGTGACTGTCTGTCAGCCAAATATCTTGTCACACATCACAATACTTAAATCCTTTTTTTATCTCAAAGGTTTCAGGGCTCAATTGCTAACTTGCACTTCAAATACTTGCTGCTTTTGTCTGGAATATTTGGAGTGCATTTCTGGAATATTTGTCAAGATTTTATCAGTGTTTACTCCAATTTGAGTACCTAGTGTATTGTAAAACTGACTTCTCCGAAAGCTTGAAGAATTTTATTTAGCTTATGCTGTTTAATAGTAAAATGAAAGCTAATCCTTCACCTATATGTTTGCGTGTCATGTTAAATTCATGTACGTACATCTTTTTATCCAGCTTTTACTTTTTAAAACATTTTTACGAACATTGTTTTAGGACTTTTCTATGGTAAATTAAACTAAATTCCTTGTTTTCATGAGTTGTCCGTCAATATGGTGTTGGACCACAATGCGTGTTCCCTTTTATGAAGCATTCCCATAAAGGAGCAAGAATTTGCTTTCTATCAAGGTGTTATGTAAAGCTTAGAAGAGAATTAAATTCTGTTGAGTTTTATTTCTTAGATCTATATAAAAGGTAACTACATCAGAGAGTGTTTTTAATGAATATATGTTTTTCTTGTGTCTGATCTAGAGATTATATTTAAGGAGAAGCTAAAATAAAGACCCATGCGTCTCAAATAGTTCACATAGTACACGTGAGAGTACTCCTATGCATAAAAGATATTTGAGCTAATCTGGTTCAGGGGGTCTTCCTTTTTTGTTAATATCATAGGTTTGAACAGCTGATTCATAAAAGCTCTTTTCCCATGGTAGAGTGAAGCAATTTTAACTACAACTGAAATAATTTTTCAGTGATCCTACAAATGGAGGTAGCGTTTTAGGTAAAAAAAATTTTAAAAATGGCCCCAGATTTTTGGGGGCCTCAGTGGTGAAACCTGGTGCCTGATTTTCATAGGTGCTTAGCACCTGCTGCTTCCTTTGGCTTCAACTGAAGTTGTGGTTGCTAGTACATCTGAAAATCAGACCCAGTGTTTCTCAAATTTAGCATAAAAAATGTTCTAAAAAAATCTAGTGACAGCTTTTCAAATTTTTGACCATAGCGTTTAGGTGACTAGTCAAAGCTCATGCATTTAGAGTTAGAGCCAAGAAGTCAACTACTAGTCTTTTCTTCTAACTGATATGCCAAATATTTTGATGTGGTTTGACTATACAATTTTGTTGGTGATTATTTACTTATTATTTGTCATGTTTCCTGAGAATTAAAATGAGCAAGCAAATAATGGGTGCCTTGCCTGCTGTCCAACTTGCAGTTACGATAGCTTCCTGCATGTTTTCTTTTTGGGGACCAAATTCAGTTAAAAAATTACATCAGGCTCCCGTGGCTTTGTGTGGGATTTTGCACTGCAATTTGTTTTGTTGAATTGGATCCTTAGAAGAAAAGTTTCAAGACACTTTTGAGAAATACTCAAAATACTCCTGAGGTATTTTCCAACCCTAATCTTCTTCTGTGATTCAAGGTGTGGGATTGTGTTAAATGGTATTAAAGCAAAGATCGTTGATTGCTGTTCACTAGAAATATAAAATCAAACTATTGACTTAAAAAAGCCAAAGTTTAAGTTAAATGTTTTCTGTTCAGACTTGTCTCTTCAATTATAACATGATACCCAACTTGTTTCAGAAAGGTTTTAAAATGACACGTACATATCTATGTAACTTTGCATTTTTCCAGGTACAAGATATCTCTTTCAGCCATGACTGTCGTTGGGTGGTGGTCAGCACTCTTCGTGGCACTTCCCACGTCTTCCCCATCAATCCTTATGGTGGTCAGCCCTGTGTCCGCACTCACATGTCGCCCCGGGTGGTAAACCGAATGAGCCGTTTCCAGAAGAGTGCAGGGTTGGAGGAGATTGAGCAGGAGCTGACATCTAAACAAGGAGGCCGCTGTAGCCCTGTCTCAGGCCTGTCAAGTAGTCCATCTGGCTCACCTCTTCATGGTAAATCTCATTTTTCTTCTATGTTGTCAGGCATACCTATTCTGTTGAGTTATTATGTTGCTTTTGTAGTATCCCGTGTTCAGTTGTCGGCAGTATCTGAAAAAAAAATATTGATTTCTCTGTGGATTCCAATAACACTGGATTCAAATAATCTGTATTTCCACATACAGATGATGCTATTAAAAATGTCAATGTGCCTTGTATTAAACTGCTGCAAATACAGTACCTGAAATCTATATTAAAGTATAAATGTACAGGGTACCTAGATATTATGGGGATAGGCCCCCTATAAATACTCAAGGCAGAGAGTTTATTACTTAGAATCTACTTAAATAAACTATGGGAAAATTGACATTTTAATAGTCTCCATTGTAAATTAAAAGGTTTAGAGGCTTTAATGTTTCAGATTTTGTTTCACAGCTATCATGAAGTCACTAATCTGGTCTACATTTAAATGCAATTATTTAAAAATCTCATTGCTCATCATCCTGGATGGTTATGGAGCACATCTGGACATCCAGAAGATAAATATGTATTGTTTGTGGGGAAAACATGAAAGCGAGGTGCAAAGCCAGGGGTGTGTTCCCCTCCCCTCCCCAGTTTTTTTTCTTTTAACGGTGTGGTTGATAAATTTACAAAAAAGAAAAAGCCTTCAAGAATTGCCTTTCCACATCCACTCTGATGATGTGTTGCTCTTGGGAGCCATGAACCGGGAACGATATAGAAACCATATATAGAAAGAAGAGTCCGCCCCAGGGAAATCAAAACTTTCGGGGTGTAATTATAATAGTATCCACAGTTCTAGTTACCCTCAGTTTCTTCTTTTCTGCCCTAGGCAATGAGCTTTGGAACCACCTGTTCATTTTTGCCCTTCTCTTTGATGGTGTAATTTGTTGCCGTGCTTGCTGATTGTTGTTTGGATTTAGAATGATTACTGTTTATTCCTGCTGGTCCCTTGTAAATAGTGAGGGTCACAGGTAATTTTAATTTAACCAACCCAGTATCAATCTAATTTTAAAAACTAGGACCTGTTTGGGGCTCCTGTAGCTCCCCTCCTCTAATAGGAATAAGTCCCCTCTGCTGATGTGTAAGAGGAAGCCTAGGTCTCTCTTATTGTGTCAGCAAGAGCAAGAGGTTAGAAAGGCTAGGGGATCCCTTCAGCCAGTCTGAGGGTGTTAAAAGGGTTGGGCCGATCATGAACACTAGTGGAAGGGCACAGTACAGGCACTTGTGAAACCCTCACCTTTCTTGCCTTCATGGTTGCCCTCTGTGCCATTAGGATAGTCTTTGTGGGATTCTTGACACACACAGACCTTTTCAGTGCCTGTTGTTGTTAGGGGACTGAGTACTCCTTCAGTCTAAAAATTGAGTTTTTTCCCTTTTGGGGCTTCTCCAATGTGGTGGGATTTATTGATTAAGAACCAGGCCCCTATGAATAGCATTTCCTTTATTGCTATTACAGGAGCAGCTATCATGATCCCGATGTCCTGGGATAGTCAAGAGGTGGCTAGAAATATCTGTGCCTTCTTATTCTTTCTATTTATATATACACAGTTAAAGCCTATTCCTCTCATTACCACACAGCAGTTCAGTGTGACATGCTTGAAGCAGACACCAGAGTGCTGTAAATAATTATTGTAACACAACTAGTCATTTTTAACAATTGACATTGTATAGAGAACAGGAAGGAACTCTCAACTTCTGTACCTTTCATCCATCCAAGTCTGTTTTTTTTCAAGAGAAATTACAGTAAGTTGTGTCTTTACCGGTTTGAAGTTTTAAATAGATTTAGCATTTGATATTCAAAAAGAAACTAAGAGATTTCATTTGGCTTTGATTAGTATGCCCAGAGACTTCTGTAATGGGCAGATTTTCTGAACTGGAGAAAAAGCTAACACATTCACACCACAGCGTGGTGGTATTTCCAAAGAAACAGAAGCCAGGTATTTCAAAAGTGACTTGTGAGTTTCAGTGCTTCAATTGGTAGGTGTTTGTTTTGAGACATCTTTAACAGGGCCTGATTTTCAGGGTCTATATGTTTGAAAATCAGGCCCTTTTCAGGCGTCTTCATTTGGTGCTCAGAATTGAGGCACTCAGAAAACACTACTTGCTTCTGAAGATCTTGGCCAAGATGTTTAAGTAAATATATCCATCATTCTCTTAACAGTTCTTAGAAGCTTCGAATTACGGATTCACTGAAACTATACACAGACCCTCATATACGTCATTTGAAAATGTTCTGTAAAAATTATAAACAGTTGTATTGAATAATTACTTTAAAAAATAAAAGGAGTCCCTTAATTTAGTAGACTGTTGAGTTAGTGAGATGTTTTCCAGAAATGTGGAAGAGAAGCCTTTATCATAACAACAGTCTGGGTGTCACTGCAGTCAAAGTTATGGCAAAGCGCAGTTGGCAAAAGATTAGCAACTTGTATTGCCACATGGAGAGCCTGAAGCTTGGGTAGGGATGGGGAACGTTGGGAAACAGGCATTGGAAGAAGGAGGGTGAATGAGGAATTGGGGCTAGTATGTCATTAGCCCCTTTTTGTAGTTTAGGAAAGAGGTATGACAATCTGGAGAGACACCTCTCTTGACTAAATGTGTACTTTACTTTGGGGTCGGTCAAAGTAAGGAACCAGGGATCCTATTTGATGCTGAAAGGTTGGTGGTTTGCTGTACTGAATTGGAATAGTGTGTGTATCACTGGCAAGATGTGGGTAGGCATGTGGAAAGAACACGGCAGCCTTTTACAAGAAAGCAAAAGCCTTTAAAAATTCTTATGCTCCTCTTGCTTCTCCACTGCCACCCTCCATGTCACCAGCTGCTTATATCCACCTAATGCAATTAGCATGGGAGAATATAGTATCTGTGTAGTGTTAGGATGCAGTGGTGTGTGTTTGTTTGTTTGTTTTTAAAGCGAGATGGCTCAGTGACTGCTTAAATTTCTGGGCCTTAACTTGTTCTGCATCAAAATTAGATACAAATGTACATAAATTTTTTTAAATCAAGTTCTAGAATTACAATAAAATCAGTTTAGTTCTAAATTATAGGAATTGGGAAACCATTATGTTGTTTTAGATGTTTTTGTTGTGCCTATTTACAGTTTGAAAAGTACTTAGGTGTGGAACTGAAGGATACAGATGGTTGATCTGTATTATGTGCCTTTTAAAGACTTTTATCATATACTTGAAAAACATAATTAACTGAAGTTCACAACAACTTTCATTGCAAAGATTTGATGCACATGTGTGGCAGCTGGATTAACAGAAAACTGTGATGACTATTTTAATCCACAAACTAAGAAGGATTTAGGATCGTAACAGCTTCTTGGTATAATATACTGTTAAACAGACAATATTATGCACTGTTTTCATTTGAAGGAGTTAGTGTTGTCTTGTGGAGCGTGTGAGGTCTAGTGGTTAGAGTAGAAGAGTGGCCTTCGGGTTCTATACCTAGCTCTACCGCTAACTTGCTGTGTGACCCTGGGGAAGTTACTTAGCTGTATGTACATTTTCCCCATCTGTAAAATGAGAATAATAATCTCTGTTTTAAGGGTGTAGGGTTTAATTAATGTTTGTAAATTGCTTTCAGATCCTCTGCTGAAAGATGCCATTTAAGTTCAAAATATCATATTGAATTTAATTCTGTGCTTCTGCAAAAGATGCAGTATGGGAAGTAATTATGTAATTCAGTTAGTTAAAAACCACAGTAAATTATAAATTAGAACTCTCTTCTTATTTTATATTAGTTATATCCTGGGTGAAGAACTTGTATATGTTGAGCAGTTAACATAGCTGCTTATGTACAGATGTCACAGTAAGTGTTGTTTTACTTATTGTTGATGAAATGAAAGATGGACAAACAGATTTTTAGTACAGAATGCTATCCTTGTCAGTTGGCTTTTCTTGATTGTGCAATCTTGACATCATGCTTTTAATGAAGGATCACATGCAATTTAGAAATATTTGAGTAAGCTTTAAGATGTAGAAACTTAACTAGCACTTCAGTAAATTTGTAGATCATTGCTGTTAATCCTTCTGTTAATACTTCTTTCATATTAAAATGGTATTGATATAATCCTACCCGGAAGAATGGATTTTAGTGACCAAAAAGCCTGCATATTACCTTTTGATTGGACTAACAAAAGAATTATGTTCCATTCACATTAACTTGAGCTTGCTTTTTATGGCTATAAATATTTTCTGAGAACAATCCCGATAAATTTTTTCCAGCTTGCTTTTTAGTTCTAGTGTCCAAAATAAAATAAAATAAAAAAACTTGCCTTATGTATAGTCGAGAAACAATCTATTTATGGTTTATTCAGGACGATTTACAAATTGTTTACCCACACAATGTAAACCTTTATCGGAGTGGGATTCATCTCTAAATGAATCATGTTTTGGCTTTACTCTTGTTTGCCTGTGCTCTTTTTTAGCAGAATGAAGTAAAGGAAACTGTTTACTAAGAGTTGATAAAGAGATATTTCCTTTGCACCTTTTATAGCCAACACAGATTTTGTTTGGGTTATTTTATCTGTTAATCCACCCATGGTGTATTTTTGTCATTCAGTTGGGTTGCCAGAGAGTGTTGTCAGTGATACCAGAGTTAAGTTAGTGTCCTTTTATGGGCTTTTACTATTATAGGACTATTGTGACATCAGTGGACTGAAAGAGCAGAACTGGGTCTTGCATGGCTGTTTCCCATGTGTGACATGGGAATGGTAACACTCACCTGTCTTACAGGCACACTGTGTGGGTTACCTCGTTAAATAGTTCAGGGCAAATTCTACCCTTGATTACACATGTGCAGCTCCTGTTAGCTCCAGTGGCAGCTGTGTGTACATGCCCAAGAGTGGCATTTAGTCCTAAAGTGTTAATGCTTCACTTTGAAAATAGAAAGCCCTGTGCAGCTGCTCAATGTTTTTATCATCCAGTGTAAAAATTACAATATAGTAACTAAAAGTTAAAGGTCTTGTTTAACCTACTCATGGCTTTTGCTTTGTTGATCAGCGATTTTCCTGAGTGAGACCACATCACAAATGTAAACATAAATTAACCACACATTTGAACCTTATACTCTGCAGTTCCACCTACTTAGAAAAATCAATAATAATATGATGATTCTTGAACTTGTTTTCTCTGAATCATTTAATTGTGTATTGAAGTTTTTCATTTGGATTTTGTAGTTTTTGCCAAAAAATCAATCATACACAGATTGGTTCTGTTTTAAATTTTACGCCTCAGCTGAAATACAGTACATAAATTTAGAACTGAGGAAAACAAGTCTTATACATACATGGATTTGACTGTTTAGAAACATTCTACATTGTACAGAATAATCCATTTTCCATTGTAAAGTCTTTTTTATTTTTATTTTTTTAAGACAGTAGGTCTTCTCTCACATCCTTGTCTCTTCTTTCATTTGCAGTGGTTGCTATATCATTAAAGGCAAAATCCAACAGTCTGTTAAACGTACGCATCTCAGATGCTTTAAATATTTCCATGTCACTTTTCACTATTTCCCAGAGTGAAACTCCTTTTTATTTGAAGAATTCTTATGGGAAAGCAGAGTTGAAAGGAATGACATCATCAAGCCTTCCTGAAAAACAGATTGGTTTCCTTTAAGTAACACTCACTTGAGAAACCACCTATTTAAAGAGAGGCAGACAAAAAATAGTTTGAAAGAAAATTAGCTGTAGAATAACTTAAAGCACTGGAGGGCAATTCCCTTCAAAGTTTTAACTTAATCGCCAGCACTATAAACATGAATCAAAAGCAGTCTATTTGAAATGTCTCTTGTAGGCTTTTATTTTGCCTTCTTGTAAATTATAGCCTTTATCTGGTACAAATAGTTTTTGTAAATTCACAGATACACTAAAGAATGCCATAGTGTGGGCCTGACTCTTTATCTATTTGAAATGCCTATTCATTTGATGAATGTAAACAAATCACTTCAGATCTGTATTGTAAAAAATATTTTCTTCTTTAAATATGATTTAGATAATTTATATTCTAAATTTGTCTACAAATCCTAATTTGTTTCCTCTTCGCACAACCATTCTTTACATTGGTGGCAGAAAGGCCTTCTCCTTAGAACTGAAATGGTTAATTGGACACCCTCTAGAGGGCGATGTTCTCTTAACTTTATCAGTGCAATGACTCCAGCTTCTCTCGGTGTATTATGTTGATTTAGGTTGATGGTTGATGTTGTATGAATGCCATAGGAATATTCTGATTTATCATCCTGTTTGCCTTGCCTTTCTATGAGTTGGAAACTTAGTTACATCCATTTGTTGATGTCTATTTGAAAAGTTTTAACAGAAATTATTTTACACGTGCCTTAGGAAGAATTTGCGTCAGATTATAGTTCATTGTTTTATGTTGGCAAACACTCCAGGCGAACTACTTTTTAAAATAATGTGCTTTTGGTTATCTTGTATCTTTAGTACTATGCATGCCAAATGTCAGAAAAGTGAACCTTCTTTCTTTTCCTATTAATGCAAAGGGGATTTATATTGCAGTTGATGTGTGTTACCCAAGTAAATCCTTTGTGTACAAGTTGGAGAATGGACTACTTAAAATCTATCATGATTCAGTTCTTTACAAGTCTTCCTATTCTGAGTGTGTCTGAAGAGGTTGCAAGATTCCTCCACCCACACCCCCCACCACCTTATTCTGGCAGTCTTGGATCACCTTGTAGTAATTGCCACACTGACAGCTGGTGTAGGCCATTCCGTTCTGGAAAACTCCAGGTGTTACGCTGGATATCTTGGCCAGGAACTTTTGTACAGAAAGTACAAAATACCCATCAGTTACAGTATGACAGTGGATTACAAATTTAGAGTAGATGAGAGAATAAACTAGGAGATGTATGAATGGTTGTTAACTGTAAGCACAAATTTGGGTATTGGCCAGCAGCTTTACTGGTTGTACATAAGCTGTATTATGATAACGGATGAAGATCAGTGAAGTGGATAAGGTTGGTAGTATCTGCTGGGTCATTGCTGCAATGAATGCAAAAGATCGATTACACCAGCTAGAGGAAGTGGAGGATTGACAGGAGATCAAAATTTAGCACAGTAGAAGGTCAAGTAGGGATGTAGGCTGAGAAATTATATCGGGGGGAGCATGAGCATGAGGTGTTTTAGAAGTTGCATGCTTCTTACTGATTGAAAGTTGGTGAACTATTATATTGGTGATGTACAAGAAGGAATAGAAGCCACAGCTTTATAGGCTCTGCAGGAGCAAAAGTAGTGAAAATCTGTTGTTACTGTGGCCAGTTGAGGTGACTACACAAAGGGAAGAGAGCTGTTGTGTAATGACTGATTACTTTTTTGTGCAGCTGCTTTTCAGAGCAGAACTGCATTTTAAAAGAGAGAGTTGAGTGTCATTAGAATAAAAACAATCGCCAAGTTTAAACTGTGAAATAATATGCTTGGGTGAAAAGAAGTAGCCAGTGAAGGGCAGAGTACAGAGCCATAAGGGGCTTTATAGAGCGTCAGAAGCACAGTTTACCACCAAAGTAAAGAAACAGGGATAAGAGTGAAACAAGGTGAGAAGAAGGGCAGGACAGCATGTTTTTGAGGCTCGTGTGGTCAGTAATCTCAAATATTGCTTAGAAATCAAGGAAAAGAAGTACGTTGAGAGAGCTATGATCAGTACAGTTAAGGAGTTTATTAACCACCTTCAGAAGGGTGCTTTCTTTGCTGTGAAAAATATAAAAGCCAAACTGGCATGAGGCAATGATGCAGCAGGTGCCCAGGAGATGAGAAGACTGTTGCTATAATTTTGTGAGAATGGGGTAAGTCTGATGTGAACGGATATGAGGTACAGGTACAGTTGTTGAAAGTGGTGTAATAGCTGAGATTTTGATGAGGTAGGGTGAGAGATTCTTGTTATATAGCTGTTTGTTGATGATGGCAGCTAGAGGGGGTGAGTCACGGTGAGAAGGGAATAGATGGTATGAGGTTCAGGAGATACCCTTCTCTGTTGCAATCCAGAGGAGGACACTGGTGCAAACACTTCCTGCTTTCCCCAGTGGTGTATTCCTCTGGGAAACAGCAGCTACCACTGTTGCAGGGGCATGAAATATTTAGGCCTTGTGCCTGCAGGGTTGCAGCAAACCCTGTGTGTTTATAATCAGTGATTGATTATGGAGTAAATGGGTGCTGATCTTGTTGTCGTGAATATTTTATTCTAAAGTATTTAAATCAACTATGCCTTTTTTGGTAGTCTAAAAATGCAAACATTTTAGGGAAAGAGCTGAAATTTAAGACTGGAAATAAAATATACTTGTGTCTTTTAAAAGGTTTATCTTCACTCTTCTTAAATGTGCTGATTTGGCTTATTCTATTTGCTTAGTCTTTGTGGGCTGTTAAAATCAGTTGCTTTTTTCCCATCTGAAGGAAGTGCATCTTTGACACTTCTCATGACCTGAGTCATGATGCTGTCACAGAGCCAGAAAACATCCTTAGCAGTCATGAGTAAAACAGCAGAGCTGATGGGGCGGGGGGGAGGGCGGAGGGAGGAGACAGAGATATTCCTATGTTTTTTTCCCCCAGTTTTAATATTCTGTGGATTTTAGAGAAATCACTTTTATTATAATTTTCCATGGATGACATTCTCAGGTTCTCATACGCAATGGTTATCAGAGCACATTGTTTCATAACTTAGAAGAAATAAAGTGTATGCAACCTGGGTCAGATATCTGCCTAGAACTATTTTAAACATAATAACGTTTGTGCTAATTGCTGCAGACATACTAACATGGACATTAGTACAAGGAAAAAGTGGCAAAAAAGCTGCCACAACTTTATTAACATACATAAATTGCCTTGGCAGAATTTGATTATTTTTTTAAAAATAATTTTGACAGATAATATCAGTGCTTATTTTAAGCATATTTTAATTTTGATAAATGTCAATTTTCACATTTGCAGGAAAATTATGGGGAAAGTGTCAGACAATCATTATTTAATGACAGATTTTGAGATTCAAAAAGCTAAATCTTAACACCCATTAAACTCAAATTGTCATCATCAAAAGTCAAAGTATACAAAGTAAATATCCTGAAGTCAAACTCTAAGCAGCATTTTTCTTACGTTGCCTACCTGTAAATTTTGATTGTTATTGATGGAGATATTTTTTGTCAGTTTGTGGGTGCATGGTGAAATCGATGGTTACCGACATTTACTAGTAAAAATCTGATCCTTCCATGTCTGTAGATAAGTAATCTTTAATATTAGGTGCTGGCAAGCTAAAAATTGGGGTGAGCATGCTTTTATTTCTTCTTCCTGTTCTCCACCTAAGAAGGTTGTTCTCTACTGCACGTAGACAGGTCATCCAAGAGGCTACTAGACCAATCACTTGCACATTCTAATGCAAAAGTGACCCATATCTCATGTTGAGGGACTTTTGTTCTCCCACAGCCAAAACTCCAGAAGATCCTAGTGATAAGTTTATTCTATTCCATGGGGCAGGGAAGCCCCTTGCCTTCCATGCATGGCACCAGGACTGAAGGCCCTCATTGTCTAAATTTCGCCCACATCATCCAAACTTCTTGCAAGGATCCGTCAGTACAAAGAGGCCTTTAAATTTACATACAGAAGGGAAAAATGGAAGAAGAGCAGTCTCCCCAAGCCTTGCACCACTGATCCTGAAATACACTGCTTTAAAATATCTACAAATGGACAAGAAAACTCAGTAAACTCAGGTTTCAGAGTAGCAGCCGTGTTAGTCTGTATTTGCAGTGATTCTGAACAGTCAAGCCTGGAATCCATGACTCTGAGCAGAATTGTAGTTATGACCCCTGGTATAGACAGGATGGCAAGCAGCTAAGCCCCCACCCCCCTCCCGGTGCAGGCTTTTATTAGAAATGATTCAGCCAATGGGAGGCCATTTTAGCTGATTTCCCTGGCAATCACCAATTGGGTGACTAGCTGAAGTGTCCGTGCTACAGTCTTCTCCTACTTCTGCAGGGAGCTGTGAAGTCCACAGCTGGCTATCGGGGGGGGGGGGGGGGGGAAGGGGATGGGGGTTGTTTTTGTTTTTTCACTTCAGTGCAAGTTTTGCCTTAAGAATTGTAGGTTTAGGCCAACAATATTTTCAGTTAAATGGACCCTGCAAGATTATTATGTAGTCCAGATTTTGGTCCTGTTCCTTGATCTACTTTTAGATCCGTTTACAAAGTCAATGCAAGCTTTTATTTATATGCTCCCTCTTTCCAAACCAAAAGCTTCAGTGCTTTTTTTCATCCATGCAGCTTTTAGAAGCAACCATGTCCTGTGTTCCGGGTGTGAGGGGGAGAGAGGGGAAATTGTCACAGGAACAGATCTTAGTTTCAAGTTTCCAATGAGATTTTTATAAGAAGTTAGCTAAGATCATGGATGTTTCCCTGACAGGAGGTATCACAGCTGTTAGCATGGGACTCCACGTATATGCACAAGAGCACCAGAGCTACTTCACACACAATTGCCTGTGTCCCCACCCTGTGTCTATGCATGTGCCTCCAAAGATTTCGTTTCCATCCCCCCTGCCTCCCTTCTTCCCCCCCCCCCATGCATGTGCAGAAGTAGGAATATTGGCCAGCTGCATATCACTAGCAGTTTGAGCACAGCTTGTACGGCTCCCATGTGGTGGGTTCTAATTCCAAGCAGAGCTAGAATTTTAAATGCTTCACCCTTAGGATATATCTGCACTGCAGTTAAAAACCCCTAGCTGGCTCACAGGCTCACTGGTTAATTGTGGTATAGACGGTCAGGCTGGAGCCTGGGCTCTAAGATCCTGCGAGATGGGAGAGTTCCAGAGCTTGGGCTGCCTGCACCCCAACATGTCTCTGCCACACTTAAATAGCCCCTACTCTGAGCCCAAGTCAGCTTTCATGAGCCAGTTGCAGGTGTCTAATTGCAGTGAAGACATATCCTTAGAGGAAGGTGAAGTGAATGGTGTAAATTCCTCTCTCTACCCCCACAAGGACTAGAAAGGATTTGAGGGTGTCAGTGAGAGTAATTTGTGGTTGAGGCAGTCAGTGGTTTCTTGAAAGTGGAGATAGTGTAGGGAGGGAAGTAGTGGAGGCCTCAGATGGAGAGTGTGTGGATGCGGTGGGGAAGTGCGCCAATGGGTGTGATGTAAAATCCTAGAAAGACTGGAGGGGTGAGATCCAGGGCCTGAGGTGAGCTTTCCCTCCACCAACCAGGTAACTGAGGGTAGAGGAGTGTTTCTTTCCCCTGTGACTGGAGAACACTTGGACTGGTGCATGTGCCTCTCAGGGGAATGTTACGAGCACACAGGCTTGCCTGTTGGCATCAGATGCTCCATCTTTTCATACATAGACAAGGAAAGGGTTACTTTCCCAGTACATTCATGTGAATAGATGCAGCCATTTTATAAAAGATGAACAAAAAGCAGTTTTAAACATTATGAAGACAAAAGGCCAAATTCTGATCTCATCAGTATAAATATTACTGATCTCAGTGATTTACTCTGGATTTACATCAAAGTAAATTTGAGAAACTTTGACCTTGAGTGCCTAATCTGTATATAGCCACTGTAGCTAATAAAGGTGTTACTAGAAATATTCAGACTTAGGCTGTTAAATGAATCTTGTTCCTAGCAGTTTGCTACTTGAAGCAGTTGCTGTGCAATGTTAAGAAGTAGCGGTTATTTTAATTAAGAGCTATAAAGTTTCCTGTTGTTGCACACCCAGTTCCCAGGAAAAAAGTAACATTTGAGGGGAGATTTAAATATGTTGCATCTTTAAAGAATCTTGTTTGGCAGTAATTAGTGTTGGGCTATTTTTAATTAATTAAAAATATTATTGAATGATCTGTTACGCCCTCCCAAACTACTTCTGTGAGCCAGCATTGCTTCCACAGAGTTCTCTATTTGGGTCACAAGGCAGTGTTTCTCACCAGGGCGCTGCTGTTTCCTCTTCCGACTCTAGTAGATTACAGATTATACTGGAACATGTCTGGGGAAAGGTCAGAAACGAGGGTGAAAGTCCTGGAACTGTAGCTGGGAAGCTTTTCATTCTCATCTATGAGATTTCTGGTACTGAATAAAAACCAAAACAAAATAAACCGCCACATGCATGACTTTTTTTTTTTTAACGGCATCCTCTTTTATATTTAGAAAGGATTGTATTTGTCTTGTGTTAAATAATTAGTGAGTATTTGGTTGAGGAATCTCTTACAATAGGCAGCAAATAAAGGCTAAGCATGCTTCATTTTCTCATTGCTCAGCCTGCCAGTGATTGTGTAGATTCAAGTTATTGTGTGTTTTACTTACAGTCAGTAAGTTGCAGGATATTAGATATTTGATGTTAACTTTGTTAAAATATTTGGTAGTGTTTGAATTTTAGTCTATTAAGTACAGTTAGATATTAAAAGCAGACCAAGTGCTTTGGAATTTAAATGACATAATTGTGTTACTAATTAGTTTTATTGGAATAATACAAGGCAGAATAAGAACACAAGGAAATACAGGATAATTAAAAAAAAAATCTTACATTGTTTTACTAAATAGCTAAGAGAAGCTCAGTTCTGCTCATTTTTTTCTGGAAACAACACAGAACAAGTTGAATTCTTATTATTCCCAATCTACTAATATAAAACCTTACGTAGGGCCAAAACTTGCTTGCCTTACTTATGTGTAAAGTGAAATTTCACAGTGCACACCATCATTCCACAACAGCTGACATTAGCCAGTACAAAAATACCATATCCAGCTGAAACTGCAGGGGAAATTTAGTAGGTAGAATTATATAATCTGAGTTTGAATTTACCCGGACACTGGTGTTTACGCCCCTTCCTGTATTAAAAAGTGCACCTGTGATTTTAGAGCTTGATTGTGAGGTACTAGGTACCCCCTTCTCTAGTTGATGGTGATCAACACTTCGTAGGTTTGTCCCTTAAGTAACCTAGACTTAATTTTTTTTTGTCTGTTCTAAAAGGTGACATCTTCAGTAGCAAAAGGCCCCTCAGTATCCCACTCGACTGCCGACCAAGCCCAAATCTATACTGAATTCATTGTCAAGTGATCAAGCAATGGATCAACTCAGTATGCTGCTTCTTTTAAAAATGTATTACAAACTAACAATTCTAGCATGTTTTGTTCAAAATGCAGTTTTCTGTCATGTCTGGAAAAATTCAGTTATCAAAAAAATAGAAATGTGTAACTCGCTCTGTCATTTAAATCTTGCAGATTAACTCCCTACAGTACATTATTCTGATTTGTACTTTTTAAAGTAAAATAAAAAAATTATAAGTTAAAAGTTTGTCTATAGCAGTCATCAACCTAATGTCCAGTTTTCAGAAGTACCTTCGTGCCTGGTGGTTTGCCACTTTCATATATTTTCAGTCACTGCATTCAGCAGCTAAGAATACCAACCTTTCATATTCTGGATTTTTTTTTAAAAGGGGACGGGCAAAGGTAAAACTGAAACGACGTTAGCCTTGCAATGGCATTACCTGGGAGTTGTGGCTGATGTCTTTTCCACAAATGTCCAACTTTGTCAAAAACCAGTAAATCTTGTGAAGTTTATTTTCCTTATAGCATCTGTGTTTTATAATGGTGCTTTTAATTTGTTTTTACTTTGTCTTTTGGGATTTCTTTTGTCCGGCGCTTTCAGGCCTCCCTTTTTTCAGTGGAAGTGAGTATGTTAATGATGACTGGTTTGGGAATATACCCCTGCAAAGTTGACATGACAGCCTGTTCGCTCTGTGTAATAACAAAGCCCATTGTTATTTTCTCTCTCCACTTTTATCCTCAACTTAATCCATTTCTCCTGTGAGTATTTGTAGTATAAAATGCCTGGGAAAAAACATGGCTCAGAACACTGAATGGGTCATAGGAGGTTTTCTTATCCCAGACTTTATGCCAATTGGTACCCAGGATAGAACTAATTAATTATTTTTTCCCATGCCTCAGTAGGCAGACTTTATCCAATGAAATACTGTCCTTTTTAATAAATGTCTGCCGTTAGACTGCCTTTTAAAAAGGCAAGAACTTCCCATGATTTTCTCCTAATTTCATGGTTTGTTCTCTGTCTGTATGTCTCTGTGTAAACATTCATAGATAAGATTCAGCAGCAGCTTCAACTAAATCAAGAGCACCACTTTCAATAATGGTAATCCAAAAAGCAGAATTTGCATTCAGGGCAGCACACACTCAAGAAGTTTGGTATTTGGGTTTAGCTCAGATCAGGAGTTTAGATGCTTATCCAATCTTTCTCTTCCTCTTGAATCTGTAAAATTTGGCTGGGAATTTTTGCGAGAGCTTCCTTTCAGGTGGTATTCTGGCCCTTGACTGGAACCTGGGAATGCCGAGATACAGGGAAGTGGCACGATGTACACAAAAAAAATACCTTAAATTAAAGTGCCCACAACAGATGGTAAAAACAGCCCCTCCTTGCACAGCTCTTAAGCCTGACAGAAGAAAAACCTCTCCAGTGACATCCCATAGACAGATAAATACTTAACCAAAAAGATGTGCCTTGCTCTGTACTCTGAAGGTCAGTAAACTCAGACACTGGCAGATCACCAAGGAAGAGAGATCCACAGCTAGGGACGCTCTAGTGAAAATGTTCTGCCTTCAGTCCTTACGAAGGCACGTCTGTCATGAAGGTGCCAGGAGTTGTTTTCCTTTTTTTTTTTTTTTAAGTTTCCTCCAAATGGATTGCTACAGCAGGTATTCCTGGAAAAGTCAATCAGGCAGTACCCTGCCTGGTTTATGTGCAATTGTCAGTATGAAAACAAGCTTCTGAAGTTAGCATGTCATTTCCAGCTAAATTTTCAATGTTTAGGGAAGCTGTTGGAACTGTAGTCCTACTTTTTGTTACTTATTAATAGGTATATTTGAAGTGTTGATTTATCCTATACACATACTGCAGAATAATTTGACTGTGCTATGCTGAAGGATTCTTCACTATACAAAATTCTTTTGATATTTCTGGAGGACTTAAATTTTGTCGCTGTGTCATTTGACAGTTAATCAACAACTGCTTGAGCTGTGGAAATAATGTTGATGCTTGACTGCATTCTTTGTGCTCTTTTGGCCTGATCCTACTGTCTTGTCCGCAAAGCTCCCATTTACTGCAATGGGAGTTGCATGCTTCTAAGGGCTAGAGGACGGGGGATAATTTTTTATTGGGTTTTTGGACAGATACAATAGCGTGCACAAAGTTTAAAAAAACCCTGACCTGTTAAATGTAATCTGTGGAACACCACTTCATTCCAGTAGTGGATGTACAATATAGGTCTTGCTGAATGCATGATAAAGAAATCCTAGTCACACAGTGCATTTACTGTATCCCCACGGCTATGCAATTAAGAAGTCAAGGTTGTATCTTTATGATGGGATTGAGGCAACATTGTCCAGACAATAGAGATACCACTTTATAGAACATTTCCATATTAAAAGTATCTAAATATAATTCAAATGAAAGCTATTATTATTATTCTTTCTATATAAAGTAGCATTTTTCCTAACCTGATTCATCTGCACTAAGTAGATCTTATTTAAAAGTCAAATTATCAAGCAAAATGCTCACTTCTAAATAACTAAACAATTTCTCTTAACCCTTTTGTACCATTCTGATTTTTAATTTCTGATTTGCACCATGGCTGGTGAGTTTATTTTCAAAATTATGCAACTAAATTTTGCTTAAGAGAAAGTGTAGATTGATAGGTATTTGGTGGCAGATTAGATGTTTAAAATAGTTGCATCTGTTATGTTTGCATCTTTTACTTTAGACTTCATTTCTGCTGTGAAACGTTGAGTGTTTTGATGATTGTGTTGGTTAATTTTTAATTTAAATTTGTATTCTTTCAGTCAGTAAAACTTTATTTTTAAAACTAAAATATCTGAACTCAGAAGATACTTCTGCCCTAGAAATTATGAACAAGTTAAACGTCCTGCTTCTTACCCGCTCCTAGTAACGTTATAACACACACCTTTCGTCCCTAAAGGATAGTGATTTTTGCACAGTCTGTAGGCAATGCTTGTGAATAATTTAGTTAAACTTTGATTCTGTTCATATATTTTTTTTTAATGCAATCTTCAACTGAAAGCAAGGCATACTTTTCTTTCTGTGTAGAGTATCTGCACTAGGTTATAATGAGAGCACCTTAACTCTAGCACAGTTTTAAATGATAACATTGGTGATGTTTTAAGGTGAAAGTGTTTTCATTAAATATCAAAAATAGCAAAGAGCTTTGTTAGAAACAACAGAAATGAATGGATATAGGATTGCTTTTCCAAGATGGTTTAAAGAGCCAGAAGTCACAATCTTGAAAACAAACCTCATATCGTCAAGTATCATGTCTTTGTTAATTCTGACTGGAAGTAAGGTCTTAGTTTCTGCAAAGTGACTGCAATATGATTTCGGCAGGAATTAAACTAGGATTTACAGCAACAATTCTTTGTACAGTCATTCTAAGAAAAAGTAAATAAATAAAAGCTGCTTTAATGCTTTCCCAGAACACAAGCAAACAAGTTGAAAGGAATATTATACTTTGTTCTAATTTATCATCTCTTAAGCATCTTTATTTCCCTTTATATATTTTTGTTATTTCCTTTTTTCTTCTTGTTTTCCTTTGGTTGTCATTAAAGACACCAGAAAAATGCTTAATGTAAAAAAGTAAAGTAATATATAATGTATCAAACAACTCGGAAAAATGTCGCTACTCCTTAGATCCTTCACTCTATAAAATACAAACGTCACAGGGACTAACTGGTGTGCGTGTGTGTGAATTGGTATCTTTAAGATTCCTGAAAGAGGATCTAATCCTCCAAACTGTTGAGTATCCTCAACTGCTCCACAGGATCCCTCAACTTTAATGGGAGTTGAGGGAGCTCGGCATCTTCCAACGTAGATCTAATGTATGATTACTCACTTTTCCTGCACTCAAAAATCCTATTGAATTCAGTGGCAGCTTTGCATTTGGAAGGCTAATTAATTGCTGCATGGTACTGAGATTTGAGTGCATTGAGTAATTACAGATTCCTTGTATGTACTGTATACAAATTACTGTTGCAACAGGCAGATGGGGTTCAGAACTTGATCAGTGCACCATTACAATTAATCATCATATTCCTAACAAAAAAAAAGAAAGCAAGGTATAGATATTTGGAATCACTTTTTTTAGGTATCACCGTTTTCTGTGTTGAAAGTTGCTGCTTACGTTGAATACGGAATGAGGAACGCATTTTTTAAAAGGGACTTGATGACATATAATAGTAACTAATTACACACAAATGCAGAAAACTATTTTATACTCTTTCCACATGAACCAAGAATGAATCTTCAAGGAAACTAATCTGAGATTTTTTTGAAAAAAGAATTGAAGCCTCAGGCTTAATTTAAACATGAGGGTTTTTTTTTCCCTTTCTTTCTTTTTATTTCTCCCTCCTCCCGCACGTTAGTTCAGGAAAATCTCTATAGTTCTAAATGAAGTCCGTACTCAGAGACTATTCAGTAAGCTGGTTATTCATTAAAGGCCTGCCATTTCTCTTAAAACGTATTGAATAATGCTCAGACTGGATACCTAACACAAAATACACTTTGTAATTTCATCATTTTTTTGTTTGTATGCTTTCTTAAAACACAGAGTTCTACATACTTGGTAGAAAAACAAACACAAAACCCCAAGCTAACGGTTATATGGTATTAAAAAGAGGGTAAAGGAAGCATTGAGTGTCTTTAGGAAGATGAGACATTCATTAAGATTTTTCCGCCTTCCTTTTCCTATCTTCAGTCCATCTGAAGTACCATTATAGCTTTTCAGCCTGCTTCCTGTGAGAAACTCTTTTCTTTGCTGTTATTCTTCCTTGAAAAAAGGTGGCTGCACTTCAGTCAGGATTGTATGGATTTGGCCTGGGATTTGTATAATATCTATGTAGAATGCATCAGTTGTTTAGGAACTTAATTCCCAATATGGCTTCCTTTTGATTAAAGACAAAGCCAGCATTTCACAGCATTATAGGAACACAGAAAAACAAGTTAATGATCTAAACCTTTTAATTCACAGTTGCTTGTCTATTTAAAGTACTTTTGATTCTATTATAAACAGACTGGCCCCTTTTTGTTTCATTTCTTTCTTTCTTCCTTTGGTTTCTTTACATTTCTTTCCCTGTTGGCCATGAAATTTGTAGCTAGTTTCCTTTTCTAACTGAAGAATGAAAGATTGTGATTGCAGAATGATACAGAAAGTAGGAAAGCATATCTAAACTAAGCATATGTCCAAAACAGACCTTCTGTCTTAGTAATTTGAAACAAGTTTAGTTTAGTGGGGGTTTCTTTCCCTTTTCTAAATATTATATTTTGGCTATTTTATTTCTCTTGTTTTGAAGGACAATGAAGTTTGTTTATTTTTACAATAAACTCTTTGATTTTTCTATTATTTTAGTTTAACTTTCCTTCATTTTATTCTTTATATGTAGGTAGCCTGTATTTTTCTATCCTTTCTTCAGTGCAGCAGGTTGCTATTATAGGATACCAGACCTTCGCTCATGGACGCAGCAAAAACGTTCTTTTTCAGAACTTCTCAATGTAAAGCACAGTATGAGGTATTGCAGGACAAAAATTCCTTTCTAGAGTATTTACCTTTTCCATACGCAATTTGGATTTAGAATTTGCTTCTCCAATTGGACTTTGAAGTTTCTTGATATGTGAAACTCGCTCAATTGAACAGCAGCACCATGACTGACTTTATTACTATAGGCTACACTTTCTTCATCTCCTTAGATATGAAAAATATTTTTATTGCTGTTTTATCTGCTTCTGTATATTTTTCTATAATTTTAAGATGAATTCTGTAGAGATTTTTTTTCCTTCATCAATAGAAGTCTATTATTATTGTATATTTAAAACTGTTAATTTTATATGGTTATCAGAAATGATAAATGGGGAAAAATTTCCAGTAATAATTTTTTTAATTTTTTCCATCTCTTCAAGGTAAACTGAATAACCAGGATACCTACAATAATTTCACTAACAATAATCCTGGGAACCCACGACTCTTGCCTCTTCCAAGTTTGACTGTGGTGGTACCTCTTGCACAAATCAAACAGCCAATGACCTTAGGAACCATCACCAAACGCACAGGGTAAGTGTATCTGCATGATATTTCTTATTAACATTGTTTGTGGTTGTTCGACAAAATACTCAGAGAACTAATTCATGCTGTTAGTGATGCTTTTCTGATTTATGCTTTGTGTTTCCAGCGTACATATAATTCAGTGGCACAAAACTTAGGTCGAAAGTAAGAATAACAATGACAAGTATTAAAAATACATAAAACAGATCTGTCTAAGAATTCAGAAGCATAAATGTTTGTTAGTTTCTTTGTTTGGATAGATGGATCATTTTCTTGCAACCACTCCATGGACATATTCTACATTGACATGAGTAGACATTATGTATAAGGAACAAGTATAAAATATGTCTTGGTTAGGGTGACCAGATGTCCCGATTTTATAGGGACAGTCCCGATTTTTGGGTCTTTTTCTTTTATAGGCTCCTATTACCCTCCCCACCCCCGTCCGGATTTTTCACATTTGCTGTCTGGTTACCCTAGTCTTGGTCTATATTGAATTATATACTGTGAGCTCTTGAATCGTTTCCACCTTAAATAAAACTTGTTTTAATTTTTTTTTAATTTCTAAATTCTTCAACCATACTGGTAGTTGTCTGTCACATATGGAAAGGCAGCAAACCAGGGTGATTATAGATACATATATAGAAAAATCCTATACACATAGATCTGTGTTTCTAATGTTTTCCTGACAGCATAATTCTGTTTATGCGTACCCTATTGATTCAGGCTTTGAGTAATTTTTTTTATAAAACACATCTCATCGGAACCCTGAGAATCCTCCTCATTTTCACCAGCTTTTACACATCCCATGCACTTAGCACTAAGGTAGGGAGAACTAGACAGATTTCCTTCTGATTGCGTTAGTCAGGCACAGGGGTCACTCATGGGTGCTTACGAAGGAATTGTCTTTTTTCTCCTGTGTTCATACAGCACCTAGTACAGTGGAAAACTGGTCCACCACCAGGGCTCCTTGGCACTGTGGTAATTCAAATGATAATGATATTAAGACCCCCTGTTCAGTGGACTACCTTCACAGCACTCCTCACCCCATCTCTTAACTTAGTATAAGCTAAGACTCGGGTTTGAAGCACACACATGTCTGCTGCCACATGTTGAAATTCTCCTCTCCATAGCTCTTAAAGGGCCTGTGGAATTTTTCAAAGATGTGAGTATTTGCTCCCGTGTCCTTCATCAGAATTTCCTTTTCCACTTACTATTCTGCAGGATGCTATTCACTTGTTGATTTTCGCCATTCATCCAAGAGTCAGCTACATTTTAGCAGTTCCGTATGTACAGTGTATTATAAAGCACTTTAGGATCCTCTGGTATGAAAAGCACTACTAAATAAGTGTACATTGTTGTTGTTATTATTTATTATTAAATAGGGCATTTAATAAGTCCTATTTAACCAACCATATAATGCACACTTAGCAAAGAGACACAAAGTAAGTTCAGGTTTCATAGATTTTAAAATTTTGTGGTATTTGCTCCTAAAATGGACAATATCAGCTGACGGTTGATATTTTGTTTACTTAAAATAGCCATTTGTCTCTGGAAAAGTCTGAAAACTTCCAGTTTCTGCTGTTCATGAATAAACTCTCTCAATGATAGATTTTTTTTTCCCCTCCTTCCTGGAGAAGCTCAAATCCCTGAAGGTTCGACAGTTAGAGTTTTATTTTAAAAGTTTGACTCAGTCATTCCCTTATTGACTCAGACTTTTATATGAGAAACATCCTTATGTGGATACACTAGCACAACTCTCTTCCTATTCACAGCCTATTCATGGAGTTTGGGGGCTGGCAAGTAAGTACCAGCTTTCCCCCCTTACTTAGTTCCCTGCTCAAAGCCACATTACCTAGATTTCACATGGGGACAGGTGAATTTCACCTTAGTGTCCTTCAATGGGAGTTTTACTTGAGTAAGCACAAAGTAAGGATTTCAGGATTGTGACCTTTATTCTGGTTAATTACTCATTCTCTGATATGATGTCTGGGATATTTTATAAAATGTATTTATTATTATACTTTACATAGCTCTACAGGTATGCGTGGCAAGGTCCTAAAGGTCATAAAATCTAACCATCCAGTTGTGTTCCCATTGATATGAATGGCAGTTTTGTCAGACCTTAGTGCTGAGTTACGAGCAAAAGCTGAACACCTGTGATACTCCTTGACTTCGGTGGGAAATGTAAGTGCTCAGCACCTCTGATGATTTGCCCCTGAACTGTGCAGAGAATTGTAGACAGAACGTGTGGAAAACAGAAAAGCAGGAACAAGGAAAAACTGTAGTTTATTTCTTCAGTGCGTACATTGCAGGTGTTTTTTGTGCAATGTTATCACAGATGTGGGAGGAAAATGGAGCATGGAGATGAATGCTGGAAAGAAAGTGAGCAAAGAAGAGGAGAGGGAGGGAGACTAATGACCAGGAGGAGGGAAGGCATAGCGTGTGCATCAAAAGAGGAACAAGTCACAAGTGGGAGAAGGGGACAGAGAGGAATTGAGCAAAAGGACTGGGAGGAGCATAACAGTGGGAGGAGGAGGATCTGAGAACGTAGGTTTTGGCACAGATGCATAGACTCTTAAAGATGAGTATAGGGAGCTTGAATCACAGTGACTGGCCTCTTAGGAACTGAGAGCAAGAGAGATGATTGAAGGGGACAAGAAGCCAGTGGAGACGTGAGGAGGGGAATAACATGATTGGAGTGACAGAAGGGGAAGACAGTAAAAGTCAGCTTTGTGGTTGTGTTAGGCCGCACTTATTTGCTTTGCAGCAGTAATTTTTGCTGCATTTTCTGAGGCCATGTACAAAAAAAAAATGTGATGGTGATGCCATTGAAATTTTGTACAAGTAATGCAGAAATAACTGAAATCTTGCATTTTATTTCTACATATTATTTCGTACCTATCTTAAGTGTGTAGTTCATGCTTAGATTTTTTCACATGTAAATTTCCTATTCACAAATGTTGCCCTATCCTATTATTTTGTGTAATTTTTTTTTAAAGAATTGAGCATAAAATATTCAATGAGGCTTATGTAGGGGGAAAATGGTCATGGAAAAGACCCCAGCTGCATAAGTACAATTTTCATGAATGGGCTGATAATATTCAGCAAATCCTGTGTAAATGTGTAATACTAAGCTTATGGCTGCCTTCTTTTGTTCTGTGTCCAAAATATTTGATGAAAGTACACAAAATTAACATGAAAAGCTGTATTTACAAAGCAGAGATTTAAGAGGAATGCCTAGGATCCAAGAAGCCTGGCATGCCTAAAATGGCCAAATTGAGACAGCAGCCTTAACTTTAAACCTCCAGGGGGCAAAGTGTGTGTTTGACATATTTAACATCTGCCCTCATATTTCTAGAAACACATAGTAATGTAAGTTTGTACGGTGTAATATTTACACAGGACAGGGACCATCTGCCTAGCTCTAAGAAGTGTAGGAGGCATGTATTACTACAAATGGCAAAAGACAGATGTATTTACACCTACGTGGTCAGCACCTTTAAGCAGTGCTTCAAGGAAACAAGGCACTCTGGAAGCAGCTGCTTAACCTTGTGATTGTGCAGTGATCGGAGAAGGAGGAAGTGCTTGAAATCAGTTGGATTTTACAACTACTATACAGTGGTTATCAAAATTGATTGTTGCTTTTAAAAGTCAGATTTAAAATCTATTATGGTACAATTCCAGAAAGAAAAAGCAAAACTAAAACAATAACAGATAATTCCTAGTTTTAGATTTGTCTGCTTTATTAGTTATTAGCATCTGAAAAGCCCCTCTTTCATTAGAACACTTAAGCATCATTTATGACTGGATTCATCAAGCAAATAGTTGTTTTTGTTCTAGTTGTTCGCAGGACAACAAAATATTTTTTCATACAAAAAGATTAATCAGTGCCTTTAATATTATTGATCTCAAATCAATCTGTTCTTTTCTTGGCAACCAGGGAGGAGTAAATTTTCAGAATGAGTCCATAGTTAGCCCCTAGGAATGAAATACAAGAATCAGGAGTTGCATCATTACTAGGGTGACCAGTTGTCCCGATTTTATAGGGACAGTCCCAATTTTTCCGTCTTTTCCTTATATAGGCTCCTGTTACCCTCCACCCCCTGTCCCAATTTTTCACATTTGCTGTCTGGTCACCCTAGTCATTACAGTGTTTATCACTGGAGCTTTTTTTGTCAAATAAGCATGCAAAACTCAGAACATTTTCTGACCATTCATTAAGCTCCTTTCTTTTGAATGCAGGTTATACCCCTAGTGTTAAATACCTGAGGGTGAGCTTACCAAGAAAAATGGCATCCCTTGTTTCCCATGACTGTTCTTTCTTTGGTCTCCTTCCTTTGCTTCTTCCCTTGACGTTTTCATTCCCCCCACCACCTTCTCTTAAACTGTCTATTCTCCCATCTCAATCTGGCACTTCACTCTTACCCCACTTTTTTATAAGGCTCTTGACTCGCTTTCCTGCAGTTTGTCATATCAACACTTTAACACAACAAAAGATTCCCAAAAGGGACTCCCTATACTTTCAAGGAAGAAGGATGATCTTGTAGTTAAAGCATGGGCGTGGGGGCTGGGAGATGTAGGCTCCACCACAGATTTCCACTGTGTCTTTTGGTAAGTCACTGAACCTCTGTGTGTCAGTTTCCCCATTAATACTGACTTCCCTTGGAAAAGTGTGGTGTGGCCTAATTCATTAATTTTTTTACAAAGCGCTTATAAATCCTAAAAGGGAGTTTTCTATATAGGGACAAATGATTTTTTTCCTGAGAGAAGCAATAGAAAACTAGACAATCTGACTGTCTTGGGACCATTAAAAAAAAAAAAGACAACACTTGAATGAATTAATTGGAGGAAAGCTTTGTGTTTGCATTTGGCCTATTATAAGTACATCCTGTTTCAGTGGAGTGAATTGTATTTAGTTCTAGTTCATATGAATGTGGTAAAATAGATGAACTGTAATAGAGAGGAAGAAATAAATGATAAAATAATTGCTACAAAGGAAAACTCTTGTAAATGTTTTCTCCTTTGACATCAGCATTTATTTTAAATTTCTCAAGGGATGGTCATTTATGTTGGTATCATACTTCAGTCACAAATATAACATAGCTATACTGAAACCCCCATATGTCAATTTCTCTAGTAGTCTCTTGCCAAAACAAAGCCTCTCAGTGCTCCTTACAAGAACAGGAACAAATCTGATTTTTCCTCTTTGAAAGGTTTGAGTTCAGATATGTGAAACTTTATCCATTTTCCCTCCTCCCGCTTTTTTTATTATATAAAATAAGAAGAGGGAAACGTAGATAAAGTCTCTGATGTTGAAATGGGCTAAGATTTTATCATTTTAATGTTTCCCATCTCCTGTACAATTTGTTCAGAAAATCATTGATATCTGTTTGATGTATTTTGACTCAGAAGAGCTTAATTTATCCCAGGTCCGATTAGTGATGCAAACAAAAATAAGAAGAGCAATATCATAATTAAATTACGTAGGCAACAACAACTGAAAAAAATCAAGTATGCATTAAAACTAAATCCAAGTAAAAGCTTAGAAAGACAGTGATCAGTGTGCCTGAACATTTATTGAAAACTTTCTATTTTGGTCACATTTTTCAAACATCATTATGTAACATCTGAAGAATTAGTATACTAAACTTTGGTAATAAAGAAGCAGCTCTAACTCTTTGTAATTTGTATGAAGTATTGTGATTTATCCCTCATTTTGCCCAAATGTCACAATTTCTTTATGAAATATCAGGGAAACCTGATAGTAATGGGGAGTTAGGGTAAGTAGATATTGTTGAATTTATTAAGATCTTGAACAGTTACATATTTTTAAAAAACATGCTAAAGCAGCAAAATCAGATAAGTTTTGGATTTCTTAAAACTCATGATCAGATTGAAAACTAGGTGAAAAAATAAAAAATACTGATTGAATTTTGAATCATAATCACCGTCATTTAATATGTTTTCCATTGGGAGATAATTCCCAATATACTGTCTTATGTGCACTTGGCATTCGAGCCACTGTAACATAGAACTTCAGTGGCTTTTTTTTTTTTTCTGCCTTGACATTTCTGTGTTATTGTCACCCAGCATAGCCATCTGGTGCTGTCAATTCAAGGATGGGTTATCTTGTAATTTGTACATTGTCTTTTTTTATTAACAAACCAACCATGCTGTGTGAAGCAAATTGTAGAACATGTTCAGTTACTTGTGTAAAAGATCACAGAAATGAGTTGTAAATTAAGGAAAGCAGGGAGTCACAGAACAAAAAGGGGTTACTGCTGTGCTATCTGACATGTGTACAGACTTTATATTAAGAATGTAAGCAATTTTTAAAAATGTTACTGCAGTTTTTCTGCGCTACAAGAAATCTGATCTGAAAATGTGCGGTTTGAGTTAAATCTGTGTTGGTCACTTAGTTTATTTTTGAAAAAGGCAGTGGTAATTTTCATGATTTAAAGAAGATCTCATGGTAACTTGTTCAGTTTAATAATAATTTATAGAATTTTCAACAAATACTTAATTCTTTCAGTGTCCTTGTGATCTTAGGTAAGTATTATTTTCCCTGTTTTTACCAGTGGAGAAACTGAGGCAGAGAGGCAAACTGATTTGCTTTAGGTAGGACTCAGCCAGGATTACAACTCAGAAATTCCCAACTCCTAGTCTCATGATTAGACCACTAACTAATGGCGCTACAGATTTAGGCCAGGCAGATCCTTGGCTCTTGAGTATGTTGGTAATGGGTTGTGAAGAATAATGGAGAGTTCTGTTTTTTGTCAAAGGTTTCTTAAGTGCAGCACCACTTCGTTAATCTGTTGATGAATCTTCGGAGTGGCTTTTGGGACAATAACTTGCTGTCTATGTTAGAAGTCAGTTCATCCAATTAAAGTGGGTTCTAGCCAGCTCTAGGCACCAGGAAAGCAAACACGTGCGTGGGGCGGCACAAATCCAGGGGCGGCATTCCAGCCATCCTTATTTTCCCATGGACAGTTGCGCTCTTGGAGCTTGCGGTGGCAAATTTTTTGCTTGGGGCGGCAAAAACCTAGAGCCGGCCCTGGTTCTAGCACTATTTTAGAATGGCTAGGCACTTCCTGAGGGGCTGATGGTTCCACCCTAGTGGACCTTGATGCAGAACTGGCACCCCAGTAGGCAAGTGGATGAAAACAATTTAATTAAAGGAGACGTTACTATATGTGATACAGCTGCAGAGCTTGTAATACCTTTAATTTGGTCGTTGACCTACAAAACTAAAACTTGTATTAATACGAAAACATTATAACTTATGGGTTACTTCATTGCCCTGGCAATTTTCTTGTCCTTGTTTGGATAAGTACATCTTCAGATCTCTAAGCATGCAGGTGTAACATTTTTCTTTTCTTTAGCTTTACATAACTACTTTCTTTAAAAGACATCTGTGTTCAGTGGTATTGCTCTCATGTCAAATTGGTATAAATTTAAGGTGAAAACGTATAGCTACATGCCTAACACTCCCCCTTGTGATTGCCTTTTGTTTTATTTGGGTGGCTGAAAATATTTCACTTCAGTTTCATTTAGCAATTATTTGTCCTTAACTCAAAGTATAGAAAAAGTAAGGACATATCTGCATTTAAAAAAATTGACTACAGCAATTATATGGGTAGCTTAAATGCCCCAAAGAAGGATTATAGAAGCCCCGAGCACATAACTGGCTTTAAATTTATCATCCCCTTTTTTTCAGACTGTATACAAATGTCAGTATGATTATGGCTTATGCCAGGATGATTTAAAACAAACAAACTGTTTAAAAAATTGGTGTGGTGGGGGGGTTGGTTTTAAAAGCTATACTGTACATTATAGAAAATAGTTTTTAAAACTGATTTTGTGCTGTAGAAAGAATTTTAATAAGTGGCCAAACATATTAAGTTGTGCATCGGTATTAGATTTTATATCGGATGTTGCATTTAAAATTAGTGATTCTTTTCTTTACTACATTCCAGACTAGCTTGTAAGGAAAAAAGACTAGCATGTCATGCCACTGTTATCCATTTTAATTTCCAAGATTGTGTTTTTAAAATGGGGAAGAGGGAGCGGGGAGAACTTCCCTAATAGATGGTGGTTCTACCTGAAGTTTGTTTATTGTAGGACTGATCTCTTTCTGGCAATTATATTTTTCTACTCTCGTTGTCAGATTTTAAACATTTAATGACAAACATCCACACATCTGCTGCCATTGATGCTAATTTACTTTGTTTGTCTGATTATTAATATTGACTTGAATATTGTTTTAAGGCCCTCAACTCTGTGTTTCCTCTGTAGTGCCTCTTACAAGGCGTTGCCAGAGCATTTGAAAAAGGAAAACTATACTGTCTAACTTTTCAAAATCTGTCCATATTAAAAGTGATAGCAGCATGTGGATGCTGTATTTACAGCAGTTACTGCATGAAGAGCCTGATCCTGTAAACACTTGATTCCCTGGGTAGTCACATTGATGTCAGTGGGGCTACTGACATGAGTAAGTGTTTGGATGATGTGGTCCTCATCAGCATGTTTGTTACATTAGAGTTCAGCATACCTTCGGGGCCTTGCAAACAGTTATGAAAATTATTTTATTTACCTTTATCTTAAATCTTAATAGCATGATATACACTGTACTTGTTGATAATGAGTTTTCATCTAATTTTTGTGCATTTTTCCCCTTTACATGAAGACCTTACCTGTTTGGAGCAGGATGTTTTTCCATAAAAGCTCCTTGGTGAGTTCTGAGTTCAATCCCAGCATGCCTATAATTCATTTGGTGTACTCACTGAAAATAACTTTACGTTCAAATTGTTTTTTTACTGCATGGGCTGATCCATAGGTGGAAGCACTGTATACTTAATCAGCTACTTTTAAACTATGGATAAATATTCGCCATCAAGTGATCAAGAAAAAAATGTGTGCACTGTTTCTCTTATGATATTTAATATTTTAAACTAGATATTTTAATTAATATTTGAAGTAGCTGAGATGTTAGAAAAGATTAAAAATAATTCGGTTAGGCAAAGGTGAATACAATATGTGTTCTAAAAACATAATGCCTCTCTCTTTCTCTAACGCACGCACGCACGCACGCACTCACTCTCTCTCCCTCTCTCTCGTGTCTAAACGCTTTCCTTGCTTATGGACAGAAGACATCAGCTACTACAGGTTTCTCTATAGTAAGTCAAATTAGGTAGTAATAAAATATTATAACAAGCGAAATGAAATAACAATGTAATAATGACTAACCATGTCCCAGGAAGTCAGGAAACCATTTTAAAGAACACTAAATAAACAGACATTCAGAAGTTCTTCTCACTTTGTCAATGTTTCTTAATAGCACATTTTTGTAATAAAAACAATACATTTGTTTTTAAACATTTAACATTGCAGATTATTGCCACAACCAGTTCCAAAAGTACTGTATGGGCATGGAAGCATTAAAAATAATCATAAGAAGTTATTCTGTGCAAGAGACTGGTGCAGCCTGACTCGCAGTATTGTGTACACTCCTAGTTACGTTATTGTAAAAAGAGTATGATCAAGTGGGTACAGATTTAGATAACTAGAATGAGATGGGGCTGTGAGGATTTTAGGCAGAAGATTTCAAGAGTTATTGGGGAGTACGTACTGTAAGTGTGTAGTGATTTATATATGCAGCTCTCATTACCACTAATTGGAATTGTTTACATACAGCCCTGTTACATCCAGATCAGAATATTATCCCTCAATCTATATTCTGTGGAAAAAATGGGGCTTAAGAGCCTCATGGTCTACAGTATTCTTAAGAGAATAGAAAGGATAGATACTGAAAGAAATATTTGAACTAGCTCAAATACAAGAACATTGGGGCACCAATTTCTATTAAATATGGGCTAAGAACAAAAGGAAATAACATGGAATTTCCTTATAGTGGGGATAGTTACTATGTGAGGGTTATACTAGTGTCTATATTGTAGCATCAAAATAGTTTTAAAAATATAAATGAATTATGAAAGCATTTGTGCTGCAGATATTACAAGAAATAATAACTCAAAGTAATGAAGAGTTCAAGGCCCTTTTGGGGTAAGATAACCTGTGTTTTTGCATACATACTGAAATTGTCTTCCTAAGATTCATTTGTAAATGTAGTTTTCCATGTAGTTGAGCATTCCATCTGATAGTTTTTCCCTAATAGCTATACAGGCATCAGACAAAAAGTTTTGAATGTGGATTATCTAATAAATGTAGCCTAGATCAGTAGCCTAGATTCATAAAGCAGGCTCCCCTAGCTTCAACAAAGACAGTCATGGACACTTGTCAACCAGAAATGATTTTAGAGTGAAACAAGATTAAAAGACCTAGATTAAAGAGAGGAATACATGAAATATAATAGACTTTAAAATCATTGCTTGTCTTTTATAAGACTCTTTTGTGGTCTGTTTGATGCCAGTGTTGGCACACAAGAAAATAGTCTTTACTTGCCTACACAGACATTGGGACAAAAATATACACTTGGGGGCAGGGAATGAAAAAGATGTAGGGCATGTTGTTTCCATTAAAATCTTAATGAGACTTCAAATTACGTCGGCAAAATGAGCAAAGATTTGACAGTTATTGTCTGTTGAATTTAAGGGCCTGTAAATATTTTGTGGGTAGTTTTTCTTCCTTGCTCCATGGAATGGAAACTGGGATCATGTCTTTATTTACTTGATTTTAGGCAAAAAACTATAAACTAATTTATGTACAACATTTATAATTTAAAATCACCATGGTTATTCTTGAGAGAGAGACAATTTTTGAGTATTCTTGCAATCATAACTGTAAATTTCATGCAGTATTTTCCTCCCGGTACTTTGAAAGACGTTATTTACCAGTTTGTTTACTAATTTATTGTTGTTATATCTTTTTCCTTCAAAATTTAAATACATTAACATTTTAGAAGTTTCAGTTGTTCACCAGTTTGTAGGTTACAGATAATAATTGTCAGTTGCTGTCTTTTGTTAATGTAACAAACATGAAAACGTATTCTTTGGTAACATAATTTTAAACAGGTAGAATGAGACTAATTAACCTAAATACAGTGTAAATTGTAGATCAGTTCTATTATATCATATGTATGTAAATTATCTTTTACCTAATTAGTAGATTTTAATCTCCTAGATTGAAGCTAAAAATATACAATAATGCAATATGAATGTCTTAACTTATTTTGCTTTTTAAAATGAATTTTAAAAGAATTTCATTTATGAAACCACAATTTTAAGACTCATATTTAAAAGGGTAAAATTTATTTTTCAGACAGATGTAGCTTTTTGAGAAACACTGTATTTCTGTTTTTAGTACTGTATAATTGTCTGCTTAGATAAAAAATATTTTATTACTTATAATCCAATTTAAATCTCACTCAATGAAACAAAATAGAAAATCAGAATGTTTAAATCACTGCTATGATCCTTTTATAAACACATTTACTGTGATGCAACAAAAAAGACATTTGTAGAAGTTAAGCGGCATGATGGCATATATCACATTGGTAGATGCACAGGTGAACAAGCCTCTGATAGTGTGGCTGATGTGATTAGGCCCTATGATGGTATCCCCTGAATAGATATGTGGACAGAGTTGGCAACGGGCTTTGTTGCAAGGATAGGTTCCTGGGTTAGTGGTTCTGTTGTGTGGTGTGTGCCTAATCACATCAGCCACGCTATCAGAGGCTCGTTCACCTGCGCATCTACCAATGTGATATATGCCATCATGTGCCAGCAATGCCCCTCTGCCATGTACATTGGCCAAACTGGACAGTCTCTACGTAAAAGAATGAATGGACACAAATCAGATGTCAAGAATTATAACATTCAAAAACCAGTTGGAGAACACTTCAATCTCTCTGGTCACTCGATCACAGACCTAAGAGTGGCTATACTTCAACAAAAAAGCTTCAAAAACAGACTCCAACGAGAGACTGCTGAATTGGAATTAATTTGCAAACTGGATACAATTAACTTAGGCTTGAATAGAGACTGGGAATGGATGAGTCATTACACAAAGTAAAACTATTTCCCCATGTTATTTCTCCCCCCCACCCCACCCCCCACTGTTCCTCAGATGTTCTTGTTAACTGCTGGAATTAGCCTACCTTGCTTGTCACCATGAAAGGTTTTCCTCCTTTTCTCCCCCCTGCTGCTGGTGATGGCTTATCTTAAGTGATCACTCTCCTTACAGTGTGTATGATAAACCCATTGTTTCATGTTCTCTGTGTGTGTATATAAATCTCTCCTCTGTTTTTTCCACCAAATGCATCCGATGAAGTGAGCTGTAGCTCACGAAAGCTTATGCTCTAATAAATTTGTTAGTCTCTAAGGTGCCACAAGTACTCCTTTTCTTTTTGCGAATACAGACTAACACGGCTGCTACTCTGAAACCTATCCTGAATAGAGCGAGGTTTAAGTGTGTGATTAACTGCTCCCCTGAATCAGGACCTAAATGTAAGGGGAAATTAAATATTTATTGTGCAGCTTTGATACTACTCAAAAAGTAGGGTGCTTGATTCTTTTTAACATTTTAGCTGGTGAACTCGTGAACATTTTTAATTTTAATCTTCCACTAAGTGTAATAAGAAATTATTTAAGGCACTATGTCATAGTGGTTAACACATTGGACTGGGGACAGACACAATTCCTGTGTTCTGTACCCAGCTTGGTCACTGTTTCAGAAAAAAATTGCTGGCATTTCTTTGCTTCTTTGTAGGACGAATTTGGCTTTTAATAGATTTGCTGAGGTTTTCAATTGGAGTAAGAGTAGGCCCAGTGCTTGTAGAGCACTCAAAGATGTGGTATATATAAGGCCCTGTCTTGCACTACTAATTCAGACAAAACTTGCATTAGAGTTAAAGCAGGGTGAAGCCCAGAGTGCTAAATGTTTTATTATTGTTGTGCTAAATTGTGCTCCTGAGATCCACATGCAGAGGGGATCCTATTCACATACATCTCCCTCCCATGCATAAAGGCAGTGTCTTCCCCCAGACCGAGAGGCCAGACTGAAGAAGGGATTTGTGTGGTAAGAGGTGCAGGTGGAGGACATTGCATTATCTCACTCATGCCCACCTCCATACCCCTACTCTTGCTTGCTGCAGAGCTCAAGGTGCCCCTACTCTTGCTTGCTGCAGAGCTCAAGGTGAAAATAAAAAGTATCTAGAGTCAGTACTCCATTTCCATAGGGCGTTATGCCACACTGCTGCTGGCTGCCAGAGCGGCTCCATTGGAGCCAGAGCATGATGAAGTGGGGGTGGGGGGGCCCAGGACCAGTGTAGATGAAGGTAGATGGCCCTGGTCTCTTGTAGATCTCTGGGATCTGTAGGGTTTGTGAGTTGGGCCTACAGCCTGTTCATTTGGAGGGGCAGGTGAGAATACTCCCCAGCACCACTAATGAAATAATTAGGAAGAAGTCTCCATCAGAGAGAACCTCTAAGAGATGTCCTCTTATTTGTCCTTTCCTGCAGATTGTCCCACAGGAGGGGGTTATGGATCCCATTGTTATTCGTTGTGTCTTTTCACCCTGCTGGTCCATGTACAGTAGTTCAAAATGACCCAGAAAAATGACCTAGAAAAATAGGATCTTTGATTCTTTTAGTATCTGTTAAATATAGTGCTATCATCTGTCAAGGTGACACATTGAAAATAAGGAAAATGTATACTTTATACCCATTAGTTTCCCATCTTGTTTTATAAATTGATTGATTCTTTTTAGCTTTATCTTGTTGCATCATATCCCTTGTAATAAAAATTATGGTTTAATGTGTTGAAAGTTATTATACTTCAAATATTCATTTAAATTTATTTTAAGTGAGGCCAATTGGCTTATAATTTCAGTACTGAAAGAAATTTATGAGGTGTCGACAGGTTAAGGGGGAATAAAGAGCAGGAGTTCACAGTAGAAACAAGTTAGTCACCACCTATCGTCACCATTCTTGTTTTGTTATCATTTATGAAGCTTGAAAAGTTGATCACGTACACATAATAATTAGGATTTATAGTTTCCAAGAAGATGTTAAAAAATTCACAATTACATGAATATATATTTCTCTAACAGTTTTACCACATATATCAGTTTGGAAAACCACTGGACTCTAGAAGTCCTTTAAGGGAAAGTAATTTGGGAATGTATTAAAGATAAAACTCTGGTAAATTAAGACTGGGGTAACATTAAAGATTCCAGTGTTTATAAAACTTTCCAGTATGGATTTGTTGACATCATTATAATTTTTTCAGAGATATGTCTAAACCAAATGTGGTACAGGTTTTTTTTTTTAACTGTACTAAGTTTAACCACATGAGAACCATGTTTTACAAGGTCTCCACTTTCTGTCTACAAAACATCATTCTTGAACAGAAAATGTTTTGCCACTGAAAAGCAACACTTAAATACATGCCTTAAAAGATGTATGTTGTAAAGATATGGTGTAAATATAATGTAGTTTGTATCATTTCCATTAAATGTGCTTATATTTGTTTTTGGACAAGCATAATTCTTTGGCAGTTGGGGTGGTTTTCATTTTTTATGAAAATTTTATGAAAATTTTACGAAAAAACCCTATAGAGATTTTCATTTTTTATGATTAGAAGACCAGTTACTGTAAATTCATAAAACTCTGTGGAAGCCAATTAAGTTATTCCAAGAGTTACACCAGTGTAACTGAGAGCAGAATTTGACCCAGAGTATATTTTTCTCTTTTCCTGTCTTTTCCTGTATATTTTCCCCCAAAAATATTTTTGTTGTTCTCAGATTTTACTATGAAAATATTCACAATTATTTGCAAAACTGATGACCGGAAGAAATGAATACATCTCAGTCGTACTCGCACTCAATTTTTGCTTCATATGCAACCAGTCATATGCAAGTTACTGTCATACCAGACTCTTCTGTTTCTATATGAAATACAATCACTTATTGATTGAGGTGTATTTCAATAAATAGCAATATTCATATGTGCATACATTTAAGCTTCCATTTCTGCAGGGGACACTAATCGTGTTAATAATCTATTGATACCTTTTCATTGGAAGTTAAAGAACTAAAAAGTAGTGATTGATACATTGTTTGTTATAGAAATGGTAGAAAATCTTGCTTTTAGAAGCTATTTTTTTAAAGTATAATAAAATCTAGCAAACATTTTAATATTTCAATGCCAGTTCTAATATTTTAATGTAGATTGTAATAGTTCCTTTGGAAACAAAGCAGTTTAACAAGCTATAGCTGGGAACATTTTAGAACACTGATTTTTTGACCCAGTAGTCTGTAATTAGAGTTGTAATAGTCTGATGTATCAAGTGCTAAATGGTAGATCAATATTAGGGTTATTGATACAATACATCGTAATTGCTCTTTTGGGGCATTCTGGTCTCTCACATATGCAAGAGAGCTAGGGGTCTGATCAGAAGTCGCCGGGAGTCTTTTCAATGACTTTTGTGGTTTTGGCACAGGCCCTAAGTCAGTGCAATGAAGAGTCTTTTGAGAATTTTTTCAAAACAAAACTTTCTCCTATGTGACCACAAACTCATTGCGTGTGTGACCTGCAGCAAGCAGCTTAACCTCTCTGTGCCTCAGTTGACCCACCTGTAAAACCGGCATAATACAATCTCCCGGGGGTACTGGAGGCTATATGACTCTTGTCTATAAAATCCTTTGAAATCTTTGCCTGAAAATACAGTATAATTGCAAACTATTAATCTTTTCTCTCAATCTTAAAAATTACAAAGCCGATTTCCTGCAATATGTTCTAGAAAAATATTCACTCCTTGGATGAGTTCTTGTTGAAGGCACTTCTTCCCTCCCCACGTCCGCCCCTCCCTCCCCTGCTGAATTTTAAATGCTTGGAAATAATGGCATGACACGCTCCAGGGACACTACTTCATTTCCCATCACATTGCAGCTTCATTCCAGCTTCACTGTGCACCCAGGAGGGCTGGAAAGACTTGATCCTTTTCTATTGATGTCAGTGAGCATTTTGCTATTGACTTAAAGGGGAGCAGGATCAAGTTTTAAACAAGACTACTGGAGATATAGTAGGATGAGAATGCCTTTGGGAGGGCAGAGCCTATTCATGAAGGGGCAGAGAAGGCTGTTTGAAGCCCAGCTCAAGGAATCCTTCTTGTTACATTTGCTTTTGCTTATCGTAACTTGATTTCTTAATTATGTTGATTAAAAATTTGCTTCTGTTGAAATAAATCCTTGCTGGTTACTGCTGGTTCATTTCTGCTGAGCCACATCACCAACTTATAAGTGGTTAATAATATAAAAAATATTCTGACTAATATGAGCGACGCAAGTACCTTTATAATTATACACCAGATTAGGGTTGTTTTATTATCCATTGCTTTTCTGTTTGGTTTTCTGCCACTTGAGCCCATGATAATGCAATAAAAATAGGGTCTTGCTTATACCTATGGGCTTGAAGATCACATCATGCAAAAATTAAGTGGAATGAGAGCAGGGAATATGATAAATTCAGAGCTCACGGGAAGGATGGTGGTTTGTGGCGCAACAAAGCCAGCAAAGGGGGGAAGGTGGGAGTCCAAAGGAGTCTGAGAGAAGCAGAAGAAGAGAGAGAGAGATGGAACAGACAGATGAGGGAGAAGGGAGGCTAGGACTGAGGTAAAGGGGAAACTGCATCTCAGGTGGCCCTTTTATTTTGTGGTTGGACTAACTGAGGAAATGAACATTGCTCCGAAAAAGATTCTGAATGCATGTAAAACCGAACCTAATCCTCCAGTGTTGGAGTCTTAATTAATCTCCAGATCCCTGGTTTAGACTGGCCTTTGATCAATGTCACCCAGGCAAAATGATAAAAGCACATGTTTTTTAAAGGACACAAGAAGGAAACACGTTGGCTGGTATCCTCACTGAACCTAATTATATGCCATTGGATCTGCTACATGCACTCTACAGTGCCCTAGAGGACAGCATTTCTTAATTTCATTCTATGCCATAGTGTTGTTTACATACCATTATTGTACATGTTGTCTCCATTGCCTTGTATCCGCTGCATGTTCCTTCCTCTCGCCTTCCTGCCCCCGTCCCATTATTCCCACAGCGGAATTGAAACCAAACATAGATAACTCTGCACTGCAGAACATGTTAGGATTGTTTGTCAGAGTCTCCTCTTTAAAAATGCAAGAAAATGGCAACCAACTAAAGTGATTGACCCAGAATCTAGACTTTCTTTCCCCAGAGACTCAATAATAAGATGTGTAAAAATGTTTGCATTCAATCTGGAAGTTGTTCCTGATGATTGCAGATATGCAGTTCTGAGTCTTTCAAACAACTTAAACAATTCTGCATTATTAGACAGTCCTGTTCTAAAAGCTCAGCAGTTAAGGAACACTTGGGGCATGATTTTCAGAAACTATGAGCACTCACAATTCCAGTTGAACCTAGTGGCAGCTGGAAGCGCTCAGTAATTCTGAAACTCAGGGCCTTGGGACTTGGAATGAAAGTTGAGTGAGAGACCTCTTGGATCACTAGTAAATGTAACTTTGAGAATTATCTTGTGTTAATTTTACTTTGTTTTTATTTTAAGCAAAACCAAACCAGCTCCACAGATTTCACCTAGTAAATCTGTGGGAGGAGAGTTTTGTGTTGCTGCAGTCTTTGGCTCGTCAAGATCCTGGTTTGCAAACAATCCGGGTCTAAAAAGAGAAAAAGGTTTGTTCGTTAGAAAATAATTAGGTTTGCTCTTTTGTATTGATCTTGGTTTTGGTTTGTTATCTCATTTTAAAATAGCTCCTGACCAAATACTGGGTATCTGTTCTTTTTACTTATTAATTATCTTTGCAACTGTGTATGGTGTCTGTCAAACTTCTGGAAGTCATTGGAAACTGAGGCATCAGGAGTGTGCCATTACGATACAGGATCAAGAAAACAAAAATTGCAAAATAAGTCAATGACTTTATATAATAAAGTAATGACCACTAAGTCACTTGTGATCCTGTGCTGTTCAGAGATGCCTCTGGTGTGCTACTCAGGAGCCCTGCAGCCATTTTGGAAGCTGTTCCATATTTCTCGGGTGAAGTACCTGTTGGAAGTAGCCACCTAAACATAGATTTGGTAATATGTGACTACCCAAACACAGCCCATTTCTAGGAGGCAGTCAGGGAATCTGCCCCACTTCGTTGCCATATATGGTAATTGGGCCTTTGTGAATGTCAGGGAAGAAATACGCATGCTCTGTGCTTTACTTCCCCATACCTCTCCAGAATCTCCCCTCATGATGTTAATTTGACCAGGTCAATTTTTATAAAAAGGGCAAATACATTTTTTAAAATTTAGGAAAGCCACTGCTATTGTAGATATTTTCTGTTTCTGCTATTCTGTTGTAATAATAGCTGTTTTCTATGTTTTCTTGCCCCATAGATCAATCAAAACAGTTTGTGGTGGAATCACTGTATATTATAAGTTGTTATGGTACCCTGGTAGAACACGTGTTGGAACCACGTCCACTCGGCACTGCTCCGAAGATCAGTGATGACACTTCTTTGGAAATGGTGACCTGTCCGAGAGCCAGCTGGTCATTGGTTAGGTATCTAATCCCTTTGCATTGCTCTTCTCTTTGTCCTTATTCAACACGTGCTGAGCCAATTTTAGGAAGGGGGTGAATGACCTCAGCCTGTATTGACTTCAGTGGGAATTGAGGGTGCTCAATTCCATCCAGCACACCAAGCAGGACTGAACACTTGATAAGGACCAAATCCAAATCTTTCACAAGTCAGTAGTGAAACCTTTTATGACTCCAATCAGATCAGAATTTGGTCCTATATTTTTAATAAACAAAGCATGAAATTCTACCACTCCATCTAGACAAACAGTCAATCTACACAAGTTTAGAGTTAGCTGTTGAATGGTGTAGAAATCAATGCTAATTTCTTTTAAAATAATCAAATATATTTTAGCTTCTTTTTATTACGAAGACTAGAAACTGCTAATTATTCTAGCAGTGAAAATATAGTATTGAAGTTTTGCACTGAGATGTATGACTGGAGCGTGCAACATACAGCAAGGAGGTAGGCAAGACTTCCTGTAAGTAGTTGAACGTAGAATCTTATCAATCATAGTTGAAGAAATTAGTCCTGACTTGTGGAATAAAACAAACAGAAATTGATGAGAAAATATTGTCAGTGCTTTTGACATTTTAAAATATTTTCCCATTGATTTTTGTAGGCTCCGATATTCTCTAGTACTACTCATTCCTGGACTGGATTAATCAATATTTGATTTACCAAGCTATTTAGGAGTGGCCAGCCCTAATTAAAATTACAACACGGTCTTCTAGACTATTATTGTTGAAATGAGCAGGTTGTAATGGAATTGCAAATTCTAACTGGATCACTAGTCAATAACTTTACACAGCTCTGTTTTTACAGTTTTGTAGCTGCTTGATTTCCTTATAGAACAGTAGAAACTGAAGTGTAAGGAAATACAAATGTTCCCCGGGTTCTGTTGTGTGTTAATATTAAACAGTGCTAGCATGACATAGAGTTGTTTTAACATTCATTCACCAACATGTTCTAAACTGTCTTGATCCCTTTTAGTGTTCAGTATATAGTACTGTCCGCAACAACATGTCTGCACCTCACAGTCTGTGTGAGTTGGTCACACTTTTCAACTGATTGCTGTGTATTTCAGTGCTTGAACAAGCTAATTTAAATAATTATAAACATTGTACAAGCTTGTGATGACACAGACACTGATTTACATTCTCCGTATTAGCTTAAATATTCTTGTGTCCGCAGAACTCCTCAGTGGAATGAACTGCAACCACCATTTAATGCAAACCATCCATTGCTTCTAGCTGCAGATGCAGTGCAGTATTATCAATATCTGCTCGCTGGCTGTAAGTAGCTTAGCACTTTTTGTACATGCAAGTTTAATGTGAAATGGTGACTTTCTAAAACAGTTTATTAACTTACATTCTTGAGACAAGATAGCATTGTTATCAACAAGCCTTTTTTTTTTTTTTTAAATCCAGTGTGAAAATACTAGTGACTGGGGAATGTTTATTCTGTAAGGCAATGGATGTGGAACGAATGATGATTTAGACACTTCTCAAAATGAAAAATTCAATCAAATACAATTTTAGAAGTGTAGCATCATGCTGGAATTTATGTAGTTAAAGTTGTGTCAGATGTCTCAACATTTCCATTACAAGCTCCTATTCTAATGAAAATAGCCATTTATAGCTCAACCAGAAAAATTTGCTACAGGTTAAAAATATGCCATTAAAAATAGGGCTGTCAATTATTAGCAGTTAACTTAAGCGATTAATGTAAAACAAATGAACTAGATTTTTTTAAAAAGTTGCGATTGATCACAGTTTTAATCGCACTGTTAAACAAGTATAGAATGCCAATTTAAATGTATTATATTTTTGAATGCTTTTCTACATTTTCAAATATATTTATTTCAGTTACAACACAGAATACTAAGTGTACAGGGCTCTCTTTATATTATTATTTTTGATTACAAATATTTGCACTGTAAAAAAGATAAAAGAAATAGTACTTTTCAGTTCACCTCATACAAGTAGTGTAGTGCAATCTCTTGTTCTTCATTTGTAAGTTGCACTTTCATAATATATTTTTTTTCCACATAACTGCACTCAAAAACAAAATGTAAAACTTTAGAGCCTACAAGTCCACTCAGTCCTACTTCTGGTTCAGTCAATCACTAATGCAAACATGTTTGTTTACATTTACGGGAGATAATGCTGCCCACTTCTTATTCACATCACCTGAAAGTGAGAATAGGCATTCACATGGCACCGTTGTAGCAGGTCTTGCAAAGTACATCTAAACATGATAGGGCATCTCCTAAATGCTTGCTTGAGTTGCCCCATTTGTGTCTAAATGCAGGAGAATATGTAGCGTATCTCATCTTTCATTGTGAATTGTTTTCTGTGAATGTTCTGTTTTACCATGTGACAACCTTTATTTACTGGTTTGTTTCTTTGGGTGGGTCCAGAGGAGGAATTGGGGAGTGGACCTTTGGAGTTCTGGTAGCTTAGAACTGAAGGAAGCAGTTCTGTGGAAGGAATTTGCCAGGAAGATACAGTTTACTTCAGTATGGGATCACTAGCAGAGTTTTCACACAAACAAATGTACTCAGAGTGATAGATTATTAGGTAGGGTTTCATGTAGACTCGAATCCAGACAATAAGAGAGAGCTTTGTACGTCCCAGAGATGAGTGCAAGACAGAGAGAATACCCATGTGGTCTCCTAAGATCTTCAGGCTCCTACAGCCTCTTTCTTTCTCTTGCTTGTATTTACTTTCCCTCATGAGTCGGGTGCTTGCTGACAACTCAGCTTGTCGACATTCTTCCCACTCCCCTGGAATTCCTGATTGCTGGGCTATTTGTAGCCCAAATCTCAAGCGGCTGCTTCCCTCTAGAATCTTGGCATCATTTCCAGAGATGTCTGGCTACCTGCTACAAACTGTGTGAGATCCATGACCTCATCACAGGGAGCAAACATATATTGCATTGTACATTCAGTAACATTACATGCATTTTCTTTTCCTTAGTATAATACAAAATGGGACGATTATTATGGGAAAACAGTGAGTTTCTATTTTCTCAATTGGGTAGATGAGATTGAAATTATAAAATAATCATCTTGAAGTTATATGAAGAAGAAACTCTGCATAGGTAAAGATGCTCCTGGGGAAACTAGACCCTCTGCTTAATTGACAGTGCAAACAATGCCAACGTATTTAAGCAATTAAAAATGTAAAAAGTGGATATCTGGGTCAAAAGATTATAAATCTGAAACAGGACTGGTAAAAGCAACACCAGCGCCAAGTTAGGAATATTACATCTACCTGTCCTCCTGTTGCATGCTTTGTGGAACTCATAATATTGGAGAGGATTACTTTGGTTGGGAGAATATTCAGAAGGCCTAGTTAAATTTTTTGTTTTAATTCTGTATACCTTTTGTTCTGTACTTTATACTGTGTTTTCTAGATGCAATATCCTTTCATATTTACGATGAACGTGTTTTAGCTCTGATAGTTCAAAATGTTATTCACTCATAAGGGAAGTGTTTTCTGAAGTCCAGTCTTAAAAACCCAGTCGAGAATTATGATTGTGGAATTTTCATTTGTTTCATTTGAATGTGTGAATTGAGTGACATAGACCGTGAATACAATTGGGAGATTATAATTTGGGTCAGAAAACAGTGATGTAAGTGGAAATAGTAAAGAAATTGTCCATCCTGGGAAGGAGAGTAGGAGAGGAGATGTAGAGCTACCTCATAATCCACAAACCAAAAAATATGGTGTAGACTGGTAAACAAAATTCTACCTTTGTTCCACAGAAAAACCCTCCTCAGAGTTTTTTGTTTTTTTGTTTTTTTTTAAATACATCTCAGTGGCTGATAAACACAGACATTAACTTTTAACCTCCCTTTCTTACAGGTATAGTGCCTTTCTATTTAATGTCAAATGTGCTGTTTTGTTGGGGGTCAGCAAAAGTCCTGTACGCTGTTTAAGTCCTCGTTAAGCCTTCAAAATAGGGCTTACGTGGGATTTACACAGTGCACAGGTTTTGTGCTTGCTCCTGATAGGAGTGAATTCCATCTTAATTAAGGAAGAATTACGAATGTTTTTATTAGATCAGTTGTAATTCTGCTACATGACAGTCACTAGGAAAGTATAGAGATTGTATTGTTAAATTCTGTATCTAATTTATGTGTGAAAACTGAAAAAGTACAGACGATAATCAAATATTTTTACAACACAGGCAGTAAAGTGGATGCATTAATCCAATCCAGTGTTTTGATAGCAGACCCACTGCAGTGTATAGTCTATTTGCAGCAGACATCTTTGGAATTATCTGGTGAAGGTTGCTATGGAAAGGATGACCAAGTTGTAAATTAGTACTGCTTTTGCAAGAGCAGAGAACAATATAAAACCTTTTACCACCCAGAGAAATTACACTGATTTCATAGTAGAGAAAAAATGCTAATGAACATAGAACATGGATTTGAGGTTTGTAAGAACAGAGAGGCTTGATTTAATCTATTTTATGGACTCAAGGAAAAATGGTTAATTTAAACAAGTTTTAGTTGGAATAAAAGGCTCTGGACAGAATAGATTCATTGCCCCAATTCCCATAAACAAGTTGGCAATAGCAAATTTCAGACTAGTGCTACTTAGGTGGTTAGATTTGATCACCTTTCTTTGGTCAGCATTCCCTTTGGAAGACATTGTTCATATACATCATTGTGGGAACTCCATTAGACAAATTACTGGTATATATTGTGCTTCATGAAAGCAAAGGAAAACACCGAGAAATAGGGCAAAACCGTACAAAAATGAATGCATTAATCTTTTCTCCGCCATAATAGCTTCTGTAATACACAAACAGGCATCTTGCTGGCATTTGGCAATGTGTTGTTTTCAAATAAAAGTACATGCGTTCTGATTTGTTTGAGTTTGAGGGATTCTTGTGAGGATGCATGTTGGTTATGCACTATTTAGGATATTAAACTTAGAGAGGTCAACATTTTAAAATATAGGTGTCTGAAGTTAGGCTCCGAGGTAAATATTCATAGATGCCAAGTACCCATAGCTTCAACTGAAGTCAACAAGAGCTCTTGCTATTCATCACCACTGACAATCAGGCCACTTATTTGGGTAACTAAATCTGGAGTTGTGTTCCTAGCTCTAGGTAATGTGTTTGTACTTTTTGTTCATAGCCTCCAATAGCTCACAGTGCAGAGTAACTGGTTAGTTTCATAACACAGGGTGAGATAATTGCTTATGCACAGTATGCTCATGCTGCTGATGGTTTGTTACAGTTTTGATACCCTGAAATCTACTTCTTATGCATCCTCTTCTGGTGTTGTCATTGCACATCTTTTTGGCAATAGAACCAAGAAAGAAGCTTCATCTACCGAAGTGAGGAAAAATAAATGTGAATGCCCAAAGAAGTAATGTAAGTGGTCATTAAAATACTCCACTTACTTTGATGGAATTAATATTTGGAAGAAAGTGCCTCATCTCTTCCCCATTCTTATGAGCAGGACATGGGATGCTGTCTTGTATTTTGCATCTTTCCTGGAATACATATTCTCTTGTGCTGTTAATAATGAATATGCCCGTATCAGGGAAAAGCAACAGATCAAGAAGATACATGAGCCTTTTATGGAATAAAAAGCATCCAATGTGTAAGTTCATTTTTATCAATAGATTTTGTTCTATAATGCTTTCAAGGTTAATGCCTTGTGCAATTATTTAAAAATTGGAGAACAATGGGAATGGCTGGTTCCTGAACCAATAGAAATCTGGTCAGTAGAAACTTTAACTTGCTCACTCCGGTTATGTTTATGCAGTTTGCCTGTTTGGGCCAGACCTACCTTTTTTCAACATTTTCTGTTCATTTGTTCTTTCATCCTCACTGAGTACAAGTATTTTCACTGCACACTTACATGCATACAGAAATTTTTACATTGCATACAGTTATTCCAGTATGTGTCCAGAAACACAGAAGGCTGATTTCTGAATTTAGGTAACTTCATACAGTTTTATTTATGTACTTTTTCAATTTCTGATTAGACTAGTAGTCATGTGTCATATAAATGTGGTGAAAATAAAATCCTTTAGTGTTATACATGTATGGGAGTCAGATTCATCCCTGACCTTGAAATCAGGGATGAATGTGGCCACACTGTCTACTTTAATAAATGCTTAAAAAGCTACACAACTCAAATTGCTTCTAGAGAGAGCCTTTTAAAGAAAGAAAAATATAATAAAATTCCACATTGAGTATATTTTACTATTTTGAGATACCTTCCTAATAACTGAGTCGTTGTACACATTATCTGTTATTTTATAGCACACATTTTGTTAATCTAAAAATGATAGCTAAATGGGTATTAAAAATTCATTTGCAGAGTTTGAGTTACCTTGATTTTGTTTTTTTTAAATCAAATTTTAATTAAGGTAAGGGGGAACAGTGTAAGTTGACAGATCTACTACAGGCATATAGGGGGAAAAAAAGAAAATCGTAATACTGCAGATTTAAATCAAGAAAATTGACAATAAAGAATAGCATTAACAGAGAAAGTACTGTTCTGAATTTTCTGTGATATATTTGCTTTCCAGTTTTATTATACTCTGATTTTGAGGCTATGCTCTAAAGTCCCTGAGCAAGTAGGTTCTATTAAACAAAACAGGATTCACAAGAAAAAAAAATACTTGTTTGCTTTTTCCCTAGGAAATATATGCTAAAATGGAATTATCTGGCTCTGCTTACCTGCAGTAATGTAATGGGTTGACATTAGCTGTAGCCTGTGGTTTGATGTGCTATCACTTCCGTCAGTAAGTTTAATTGCCAGCAAATGGCTAAATGGGAGTTTAGGGTGAATGCTACAGCTGTCTGCCATGTTAGTGGTAAAAGGAATTCTGGCGCCGTTTCAGGGTTACTATTTGTATCTGTCCATCAGAGTTACAATACAGCAGTTTCTCTCGGTTTCAGTCTTTCTGTATAGCATTTCTGCCAATTGTTTGGCTCCATTAAGTGTGCAGGGGAAATAAAAGCCTGAATGACCAAGTCACAGAGGGCTATGGATAGACCCTTTCTTTGTCCACACTCAGAACATTGCATTAGGTCTCATTATCCATTTATAATAAGTGACCTTTGCCCCCAGGTCATTGAAAAATACTGTGTGTGCTTTTCTAACACAGGGTACCTCTATCAGCAGACGGATAGAACAATGAAACGTCTGGTTGAAGGGTATACTTTGCACGTTTTTGTAAATATGCAGTTTGATGCTAAAGCAGAGTAGCAAAATCTTATTCTTTAATCTTAGGAAAGTTCAAAGTAGGCCAATAAGATCTTGGTTACTGTATGACAAGAGAATGGTTTTAAAATAGTGGATTTAGTTATTTATGTTCAGCTTTTAGCTCTATTTTTGAAAAGATTTTAAAGTTATATTCACAGTTATATAAATTTATATGCCCAGTTAAAAGGAACCATTGTTTGAAGAAATATTTTGTTGAACAAGTGTCCACGACCTTTATCCCAAGGGTAGTTGTAAGTGAGTTTGCACAGCTGTTTGATTGCTTTGAGGTCATCTGTGACATCTGCTGCAAAAACCTTGATCCTGACTATGTGGTACACTTCTACCTGAGCTCTCTAATAGTCAGTGTTCCTTTTATCACAGCATTGGAGACAAATGGGGAAACTGGGTGAGGAGGGAGGTGGACCTCTCTACAAGTTCATGGCTCCTAAGTGACCTGCATTTTAAATTCATAACCACCTGACCTACAGGAAACATCAGTATCCTGCTGATAACTGCTTCAGGCTTCTTACACATTTAGTCAAAGTGGGAATGTCAGAGGACCAAGAATCTCTTAAGTCTTCTGATGGAACAGATTTCATTTCAGATGTAATTTTCTTAGGGTTCACCCTGCACAGGGCTTAGAGCTATCGTGATTTTAAGGACTTCGATATCAGTCATTTGAAACTATGTTTTATAGGCTTGCTGGTCGTAACACATGCTCTTTTCACCTCAATTGCTGGTACCACCGTTGCTGCTACCAAGAAAATGCTGCTGCCCACTTTATTCTGCTGTGACCTCTCCCATTCCTCCCCTTTCAAAACCAATCTCACTAAAGCAAGGAAATTCAGTGATATGTTTTGTTCTTCCCTATGTTATATGTGTGACGTGTGTAACATCATCTGGTGTGATTAGATAATTGATATTATTAATAATAATTTATTTCCTGTAGCACCCAACGGCACCAATCGGGTTCAGGTCCCTGCTGTGCTATCTGAACTATAGGCAGTATACAAATACATAGGAAGACACAGTCCATGACCCAAGGAGCTTATCCTGTAAAGAACCTGATTTTCTGCAGAGAGTAGCTAAGATTCATCCTTTTCTATTCTCTTAAATGTAGCTTACTTCCTCTAACTAGTACTCAGGAATTAAGACGTGGCTAATAAGTGTGAGCTGTTGAGGCAAGCTGTTGAAGTATGCTTTATTTCTGTGACAAATAATTAGTTGCAACCATGAAACTATAGCAGATTTCTTTCTAATGAATAATTTTAGTTCAGGTACTGGTGGGTAAAGCTTTACACAAGAAATTTTTCTCTTTTGTGGCATTTACTCAGCTAACCACCTCCTCCCTATATTGCATACTTGCATGCATATAGGTAGTCGTACATTGTATTCAATTAAATGTCTATGGAAATATGTAAGCCTGACTACAGTCAAAAGCCTACACCTCCTGATCCTTAGTCCCTCACCTTTCCAGTCACTGTATATGCTACTTATAGCATTACTGTGTGGGATGAATGTGATAGTGTTTCAGGACATTTTGGTAATCATGCAGTAACCTCATTCTGGGTTCCTTGGCCTAGGTCACCTCTGATAGTGGAACCTAACAAAAGTAGCACAGATTACCAGTGCTAATGTTCATGTTTCTTTTCAGCTAGCAGGTTGCTTAGTGACATACCTTTTGAAGCTACCTACAGGTAAATGGCTAGTTTCTAATTTTGCCATCATAATGAATTGCCAGGAGAAAAACGAGATAATGCACCATTTATTTCCATTTATATTAAAGCATCCATTCATTGTCCTAGAGGCTTTTACTATGGTGAATCCATAGTATGTGTTTCAGAAGTCACACGTGTCTGGGTTGTTAGAATAGTCCCACTTCCACATACTGACTTTTGACTTGGCAACTCTTGTTCAGAGGTGATTTAAATTTTGCCACTGGTGTATAACTTGCATTTTAGAGAGGACAAAGTGTAAATGTGATACCGCAGAGACTCCAGACTACCTACTAGATTGTGTTATCACTTAGCTTAACTAAACAGTTAAATAGAGTTAACACAATCCTTTTAGAGACAATACTTAGTGAACACTTAGCAAGTCAGATTTGAGATCCCTGGATGAAAGGCACTAAAAGTGAAATGCACAACAGTTGGTCTACAGGTGAGCAAAGATATACTATACTGGCCCAGTATACTGTCTGTAAATCTGGGCGTAAATGTTTATAAGGTGTGTTTTACAGAGTTTACAAACCTAATTCTCAGTAGCTTCATGCATACCTTAAACACACATTACTTTACAGAAATAATAAAAATCAACCCAGTATTGTATAGTAGGAGGTCAAAGAATTTGAGTGGAGTGACCTGGCTCATGCCTTTGAATTCTGGAGTTTGGGTCATATAAAGCAAACAGCATCCCGTGATGAACAATGAATGAAACGGTACCAGCTTCAATGGTTCCACTCAGGCTTCTACCCACCTATGGAACAAATACATTTTCAGATGTGGTTGTCATGAGATAAGTAAACACTGCATCATTTCTTTTAAAAACAATAGAAATGGTCTTTTGATTATTCAGAAGTCAATTAGTAAGAACTGCCTCCAAAGCCTCCTATTAGAGGTTTAATAGCTATGAGGTGCAAGTACACTTACCAGCAACACTACAATCAAGTAGAGATTTTTGCTTTAACAAAATCTATATTTATATGATTACATTTCCTATGGTTGAGGGCAGCTGTAATTAATGGATTTCCCTCCTTCCCCTAATGTAGCCATTTGTCAATTTAAACACAGAACGTCCAATCAATTTTGATGTATTTAGTAAGCAATTTGTCAAAAAGTGCTGCAGAGCAGTTAATATATTAATTCTTGTCAGAGGCGTGCTTCTGACAACTGCAGGGCCTCTCCATAAAATTGTTCTTGATGAGCCTGAACTTACCCGGAACCTGAAGGTGCCCCTTGCCATGGTCATCAGAGAGAAATTATACAAAACTATATACGAGAGGAAACTTTATGTAGGGTTCGAGTTTGCTTCAATTTGAACACATTCATTTTAGTCTATTTTTATTCTGATTTAGAGTAAAACTTGTTCTGAAATGTGTTAGGCTCAGATGTGTCAAACAACTGGAGGTATTTTTGGACCATCCTTCCACAATAACGGGCAACTAGATTGAAAAAAACAATTTCACTTTCAGCTTTTGTAAGATTTACTGGGGTCTTATCAATGGAGTGGATACGATACTGTATTAAAATACATTTTTAAGGAGGAAATTGTGAGTCATTGGGGAAATTCATAAATTGCCTACATTAAAAGAACCCCAACAAGTATCATTATGGTGTTTGATTTACACAGCACAGTCAAAAGATAAATTATACTTAGCATTTATGCAGCACTGTACATGTTGAAAACACTTTACAAACACTTCACGTCCCTTGTGAGATGGGTACAGTAAACATCACCCTATTTTACGGAACTCAGACAAACAGGGGAAGCAATTTGCCCCGTGAGTCATGTGAGTCAAGTGAGTCATGTGGCAGAACTGGGAGTAGAATTCTGGGATTAAATGTCACCCACACTGAAGTCAATGGGAGTTTTCCCATTGAAATAACCAAGCCAGGATTTCACCCCTAAAGTTTTAGACTTCCAACCCTATACTCTTGTAAGAAAAGACTAAGACTTTCTCTGAAGCTACAAAAGCATATCATGCTATCAGTTATCAGTACAAATGAGTGTACCTACCTAGCAGTAAGAGCATTTCAGATAACATCTACTTTTATATGGGTCTGTCAAACAGAAAATAAAAGTCCCCTCAATGTAATTGCTAGATCACAGATGGATAATACAGTGGAACTCCCTCTTACATTGCAGTCACTTTCTCCCGCACCTCACTATAAGGAGGTTCACTATAACTAGAAATGTAATTTTAACACTGTGTGTTCTGAAGGAAATGGGGAGTTGCATTCTACTTCAGTATAAATACAGCTTCCAGCTTCATTTTAATGGAATTTTCTCATCAAACAAAAGGCACAATAAACTATACAAAATCAGGATTAATATCATTCCACGTTTTGAATACTTCTCCAGGGTACCTATTCTATCTCAGTCTGAATCCTTCCTGTGCCATCAGACATTGCATATGGAATGAACAAGAAGGCTCTGTCATCCCTGTCTACCATGGGATTCTCTTTCTATGTCTTCTGTGTTCTTAAGCCCTATAGGTTTCTATCAATGGTTTTCAACCTTTCATTTGCAGACCCCCAAAAAATTTCAAATGCAGGTGTGGACTCCTTTGGAAATCTTTGGCATAGTCTGTGGACTCCCAGGGATCCACGGGTCACAGGTTGAAAACCACTAGTCTATGAAAACAACAACCTTTCGCAGACCCCTTAGACACAGTCTGCAGGAGGCTGCGGACCAAAGGTTGAAAAACACAGGTTTTACTATAGGCCCTGGAAAACTCTCATTTACACATTCTCTTATACGATATATATCAATAAAACAAGTATCTGGTCACTTTGGCCCAGTCAATAACCTAGAAATCACAGTGCACAATATCATCTATAATGCTAATCTGTTGGCTCCTGGAGGAATCGTGCACCATGGAAGATCTCGCCAGGCATACAGAAGGGGCCATATCATGTGTCCGACACTGGAAAAATCTATGATTGTGGTGGAAGGACATAAGAAGCAGCAGCTATGGTATCATAATTAACCTTTTGGCAGTTTCCCCAGTATACTGTTTGAAGGTAGGGAATCACATTACATCAGTGTGCTGGCATTTTACAAAAGCAATCAACAGCTTGGATGATGTGTACTTACCCAACTAGATATATACTTAACCTTTACAGTCAAAGTGGAAAATTAAATATTCATATTTTCTGGATTCTCCCTTTGATGTTATGTTTGTGTTTGCTGAGAAACATTGCCTTTAGCTAGTCTTGTATTCTTTTCTTGAAATTATACTTCATTTCTGCAGCATAATTAAGGAATGCAACATACTTTTCAAGATGACTCGCTGTAGCTACAAGCCAGTTTAAAGTAAAGCTTCTTTCCAAAGGCTAGTCTTTTAGCTTGGAAAGATTCTGAATTATTCAGAAGCAGTCTAAAAATCCTACTAATTCTGGAATTAGTTTTATAATTCCTCTGAAATCTGGAGAGGGTATTTTTTGTAACCCAGCACCGTGAGGCTTCTGATCCTTATTGGCGTATCCTGTTGCTACCATAATACAAATAACAGTAATAATAATAATAATAATAATAATAGTGGAAATAAATATATTCTTGTCTTTCTTTTTTAAAAATCAGTATTTTAACAAAATTAAAGTGATTTCAAAAGACATCTAATTTTTGAAAATTTGTTTATGCTTATTTTTAAAACAGTAATGGATTTTTAAGATTTTTGTTTTTGTTTTTTACGACTACAGTTTTTAAATTTCCAGATGAAGCAGAACCCAGACACACTGCTTCTCAGAAAATTGATAGTTGGGTTGGCTTTGGTTTGTTTCAGACCTTCTGTAGTAGTTGATAACATACTGAGCATTTTCATGATTTATAACCCAGCCTCCTTCTACGCAGTCAGAGATTAAAGAGCCTCTGCCCACAGGTATAATATTTTGTTATTGTTCCCTGGCTTCTATCTTCTGTTTATCTCAGCTACAACATTTATTTTTCTCTCAGTGGTATGTAAGCATTAGTCATGGTCATGTTTCTCTCCTCCTCTTCATTTCACTTTATCCTCATCATGCCTTTTATAGGTGTCTCAGAGCCAGCATCTACTACAAAGAGTAGTGATTGTAGCACGAGAGCTGTATAACACTCTACATGCTCTTCCAAACCTAATCTGCCGTAATTAACGTTGTCACTGTAACGACGCTTCAGGGAAGGGGAAGACAGGTTGCTTAAGCCTGAGCTACACTAGGGGGAGGTTTCTAACTAAGATACGCAACTTCCGCTATGCTATTAGCGTAGCTGAAATCGAAGTATCTTAGTTCAAGTTACCTGGCCATCCTCATGGCAGTGAGTCGACCACGGCAGCTCCCCCATCAACTCAGATTACTCCTCCTGCCGAGGTGGTGTACAGGCGTTGATTTGGGGATTGGTTTATTGCGTCTAGACAAAACGCAATAAATCGATCCCCGATGGATTGATCACTACCCCCCTAGTGTAGCCCAGGCCTTAGTTTTCCTTTATCTGCTTAGAACAGCACTTTACATCTTGAAGTTCATCATATTCTCTCTTTACTCTGAACATATTTGGTTCACAAGCCATTTGCAATTATTTAATTGTATAGTTTATTGTATTGTAAAGCAAAATTCTCCTTTGTGATCCACACTGTAGGTATGTCTTGATTATTCCATTTTTATCCCATGTACAATGTGCTAATGTGTGCAGAATATGCCCTAGGCATTTGTAGTGTTGATGAGAGCGGAGACATGTGCCCAGATAATTGTTTCGTAATGTAAAAAACAAAATTAATTGAGACATTTGCCTTTTCATTTTCTCTTTGAAATGACGGGAGATGGTAAAAGGGATTTGCTCTACCATTTTCACAAATTATAATTTTGCTTGTTATTTCATTCTCTGATAAACCCTGGATTCATTACAAATTGTTTGATAACTTTTTTTTTACCATGTAAACCATGTGTTTAAGTAGTGTAATAACATTTTCAATACACATTTTATTTCTTCCTCATTTACCTGATTTACCTTTTTACTTTAATTGTTTTGCATCGACAAGACACAGCCAACTATGGGTTGTTGAACAAGTACGTTATATAGACTTTTGATGAGTGTCCAGGATATTAATCAAAAAAAGAGTGGAATAAAGCTTGGTACACAGTCATTTTCAGAGAGTTAGGATTTTCATGTTTGCTTCATTAACCATGAGGGCATCAAGACTAATGCTTTCTTGTCCTGACATAACTGTTTGCATTGTAGTCTAAATCACCCCTCCTTACATACAAAGGGTTTTTAAGTGGAAATGTTAGTTTGTATTTTGTGTGAGGGAAACCAGATTTCCCTAACTCTCTAACCTTGTGATGGCATGGAAGTCACCTCCTTTCAGTCGGGCATGGCACTGCAGTTGGGCCATGCCTCAGTTTCCCCTCTCGGGAAGTCAATTTCTCCGCCTCCTGCCCTCTTAATTCAATAATATGCTGCTTGGGGCTGATTTGTTATAAAACCTCATACAAAAGAGTCCATAACAAAAGTCCCAAATAAACAAAAGTTCTCCTGGCTGTCAGGGTTCCTCTGCAGCCTGCCCTCTGAGTTCTGTTTCCAGTCCCCTCAGGGTGATCTCTCTGTTTCTGTGTGTAGCAGGAGTCCCACCCCTCCTCCTGGGGATGCTTAGTTCAGGCAGATGTTACCTCTCTCTTTAGGCCAGGAATCCCAGCTTTCCTTCTGGAACAGGATACACTATAATGAAATAGTCACTCTATCTCTCCTGCTGGCAGAAGACCCCATCTGGAGATGGGAAATTGAGAAAATTATTATCCCTCTCCTTAAACAATGAGTCTCCAGCTATCCTTCCTCAGGGGAGTTGTCATTTAGCCCACTGTAAGGCCTTAGCCCGATTTTTCTTCAGCTGGTGCTTTTCCCTCTAATTAGTCCTCTAAGGCTCAGGGTTCAGCAGGTCCATCTTCTCCTGTTGGCATCTACCCTGCTATGAGAAGGGAGTCAGCTTTTATGCTAGTCCCCTCCTCCCAGCTCATTCCGAATTGGCTAGGAACTTTGCCGCACTCTCTCTGCAAGGCTCCAGGCCATGAGCCCTTAAAGAAACAGTAATGGGATTTCTTCCCAAACATTTCTTATTCTTGGAACCATTTCCTCTCTCCCAATATCTCCCAGATCTCTGTGTGTGTGTGTGTGTGTGTATGATGGGCTTTCAGAGTCTTAAAGGGCCATGTCGTGTGGTGGGATGGGCCAACCAATAGACATTACTGCCCTTAAGGAGCAGACAACCCCATCACAAATCTGCTTTTCACTTTTACTGATAAGTGAAAAGTTAAGTGGTACAAGGAAGGAAATTTTATTCTTTTGCTGAGGATAGGTCTGAGCAGGATAAGTAGAAATAGGGCAAGTGTCACTTCACAGAAGTTGTCTTACATGGAATTGCAACTCTTCAATGGCAGAATGTGTAATGTGTTTAGCCTTGGTGAACATTTATGTAATAATCCAGTAAAAATGGACAAAAATGCACTAAATTCAAGTTAAATTCTCAAAGTGCATAAGAGTTATTGGGGCAGTATATACATGCTTGGATGTATACGAGGCCACATCAATGTGGTAAATATTTCCCCATCCCAATCTTCTTTTCAAATGCTAAATGCTGGAAACAGCAGTGTGTATAAGGATTAAAATCTTTCAGATGTGTACAAACAACAATAATGAACAAGAGCACATGCTGAAACATTTCTTTGCTGTTCTTAGGTGGTCATCTGGAACTTCTTAGAGAGGGGTCCATCAACACTGAGGGGTCAGTTTTCAAAGCAGTGTGCAGGGATTTAGCCGTGCGACTCCTATTGACGTTAATGGGAGTCAAACGGGTAAATCCCTCCGCACCGCTTTGAAAATTTACTATTAAGCCTCTTGACTTCTCACTACATACTTTGATTGTAACACTAATCCATGGTTAACATAATTTTCCCGACAATAATGTCAAACATACTTTTGAAGTCAGTGAATTATAGAAATAGTTACCTCTTCCATAATTCTTTAAAGATGGCCATCAGATGGATTTCACAGTAGGTCTTTGCAACTGAAATTATTTTTTAATACAGGAAAGAAGGTATTTATTGCTCACTGGTAGAGAACTGATAGTCTGCTGCACACCCTAAGTATCTAAAGTTTTAGTTCCACACCAATGCAACATTAACACATTGTAAGTGGTACAGCACATTCTAACTATGCCCAGGAAGTGTTTCTCCCCCCCCCCTTTTTTTGCAATAATGTAGAAGAGGAAGCTAGAGTCAAGCACAGTGAAAATTACCTATCTTGTAACAGAATTGAGAGAAACACTGAAGCTTGATTACAGATTGTTACTTTTAGTCTTTAAAAAAACAGGTAGCCAAGGCCGCAGTCTACCAGACCAATGGAATTTAAAGAGTCATTAAAAATATATAAATAGTCACCTCCTACTTAGATATTCCCTTTAGATTATGAACTGTGTGGTACGGGGATCAAGTCTTATATGTCTGTAAAGCACTTAGTAAACTTTTTTTATATAAATAATGAATAATTAAATACTTCTATAAGCTAATGAATGTGGCACAATAAATTTGTGTTGGGTTACAGAATTTCTCTACATAATTATATTATCTTTGTACATATAACAATCAGAGGATCATTCATAACATGGAAAATGTTTTGTTTGTTTGCAATTGGGGATGAGCTTTTCATCAAGAGAAAAAGAAAGGAGATATTTGTGATCGCTTGAAATTCCTTTTTAAACAAGTCTACAGGAACAAGGCTTTTATTCTATTACAGGGAAATTTAGTTGTCCTTATTTTTATATATATAATCAACTAACATACAGAGTATACCGCCATTTAAGATTTCAAGGATAGTATTTTCCAAAAGGAGAACTCTGATCTTTGCTTCACTGTATGACTGTATCAGCCAGTGAGCCAACAATCATAACTGTGTGATGGAAGAAAGAATTTAGGAACATGCATTCACCATAATTATGCTACAAAAATTGGTCAAGAGCTATTAGAATTCAACTACTTGACAAACTTGCATTGATAAACTCTGGGGAGCATGAAGCCTTGTACATAAACCTACCTAGTGCAGGTGAGAGAATTTCCGTAAGGTCTGAAAAAATCTTACCTGTTGAATTGAATGAAAAGTTGCATCGAGGAGACCTGTACAAGAACCGGTATATTGGCTCTTGATTTTTATTGATTGTGCATAACATGATACAACTAATGCCATGAGTATCAACAGTAATATAGTGATGTAGATCACCTGAAATGTGTAGCTTAATCTTAAAAGAAGTTGTACTTATGAAGAATCAGTTGAGGTGTATGTGATTTGTTCATTTCTCTTCCTGCCTCTATCCATTCTAAATATGACTGAAACTTCAAAGAAAACGCTTTGAAATCAGATTAAAGGGCCATTGTGCACACATCTCCCACATATTGTTATCAGTAGAATTTGCCCATGGACCAAGGGTAGATGTATGCCTCTGGAGATTAATTGAGTAAATTTTCCATGTCTTAGCTGGACTTTAGAGTCTATTGTAATTCATTAAAAATTGTAAATTGTGTGTGTGCAAGTGAAATAATGGGAAGGCTTTTATGTGGCTCTTTTCCCTCCAAACCTCTTTGTTTGAAGTTAATTTGGATGCACTTTAGCTGGACATTTTTCTTGCACTAGCAATTGCACGTACAAATGATAGAATTTATAATGGCCACTTCCCCATTGTGCCTTAAATTAACATTACCTCAGTATTTGCAGTAACCTTAACCCTGTGTCTTTGATAGGGAATATCTAAGAGGCACAATAAATATGTAGGGTTGGGTTTTTTTAAGTTACATAAGAGCAACAGTTGTTTGTGTTAAGCATCTGTGCAATACCTGACTGTCTTGAACGGACGATACATCTTATGGTTCACAGAACTCGGGGAGAGCAGCCTACATGGGGCCTCTAGTTCTCCTTCTGCTCAGGTGGATTGGGAATGGGTGAGCTAAGCAGAAGGAGAGTAGGAAGTAATCTACACCCAGTATAGGATGGGTACAGGTTACTTATTCCTGGAGCAAAGGGAAAACCAAGGGCCATATTGGGACTCTGAGTCACAGTATGGTCCCTGGTCTGCTCCTGAGTCAAAATCTATCCCTATGGCAGTGGGAAAGGTTTTAAAGAGTAACCACTGTGCATGTGCAAACCCATTCATTCTTGATTTGCACTTATAAGTGTGTTTTAGAGAGTCAAGGTTTGTAATTTATATGCACGAGTGATTGTGCCCAGATGAAAGCTGTGGTGCAAAATTTGGCCCCAGATGTTTAATGACTGCATACTTTCCGTTTTCCACTATACACATTACAATAGCTTGTTATACTGAGTACACAAACTAAACTTCAGTCTGGCATGAAATTTGAAATTAATTGAACTCCAGATTACTGTCAGTTTGTTAAAGAAATCAGAGTAACTGCAGCAAAAAGTTAAGATTATATGGTTCAGAAATAATATGCTTTATTGGTTTTAATAGAAAACAAAGCACCTGCAGTTGTTGGGGTGATATCTCTGTGAAGTCATGAAATGCCCTTTTCACAATTATAAACAGTCTGTGGATGTTCTCTTACAAAAAAATAATGTGAGTAAAGTGAAACTAGGTACAAGATGTGAGTTACGGTTAAAAAACTTGAATAACCGGACATCTCTTGTATCCAGGATCAGGGTGCAAGAAAGAGCCTTGACTCATGTAATACAGAACATGAGCAAAATTTGGTCTTTTTATATCTGTTACTGGTGCAAGTATGTTCCTAAAGAACTCAAAAAGCTGTATTATTATAGCACAATATTTAGCTGTGCTGTTATTAGTGCTGTATCATGCATCTCATTAATCCAGTTTTTCATGAGATTACAACTTCAATATAAAAATTCCCTCTGGGCTCAAATTGTTGTAAACTTTCCTCGGGACTTTAATTAACCTTATCTTGGAACTGTGTATTTCTGTAAATAATGGGAAAGTTCATTTTTTGTGATGTACAGATGCACAAGTCCCAAATAATATACGTGCTCAGTTTTCCATAAGAGTATTTTCAGTGGACTAATATGATGACATAGCAGTTCTGCTGCTGCTGGCTAAATCAGCGTTTTTTCTGTTAGTCACTGAATAGCAACTTCACTGATCTTGACAGCTCTAGTAGTTGCCCCTGGGAAGGAGGAGGAGGAAAAACAGTCCATAAAGTTCCCATTGGTTTGAAAGCAGAAACATCTGCTAGAGTTATGAACAGTGTGTTAGCAAAGTTCCGTAACAGGAAAGCCTGCAGTTGATCAGCTGTGCCCTCAAAACAGGCATTACTGCAGTTAATAGAATTTATTGCAGGGAAAGTTTAGGAGATATGGAGGAGAATAGGGGCAACAGCAAAATGTGTAAAAATATGTTTTTCTTTCATTGGTTGAATAAATAGGGCATTACTATAGCCAGCATTGTTTCATGTTTATATATTGGTGGTGAGTCGTGTTGGTTTTGCAATCTTCAACAGATGTCTAACTTCTTAATACTAAGTTTTTGGTTTGAGATAGTTTGAATCATCCTTAAGTTGTTGAGTAAGATCGACCACTGTGGTAATGATGTACGTGAATACAATTTTACTATTGTATCCTGAAAATGCATGCTGCGTAAATTATGTCCTTAATTACCTACTGAACATTATATTGACTTCAGTGAATGTGGCAGATGCTTAGCACCTCATGGAAGAATCTCAGCACTTTGCAAAATGAGGCCCATAAAGACTACAACACTGAATGTAATCTTTAAAAAATTAGGCCCTGGATTTATTTTGCTATGTTCCAGCTTTAAGAATGAAGTCATAGAGCATTATGAGGGTGTCAGAAGCAGCTCCATAGCTGAGTTGTGTTAAGATATGCACTTAAAACTGGATTAAAAACTCTTTATTTCACATGATATAACGGTATATGAATACCCTGTGCTGTTTGTTATAGAGGCGCCATTCTCTGTTTATGGTTACAGTTGTGTCTGCTTTGCTATTATAAACTCCTATTATTAGGGGTTTACAACATGGTTATAAAAATCTGCAATGAGCGGAAGCCTGGTACATAAAGGTCAGCCCTTAAGCAATATTTTTAAATCATTTTCTTAAATGGTAATTTTTAGGTTATGCAGATATAAAAATATTAGTTTTAGCTTTAATTAAGGTTGTTCAGTGGGTCTTGACATAAGTGCAAAGCTCTTGTCTTACCAAAGTAAAAATATTTTTCAGTCACATTTACTTCTGTTTTTTCTTAATTTGAATAATAGAATCATTGAATATCAGGGTTGGAAGGGACCTCAGGAGGTCATCTAGTCCAACCCCCTGCTCAAAGCAGGACCAATCCCCAACTAAATCATCCCAGCCAGGGCTTTGTCAAGCCTGACCTTAAAAACTTCTAAGGAAGGAGATTCCACCACCTCCCTAGGTAACGCATTCCAGTGCTTCACCACCCTCCTAGTGAAAAAGTTGTTTTTTGCTAATATCCAACCTAAACCTTCCCCACTGCAACTTGAGACCATTACTCCTTGTTCTGTCATCTACCACCACTGAGAACAGTCTAGATCTATCCTCTTTGGAACCCCCTTTCAGGTAGTTGAAAGCAGCAATCAAACCACCCTCATTCTTCTCTTCCGCAGACTAAACAATCCCAGTTCCCTCAGCCTCTCCTCCATAAGTCATGTGTTCCAGTCCCCTAATCATTTTTGTTGCCCTCCGCTGGACTCTTTCCAATTTTTCCACACCCTTCTTGTAGTGTGGGACCCAAAACTGGACACACTACTCCACATGAGGCCTCACCAATGTCTAATAGAGGGGAATGATCACGTCCCTCGATCTGCTGGCAATGCCCCTACTTATACATCCCAAAATGCCATTGGCCTTCTTGGCAACAAGGGCACACTGTTGACTCATATCCAGCTTCTCGTCCACTGTAACCCCTAGGTCCTTTTCTGCAGAACTGCTGCCGAGCCATTCGGTTCCTAGTCTGTAGCGGTGCATGGGATTCTTCCGTCCTAAGTGCAGGACTCTGCACTTGTCCGTGTTGAACCTCATCAGATTTCTTTTGGCCCAGTCCTCTAATTTGTCTAGGGCCCTCTGTATCCTATCCCTACCCTCCAGCGTATCTACCTCTCCTCCAAGTTTAGTGTCATCTGCAAACTTGCTGAGGGTGCAATCCACACCATCTTCCAGATCATTTATGAAGATACTGAACAAAACCGGCCTCAAGACCGACCCTTGGGGCACTCCACTTGATACCGGCTGCCAACTAGACATGGAGCCATTGATCACTACCCGTTGAGCCTGACAATCTAGCCAGCTTTCTATCCACCTTATAGTCCATTCATCCAGCCAATACTACTTTAACTTGCTGGCAAGAATACTGTGAGAGACTGTGTCAAAAGCTTTGCTAAAGTCAAGGAACAACACGTCCACTGCTTTCCCCTCATCCACAGAGCCAGTTACCTCGTCATAGAAGGCAATTAGATTAGTCAGGCATGACTTGCCCTTGGTGAATCCATGCTGACTCTTCCTGATCACTTTCCTCTCCTCTAAGTGCTTCAGAATTGATTCCTTGAGGACCTGCTCCATGATTTTTCCAGGGACTGAGGTGAGGCTGACTGGCCTGTAGTTCCCAGGATCCTCCTTCTTCCCTTTTTTAAAGATGGGCACTACATTAGCCTTTTTCCAGTCGTCGGGGGCTTCCCCCGATCGCCATGAGTTTTCAAAGATACTGGCCAATGGCTCTGCAATCACATCCGCCAACTCCTTTAGCACTCTCGGATGTAGCGCATCTGGCCCCATGAACTTGTGCTCATCCAGCTTTTCTAAATAGTCCCAAACCACTTCTTTCTCCATGGAGGGCTGGTCACCTCCTCCCCATGCTGTGCTGCCCAGTGCAGCAGTCTGGGAGCTGACCTTTGTTCATGAAGACAGAGGCAAAAAAAGCATTGAGTACATTAGCTTTTTCCACATCCTCTGTCACTAGGTTGCCTCCCTCACTCAGTAAGGGGCCCACACTTTCCTTGACTTTCTTCTTGTTGCTAACATACCTGAAGAACCCCTTCTTGTTACTCTTAACATTTCTTGCTAACAGCAATTCCAGGTGTGATTTGGCCTTCCTGATTTCACTCCTGCATGCCCAAGCGATATTTTTATACTCTTCCCTGGTCATTTGTCCAGTCTTCCACTTCTTGTAAACTTTTTTTTTGTGTTTAAGATCAGCAAGGATTTCACTGTTAAGCCAAGCTGGTCACCTGCCATATTTACTATTTTCTACACATCGGGATGGTTTGTCCCTGTAACCTCAATAAGGATTCTTTAAAATACAGCCAGCTCTCCTGGACTCTTTTCCCCTCATGTTATTCTCCCAGGGGATCCTGCCCATCAGTTCCCTGAGGGAGTCAAAGTCTGCTTTTCTGAAGTCCAGGGTCCGTATTCTGCTGCTCTGCTTTCTTCCCTGTGTCAGGATCCTGAACTTGACCATCTCATGGTCACTGCCTCCCAAGTTCCCATCCACTTACGCTTCCCCTCCTGATTCTTCCCGGTTTGTGAGCAGCAGGTCAAGAAGAGCTCTGCCCCAGTTGGTTCCTCTAGCACTTGCACCAGGAAATTGTCCCCTACACTTTCCAAAAACTTCCTGGATTGTCTGTGCACCGCTGTATTGCTCTCCCAGCAGATATCAGGGTGATTTGAAGTCTCCCATGAGAACCAGGCCTGAATCTAGTAACTTCCGTTAGTTGCCGGAAGAAAGCCTCATTTGCCTCATCCCCCTGGTCCGGTGGTCTATAGCAGACTCCCACCATGACATCACCCTTGTTGCTCACGCTTCTAAACTTAATCCAGAGACTCTCAGGTTTTTCTACAGTTTCATACTTGAGCTCTGAGCAGTCATACTGCTCCCTTACATACAATGCAACCAACCTTTTCTACCCTGCCTGTCCTTCCTGAACAGTTTATATCCATCCATGATAGTGCTTCAGTCATGTGAGTTATCTCACCAAGTCTCTGTTATTCCAATCACATCATAATTCCTTGACTGTGGCAGGACTTCCAGTTCTCCCTGCTTGTTTCCCAGGCTTCTTGCATTTGTGTATTGGCACTTGAGATAACCCGCTGATCGCCCCTCTTTCTCAGTATGAGACAGGAGCCCGCCCCTCTCGCGCGCTCCTGCTCGTGCTTCCTCTTGGTATCCCACTTCCCCACTTACCTTTGGCTTATATGGTGCCTTCTGTTCCCCCCCAGTGGGCACGGTTCCCCTAGTGTGAACTCCAGAGACCTAACTTTCAGGCCATTGTTCACAAACAGGTACAGGAGAGAGAAGTTTCACCTGTCATATTATTCTAGGTCCCTGCATTTTGCTCCTTTAAAATCTCTAGTACTTCCTCCAGTATAAAGTTGCATTTGCAGGATAATGCTGCCACCACTAGGAGGTACAGTGACAGGGCGGTAATGACCCAAGGACCAGCAATCATGAGATGATATTAATCCTTGCAGTGGCGATCCCGGTGAAGGATGAGGCATCACTGCAATTTCTCTTTGTAGCAGGCAAACTGCAAATTTTGTTCCCTGAAATTATATGTAAAAAAGATGTAAATATTGATGGCTTTGAAATTTCTCTAATTCAGCAAGAGTTAAGTAGCCTGAGTGTGCAAACTGAAGAAGTGGAGGGGTTTACATTTTTTTTTGTAACAGCCTGTATGTGTATGCTATTAAATTAGGAAATGGAAATGAAACTATTAATAAGCTAGCAAAAGGACCTGTTTTTCTCCCCTGTAGAAGAACAGTTCTCTTGTTTCTGTCTTTTGGATGACAGAGAGACATAAAAATGAAGTATTAATGCCTCTTTAGTAATGTAAGATTCCATGACACTTCTCAGAAGAGATATGGTGTTGATTCCAATGATATGGCCAAATTCCAGCTAAAGTACTCTGCCTACCTAATTTCCTGCAATAGTTTCAGCTGATATAAAAATATTCTTTACATTCTTTACAGAATGTTACAGTCTTACCCTATTAATCAGTTGTCACAGAAGTTGTATTTTACTGGTGGATGAAACAATCTCTGTGTGTAACTTGTATATCGGTTTAAAGGTCAAACTCTGCTCTCCATTACATTCATTGGGTGCAATCTTGTCAGTTGTAGATGACTACATAGGCTGCTCTTTGCAAAAGCAGGACAGTGATAACAAAATGATCCAGCAATGGTATTCCTGGAAGAGAATCAACAAGGAGGATCCCACTTAAGGAAGTGGCATAAAATGAGCAAAAGAAGCAAAGACAGGTCTTTTTAAGTCCGTAACAATCTTTATGGGCCGAGCCCTGTAAAAACTTGTGCATGTGAAGAACTACTGATTAATGTCCCATTGACATTATAGTAGCTATTTATATGAGTGAAGCTACTCATGTATGTAAGTGTTTGCAGGTTCAAGCCTTGATTTTGTAAATGGTTCCTAGATGCTACAGGGTTGGGAGCATTAGGAATGCATACATAGGTGGACAGAGGTCAGAAAGGGATGCAAATAAATCATCATACCAGAGCTGGCAGTTGCTTTCTGTACGAGCTTTTTTTAGCTAGTTCAGGAGAACCCCAAAGCAATTACAAATGTAGGGCAAATTCTGTTCAATCGCATCTTTTGTTCCAAAATATGTGTTTTATATGCAGTTTTTCAGAATAATAAAAATAATCCCATTTCTAACTAACTGCACAGTGGTTGCATGATGTGTACCTCTATGTCTAACCTGCCTTTTGTCTTTCCTAAAAAGTTGCTCTAGTTTCTCCCCTTTGGCTCTAAACAGCCTAGACCTCTCACGTTACCTGCCCAATTGTACATATATCACTCTGATAAAATATTAGCTATTTAGGTACATACTACAAATAACCAGTGTGTCATGTTTTTCATGAATAGATTGTTATTAGTATAAAATTTTGTAATTTTATAAAATGGCTGCTGAGATGTAAATCATCTACTTCCACCTGATTAAAAAGAAACCAGTCATTTGCCAAATCAGCTTCAATTAACTGCATTAGAGCCATGATGAGATGATCATATTTCTTCCTGAAGCCAGGGAAGAAACTAAGTATTCAAGGTCGATATGCATGCCAGTGCCTCAGGATAGGTTTTGTCACTGTAGCTTAACATAGCTCAACTTCTCTTAAAGTGGACAATTTGAAAAGTTTGTGCAGCAAGCTTATATCATTGACGGTGGCATTTGTCAGTGTGAAATCCCGCTAGACGCATGGGAAGGGCTGTCATCTTTATTGAAGCTATTTTGTATGCTTGTTTAGAGCTTCAGGCTGAAAGAAGAAGAGCAAGTTGGGTTATCATAGTGTCTGCCTAGGAATAAATAATATGAATGCTTCTAAGTTTTCAGAAGAGGAACTTCTTTAGCATTTCTTCTTTAGCATTTACTCCATCTATATTCAGACTGATCTTGCTCTGTGTTTCAGTATAAACAGTCAGAGCTTTGTGAAAGTATGGATGTTGTCATACTAACATATATATGAGAAGGTACATTTAAAAAAAGCTGATTGAGAAATCTAAGTTCTTTTATCTTCTTTCTTTTCACAGTGGTTCCACCTGGGAGTCCTGGACCTATTACACGACATGAGTCGTATGATAGCTTAGCGTCTGACCATAGTGGTCAAGAGGATGAAGAATGGCTTTCCCAGGTATGGGTTTTGGGTTTGGGGGGGTGGGCAGTTCTATATCTAGTTCTGAAGAGAAATGCATCCTATCCAGTACAAGTGAATTCCAAAGCTTTATTTTTTAAAAAAAAAAAAACCATGTTAAAGACCACAATACAGCGATATAACGTGTAAACCTAATTTCAATCTTGACCTAAGTGGAATCAGTTTGATGGTCTCAGTGAATTCCTAGTGGATAGGTGTCCATGTTTTAACCTGCATAAACAAAGCCTCCATCCTGTTCGTCCTAATTACATCCTTGGCAATCTCTGCATGGATCAGGAAGGACTGAATTGGTCGTGGAGAATTATCTGCCTTCCCCAACCCTGCAGACGTTGTCCCTTTTGGTCACGGTTAAACAAGGTTAGTATGGCAAAGTGAGACTACTCTGTTGTGACTTATGCTATACTTATTCTGCCCTAACATAAGGCTGGAGGGTTAGTTGACTAAAGCATTTCTTTTTCTCTCTGACCGCCAGTCACCATCTTTCTCCAGCCCTAAATCTGTTCAGCTGTTGCTGAATACAGACTAATGCACATAAAATGTAAACTTTCAAAAGTAATTGCCCCTTGACTTAGCTACTGACTTCTGAGTTAATGTTTCCCTCTGTAACAATAGATTACATGTTGCAAGAGTGAATGTTTCTGTTGTCTGAGGTGTTATCAACTGTTAAAGAGGAAAGTCAGATCTCTGGACTCAGGATTTGGCCAATAAGTGGAGACAGAATCAATTTTCAAATAATTTGGTGTAAACTATACATGTATTTGTAATTTTGGAATGCATTCTGTACAGTTGGGACCATAAACATTTGAAACAAATTTAAACAAACAGAAAGCAAATTTCTTTTTAAAACCTTTCTAGGTCATCTTTAAGTCATAACACTGAAAAATAAAGATTGAGGAATATGATGTAATATCTTTATAATTCAGTTATTTTTAATGTATTGTCTAATGATTTATAAACTCTGTTATAGAATATCCTCATTTAAGACTGGAAGGTTAGTTAACTATAGTACTTTATGATGATCTCAATATGAATGAACTATTTTGCATACTAAGCCAAACCTCTACATTTTTACTCAGGGAATATTCTCATTACATTCAGTGGGCGTTTTCCCTTAGTAAGAACAGGGTAAGGATTTCATGATTTGACTCAATGCAAAACTTCAGCTTATAAACACAGGATATAAATAATAAAGTGAAATTCCATTTCTGTAATTCTTTTAAGATTGACCTTTGAAATTTATTTTTGTAAGGGTTAAAAACGATGAAAAATAACTTAATGTAGGAAAACAATTATCCAGCACTTTAAGAATTCATCCTGACAGGCAGCCTGAATTTTCTTCAGTTTGGATACATTACTATGTAGATGTCGTACTTCCAGTGCTTCTGTCCAGCTTTCACATTTTAATTTGGCACTATTTCAGATATATTGCATTGCCTCATGGATATGTTGAGGATCTGCTACATCCAGTGACTTTTAAACCATATCTAGAAAATTCCTCAAATAAGATTGCAGTCCTGCAGTAGGTCTACACAGGTGTATACATCTGTGTCTCAGGAGCCCCAGTGACTGTAGGGATCCATTCACAGGGATCCAATTACAAAACCGTGGCCTAAGATTTCAGTTTTGGTTTCATATTGATATGTCAGACCCGGTGAAGTTGCTATCTTGCTATCTTGTCACAGCATAAAGACAAACGGTGAAATCCTAGCCCCATTGATGTCAATGTGAGTTTTGCCATTGATTTCAATGGTGCCAGGATGTCATCCAGAGTTTTTAATAGTTTTCCAAATACTGTAACTACAATGCAAATGTTATATCATAATCCACCTTCCAACATCATTTAGTTACTTTACAACTTAGCTCACACTACTTGTTGGGTTATTCTTCAGTGTAGCAGGTGGCTCACAGAGCAAGAATAAAGTGGACATATAGCATATAGGATTGTGTGTTGCTAATAAAAGGATAATTCAAAGTAGTAATAGGAACACAGCTCTACTCAAGTCTGGTCATAAATACTCTGTAATAGAACAGCAAGTATATTTTATATGAAAAAAATTCCCAAATGAGGTTTCTTATTACACAAAAAGAGAAATCAGGAAGTACACCAAGGATGCTTCGTTTTTGCTAAGTGAAAAGAGTGATGATATCTCTTTTGAACATGAAGATCGTAGCTTTCTCTAAGCAAGCCACTTTAGATTAAGCCCAAAGAGCATGTATGTTTTTCAAAATTAAAGTGTTGTTATCAACAGTAACAGCATGCAGTGAAAAAACACTGCCCTTCACTTCAACTTTTCAATTAGAACAGTGGGTAATGTGTGCTGTCAGTGTGAAGTAGATACAATATGTTTGTCCTGCACACAACAGGAGAGTGAATAGGAACATCTGGCCATAGCCTCGCTAAAATTTCAAAGGCATCTGTTTACCTCTCGGCTCTGTGACACTGATGGTTTCAAGCTTAAAATATACAGAATGCTTTATCTGTGGCCTAATTTACATTTCTGCATAAAAGCTACTTAAATTATAAACCTCTACAGTCAATCGGAGTTACTCCAAGATAAATGGAAATATGGAGGTAGTACTACACAGACTATGCTTTTGTCCTCCCAGGCTTGCAAATAATTGCCTTGGAACAATATTTTTTAAGCCTTTAAAATTATCTTGTTTAAAAATCAGAAGTTGCCTAAAGCACAGAAATTTGATAATAGTTAGAGAAAACTGTAAGATGCTAAGCAGGAAGGCACATCTATATGTAACAAAACTACCAAAAGATGTCTTCAGGGTACTGCATTCTATTTGTTTGTGGAGTCATTTATTGGTTTAATAAAAAATGGTAGGAATTTAGTAGGTTATTTGATTTTGTGCTTTTGAAAATACCTGTTCATCAAAGTTTAAAAATCAGAACTCTAACAGGAAAAGAAAACATAGAAAGAAAACTCTAACAGGAAAAGAAAAGTGTCTTTGCATATGCTGTTATTCTTAACTATGTCTTAATGGTCCTGTACTCATGGCTGGGTTGGCCTGTTCATTCTAAGGGTCTACTTTCACAATTACATAACTTTTCAAAACAAAAATTACTAATTGAAATTCTCATGCTAGTTTGCATTCTTAGAGATCACTTTGTTAAAGTGTTTGAAAAAATTGATGATCATCTGGTTTTGAGGTGTCAGTATGAAAAAAAGGCATTTTTCACATGCCCAAAAATATTTTGCATGCTCTTTCCTGTTTTGGTTACTGAAAATGATCTATTCTGTAAGATTCAGACAGGCCATGGATTTAGTTTCCCATTAAGAGCAAGTATCTTTTAATTCAAGGAAGAAATTTGTTTAAAGTTATTTGCAAACATCAGAAATTTGCATTTTCTATACTCTCCTCTCCGTTTTAAAGTATGTATGGAAGTATGGGCCTCAGGTTATGTATATATGCACTACTACATGGAACATAAACCCTTTTGCTTTTGTTTAAATGGTCAGACTTTCAACTGAATGCATATATGTTAAACGTTTAGCTGCCTTGCTAAAGAAAGTGTATTGTAGATACGTGGTTGTATTGTATATATGTGGTAATGTGTGTATGTCTGGAGCTATATGATCTATTACAAATGATGTTGTTTTTCGGCAAGATGGTCTCTGCCAGCAGTAGCTTCAGAAATGCCACAGTAATTATCAACTTTGTTTTGAAATACAATTCACACTTTATACATGTGAATAAGTGCTTTTTACAGTGTGAACTTTCAGAATGATGCACTGAACAAAATTGTAACAGCTTGCTCTTAAAGAGAGGTCTCCCTTTCCTGGTCAGGATTAAAGTTGTTGACAAAGATGTATGGAGGAAGGTTTTCAGTTGCTTCACTTGGTCTAGGTGGACAAAGACTGAACTATGTTCTTCTGTTGTTGTCGCCAAAAATTCTAAACTGTTAATTTTGTAGCTATGGAATTCATTTTGCAATGGTAAGATCAAGGTAAAATCTTGGTCATATGAAATGACAGTCATGGTGAATGTCATGGGCTCCAGAACAATGTAAGAAGATTCAGAGATTTTGTCTCCTAGAAATTTTTATAAAATTGAAATTATCAAGAGAAGTTGTTTTCTGATCTTGAGCAACACATTGGGCTTAATTTTCAAAGTCAGATGGCTTAGTAACATTTCTGACTCCCGCATATAGCTGCTCAGATTAGAACGTAGGTTTAAAATAGGAATTCGGGTGCCTAAGTGCCCATATGAACATCCAGATACAAGGTTTGGACACGATGTGTAGGAGCCCAGATTTGAAAATTTGATTCACTGTAGATTTTTTTTTATTTTGAAGGGTTAAAATGCTGTTAATTTCTAAAATAGTTTAACCCAGAATCCAGTTTAGGTTCTACACTCATTTAATTCCTGATCATTGGCTGAATCCTTCAAGGGGCAGAGTGTCTCCTTGTCCATTTCTGAGTGCCTTTATCTCCCAATGACACCACGGAACTGAGGGTTCTCAAAGCTTTGTAGGAGGCCCTTTATAGGATCAGATCTTATATAAGCAAAGCCATTCTGTATTTTTCTCTGTTGAAATGTCTTCTAAGGAAATGGAGCAAAATGCCTGTCTCTGGTTTGGTTGCCCTGGGATTCTAGAGGCTCATGAGATTGAGGGAATTTCTCAATATAGTGTACAATATTCTTCTAGGTTGAAATAGTGACTCACACTGGACCTCACAGACGCCTATGGATGGGCCCCCAGTTCCAGTTCAAAACGATTCATCCCTCAGGTCAAACAACGGTCATTTCATCCAGTTCTTCTGTGCTGCAGTCACATGGTCCAAGTGACACCCCACAGCCTCTTCTGGACTTTGATACAGATGACCTTGATCTCAACAGTCTCAGGTAACAATAAAATTAATTGTACAAGAATGTTTCTTAGTTATTTACACACAGATTAGCCAATTGCTCAAATAAATTCTTCCATGTAAATTAATATCAAGCTTGTTTGGATCAGATGCTTAGACTATCACATGCCTTGTTAATAATAAAAATTCATCTATGACAAAGTGATGATCAGAATTTCTATCCAAATGTCTTTAGTGGTCGCCTAGATTCCCTTCTGTTGCCACTTCTTGCCTGAATAACAATGGAATATGTGCAAAGTCCAGTTGTCTTGTTCTGTTGCACTTAAGCTCTAAAATGTTCAGTGCTTCATTGCCTTTCACAGTTTCTGCATTGCTTAGCAACTTCATTTGCTATAACATGACTAGGAGCATCAGGGTGTAGATTTATAGCCTGCTGACTATAAAGGGATCAGTGTGTTGGAACACTGAGTAAATTACTGGAATGTCTTTTTTCCCCCTTTTCCATCTTCTTTTCTTTCCTTGTTCAGTGTATTATGTAAAATTCTGGTACTAGATTTGAACCTAGAGATGCCTCGAAAACCTTTTCCCTCATGTATGATTTTTTTTGTCATTGGCAAAATCACATTATATGATGGAAGTGCGTTTTTATCTGCCTCTTTGACAACAGCAAGAACATCTCATTACAACAAAACAAAAGTCGCTTCTTGAGTTGGTTCGTGACTTCTGTTTCTTCTTAAAGAGTAACTCGTATCCTTGCCTTTTTTCGATTTACTTCATATGGGTTTGCTTTGTTTTCCTCCATTCTTATTTTTAAGATTTCCTAACATTATTAACCACTTTCTGGGAGCAGCTGACTTCCTTGTAATGTGTCAGCAGTTGCTAATAGATTATCAGAAGGTGTCAGAGTGAGACCTAGTACAGTTAATCTCCTGAAAATGGGTATAATAAAAGAACCAAGTAGTTCATCTCAATATGTTTCCCCAAAACTTTCAGATGTTAGTTGTTCTCAGTTTCATTAATTTAAAGTTATCAATCTTTGAATGTGGGCTTTCTGGGGGGAGGTTGTTAGTATTTATTGGTAGCCAGTGATTTTTTAAAAGTGCCATATTCGTCATAAATTTCTGCTTCCCCTATGATAGCTAGAAAGAGTTAGCAAGCTTAACAAGTCTACATCTTTCAGAGCCAACAGATGATTCTGGAACCTAAAGTTTCATGGTATTGGCTCTCTGGGATTTAGACCGTACTCCATCTCCCACGAATAAAACAGTGCAAGTGTGGAAGATGATCAACCCTGCTGAAAATTATGCAAACTCTCCTGGGCCCTGAACTTGATGTGAATAATCTTTACTCGTGAGTAGGCCCGTTGCCTTCAATTACATTGCCCCCTGTGTAAGGATATTCCGAATTGGACTCTTAATGTGTATACCTGGCTTTCTATGGTTCTTTGGAACCCAGCCAGCTGATATCCAGATGCTGGATATTTAAATAATTATATATATATAAAAATCATTGATTAAATGAAGAAAGATGTATGCTGGCAGGAGAGTTGGTAATTAAAAACATAACCTTTCCCTCCTCACACAAACCAGTTTTGCCTGCCAAGCCAAAGGACTTGTACCATACCTGTGGGCAATAAGGGGAATTTGTGGAGCTAGGGTTTTCTTTTTTCTTTGTGGCTTTCTAAGAGCTCTAATCTTAAGAAAAAGTATGGAGATACTTAATTTTCATGAAATTTATCATCCATTGATTGCATCCACACACCAGTGGAAAATAAAAGCTTTCAACGCTTGGTTGATTTTGGAATAAATAGTTCTTTAATTGATTGGACTTGTTCAGTTTTCTTGATTTAAGAACGGCCTTAATGAGCAGTGATTTTGACACAGGCGACACATGTGATTTTAAATTTTAGGATTCAGCCTGTTCGCTCTGAACCAGTTAGCATGCCAGGATCATCACGTCCGATTTCTGATCGGAGAGGAGTTTCAGCGGTGATCGATGCTACCTCAGGTAGAAAACAAGTGTGTTGATTTCATGTTTTGATTGACATTAATGGCATTTGTCAAACTTTTATTTATTTGCTTAGTAACGTGTTGTTACTAATCAAAGCCATATATTTAAAGAGCTGTCAAAATTTTCAGATCTACTGTAGGGTCTGTGCTATCTTATATTTAATTAACTTGTATTGAAAGCTACCAGGGTGATGACTCATTTTGCCTTTAATCATTTGAATGTGAAGTAGCAGTACTGATATCAAATCTAAATACAATGTATGTGTTCAATTTACTTAAACAGAATATCAAAGTGCCTGATCTAAAGAAAGAGAAGGTTTGTCAGGGCTAACACAGGAATACTTTTATTAGTGAAAGCATAAACTTTTATTAGTGAAAGCATAAAGTTTATCATTACACTAATAATCTCTATCAGGGTTATAAATTACCTACCAATGAAAAATATCCTTGTATATATTAGCAATGTCTGTCAGTGAACACTGCCTATCAGATAAACTAATCAATGTTTCTTTAGCAGGAATATTTTTCACTGACTCTTTTTGCAATGGAGAACAACTTTAAATAAACCATGATTATTTCAATATCAGCATAATAATATATGTACTATAAAGTTTTCTGCCCTTGTTTCGTAGTGCCATGGTATGCTAAGTATAAAGAAACAAGGGCAATGGGGTTTTATATAGAATGTGAAGGTTCCACACAGCAGGATTTTGTCAAATAAAATCTCTCACAAGTAGAATTATTAAACACACAGCATTAGTCAAACAGTCGAGTCAGAGAGGATTTTAATCTTTAGCGATTTGAAAATCCCTAGAGACTGCTGATTGGATTGAGGTTTAAACTGTAAAAGGAAACTGCAGCACATAAAGAAACTGATTTGTGAAGGGTGTTTTAAAGAGAGTTAAAATGAAAGCTCCTGTTCCGGACTCTGTTTGCTATAGATATAAATTCTGAATCCAAGATACTACTTTTGTGTGCCAGATCTATTTATTTTGGTGTCTCTTTCTAGATCCGTGTTTATAATTAAGTGTAGCAATTACACTCACACTCCATAGTTAAGGTTATGTCATCACTGACATTATAAATTCCTATTTTCAGAAATTTTAAAGTTGTTAAATTAACTCTGCTTGAAACTAGGCAGACATCTGGGACTGCGTCCTGGGAATATTTTTAATAAATGTATATGAAATATTGAGAAAATTGTCTTGGCTATATATATATACTTCGCTATACAAGTATCCAAAATGATGCGTTTTTGTAGTAGTTCATCTGAAAAATGTCATCGTTTAAAAATAAAATTTAACAGATTTAGATCATAATGGTAATCTCGGTCAGTATATTTGAAATTTTGAAAACCAAATTATTAATGCTTTAGGCTATTCCACCCTACAAATCCAACCATGGCAGCTGTTCAGCATATTTAGGGGCATTTTCAGGGTGGCTAGAACAATACAAATAAGGAACTGTGACCTAAGTCCTTAGCTAATCTGTAACATGATTCTATAACCAAGTTGTTCCATCTACACTACCGACAATAAACCATGCAAGCAGATGACTACCTCTCTGTGCAAAATAACCCTCTTCTGTAGTGTAGATGGGACCTTTATATAAAGGGGCTCATATGCATGTGATGAAGCTTTTTTTGGTAATGCTTTTAACATGTGTGTCCACATTAAAATTAGTATATATTGTTATAAGTCTAAAATATAGTTCTCGTACAACAATGCAGTTTTGTTACAAAACTTAATAAGTTTCTTACAAACAATGCATGGATTTTGCCAGTGGCATGCTGATAGCAATATTTTATTTAAATCCACTTCCAAACAGTTTGGATTATGCATTGATTTTTGATTCAGAGACTTTAACCTCTATTTGAAGCCTTTGTATTGGCTGAGCCCTGGTTCTTTCCCATGCAGAAACTCTTTAGTACAGATAGGTGTGCCAGATTACATTTGATGGTTTAGTGATGTGGCCTCTCCTAAAGGGTTAAGGAAATGCAACAAAATGCATGCACTTTTTCTCAAGGTTTCATTCTGCACTTGAAACGGAGTCCAGCAGATGAGAGACAGACTATTTAGCACTCATTTTCTCTTCCGCTAATCTTTTCATTTTAAAAAAAATGCTTAATGGATGTGTGCAGCAAATTATATTAAACTCAGTTTTGAATGTAAGGATTTTATTTTAAATACCATTCTTGAGCTGCATTACATTTTTGTCTTCAAAAGTCCAGTACTATAAATATTCTTATTTCCTGCTGATATTACCAAGGCACGTCCTAAATGGCTTACATTCTTTATGAAAACAAGTTTATTGGAAAATACCTTTTTAGGTTTGAAAGGGTTTTTTTTTTAAGTAGGTCATAAATTTTTTATTACCTAACCTGAACCAGGAAGTGATTCTTCAGTTCTGACCCATACATTTGAGTCTGTTGCACTTTATGAAGATGCTTATCTGACTGTTTGATTGCCTGTTGCTTAGAGATGTGACCAGTGTGGCGCCCTTCTTATCAAGTGCTATCACTTGGTCTTGCCATCAAAAGATTGCAAGTACAGTTTATCATCTTTGATTATTCTTGCAGCACATTTAATAGCTCACACACACTCAATCTTACCCACCAACCCCTTGCTGGTGACAGCTCTGTCTTTGTGTTTAAAACAACAACAGTGTACATATTTTTATTATGATAACTTTTATAGCTATGTCAACAAAACCATGCTATCATGTAATATGTTCTGGTACAGAGGATTTAAAATAATTCTTAATTTTAAAAATTATAGGCCACTTGCAGTTATGTAAATCAGGAAGATCTCTAATGAGAGCCAGGGAGTTATACCAGAATAAAATCAAAATTACAGAATATAGAATCAGGCCCATTTCTGTAAAAAAATAAAAAAAAAAAAAAAAATAAAAAAAAAATTCTAATTATTATGTTAGACAGAATTTAGTAAATTATATTTAAATTAAGGAAGGGCTGTTTTTAACAGTAAAGATTGGAGGTAGGTTTTGTTGGTTTTCTTTAATGAAAATGACTTTATTTGCTCAATTTATACTTAAATCCTTTTTATCGGTTAACATTTTGATAAAGAGTTACCTTGGGTAAAGTTAAACATTAGGGTTTACCTTTTGGTAAAGCATAAATGATTTTTGTTTGTTTTGGGGTGGTTGGGTTTTTTTTTTTGTTTGTTTGTTTGTTTTTTTGGTTTTTTTTTTTTTGCTCTATACAACCAAATTTGCATGCATGTGTTGATTTCCGTCCCTAATGTTGACACATGTTCAGTTGCTGCAACCTGATGAGGATGTTTTGTTTCCGAGTTACTTGTTTCTCTACTCTGAGAAGATTCTGGGTATTGGTGATTATGGAGAGCTATCCCCAGGCTACATGTGCACAAAGAGCAGACCAAATACTGCCTGTATCTTGGAGTAACTCCTTATTGCGGAAATCTGATTTACGTGAATATACATAGCAGTCTAGGTACTGAATTTGGGGAGGTGCATAAATACTCCTGTTTGTTATCATCTTCTGTTATAGAGGCCCTAATTCGTGCATCAGGTTATATTGTGCACAAGGACCTCTCTCAAAAATCATTTATTGCAACCTGCCCCTACCAGAAAAGCTTGTATAAAATGTATATATTGCCTATTCTACAAATACATTAGAAACAAGAGGAAGACTAAGGACAGGGTAGGACTGTCACTCAATGAAGGGGGAAAAACAATAACAGAAAATGTGGAAATGGCAGAGGTGCTTAATGACTTCTTTGTTTTGGTTTTCACCAAGAAGGTTGGTGGTGATTGGATGGCTAACATAATGAATACCAGTGAAAATGAAGTAGGATCAGAAGAGGCTAAAATAGGGAAAGAACAAGTTAAAAATTACTTAGACAAATTAGAGGTCTTCAAATCACCAGAGCCTGATGAAATGCATTCTAGAATACTCAAGGAGCTGATGGAGGAGATATCTGAACCATTGGCAAGTATCTTTGAAAAGTCATAGAAGATGAAAGAGATTCCAGAAGACTGGAAAACGGTAAATATAGTGCCCATCCATAAAAAGGGAAATAAGGACAACCCAGGGAATTACAGACCAGTCAACTTAACTTCTGTACCCAGAAAGTTAATAGAGCAAATAATTAAGTAATCAATTTGAAAACATCTAGAAGATAATAAGGTGATAAGTAACAGTCAGCATGGATTTGTCAAGAACAAAACATGTCAAACCAACCTGATAGCTTTCCTTGAGAGAGTAACAAGCTTTGTGGATAGGGGGCAAGTGGTAGACATGATGTATCTTGACTTTAGTAAGGCTTTTGATACTATCTCGCATGACTTTCTCATAAACAAACTAGATGGAGCTACTATAAGGTGTGTTGGAAAATCATTCCTAGAGAGTAGTTATCAGTGGTTCACAGTCATGCTGGAAGAACATAATGAGTGGGGTCCTGCAGGGATCAGTTCTGGGTCTGGTTCTGTTCAATATCTCCATCAGTGATTTAGATAATGGCATAGAGAGTACACTTATAAAGTTTGCGGATGATATCAAGCTGGGAGGGGTTGATTAAATTCAAAATGATCTGGACAAACTGGAGAACTGGTCTGAAGTAAATAGGATGAAATTCAATAAGGACAAATGCAAAGTACTCCATTTAGGAAGGAACAATTAGTTGCACACATACAAAATTGGAAATGACTGCCTATGGAGGAGTACTGCAGAAAGGGATCTGGGGGTCATAGTGGACCACAAGCTAAATATTAGTCAACAGTGTAACGCTGTCGCAAAAAAAGCGAACATCATTCTGGGTTGTATTAGCAGGAGTGTTGTAAGCAAGCATTCTTACAACTACAGTACCCACCTGCTGAAGTGAAGAAACAGATTGACAGAGCCAGAAGAGTACCCAGAAGTCACCTACTACTGGACAGGCCCAACAAAGAAAATAACAGAATTCCACTAGCCATCACCTTCAGCCCCCAACTAAAACCTCTCCAATCTATCATCAAGGATCTACAACCTATCCTGAAGGACGACCCATCACTCTCACAGATCTTGGGAGACAGGCCAGTCCTTGCTTACAGACAGCCCCTCAACCTGAAGCAAATACTCACCAGCAATCACACACCACACAACAGAACCACTAACCCAGGAACCTATCCTTGCAACAAAGCCCGTTGCCAACTGTGTCTACATATCTATTCAGGGGACACCATCATAGTGCCTAATCACATCAGCCGCACTATCAGAGGCTCATTCACCTGCGCATCTACCAATGTGATATATGTCATCATGTGCCAGCAATGCCCCTCTGCCATGTACATTGGTCAAACTGGACAGTCTCTACGTAAAAGAATAAATGGACACAAATCAGACGTCAAGAATTATAACATTCAAAAACCAGCCAGAGAACACTTCAATCTCTTTGGTCACTCGATTACAGACCTAAAAGTTGCAATTCTTCAACAAAAAACTTCAAAAACAGACTCCAATGAGAGACTACTGAATTGGAATTAATTTGCAAACTGGACAGCATTAAATGAGGCTTGAATAGAGACTGGGAGTGGATGGGTAATTACACAAAGTAAAACTATTTCCCCATGTTTATTTCCCCCCCCAACCTCCCACTGTTCCTCAGACGTTCTTGTCAACTGCTGGAAATGGCCCACCTTGATTATCACTACAAAAGGTTTTTCTCCCCTCCTCCCCCCCCCCCCCCCGCACTCTCCTGCTGGTAATAGTTCACCTTAAGTGATTACTCTGGTTACAGTGTGTATGGTAACACCATTGTTTCATGTTCTCTATGTATATAAATCTCCCCACTATATTTTCTGCTGAATGCATCCGATGAAGTGAGCCGTAGCTCACAAAAGCTTATGCTCAAATAAATTTGTTAGTCTGTAAGGTGCCACAAGTACTCCTTTTCTTTTTGCAAATACAGACTAACACGGCTGCTACTCTGAAAAAAGACATGAGAAGTAATTATTCCATTCTACTCTGCACTGATTAGGCCTCAACTGGAGTATTGTGTGCAGTTCTGGGCATCACATTTCAAGAAGGATGTGGACAAATTGGAGAGAGTCCAGAGAAGAGCAACTAAAATAATTAAAAGTCTAGAAAACATGACCTATGAGGGAAGATTGAAAAAAATGGGTTAGTTTAGTCTGGAGAAGAGAAGCCTGAGAGGGGACATAACAGTTTTCAAGTACGTAAAAGGCTGTTACAAGGAGGAGGGAGAAAAATTGTTTTTCCAAACCTCTGAGGACTAGAAGCAATGGACTTCAGTTGCTGCAAGGGAGGTTTAGGGTGGACATTAGGAAAAATTCCTAACTGTCAGGGTGGTTAAGCGCTCACAAGATCCCTTTCAGTCCTGTGATTTTATGATTCGAGCCATAAAACTCTTAAGTATGTCCATGCTGCTGTCCCTCAGTCTGTGCTCAGTCTATATTTTTCAGTGTACCACCTTTGCTGGACGTTGGCTAAGCATGTAGCACAAAGTGATTTCCATGGACTCCTGGGTGTGGGGGTTAGAGTTGTTGTGGGGTGTACGGTATGAATCCCCAAGCTATGATTCAGCATGGAGCAGACCCAGGGGAACTGATGAATGCGGGGCTAATGAATTACAAAGAGCTTCGACAATTTCATTTGATAGTTTGTAAATAGAGTGAAAGAGAGCTTGCCCGCTGCACAAGTAGAATATGCAGACCTACATCTCTATAGCATCAGCTGTGTGGTCACCATATTATTGTGAATGTTTACTGTGAAATATAAACATCACAGCTAGTCCATATCAATACCATATAGTGAAAGGAACCTTGTCCAATGTCTACATTCAAAGATGTTCAGAGCTTAATATCTGCTATTTAGGAGTTCCATTTTCAAAAGTGACTTAGGCACTAGGACCCTAAGTGCCATCGACTTTCAGTTAGACTTAACCTGCTAAATGCCTACATCGTTTTTGAAAATGGAACTTAGACTTCTAAGTAACTCAGATGCTTTTGAAAATTTTACCCTTAGTTTGCAGGTAATATTTCAGAACTGATAGCTGAACCAGGAGGCAATACTATACATGATCCTCATAACATAATTAGATTACAATTAAATAGACGTAAGAATTTTAAAATATCTTAAAATTAAACCCATAGATGAACAACTTTGCCAGTATTGTTTTTCTAAGCAATGCCATAATTTATATACCTATAAGTGAATGAATGCTCTATTTTAGAAAATTCCTAATGGACTGGATAGAAGTAAATGAAATAAATCACACTGAATGAAGGTAAATAAGAGATTCTTTGATGCAAGTGATAACGTCAGAAGAGTACTTTAGTAATAGCACACTAAATATATCAAGAAATATTTCATAGAACCAACTATAATAAAATGGATATTTTGTGTAAGGATATTATTTTGATTACTAAGATGTTTATATTAATATTTTGTCCTAGAGTATAATGTTATAATGGAACAACTTTGATTCTCTGAAAAAATATTATTGTAAAAAAACTAAAATGAACAAAGGTGAAGATTATGCGAGTCAAATGTAAAGGTACAGTATATCAGTAGGATTATTATCTAAGTGCAGATGTGAATGGTTTTATTTCTTCTTTTGCATTTCAGTATTTTTTTAGATCAATGAGGGATATAAACTTTATTTACATTTTAACTGTATCTTTAAATATACGAAAAATGTCTTCAGTAAGATGTCCCTTATATTTGTCCCTGAATGCACATATACTACTCACATCCATTGGGGGAGAATATCCCTTTAAGGATTTAAATGTGCTATAATTCCAGGTTGACAGTGACAAACATTCAAAATCAGTGATAAGACTTTAAAAAGAGTAGAATTTAGCCCAAATTTTAACAGATTGCATAGAAGTGTTCAGGGGTATACAGCAACAGATATTAATATAGCCTTGTTCAATTAAAAAATAAATATAGACTTAAAGAAAACAATATTTTTTCTCAAATAAAACTGATTGTTTTAAAATTTACCTATGGGCCATGAAACAATTTTGTTGCATTGCCACTTGAGCAACAAAATGGTGACAAAAGAAAGCCATTGACATATTACAACCGGCTAAGTCATTCTTTCTTCCTCCCCCTCCCACCCCCCCGATGAAGTAAGTGAAAACTTTATACATATGATCTTTTATTATTCATACAAACACCACTGAGGTAAGGACTACATGGCAAACTTGTACTGTCCAGCAATACTCTCCCTTGGAATTTAATAAACGCCTCTGTTGTCACACCTTAAAACATCCAAGCTCTTTTCTGTTGTGTGTGATCAAATACCATACACCTAGGAGTGTTTCTTTGGAGCAGCAGAGATCAGTTACTCAGGTAGTAAAGATGTGTGAATGCAGCTGGCAGATGAAGTAACCAACATTATGAATTCCCATTCTGTCCCTCTTGCCAGAGGCAATAGCTGACAGGCCTGAGCGGTCATTGGTTTCCTGTTACTGGCGTTGATAGGACCTGAGGAATCTTGGCGTCATAGATACTTAAGCTGTCCCCCTGCATGAGTGGAGACGGCCAGTGCTGGAGGGTCCTTGTTGCACAGAGATGTAATCAATATGGTCTGGAATCCTTGACCTGAATCTGTAATTACCTGGATGGTATAAAGGTAGTTTGTTGTTACCAGATAGTGATTGCATTCAGGTCCTCTTTTTCTGGTGCTGATCTGTGAAGCAGGGGGAGGATTTGGCCCTTGTTCAGTTCTCCACAGTAATCAAGAGGTTTTAATAATGGTCCTAACACAAGCCATTCTTATAAGGGACATCACCTGTTCAGTGCCAAGGAAAACAGGAACCCAGCAGCGCACGTTTTGCAGTTTTTTTTACCTTCTGTCGCTTCATTAAAAGGGTTGCCTGGGCTGTAAATTCCAGCTCTTTGAAGTAATACCTGTTAGAACAAATGGTAGTAGCAGAATAGCTATTTTAATACGTGTTTTAGTATGTTGTTGTTTCTTAAGAATTTTACTATATTTATAGAAAAAGTAATAATTTGTGGGGTCTGATCAGTTTAGTTTTTTGGTTTACTGAAATGTGCTTTTAAAGAACTGAGGGCTTTTGTGTTAGAGTTGTGCAGTGTAGAATGGGGATGCTTAAAAAGGAGATTTTAAACTTGATGTAGTTGATTCAGTTGGAAAAATGTAAACTGATGATTTTTAAAGACAGCCGTAAGTCAGAACTGACTGCAGTGGGTTCGGAGATGCCAGTGCAATATACATGATTACTCCTAGGAACAGCTATGCCCTATAGACTATGGAGATGTGCAGAGAAATTAAAATGACTTGACACTGTTGATTGGGCACTTGGTGCTGGATCATTGCGTGGCTTGGGAAAGACGCAGCTGCAGGGATGCATGTAGTAACGTTAATGTCTTGCAACTCCTGGTGGGTGTTACTCTAGGCAGAAATATAGAAGGAATAAATTGACAGACAGGACTTGGGTAGAGTGGGTAAATGAGAGATTAAAAAAATTGTTATATACTGATTTATTTTTTGCCTTTCTAAAAAAAATTATGGATGTCGTGCTTGTGGAAGGCAAAGGACTAAAAGCTCTGGGGACTGAAGGCCACTTCTTAGCAGACCAATGGGATTCAGCTGTACCGGTTTCCAGTGCACGTTGCCCTTCAGCTATGTGAAAAGGGAAAGACTCGGTCTTTATGGGACATAAGGTAGTTACTCTCTATGCCCACTTACGACTGGCCTTTCTACTGAGACTGCCAACAAATTAATGAATTCATCTCATTCATCTGTGACAGTTGTTCTTTGAGATGTAGGCACTACTCAACTAGAAAACGCTGTGAGATTACTAGATAGTTTCAAGTAGACAAGTGAAAAAATAGATGGCCACAACTTTTGGATACTACTTACCTGGGACAGATTTGGACTGATAATCTAAAGTGGAAAAACTCCATATCACAGGATGAATCACCTGAGCCATTCAGTTCCCAGAATACTAATCATCTTGCTCTCTTGTTTTTGTTAGCATCTGGTAGGCATTATTCTTCAAGAATGTATTCTGCTCATTTCACCTACTGCAATAGAGTATGAACATGTATTTTCTAGACAGAGAGAGTACATAGCTCTTTTACACCTTTGTGAATCAAGAGCAAATGGCAGAGCCTCTTTTGTGAACAAAGGACTGCCACACATGGGGCGGGGGAGGGAACCGCTCCTGGACAATAGAGCTTGTGATACTTATGGAGGCAGGAGAAGTCTGAAGTTCCTTTTACATTTCCTTTCTGGGTATTTTGAGGCCCATTAACTGGTAAAATATATAAATCATATAGACAGTGAGATTTGAAAAAAGTCTTTGATTCAGTTATTAGCAGCTTGAATAGGGCCCTCCATAGGTAATGTCATGTTAGTCCCATGGCTATAAATGTTTACATATGCAGCTCACCTTCTCTGAATTAAAGTAGATTTAAAGACTGTAGAATATTGATTTCCTCACCTTCTGTAATTGAATAGATAAATCAAACTAACTAAATCCAGAACAATTATGTTTCCATACTGTGTGTATTCTGCTGATGTTTTCTAAGTAAATAATTGGGTGGGTAGCACACAAAAAGGTACAGAGAACTTGCTTACAAGGGGCATTTTTATATGTTCTTCTAACTGTTATAAAATAAAATAAATGTATTTCCAGACCTAGAGTATTGTGAAACGTGTTTTTTCTTCAATTGTTTTGTTTACCAATTCTTAGAAGACCTGGGAGCAGACGTACAGCATAGGACTTTCATACATGAAAGTCCCATAGACATACATACATGTGCAATATTGTACAATTAATCATCTTGATCATCTTTCCTGCTATCCCATATCTTGTCATACTTACCAATTATATTCACGCTAATATTGCCTCACTCTGCGCTACCAAAACACATTCAAACTTTGTACCATGGCTTTATTATAGTAAGAGTGATATTGTTCCCTTAAAAAGCTCTTTAGTTGAACTGACGAATGTTTTTAGAAAGCAAGTTTTATGTTTTATTTTCCAGTACCTTGAAATAACTTTTTTAAAATCCCATAATACATTGTTCTCTGTTCCCAAAACAGACATTATCATAGCAATAATAATTGATTTCCAGTTTAGTGCAACATAAGTCAAAAGTTCTGAAGATAACAGCTTAAGCAGAGTTGTGCAAAGTCATGGGAATTGGATTCACAGAGGCTAAGTGAACTTTTTCCCACTTTCAGTTGAAGTTGTTTTGCTCCCCAGAATGCAGATCAAAACTCAACTAGCCTGGTTTCTGGCTGGAAGCAGACGAAATCAGTGTCAGTTGTTTTCTAGTTGAACCATAGCTTAGTTCAGGTTCACTGAAAAGTCTGTGTCCCTTTTCATGTATATCCCATTTTGGGGCTTACTTTCAGAAGATTAGCACAGATAAATAAAATGATGGTGAAGTTTTGAACCAAATTATTATTTGTCTTTTGTTTTCATAATTTTAGTGAAAGTCAAGGGAGGTCTCAGTGAAGGGTCACGGGGCTAGTTCTTTTTTTTTTTAAGTCAAAAGTTTTACACCACAAAAAACTTTGTTTTTTTCTATTTTTAAAGTAAATAACAAGAACTAGGAGTTCCATACAGTAGCCAAGCCATGTAAACTCAATCTCGCTCTCAAATTTAAACAACAAAACCCTTTCTCTGGTGAGAGAGGATGGGAAGCTTGCGATTTCTTATCCAGTTTCTCATTTCATCTCTGCTGGGATAGTCCTTTGTGTAGCAGCAGTGTTATTGCTGGGCTCTTGCTCCCTATTAGCCATCCACGTGCTCCAGTGATAAGGCTGTCAATGGCATTTGTTCTGGGTTAAGCATCATATGCATTCACCTCACATTTCTCTCTCTGACTCCCTTCTCTCTCCTCCCACTCCGCAAATCCCCAAATGTTAGAAAGTTGTGTGTGTATATAGTATTTTATACCATGGAATTCATGATTCTGTGGTAGCTGTGAGACAAGTTAAGCCGCAATTACTTTGAGATGAAAGCTTGAATGTGATTTTGAAAAGATCTTAACCCTTAAAAAAAGGTTATTTATGTTCACCCCCCCCCCCTCCTCCTTTAACCAAAGGAAATCCCAAGGAAACCGTACCTTTTAATCAAGAGGTCACAAAAAGCAGTGATATGAAGCACGTCCATAAGGCTTTCACTGCATTTGTAAATATGCTCATACCCTCTTCTTTTCCACTGAGCCAGTTTTCTCCTTTAATAGATCATTTTTGTAACAATTACTAGACTAGCTCATTTGGCTGCATAGTACAGGTGACAGGGGTTTCTATTGTCAGAGCATGGGAGCATAGATACTTGAGCTTTCTCAGCTGGTAGTTCATGTAGGTGAGTAGTCACGGACAGATTGATTAGCGGTACTAATTGTGTATGTCTTTGTTGTGTTAAATTACTAATTTGAGATAATCAAGTTGTCTAATTTTACTGTTCTTAAGACCATTTCTAGTAATTTAATTTGGAAAGAAAGGTGCAACTTTTAAACTTCATGTTACATGCTGTTTTTAGTTTTTACTGTGTATGTGTATATAGTTAGTATGTGTGTGTTTGTGTATGTATATATATGCATAAAAATCACTGTTAACAATGGGAAGTCAAACTTATGAGACCTTTCACTTCTTGAATTTTATTTCATTCAACCTTACTGGATGCATCTCTAAATAAAGATGCACAGCTTATACAAAGGGAAAGAAATATTATGTGTATGTTTCTTCATATTTCTAAAATGCAACTATGGGCTTCCATCCTGGGTTCTGGTTGTCTGAGCCACAAATTACAATCACAAAATAAACAAAGTACTTTTTTAATATAAAGTCAATATAAACAAACAAATATATATATGTGCAGTTCAGTGCAGTTCTCCCATAAAAGATTAATGTTTACATTGTAGAAAATTCAAGGATAGTTGCCCTAACAACTTGAGTTAGTTGGTCCTGGCTAGTGGAAAACGTCCTAAGATAAAATTCAAAAGTTTTCCAATGAGGATGGCTCATTAAAGAGAAACCAAAAAGGGCATTTAAAAAAAATCACATACACAACCATTATTTTTCCTTTACATAGGACCAATGACCAAAATATTAGAGGGTGAAGTCCTGGCGCCATCTAAGTCAATGGCAAAACCCCCATTGATTTCAGGGGCCAGGATTTCATCTAGTTCTCTTCTGTAGACCTCTGAGATCACTGCGCTGTGTGGTAATCATGTACTAAGGAGAGCCCTCTGCCTTGAAAAATTAGGACTTTATAGTCAGGAGTTCTCTCTTCAGGGTACTCCATTAAATAAAGACATAGTCCGTACATAAGCAAAACTCTCCTGTTTTCTTTGTCGTTCTGTCCATTTTACTCTGTATACAGTGTCCCCAACACCAACACCTCTTTGTTGCCAACAATCAAATGTTTATATTCCCAAACAGCAAGTTTACTTCCATGGGCCTTTCAGATTTTTTGTAATAAGTTTACACATGTTACCTGTGATGGGGACAACCAGAAAGAGAATGTAGTAGAGGTAAAGAGAGACAAGATGCTTACACGTTTACTCAGCTCATAAGTTTGACTTCCCATTGTTAACAGTGATTTTTACACTGAGCTACCGTAGAAATGTATAACAGAGCATCCTGCCCAGAAAACAAAGATATTTATGCAGTGGAAGAAATCTAGGGCTGATTTTTCTTTCTCTTACTCCAGTGTAAATCATCAGTAAACACACTTCTAGCAATGGAATAACACAGGTAAGTGAATAGAGAATCAGGCCCCAAATCTGTACATGAACATATGTGGGGGGGGGGAAATCAATTTTTTTTGTCTCCCAAGAGCCCTACTTCCTCCCACACATTTTTTTTTTAAATACACAAGCATGGGATGGCTAACCAGCCAACCAGGCCTCTAATACCCCATCACAACTATGCAAAAAAATGAGAGGTGGAAGAAAAACCACAGTTCTGAGTGAAATGGACCATAGTCCTTCTGCTACCTAGGGAAAACAAAGGGCATGAAAAGAGCTGTTATAATCTAGGTGTTGGAGAGTGTATTATTCAGTGTTTAAGCTTTAACTATGAATTGTTTTGTGGTTTTCCTTCATGACAATGTAGTTTTTGTTAGTATGCTTGATGTATTTTGATAGGAAAAGGAGGATTCGTGTAAATCTGTGATTAGCCCTGTATATTAGCAATACCACATTGTGATCAGCATCTTATTGGAAGTCCACAGGAAAGCCCAACCTGCTATGGAGCTTATAAAATCAGGTCATCTCCATGAGAGATGACCCAGTAACTTCGGAAGTCTACTAAATTTGAATCTCAAATATATATTAGCTCCAAGAGCCAATCCCTTCCATACTAAAGTCTGTGGGAAGTCCAAATATGCTAAAGGTATTTCTGTCTAATTTGATCAACTTCTTGAGTGTAGCTATAGAACATTCCAAAGTCTTTGAAGGGAAACCTTGGTATACTGAGGTAATTGCCTTTCCAGTATATATGACTTATTACAGTGGAAAATTAAGGTAAACATCAATATAATTTTGAAATTAGTGAAGATGAACCTTTCACCTGCTCTTCTAAGTACTACCCTCAACAGCTGTTGTATGCTTACTGAAACTTGTTTTAAAATATTTATTCTATATCCTGAATATAGAATAGCAATTTTTTTTCAAAGCATAAAAACTAATGGCCTGATTTTCAGAGAAGCTGGGCAGTCAGAAATCCCCTTGAAGTTAATGGGGGCTGCACATGGTTAGCACCTTTAAAAATCGAGCCATAAATTCCTGCAAAAATATGGAGCAAAAAAGAAAAAAGGCAAAATTCAATAAATGTATCTTAATTATTTGGTGTTGATCCTGCTCTTAAAAACGTTCCTGAGCTGATTTCATTCAAGATTCAGAAAAAAATGAATTCCCAGGCTGAGAACCCAAGTGTTGAATTTAAGATGAGAAGGAATATTTGTGGCAAAGTTATTACTGCCGGGAAAATCAGAAAAAGATAGATCACCCTGAAAGTGCTGACCCCAATATAGATTTGCAAATGTGATATTAGAATGAAAGGTTTGCTCTGTACTCAGATACTGTTTAACCAGTAGTTCTAGCCTGCTTAATAAGAACACACATGTTTCTCTACTGTTTGCTTTGTGACTGTTAACTGGGGATGGTTTTCTAAAAGAATTGCAGTGATGTAATAATAGTTTGCACTTCTGTGATGTCTTTAGTCTAAGTGCTGTATAATATGAATAAAATACTCAGCTGACTGGGAAATTCAGGCATAGAAGGAAAAATATCAGAGACAGGCAATGGCAGAGCCAGTCTAAATCTCAGAATGCCTGGCTTCCATTCCTGTACTGTAACCACCAGACTATGTTCCCTAACTTAGCTGTGACTTTCCCAGGTGAAAATTGTTCCATATTGAAAAGATTAACAAAGATTTCATTGTCCAGCTATGCCAGAAGGAGGACAGGAAACATTGGATACGGTTTAATTAGGCTGCAACTTTATTCCTAAATGTCTGGGAGTACCCAGCAGATAAAATTGTACAGTGCAGGTAATTATTTAAATATACTGGAGAGGGGAGGGGGTTGCTGGCATTCCTTCCCCTTATGCATCCTGGTTCCCAGCCAACCTACTTTCTGGGACATCACCACCCCTCCCTTCAAATGAGGGTTAAGGTGGGCTATAAAGGACTGGGTTGACTACCTGCCATACCAGTCATAGGAGCCCTAACCCCCCTCTTTCTGCTCCTTTGAAGAATACCTCCTTTAAATTCTTTCCCAATCCATTTTATCTGATGGCTGTATCCATTCCCTGTGGAGAACCTGCACTGGAAACCCCCCCATGCTTACATAATGAGTTGTGACATCATTGCTGCCACCCTTCCCCTTTTGTTCTTTGCCCCTCCAAGTCCCCCACCCACTGTGGGGAAGGCGAAAACCGCACTGTGCCTTGGCCAATCTGGTGGTGAGGGGAAAATTGCTTCACAGCCCCCCAAGAAAGGAGCAACTAGCATAATGCCCACAGCAGATCATAATGGAACCTGGTATTTCAGCCACTTCCATGGATTGAATGGTGGCCGCTGCTTAGCTTGTCCAGGTGTGAAAAAGAGAATAGTCCACTGCTCTTCCCATCATCTGGGTGGGGGAGATTTAGGGTTGGCCAACAGTCCCTTATTTCAAGGGACATCCCTTATTTTTTCATCTCTGTACAACAAGACTGGGAGTTGTTGAGGAAGAAATACCCCTGGTGAATGTAGGTGAGTGCTGCCTACTATTATTATTATTTTATTTTATTAATGATAATATTGGGAGGATGAGTGGAGTGGGGCTGGGGTGCTGAGAAAACAGTCTCTTATTTTTGAAATACAATGTTGGCAACCCTAGGGAGATGAGTCAGCATCCCCACGCTAACCTGGGATGGAGCTTCCTCCATGCTGCAGGTTACTTACTGGTTCTCTTAAAGGGATGACACTCCATCTCCACCAAGCTTGACAAAAGTCCCACCACTTAATGTGTGGGGAGGTGATTATTCCAGTGATTCACCTTGCCATTAAAGAAAGGATCCAACACATTGCAAATGAAATTGCAACAGAAGTACCATATTCTGTTATAATTTATATCAATGGAAAAACTCTGTAAATAACCCAAAGTTGATCCCTGATTAAAATACAGCTTAAAACGAACAGTCTAGAAAACAGCCGTTTGATCATTCTTCAGTTGACATCATGGCTATATGAAATCATGGCTGTGATCTCACCAGCATAATAACTAAATAAAATATGATTGGGGATTCTGCTTTCTATATTACAGTATAGTAGCACTAAGCCCTTTAGGGCATCCATTAATGGTCATTGGTGCAATCCTCTGTTGCTTGAAGACAGTTGTTCTTGTGTTACACAATTCATCCGAGGCATGTACTAGTGGTCCATTAATGCAAGCTCTGGAGTGTCTTATTGCTTAAGTGATACATATTTATTTTCAGCTGGGAAAGCCACCTTCAGTTCATATAATGGTTTTACCATCTGAAAAATAATAGTGCATTAATGGATGGTGAATGTCCACAGTCATAAATGGTTCCCCTCTATTTAAGAGGAAAATATATACTATAGGTGGCTTGTACATTGGTAGTGGAAACACACACACTTCTCACACAAGGTTCATCTATGTTCTAGTATCTGATCAACTATTAACAGTTAAGTGTTTTGCACAGAGAGGATTAAAGCTTAAAATAAGCAGAAAGTGTTGATTCTAATTGGATCTGACACCTCGATCTTCTGTTGTGGAGCAACACATAAGCTGCGATTCCCGATGGGCTCTTCTAGGATACAATATTTATTATGTTCAAGATCTAAGAGCTCCTAGGTACTGTTAGATTTACAAGAGATCCTGAAACCCCATCGTCCTTCCCTGTGTTTTCATAAATTGCACAGAAAAAATACACTACACAGTATTTGCAAGGATGAATGTTCAATGAGGAAATTTCTGTTTCTTTAACGTAATACAGTCAGAAATTAGTTGTATAAAAATTCATCGTTTTTGTTTCAGTTTATTCTGATTATTCTTGACACTTTTAATCTAGACCATTTTAGATATTTATTTTTAGATTTGCATTAAATGTGAACATTGAAACAAAAACCTTCATCTATTTGAATAGGTAGTTTTACACTCCAGATGTATTTTTTATGTAAAGCTTTAATTTAGAAATGGTTTTCAGTTTACAGAAAACACATTCTTCTATTCCTACTTTTATGCTTTCACTACATTCAGCCATCTTTTTCTCTTCATCATCTAAAAAATCTGCTCAATCCTCTCCATTCTCACCTTGAAAATCCCTGTCCAGGCTCTGATTATCTCGTTTCAAGTGTTGCAACCTCCTTTGGGATCCAGGGCTCTGTCAGAAATCAACTGCTAAAATTATCAACATTGCTTGCCACACTGACCCTCTTCAGATCCCTTCATCTGGTTTTCCCCCTTGCTTTCCACAACACATTCAAGTTCTTTGTCCTCCTCTTCAAGGCCCTGCACAGCATGCTCTCATCTCTTTCCACTCCCCTCCTCACCAAGCTCCACCACAGCAGTAAAATTTACTGCCTCCTTTTAGGTCCTTCTCCCAACCTTGTTCCAGGCCATCTCGCATGTGACTTCCTAGAGTATGATTCTGTCTACTGTGCAACCAATCTTTTATCCTTCAAAATCTGTCTTTAAAACCAACTATTTCAGAATCTTTTAAATCCTAGTCCTACCCATTAAATTTCATGTGCTTTCCAATAGTTGGTTCTTGATTTATGGGGAGGACTTGAAACTCTGGATTTAGAATATTTATAATGTTTACATGGCCACCATATGTCCATAACAAAATAGGAACTAAGCACCGTCATTACGTTTCCTTTTTTGACCGGCATTAGTTAACTGAGTATCTAGAACTATACATGTTCCTGTGATGTAAGCGCTAGTATATGCACAAAGAATTAAAGAAAACTGCCATGTTTTTTGGATAATAGTTTCTTTGGGAGGAGCATACACCAAAAATAACATTGTTTGCCAGTGAAGTAGGACAGAATCACAGGTGAAAAGAATACACAGGCTCTTAAAAGTTTGAGATTTCCAAAAAAGGATGAAGAGTAAAAACAATGTATTTGAAAAAAGAACAAGACGGTCTTTAAGCATCCATATAATACAATTACATATAGTATCTTACCTCAAATACCATACAAAGTATAATCCTAAGAAAACAACTCATTTAATATTAAATACAGGTTTTTTTTGTTTATAACCACTTTAAAAGAAATGTGTTACTTTAAAAAATCTTATTTAACAACCAAGTTGTTTTACTGGAAATACATCTTTTTTTTGTTTTGTTTGCACATTTTTGTTAAAAACTAAATATGGAGAATATTTGGTGTAGAAGGGAACACAAGGGGAAAGGCCAGGAGGGGACAAAATAATCGATCTTTCCCTAAATTTGTTTTGTTTCTTCTGTTTCAATGCATTGAAAGGGCAGCTGTCACTACACAGCCCTGGTTGGTTGGTGAATAAATGATAATACTTAACACTAATCCAGCATTTTTCATTCATAGAACTCGGAGCCCCTTTCCAGCATATTTCTCATGTTGTATGGAAATATGGAAAATTCATCTGTTTTAGATTCCATGAGATCTCACTTATTGTTACAGTTTGATTTTTGAGTATGAATGAACCCCAAAATTAAAACAAAATGGAGTCAAAATCTCTGAATTTCACATCAAAGAAATAAAATACAAATTCTGTGAAATGTTTAACCTGGGCTCAGGTTTCAAGTTTATAATGAAACCCCAAATGGGGCAAATTTTGTATCGCTTTTGTACAGCTCTACCTGTGTCAGTCAAGAACTTGTGTGTGTAACAACAGTTTGCAGTAAAACTTGCAGCAATAATGTTCAGAATAAAGATACATTTTTTTTTGAAGCAGGCTTGGAAGCAAGAGTGTCTCAGGTACTCATATAACGCAGTGATGAGCACAAGATGGAGCACCATAGATGGAAAGGGAATTGCTAACCTGGAGATTATTTCAACTAATCGAGAATCAGATGTGCAAAAGCCCAGTGCCTAGATTCATCGAAAGACACCAATGGTATGGCCTGCAACAAATTGGGCATAGGATGCAAAGTTAAAGTTATGTCAACATTTCCGTGATAAAAATCTGTTTTCCCTATCATTTTAGCTCAGCTATCCAAATGCGCTCTTGGCTAAAGTTTGGCATTGAGGATAGCTTGGGTTTGAGACTGGTTTTGGTCATAGAAGTGTCATATCTTTTCCTCTCCCAGCAATGTAGTTAATGGTTTCAGCTCTTGTTTATTTTTATTTATTTATTTTTACTGAAGTTTTATAGGCTATGAAAGCAGAATGTGGACTTGGTCTTGGGGTAGTTTGGAGGTATAAGAAACCACTAAAAACTAAGTAGTCTAATTTAGGAAAGAGAATTTTCTGCACGTTTGCCTATTCTTCCCCTCCCTTACAAAGATCTAAAGAAACTTTTTGTATATGGGTTTAGAGTGCAGCATTTGCCTGGAAACTAGAGATTTTGATGGTCTCTTTGAAGCCATCAGGTCTATGACACGATAAATCCAGGAAGTGAGGAATGCCCAAGAAGAAAATCAGGTTTAAAAAAAAAACTCACACAAAATCCAGAAAACGGGAGAGAGATGGTTCATCACATGATGCAGTATAGCATCTAAGCAGTGTCTCCAGGAGCTCCTAGCTGAATCCTTTTAAGGTTCTCATTTCAATCACTAATTTTTGGCTCTCCACCTCATTAAACCACAGAAATAGCTTTTTTTAAATCACTACGGAATCCTTTTCAAGCACTGAGACAAAAGTGCTAAGTCTGAAATCAAAGCACACAGCTCCAAAGGAACGAGGGCAGTTAAGAAACACTGTCAACAAATGGCTAACTTACTAATGAGCCACCACTGGTCTCCTGATGGCCAGCTGTGTATTGGAAGTTGAATGAACACCGTTCCTGTTCTTGGTGGAATTGTAAAGTTAATGCTACAAAAGCGTTTTGGTAACAGTTTATTGGGTCTACTCATAAACAAGTTAAAAAAAAAAGACAGTAGAAATGATAGCACTGTGCAGTCTGCAAAATCACCCAGCAAACTCTCCAGCAAGATCATACAAGGAATTTCTTTAAACCTGGTCACATTAATGAATAGTAGGTTTTCAGGAATCAAAATGTCTCTGTAATCCTTCTTTGACCAACTATATGAAAGCATAGATGGATTTCAGAATCACCTGACACCAGTGAAACAAAGAGCAGTAGTATTGAATCTGCTCAAAGAGCAACACCAATCTGCATCTCCTGGAAAGCAGTCCTCTACTTAGAGAATGAAAGTGAATGATTCTGAAAGTAGAACTCACTATACAACTCTTGGATACATATGTTCCTCCTAATTTTGATATCAGATGTATTTATCAGTTATTTTATAAGAAATATATTCTTTCTTGGAGGAGAATTTAATACTATGTTTAAAACTCAAATTATATAAAATTCCTCCCAATTTCCAGTTCAACCAAAATAAAAACCTAAATTCTATTCTTTTTAAACAGATACCATGATGTTGGATGACCTCATAAAAACATAGTTAGATAGCTGTGTGGGGGCTGCTAAACGCAGTTGTAAAGGTGATTTTCCATTCCAAAATTCATGATTCTTGTTCTAGAATAGATGAGGTTTTTTTCCTAAGGCTGAAACAGGTTTGAAACATGTAGCCTGTTAGTCAGTGCGATATTTACTTCAGATCACTCACCCGAATAGACCTGGCTAGAAGCACAGGATATCAAAGGCCAGATATCTAGATGGAGAGTCTCTTTTCTGTACTAAATAAGAAAGCATTTGCTCAATTTATTAATGAAAAGATACAGTACAAAATAAATGAAAGTGCTGCAATCTCTCAACGGGTGGTGTAGGAAACACTGGGGACTTGGGTTAGAGCTAGAGTATTTAGCAATTTTACGTGTCATAAAAATAAACTGAAAATTGAAAACAAAAAGGAGTTACTGACCTTCACAACTTGAAATTCTGTAGCTGTGCAGCTGTAATTCAGAATAATGGGAACTGGTTGTATTTTACAGAAGCTCAAAACAACTGCCAAACATGGCAAAGCATTGAAGCAGCATATAACACTCCTTTTTTCTTTCCAAGCTGATTTATGGTGAAGACACTTTGCTCCCTCGGGATATCAGACAACATCCTATCCTAGGGCCCACTCTGCAATGTGGAAAAAGGCAGTCAGGTACCTTGGTTTACTGCCAAAATTCTCACTGACATCCTGGATATGAAGGCTACAGGTTTTCTATCAGGACAGGAAGGTGCTAACTCTAAAAAATGAGAAGCCAAAGGACTGTCAACCATTGGAAACTTATTCCAGGGCATAATGTCACTGAACTTGGGACAGCTCCACATTCATTTAATCTACCTTATCGGGGTTTCTGTATGTTAGGACATAAGAGTGGCCATAATGGGTCAGACCAAAGATCCATCTAGCCCAGTATCCTGTCTTGTCCAAGAGGGACCAATACCAGGTGCCCCAGAGGGAATGAACAGAACAGGTAATCATCAAGTGATCCATTCCCTGTTGTCCATTCCCAGCTTCTGGCAAGTATGTTACCCAAGTTAGACCCTTCCTTGACCTGGTTAATGAATGAGGAATGCCACAATTGAGGGAGGGGAACAATTAGAAGAAAAACTCAGACAGTAGTTTAGCCTAAATGAGCTCCCTGTTTTTTACTGCACAGCTTCCTTATCAAGAAACACTTGGGAATGTCTACAGGTTCTGAACCCTGGATTCCAGACCTTAAGATGGCTCTTAAGAAAAGTCAGTGCCCCTTTGAAACTTTCATATGCAAGGCTTATAACCACCATCTTCCTTAATTTTGAACAAAACATATCCATATCTGTACTGAAGATTCTCAAAATGTGATCATGAGTCATCTTCACTCATATATTGCTTATTGTACTGTCACTGCATGCACCTGTTCAGGTTATTGATACACCATGTACTAAGTTGGCAGATGACTCAGTATGTAACCCTTGAATTGTACATTCTATGTATGATCACATGACACCAAGTACCTAGAAATGCAGGAGTCTCGGATTAATGTTTGATGTTGTTTATCAAGTATGCCAGCTAAAAGAATGGGCTTGAGCCTGCTCACTCTTACACCAGTGTAATTTCATTAACTCGTGTGGAGTTACTCTTGATTTACACCAGGGTAAGTGAGAGGAGAATGAGGAACAGCTGGACAGCGTTTTAACTCAAACTTGGATGTTTCTAGCTGCTGTTCTTCAATCTCTAATATTAGTGTTCATGTGTGTAGACTTAATAGGTCACATAAAATTGGGCGATCTAACACGAGGCAGGCAAGCATTTTGCTGAATTTTAAGGTCAATGTGTGGCTTTTCTAAGGTTTATTAATCACTAATCACTGTGTCTTACCCTTTATAGAATAAGGTTGCTTCCTGGCTGCTCAGTGCTCATTGCCACCTCTGTGACAGCTTCTGCTTTGCACCCAGCCTTGCCTTGGTCCTGCTTCTGTCTTGATCGCCTCCTTGCCTGATACCCTGATACCTCCTGTTCCTAAGCTCTGGTCACAGTCATTGGTAAAAGAAAGAAGGAAGAGTTGGGTGCATTTGCATTGTTAGCAGAGGATTCCCTTAGATAAGAGAGATGATGTATGAGACTTTACTGCCCTGAAGCTCTCTTTAGGATCCTGTGCTGGGAGTGATCCCTTTGAAATGGAGTAAGAACAGGGAAAACAAAGGGGTGGCAGTTTAACTAACATATGGTTCGTGCTAGATTTTGGCCCTAAGCTTAAGGTTTTAACATGGATTCCTGCAGCCTTTTGTAGGATATCCCAAAACCAACATGAAAATCTTTCCAAGTGTATTTTCCAAGCATTGTGATTATAATAGTCCCATTACAAATCCCACATCCCTAGGTCAAATGGGATGCAGGCCCATCCCTTTTGAAATTACAGATTTCCCACTTCTCCTTTTGTCTTATCTTCTCCTTTTTTTTTCTTGGAGTCACCATGAAAAATGGGGAGCCTGCTACTGACTATTGCATTTGCTGCATTCTGGAGCATGCTTGTAGGAAGCGAACTTGGTTTATGTGCCTTTCTGGAATATCCAGCACAGGTGTTTTCCTGTGGGTTCACACTCCGAGTTCTAGGAGAATGGGATGTCCTTGCACACACAAACTCTCTCACTCACTCACTTATCTGGGCTGTTGTCCCATATGCAACTGGTCATTGCTAGGAGTATGTCTACACTTGGAATAATACAACTGCTGCAGATGTGTCGCTGCAGCTCTTCAGCATAGACACTACCCAAGCCACCAGGAGGGGTTCTCCCTTCAGTGTAGGTAATCCACCTCCCTGAGAGGTGGTAGCTAGGTTGATGGAAGAATTCTTCTGTTGACCTAGTGCCGTCTACAAAGGGTCTTAGGTTAGCTTAACCACACTGCTCAGAGGTGTGCATTTTTCATGCTCCCTGACCACCATAGTTAAATGAACCTACATTTCTAGTGTAGACTAGGCCTAAGTGTAACTGTCGGTATATCTGGATAATTCATGGACAGAGCTGATGAGCCTTTTGGTTGGTTTTGGGGGTAGAAGACCTTTAATTTGGACTAGCTTGCTGCTGCTAATAGGTACCCATAAGATCCATGTTAGGCTCATGGCATAGTCTGCCTTTAGTATTGCTTTCCCTGTCTTTCCTCTAATTTATCGTAGCAGGAAGTGGGAAATTAAACTACTGAACTTGTGGAATTTTTCAATTAAAATATGAAAAGTATTATGACCATGCAAAGAGCTCTGTTAAAATTCACAACTATACCAACTCCAGGAGGAGAAGCCTCCAGAATGACAAAACAATACAATGTGACCAGATATTTGAAGAAATAAAAACCAAAATAATAATCAACAGTCAAGGAAAATAGTCTCACTAGATTTTTGCCATCATAACAATTTGCTGAAGAAGACATATCTTGGGGCCTAACCATCAGGTTCTTATTCCCAAGATGATTTGCAAACCGTTGAAATGTGATTCCATTTGATCATGAATTTTTTTAAAATCAGTTATTTTAAAATAAACTTACTTATCAGTGAGTGACTGACATAGTGACTGAATATAGGACATCCGGGTTTGTTTTTTAGAACTCAAATGAAAGTTACCCTAAAACACTTTGAATAAGAAAGGATTCTAAGCACTCATGTGTTCTGTTTTTTTAAGCTTACTTTTTCCTTTTTAGTTTTTAAATATAGTATACTGTAAAATACTGACATGGAAATATGTTTTATCATAGAAAACTTAGATAAAAAATTCACTGTATCATAAGTGAACCATTTCCCCCTTGATTTGTGTCCAAAACAAGAAGAAAAACATTGCAGATGCATTATGCATTTTACAAAAGAACATATGCATGCATTTAAATCATTTAGATTTCATCTTTGCTTTCTGTTATTTTTAACCAATGTGATAGTGAACTACGGTATGTTCAGAAAAACAGAGGTTGAAAGCATAGTTTAAAGTTTTATGCACAATAAGATAAACTAAACTGCAAGTGATGTTCACTATTTTATGATTTTATTGCAAAGTTTCACTTACGCCTTTCCCCCCCCCCCCCCAACGGAACATAAGACTGGAACTTTGAAAATCTGTTGATGGCTAGATCAGGTTACACTGTAGACAAGATGTCCCTTCGTGCCCTGTGAGGAAAGAGAATCTGTACTCACTGAAACTCTGATTTAGGAAAGCATCCATTTTAACAAAAAGTGCTTAAAGCACATGCTTAAATGCTTTCCTAAATTGGGGCCCAATAAGGGTATGAAGAATATGAACTACAAGGGAGCTAGTGCAGTAATACACATTTTTAAATTATGAAAATCGTTTTGATGTGAATGTTAGATTCAGTCCACGGCCAGAACTGCTTTTCAGCAGGACTCTAGTAGTTTATTAAAGCAGGGTCTTTTAACTGATCACCCTGTAGCTGATAGCTGAAGTGGACATTTGAACTATAAAAGAGTAGTGAGGTGGATTTTTTTTTCTTTTTTAAATCTCCACCAGCATGATTGTTAAGAATCTTTCCCACGTTGCCGTGGGTAGGCAAATAAAATTCAGCCTCTTGGCCTAGCCACAGCTTTTAGTAGCGTTTTTTTCTGTCTTCATGGAAAGGCAGTCGGCATGCCATGAAGTTTGTCTACTTCCAAATGATGCCATGTGTGTTGGTCATATACAATATTAAACGTATGTTCTTATCTTTATGTTGGTATGGTTATGCCAGAATGAGACACATGGTAGCTACCAAAATGCTTAATGATATAGGTGCATGGGCATACATGTGGTTTAAGCCCTGCCTTTGGGTCCAATGTGGCAAACCAGTAATGTGGAACTTCCAGTGGTATCCGTGGGCGTTCAGCAAATGTAGGGCTGACTGGATCTGGTGCTGTGTTTCTAGATGGAGATCTGAAACTCCCTCCTGCAGTCAGATCCTCTCACACTGAGTTATTAAATTCAAAGGTCAGAATTCAGGGTAACTTTTTCAATCCCAACAGCCTGGGGAAATCCACCAAATTTGTTTTGTCTTAAAGACCTCTGTATTGTAAAAGAGCAGAAATAGAGCCCTTTTGTAGTTATTGGTCAATGCTAGATCAAAGCGTACCGAGTATCATTTGAAGAGCATGTGGTTTATTTGTATACAGCCACTACCACATTTAAAACAGAGGCAGCAAACAAATGAGGTTATAAAAAATATTTCTAATTCTGCAATATAGCTGCAGAACATGTGCTTTGGTTTTAAATTTCTGCTTCTGAAAGGTGACAACTCCTCTGTTTGTCATTTACTTTAACAGTCTATATATATTTAAACGATTGTATGGTTTGAAATCTCCAGATGCAACATTTTATGCTAAACGAAGTTGACAGTTCAGTGATGTGGAAGGCCATTATCTCACCTTTCTGCTTCTAAACTACAGCCACTTGCCTTTTCCTGTTTCATAATACATTCATTGCATTACAGTAGAGGAACTTTTTAACACCTATTGGTAACCTTAAATAATCAGATATGCCATTCTGATGGTCATTTTGAAAATAAAGGAAGGGTAAAATATTTTGCTACTTTCACTTTGTAAAGCCTATTTTCTTCTATTCCATGTGTGCGTGTATGTGTACGTGTATATGTGTATATTCCTGTTGCAAGGATTCAAGGAATGGGCTGTACTATAAAGCCGGAATGGAATTCTCTGGTTTATGCAATGTAAGTATTTTCAATTTGGTTATGAAAAATAGAATTCTTGGACTTACTGTTTTCAGTGCGTTGCTGGAAAGCAACTCTATATTAACCATGAGCTGGCATTAGATCTGTGAATCTTCAATAATTAGCTTAACTTGTATATTTTGGATGCTGAAACATGGAACTGGAGATCCACTGGATTCTCATATGTTCCATGCAGTACTTTACCTCAGATCCATGTATCTTTCATGTTAGGGCTAACAGCCCAAAAGGATATGATTTGGCCAAAAAAGATATGGTTGTAGGACAATACAATAGTAAACCAGAGTGTTCTGTCCCTGATGCTGGCTTTAAAGAAATTTAGTTTACTTAGAAAAAATATTCCAATCTTTACGTGGATTAACTGGCATACAGCAGCCTCCTCTGATGTGAAGTCACTATCAAGAGAGCTGGTTACATGTATTCACAAACTTTTGTTCATGGAAAGGTTTGGCAGAGAAAAACATTATGTAGATTTGAGGAACAGTATACTGGTTTTTTACTTTTGGGCTTGATATAATTCCATTCCCATGTATTTTGACTGCTTTAAATAGAAATTAGTCCCATTTCTTCAGATTACCATGGTGAAATTTCAAAAGACAAGAATTGCCCTCGAAAAAGGAAGTCTTCGTTCCACAAAATACAGATGAAGCAGTAGCAGTCCAAAGTTCCTCTTGCTGTCCCAGGAATGTGCCCTAACCCTGACCTTGTGGTACGAGTGATCACAACTAGTTCAGTCTCCATGATGATTCTGTCCTTGTCCTTGTAGCTGAGAATACCAAAAACTGTGGCAAGTACAGCCAGCTGTATCAGTAGGTTACAGCTCATTTCAGTTCATTTCACTTTAGTCATTTAGAAGTCATTGGTGGCTTTGTCAGTAGCAACTTGGGCTGGATATAAACCAATGGAATGCAGGGTTACCCATTTCTCTATCCTATTACTACTCCCCTGAGTCATGAAGTATCCTATGGAATAATTTATCTATTAATTTGGGAAATGTGTAATCATCATTTATGTCTTTTATATCTTAAAATTGGGTGTAAGAAACAAATACTCAATATCCCTCTGACTAATGTGGCCTTTAATCACCCTTCTCTCTCTTTCTTCAGCACCGCAAGCTAACTTTTCAGTTTCCAAAGTGAATAGTTTAGATTTTTATATCCCACATTTTCTTTTGCCTCTGTGACAGCGTTTTGCTGCACATTGCAGTTGTGCTTAGGCTCCATAAGGGTTATATGGTTACTCATAATTTAGCATCCACATATAGCAAAAAGATGTCTGGATAAAATATTCTTACGCATTTTTCAAGCAATAGGATCAAAGAGGTCCTTAAATTCTCAATTTTATTTTATTTCCTCAAACTTGCTATATAAGGAATTTGTAAAAGAACCTGTATTTGAGGAAGGGAAGGGAAGGGAAGGGAAGAGCCTTTTGCTACATAACTTTGGGAATACCACGCATCCTGGCCATGTTCAAATCCTGCCACATGTTCCTCCACAACATTTCTAAGATCTGAACTTTTCTTTCTGTCCCTACAGGTCAAACTCTTTTCCTGAGTCCCACCCTCATCTCCCATCTTGACCACTAGAATAACCTCATCCTCTCTTGCCTCCCTGTCACTCAAAATGGTCCCTACCCTCATTTGTAGAAACCACAGCTATAAGATCATCTTCCTTGCTCATCACTCTGACCATGTCACCCCCTCCCCACCACTTTGAATCCCTCCATTGGCTCCGTCACTCCATCACATCAAATTCAACAGCATTGTCATTGCCTTCAGATCCATGCATAACTGTGCCCATCCCTGTTTATCTCACTTTGTCTCTTTGCCCATTCTAGTGATACCACACTGGTGCTTCTCACATACTGCTGCTTATGCATTGGTGAGCACTACTGGAAACAAGTATTAAATAACAATTATAATTAATCTGGAAACAATAATATTTGAAAGGTACCTCCAGAAGATTTTCATACAAATGTACTTTCTGATCATCCATATACATTCCAGCTAAGACATTCAGGTATTTCTGCGTCATATTGAAAGTCTTGTTCATTTTGATGGTGGAGGATCTACAGGTTGTTGTTTTTTTTAAATAATTAATTCGATTTCAGTTGTCTACACAACATTTCTGAGCTGCTTGCCAAATGATCCCAGGTGTGGGATTGCAGCAGGTAATTTCCTGCACTATATTTGTACGGATGACTTTCTGTATTAGAAGATGATATCTCCTCACCTGGCCTCTCAGTGACAGAGAAATCCTTTGTTTATTCATTTAGTAGGCAGATTAACCCTAATGAATATGGCTTCCTGGAAATAGATACACGGGACAATAGCAAAGTGAGGACTGGGGAGAAATGGGGCAAATTCCCTTTTCTTTCTTCACTTTTAAATAATGCCAGCTTTCAAAGCAGAGTGTTTTAAATCAGAAAGGAACGCAAAATATGTCAATCAGAAATTCTTGATTTTTAAACAACATCCTTTCTTTTATGGTTCAAAGAGGTGCCAGACTTTTCTGCGCCTTTTTTTTTTAAGTTAACCAGTTGCAGTTTTTATATATTTAGCTTTTTAAATGTTTTCTGTATATTTTCTCCATTTAAATGGAGCGCTAGAAAACATTTGACAAAGTGCATAAAAATAGGTTTATGCAGAATACTGGTTAAATGCTCACATTTGGGAAAAAATGTGTGCATGTTTTATATACTTACCCTTCACTATGTTCCACTTCTGTTCTATTTTAATTTTCATGAGTTATTAATTCATCATACAATCTGCACCCTGAGTAGATCGTGCATTGTACTTCCTAACCAATGAAAAGTGTATTATAGTGGCCAGGAAATATTATATTTTTACTTTAAAGGTGAGGTGTTGCTTTCTTTTTCTATGGTGGAAATTTTTATGGAATGGTCTGCATGGTAATGGATAACATTTTTGTTGTAGAGTATTTGTACTATAAGTAAAAAAATGTTTGCAGATATCAAGTACATTTATGTATCTGATTTTCACAAACATTCGCATGCCTAAAATTTGTTAGTCTCTAAGGTGCCACAAGTACTCCTTTTCTTTATGCCTAAGGTTGACACTGGGACAGTCTCAATAATTTTTCAAAAAGAAAAGGAGTACTTGTGGCACCTTAGAGACTAACAAATTTATTTGAGCATAAGCTTTTGTGAGCTACAGCTAACTTCATCATTTAGCTCACGAAAGCTTATGCTCAAATAAATTTGTTAGTCTCTAAGGTGCCACAAGTACTCCTTTTCTTTTTGCGAATACAGACTAACACGGATGCTATTCTGAAACTTGTCTGTAATTTTTCAGAAATGACTACAAAAATTTTAGTTGTACACATCTTTCTCAGTCTCTCTTTAGTGTGACCATGATTAGTTAACGTGTAAAGAGCACTAAAGATGAAATGGCCTGATTCTGATTTCACTGAAGGCAGTGAAGCAACTCTGGATTTACAATGGTATATTTGAGATGAGAATCTGGCTGGAAAAGTACTGTGGTCTTGATCCAAAATCTGCTAAAGTCAATGGAAAGACTACCATTGACCTTAAAGGGATTTTACTCGGGCTCTGTATAAATACTAGGCTGTGTTATGATATCATGAGGCTGATTCACTACTTTGTTATTCCAGTCTTATGCCAGTGTAGCATAGTGATAAAATGAATTACACCAGCTTAAAAGTCTAGTTAATACAGTGTCAAATGTGGTGAATGCACTGGTGAACGTGCAGTGGTTAATGTAGAGTCTATGTATGTGTATTTTTATGTAATATTATACGCACACATACTGAATATGAAGTATTTTAACTTTGAAGAAAAAATGTTTTAAGTCAATACCTCAGATCATAATACTAAGCTGCTAGTCAAACTGTAGTCATCAGTACAATGAATGTTTTTGCTACATTTAAGAGAGGAACATTTTCTCACATTTTTATGTGAATGGTACTTGAGATACATTATTCCCAAGGCATGGATGTGTAGACACAGATGTGAAAATCTCTTAACTTCCAACCAAACTTTTCCAGATCTTATCACTATAATTTATTCTTTACTCTCTAAAGATTAGAAATATGTCTTCTTTCGCATTGGAGGAAAAGGAAAGTTCTCTTCCACCACATGCTAAGTGTTGAAGATAGGATGTTGTTGGCTTTAGCATGCTGGCTTTTGTAGTTGCCTATAAAAACTCTAGAGTTTCAGGAGGGAAACAAAAAAACCTTTCCACGAAGAATAAACGTTTAAACTGTTTCTTAGTTAATGGCTGAAAATGTATAGGTGCAGTAATAGATAATTTTAAAAAAGTTTATACACACACACACACACACACAGAGTGCAATAAATTCTAAATGAATTTGTTTGCTTTATATGTAGATTGATTTGTCCTTCTTAAAACTAATGTTTATGCAACCTTTAACCAAATGGGGAGAGTAGCGAGATATTTTCAAGGGTGAGAACTGGTTTTCTGGCCAGCGTATATAATAACTTAATTCAGTCCAATTGTGTGGTACGGTGTATGGGCATGTGATGTGATAACTGACCATGTTGACATTCAGACAATTTGCCAAAGATACTGTATGTATTTTTTAGCTCAAAATAGGTATGTGTTGCATTAGATAGCATTAAAAATCAAGATCAGTGAAATTCAGTAGTGTTTAATAACTTCGAAGGCTACTAGAATAACTGAAATTGAGGACAGTGGCAGATTACTTTTGAAAGCAGTGAGGACTGTCTGGGTTAACTGGATTTTTTTTTTCCATTTAGTGCAAACCAAAAGGACAACAGTCATTATACGATTTTGTATTTTAAGTATTTTCATAATCCAACATAAATTGGCCCACCCAAGGATTATGTCTGTTTTATAAAGATGTGTTTATATAGTCACTGGGTGAAAGATTGCAGAAGTTGAACCACTAGTTTTGAAAGTCGAGCCAGACCAGGAAAAATCAGGATACAATTTGGCACTTATGGAGACTAAATGATTTCCTTTTTAGCTGCTGATTTCTACTGGGAAATGTATCCTTGGACTAAAAATTGCATCCGGAAAAATGTTTATGTAGTGTTTTTCAAATGACTGATTATTCTTCTAACCTTTAACACGCACTGTGTGTAATTTTGCTCCTTATTAACTCTTTCACAGCCAAATGAATTATCTCTTTATTTAGTTAGTGTAAAATATTTCTTCCACGTTATGCTATATTTTAATTTAGTAACACTGCACACAGTAGACAGAGCAGCAGTTTTATTATGTTATATTTGCAATAAAACTAAGAAATCAAGCTCACCCTTTCTGTCAGGTTGTTTCTGGGAGTTGAAAACCTTGGGGTGACAGCAAGGTATGTAGAATGAGCTAAATCTTGCCCCGGCTAGCAGAGGGAAGAGGAGCAAAAATGTTTCCTAAGATATCCCTGGACAAGGATTTCTGCCAGACCGAGGAAGATTCCCAAGGGGCATTATTATTATACTGCCAACTACTGGCTAGTATAGCATTTCTCAAACTTCATTGCACAGCAACCCCCTTCTGACAAGAAAAATTACTGCACAACCCCAGTGCCCAGTGTTACTCAGAATAGTTAGTATTTAAAATAAAAAATGCATTACACGGCCGTATGAATGAAAAGTAGCCCCTAAATATTTTAATTCACAGTACAATCACAAGACCATCTTTATATCCAGTAGTAAAACATTAAAAATATTCACCTAATGGGCGGGGTGAGCTTGCATTGATGAACAGAAATCCTTGAAGTGGGGCTCTGTGTGGCTGAGGTAAAGATGGAGGTCATCTTCAACAGTGAGATGGGACCTGTATTTGTTTTTCAGTGCGTCAGCCCCCAGCCCTTGCACCCGCCCATGGAGAGGTGAGCTGGCTGGGGCTTCAGCCCTTGCATCCAGCCGGGGCTTCAGCCCTCAGCCTCTGCATCTACCTGCGTAAAGGCAGGCTGGCTGGCTAGGGCTTCAGCCCCTATAGCCACCCACGGAGAAGCGGGCTGGCTGGGGCTTCAGCCTGCAGCCGCTCTTGGAAAGGTGGACTGATTGGGGCTTCTGGCCCCAGTCATCGCAGCCCACCGTGGACCAGCAGGCTGGCTGGGGCTTCATCCACCAGCCACTGCAGCTTCCTGCAGAGAGGTGGGCTGGCTGGGGCTTTGGGTTGGGGCTTTCTGCCCTGGTGACCCCATCAAAACGGGGTCGCAACGTACACTTTGAGAAACCCCTGAGCTACTGCTTTCTGTAGAGTACCACATATGAGTCAATGTGTTGCAAAATTAGGTCTGGTCACTGGGAAATTGACTGGTATAGCTATAACAGAATAAGCTGTTCCATTATAGCAATTCTGGAATATGGCCCTGTGTGGACAATGACTTTATTCCAGAATAGTTACTTTTCTGTGGAGTACTTATTAGGCGGTTACTTTTATTCTGGAATAGATCATCCATGTGGGGAGCTAGTCCAGAATAACTACCATTATATCTTACTCCATTATTGCTAAATTGGTCAGTTTCCCTGTGTGGACAAGCCCTTTGGCTGCCTCCCTTTCTGCCCCCAAACTTTCCAGGGATGTTGTTTATATATGTGCATGAAAGCTGCCAATCTCCCCTCGTGCTCTGTTTAGCATTGTGAAGAGATCCTGCTTTGCTGCTCTCATGGGGCATCCTCTCGCCTTCCCCTTTCCAGTACACAACAACACATGGTAGGTCGAAGTGTGTATTGTTTGAAATGGGACTGGACTGCATAGTACACTAACCCAATGAGAGCACCTGAACCATGTGTTTGTTTAGCTTTAGTAGAGGTGCCTGTCCAGTACCGTAGGCGTCTTGTGTAGACACACACAAACTTGATTAATTGAATCAGTTTCCACAGAAAGACTCTCCTGACCTGCCACAAATGAAGTCCCTGAGTGAAATCCTCATTAATGCAAATAGGATTCGAGGAGAGCTCAGCAAAGTTGATCTCAATATTCATATCACATCGTCCTCTTTAGAAGGAGGAGTTTGTGCCCGAATGGAAGAAGAGCATGAAGATCCACAGGGAATTCAAGTTCTAGCCCTACAGGTGATGATGCATCCATTCACAGACTGCCCCCTACACAGCTTCTTGGGGCCCCCTCCAGGAGGTAGCGCACACTGTTATTGGATGAACTCTCTGTGCATCTGACACAGACTGAGGGGACTAGACATTGCAGAATAAAGTCTAAAGTTGCTCTAGTAGTGTTAAATTTAGCTGAGTTTTCAAGCAGCAATATGGCTGGCTCCTGGCAAGGTGAGAAGGAAAGGGAGTATGCCTTGGAGATAATGCTCTATCTTATCCCATATTACGAAGATTTTGGAGCATTTTGCTCTGCAAACTTGTATTATGCTACAGTTAAGGGATGATTTGTAGCTTTTTGTGCCTATATAAACTGTTGGTACAGTCCCACTTATTTCAAATAAGTAACTTGAACAAGGAGTCGTGATTTCCAGATGGCGGTCTGCCGTCTTTTCCCATAGTGAGGTAATAACACTTTTAGGAAATTCTCAGAATGTTGGCAGTCAAAGATCTTTTAACCAGCTATTGATGGACTGGAATTTGACAGATGACAAGAGAACCATTATTTTTATTCCTACATTCTAAATAGTTTGACAGATGTGAAGAATCCCCATTACTTTTGAGATCTGAATGTCGGTTTGGTTTTCTTGCTTTCTTTTTTTTTATTTTATTTTTTTTTATTTGGAACCCAGCAGAGTCTCCGACGGAAACTGTTGACCCTTCTTTGTGCTGTTTCTTTACAGTCTCATCAAACATCTGGAAATCAGCATGTCTGTAGTCGTTTCACAACATAATTTTGTATTTACATCATTGTGTTATCTGGTAAAAGTTTACTTGTTTTCAGCAAAAAAAAAAAAAAAAAGAAAGAAAGAAAGAAAAAAGAAAAATCAGCAACTCTAGGCAGTCATAAGGTCAAGTGGTGATGGGTGATGCTGCTTGTACTAAACATATGTTTAGCTCAGAAAAGCTAAGGCAGTTCCCAAAAATTTGGTAACCATTATGATACTTCCTAAGTCAGTTCCGGATGTCAGGCCCAAGGTGGAGTGGGGGATGGAGCTGTGTTGAGTTTTCTACAGCTTTCCACGAAGGGATTTAGTCTGGCAGCTGATTCAGCCAAGGAGCAACTCACGCAAGGCAGAGCTAGACAGGAAACGCTTCTGAAAGTGCTGTTTTGATAGAGGATCATGAGATCAGGCAAGAAGCTGTGAACTTTATATGCAACCAAGGCCAGATAGCATTGGACTAGCCACCTGAGGGCTTAGAAATAAGAGAGGAAATTAAAGGATCATTTAAGGCAAGTGGGACCAGACAACTTTAACGACAATTTTCATCTTTCAGAAAGGAACACTGAAAAATATTGAATTCTTTGAAGTAAAAGAGTGCAATTGATGTACAGAATTTTTTTGTTGTAGTCCATCCTCCAATTTAACAGCGTCTCTAGTACAATTCTTGTGCCTAATTCTTATCTATCTTAAACCACCTATTTATAGCACTCAAAAGGTTTGACTTTTACAAGCAGATTGTAAGATCAGTGAGGATTGCACATTAAATGTTCCTTTTTAGCCATCTCTAATTGGTTACTACACTTCTAAGATTATTTTTAAATTCAAACATATAAAATATTAATGAGCATGGTTTTCAAATTGTTTACTTTTATTTTGATTAATATAAATTAGTAAGTGACTTTGTGTTTCTTCCTTTATTTCCCTCTGCCCGCTGAAAATGTGATGTGTGCTCTTTGGTGCCTAACTACAATCCTTGAAAAGCTCACAATTAACTAACAGTGGGGGTTATATCTGTTTCCTTCCACCCCATTTGGCCATCAGCACTTAATCTTCCCTACAGTCAGAAGGCTCCTACATTGCAGGACTGCAGTCAGTGCCACTTCATGAACAGTCTGGCAAGGGGCATTGAAGAACGTAATATTGGTCGTGCCGTTCTTGGACCCTGGAGAGGTCCACTTCACAATGTGCCAGAGACCACTCTCATACCAGAATCTCTAGCAAAGCGGTACAGTGCACTCTTGCTGAACTACTGGGCCACTGATTCTTTTTGTTTAGAAGTTTGGATACAAACAGTATATTTGTAGTCAGTCACATATATACAAAATTTAATAAAGAAATAGCTGTGAGGTTCAAGGGCAACTAGGTATTGACATATAGAAGCACTCACAAGTGTCCTGCTGTGCTTTTCTAATTCCAATCTATGAATCTAGACTATAGTTTGCATACTCCTTTATTTCTAGAAGCAGCATAGCTTAATAGCACTTTAATATGTTTGTTCTGATGCCGAGAGATTTTCTACAGTATATTATGGCTGTTTTCCCGTCAGTGTTGGAGTCCAAGCTCTGAGGATATACTGGAAAATTTGGACTTTCTTAATCTTTGCAAATGAGAACGGTGAAGAAGTTTCTTCTTTTAGCCTTTGAGGCCACTTTTGCCTAGATAGCCACCTTACCTACACAGGCCAGGTTTCATGGAGATGAGCCTTAACAAGGGAAAAAATATGTGAATGGTTGTGGATGTGGCCTTGGAAAAGTTTGCTCCAGGATTTTTGTTTTAGAACTATTGGATATGAGGATGCTTAGTATGCTAATTTGCATGCCAGTACTTAATGTGGTTTTACAGTCCACAGTTATTTCATAGCAGTGCTGGTGTCCAAACTATTTGGGAACTAGCGGAAAGGTTTTGGGTGTGCATTTGTGCGCTTTTTCTGCAATGTGCTTGCAAGTGTTGAAGGAGATTTGGGAATTTGTACAATTTTAAGACACAATGACTACTGAAATGTTAATTATTTCTGCAGTCGGAACATGGAGCAGTGTTAATAAAGATAGCAGATGAAGAAATAGAATAATAGGAACAGGATGCCCAACATGGATATTTGCCTTTTAAGGTGGCAATTGTTTTAAAATATGTTTCAATTTTTATGAATACCCTTATTTTAAAATACCATTTTTCTTGAAGACATTTCATTCAATAACTAGGGAAAAGAGATGTCATGTAACTGTTGGATAATTTCTTAAATCTACTTCTCTATGTCTTCATCCTTATGACCCCACTCCAGCCCAATCATAGTTTCATAATTTTGCAGCGTTACAGCACTAGGTGTCTGTTACAAAGACTGCTTTCTGTACGCTTTCTAGGCGGGAAGTAGGAAGTGAAATTCCCCATTTAAGCTCAGAATTCTGATAGAGTGTAAACTGAATTAACAGAACCAGGCTCAAGGGTGATTGTGTGTTTGCGTTTATCAATAAAGTACTCTTGATACAGTGAGAACAATTTGTGTGTGAAGAGCTTTTAAATAATTTCTGAGAATGAACGTCCTGTTAGCCCAGAAGGTAGTGATGGTTCACTGACTTATTATTCTTATGTAGGCCATTCTTCCTTGAGGCCACTAAAGTCTTCAGCTTTCTCCAAGCCTTTAGTGGTCTGCACTTTGCTGTTATTCTTTCCCTGAGAGTGCTGATTAGTGACTTGCGGTGTGGATGCTGATTTATCACAGCCGAGAGTTTCCCCTTGGGGGCTGCGCAGAAACACTCATGAACGAGCCTTGATTAAAAAGAGTGGTAATGAAGACAAATGTTTCAGAGGGAGTCAAGAGCAAACTAGGCCTTGGCATTCCCACTGCTCCTCTGAGCTTTTGGAGAGGAGGTAACGGTGGCCAAAGGAAATATTTCCCCCTTGTTGTTTATTTCTCATGGCACTGGAAAAAATTTTCTTTTCCTCCTGGGTGTTCTAACTCTCACTTGTTAACTGCTTTTCATGCAGGGTTGCAATTAACCCTTGGCAGATATTTACCATGTTCCCTTTATATTCACTCTGTACATAAAGAAGTTTTTATGTTTTGACCTGTTAACCATTTTAAGATTCTTTAAACTTGACAGTTTCATCTAATTTCTCACATCATTAAATCGTTCTTTGTTTTCCAACAGCCCGTTCACACCACACTCGGTGTTTGATATCTTTAAGCATCTTTTTTTCTCCACTGCTTTTGTTAATAGAAGGTAAAAGAGTGACAAATAAAAATTCCTATTTGCAATTTAGTTTTAAATCAGAGTTAGGTGAGAAGGTTGCTATCAGATGTTGGACATGTAACTCAAGACAGATTTTGAAAAATTCTTTTCTTACGCAGGTAGATTCTAGAAAATCTGAGATATATATTTTTACTAAATTATGTTCTTAAAGCAAAGATATATAATGAAAATAATGTCACCCTATTGCAATTGTTCAAATACTGTTGTTTCATTTTTAAAGACTAGCAGAGGCTGCTCTTAGGGCGTGAACCAAAACGAAGTGAAGCACATGGCAAGACTCCCTTTGACTTCAATGGAGTTTGGATCAGGCCTTTAGAAATTAAACAGACTTAACTAGAATCCATTTTGAATCTCCACAGTTACTTTCTACTTTGATTTTTGGTCATATGGGGAAACCTCTCTTGATGTGGAGAAGATATGTCTACACCGTGGTAATAGATACATTTATCAACAAAGAAACTTGTGGCAATGAGCTGCCTTTTACTCTGAGCTTTTTCACTGGATGCAAAGCACAGGTGACTATTGCTGAATGCAAGTTCCTTTTGCAACTTTTGGATGTCATTACTGCTGTGAAGATTTTGAAAGCTGAGAAAGTAACATCATTGCCTATGAGTCTGTGTTTGTCTTTTGGAAAAGGGTGAAGGTGGTTGAAAAATACACAGAACAGCAACAAGGGGAGGGACGAACTTAATCTTGGATCTGTGAGCACCTTGCAAAGGAGCCAAAACCAAAAAGAAAGGTGCTATTGGCAAGCTACGACTGTGATTTTTGACCTCAAACCAGTAAATCTGATTTAAAAAACAACACCACCACAAGAGATGGGAGCATTAGTGAATGTGGGAAGCATTTATAAGTAATCCATGCAGCTTTACTAGAAATCTTATTTTCCCCTCAGGAAAGGAGTGGTGAGCTGAATGCTTCCCAGGCAGTTAGAGGCACATATAAAATCAACTTATTCTAATCAACATCAAAGGTTAAAGATCAGAGGGTTTGATAACGCCTTTTGCACTCTGGTGCCCCTACTTGAGGATGTTAAAGCTGTTAGAAGGGCATGGTTAGAACACTCTTGTGTAGTAACTGCTGGAGTGCAAGGTCTCTAGGAGAGGTCAAAAGTTGTTACAATTCCTCTGGCATAAGATGAAGAGGATTTGGGACTCTAGATTTATTGCAGAAGTTTAGAATATTACTTAGGGGTAATATCAAAAGAAGGAGAATTCCGCTTCAAGTTGGGCAGTAGAACTGATTTTGCTGCTGAATATAGGAAAAAATATTTACCCCACTGGCTGAGAAACTGACCTGTGGGGGAACCATCATGCTAGCATTGAAGTTCCTGAGAGTTTTGCCACTGGCTTGAGTGGAAGCAGGCTTAGGCTCTTTTATGTGATTCAGTGCAGAAAATGGCTTTTTAGGATTTTGTGGATCTCTTGATTATTCTTTAATTACACAATAACTTATGGCAGCAGGGAGACCACGTGAAGAAATATTTCCTGCAAGTCAGACATTGCAGAAATGCATATGACAGTGTACCCCAGAGTATATGCTGCGGACTATGGCCTCCGTCCTCAAAGAACTAACTTTACTCACACGAGTATTCACATTCTAGTCAATGGTACTACTCATGTGTAACATAAAGCACATGCGGAAGTCTCTGCAGGACTGGGGTCTGTGGTTGCTTTGACGGTTAACAAGCTATCTGTTGTCTTTATTAATAATGTATCTATTTACTTGCCTTCGTTGGGGATGAATTTTTCCATACTGAGTGGGTGTGGGCGAGAGAATTTCATGTTTTATCTACGGCTATTTCTGTTACTGATGAAACCAGCAGTGAATGCGAAGGATGTGGCCACATGACTGAAAGTGGAAGCATTGTTTCCCTCAATGAGCATGTTATGAATAACCATGGCAGAGATGACTGCCAATTTCCTGCAAGGGATAGGCTGAGCAGAAATACACTTTGGACAATGAAATAATGATACTTCGCAGTTTGCTTTGACTAAGGATCTCAAAGCACTTTTCAAATTGTTCTGACCCTTCTTACTGTGAGTAAGTGTTATTTAATCCATTTTATAGCTGTAGAAACTGAGGAAAAGACAGAGTAACTTGTGTTGGATGTGGCTTTTAGTGACTTGCTTTAACCAATACTCCATGCTACCTCCTAGAAGTGCACTCTGTCCCTCTGAAATACTGTAACAATGGAACAAAGCAGCACAAGAGAATGGAAGAAAATTTTCTCTCCTATTGACGGACCTGGACATGATGAAGCAGATGGGTCTCCAGAAGTTACTTTGAGGATGTTTGTAAAGCATTGGATGATGTCATCCCTGTCTATACTTCTACTTTAATCCTTCCATGAAGTTCTTGCTAGTCCAGATTCAACTGAACCTGCTGTATCAGAACATCTATGGCTTTTATTAAATTAGTTTTGAACTTCTAAGGAAACCAAAATATAAAAATATGGTAGCATTTTAAATGTAAAATTTAAAAATAAAACAAAAATTAGGATACTGTGAGACCAAATAATCAAGGTAAAATGTTTTGTGTGATGGTGAAACTTAATGAAAAATAGTTTAAGTGAATGTGCGACCTGCAACAAATATAAGATGCTATGTAAGTTCAAGGGGTAAAATTTTCTAAAGCACTCAGTCCTGTTCTCAAAAGAGACTTAGGTGCTTAGGCCCAGATTTTTAAAGGTAAGTAGGTGTCACTCTGCTCAGCATTGCAAGGCCTGAGCAACATAGGAGCTCGTTTTATATTCAAAAGAGATTTAGACACTTAAGTGTCCCAGGGGACTTAACCCCTGATTGCCTAAGTCACCTATGAAAATTCAACGTAGGCTCCTAAATCAGTTAGGCCTTGCAATGCTGTGTGGAGCAATTCCTGAAAATACCTGTAAAAATCTGAGCCTTAGGCACACGTGAATATTTGTCACAAGTATTTTGTTTGTTTTCAACAAAGCAGGTATTTAGAAAGTGAATACATCCAATTTATGCTATTTTTAATATTAATAAAAGGGTTTTTTTTAGCAGTAATGTAAAATTATAAATTAAATTAAAGTCACAATTGAAGTAGAGCACGTAAAAATTTAACTATTGACACATCTCAAATTGGGACGTGAAGTTGGTTGTTTATGGAAACGAGCTATGGTCAAGTATGAAGGTGGATAAATCTAATCGATAATGGAAGTGTGCAACATTCAAAATTCACAGCAACTGGTAGGCGTTGTAAAGCACCATCCTTTGTCTCTGAGATGTTGTGCTGTTCAGAATTTGGGAAATTTTGGTTTTTGAATCTGCATAACTTGTGGGTGTTGGAGAGCTAGTTTGAGGCTGGCATGCTGCACTAGTCAGAATGCATCACTGTCAGCCACCCACTAATTATCAGGAAATTTATAGCTGCATTAGGTAAATGTCAGTTCACTGCAGTGGCCTGGAATAAGAGCGTTTTCTGCTCTGAGTTAGCACCATCGGCACGTCTCAGTGAGAGTCTCTCCAAGCAAGCTAAGGGCTTTATTTATGCACAAGCATATTAGTGTTTTAAGAGAGGGTTACTGAAAGATGTTGTATTCCTTTCTTTAACCATAATATATCTCCACCAGAAATGCATGTTTGTTTATTCATTACATAGAATGTCAATTTAAAGTTTTTAAAAATATGGTTTGTTAATTTCAAAATGGTTGCTTCTGCACTCAGATATCATAGTATTGTACCTGAATGTAATCTGCAGGAACTCTACAGAAATACATGCAGAATGGCGATTGTTCAGTTTATATTCTTTTTGGTAAGAATATTTGGGACAATATTTTTCACACCTCTGATGGAATGTCGTCAGAAGTTTGGGATTAAGTAGCATCTCCTGGATTACATTATCACAATTATTATAATCATCTTTCTGGGCTACTCAGTATTGCTTGTGACTGTGGTTCTGGCAAATTCATAGTTACCATTATTATTTAATCATGTGTGGAGAAAACACCCTCTTGTCTATTCCGAACTGCAAAAGCCTCTCAATTGAAATAAAATGAGGGGTCTTGCTTAAACTCCACAATAACAAGGTCAAGAAAATTATGAGTTCTTCATTAAATTCAGTGGGAGTTAGAGTGCCTACCCTCTGATGGACTTTTTTGAAAATCCCATCCTAAATCCATTGTGATTCAAAATTATGCCAGAGTATCTAAGAGAAGAATATGGAACTGTGAAGCTGTGATTAAATGTCATTATGAACAATGATGCTGATGTATAGCAGCCATTCTGTAAATATTAATATCTCAACTCAATAGTATTATAGCATGTACTGAAAAAGGCAGACTGCTAAAAGAGATTATGACCACATTATAGACCAATCAGCCATCATATTTGTGTTTTTAAATATTAAGTTATTTGTGTCTTTTTTGCATTTTTGTAACTTAATATTGACCACACACTTGAAAATTTGTTTTTAAAAATGCCTTGTTCTTGAGCTGAGCCTGGAATGAATTTGTACAGCTGAATTATAAGTCACTTACTGGAGAAGTCTATAAGGAGGATCTTCAGACTTGTAATTGTAGTGCTGATTGCTTGCAGCATATACTAAGTAACGTTTCAAAGGTGGGATTCATAGTATATCTCCTCCTGTGCCATTTATGCTTACGCTTACAACCAAATGGTAACCCAGAATCATGCATACTTCACATTGTCTTTATTGCATCCACAGCTCTAATCTTGTTGAGTTATTTCCCTGTTCTCTTTGAAAAAAAATGCAGTCATTTAAGGGAAAAAACAAAAACACAAGCCATTAATTTTATTTGCTAATCCAAAATTTACTTGTTCCGTTTTTGGCTGCAGAGAGGGTATTTAGCATATGCTGCCACTACACTTTGGGTTCTCTGTTTATCTAAGGTGGGAAAGCATTAAGGAAAGGCACTGTCCCAACATTAAACACTTGGTTGCTATCCCATTCTTGTTCTTCATGCTTTTAGGGTCTTCTGTTGGGGTATACAAACAGGGGGTTACCAGGCTAATCTTGACTCAGATGGCCTGCCACACTGCACCTGCAGGAGATGTCAGAATTGGAGGGAGCTGATTAAAAGGGACAAAGCCAGATTAGTTGGTGGCAGACCAGTCCTTGCCTCAACCTATCCTTCACTGAAGAAAAGGGAGGATCTGTTGTGGATCCACTTATGATGGGGCTAGTCTTTGCCACTAATCTGTGAGCCTAATTGTGGCCCCCTACTGTACAGAAGCTCTCTGAGAGAAGAGGATTCTTACACTACCTCTGGGATGTTTCATTTGTGGCTACTTCATTTGTGATAATTGACAAAATCTGGAAGGGGCAGATTCTCTCAGGCTCAACTGCAGGGCTGAGCCTTTTAAGACAAAACCAATGTGCTGAAACACACCTACACCTCAGAGCAGAAGCCTGGGTGAATTCTGAGGCCTGGCAAAGGGTCTAGCAGGCACACTGTCATGGGAACCCTGGTGACAGGTTCACAATGATGTGGATGAGACAAGGTGTGGATATTGGATTCAGTGGGCTTCTCCTGCGGGGAGATGACCTAAAATGTTGGCTTAGGCCATCTGGATCATTCAGTGAATGGTTCTTTTTGAGGAAAGTAAGAGCAGACTACACCAACACGACACTCAAAGAAAATTTAATACCATTTTTGCAAAGGACAGTTTCTGCCTCTAAGTCTAATTTAAGATTAGTTTTGGGTTTCTGCCGTTCATTCCACCTGAGATGCAAAGAATCCCAATAGAAAACATGTTTCCTAATTCTCACGTCTCCTAATTCCCTCCTTGAAGGACTCACTAAAATTCTGGTGCTGAATTCAGATCTCCACAGGCCCTTTATTGGTACCTGCAGAAGAGGAAGAGGGTTCTCTCTCACTATATTCAGCTGAAGGATATAGATTATTTTCATATCATAAGTCTTAATGTTTAATTACTTCCCCCTTTCTAAGGGCATGATCTTACTTGGGAATTTTGCCTTTGACTTCAGTGGAGAAGGATCAAACTCTAAAAATGTTACATAAACAAAAACAATCTGTGAACAGCAATTTCCCTGCCATCTCTTACGCTATCATATTGAATAAAACTCTTGTGATCCACCTTACTTATTGAAAAGGCAGTGTCATATTCGTGGATGATTTACAATGCTGTTTTTGCTGCCTAACTGGTTAGGTCTGCCCAGATCTGTTTATTCTAAATTGAACTCTGCACCATTTGTAAGAAATTATTCATTCCTTCAGAAGGTCACATGTCCCTTAAGGATATCATTGACAAGAAGGTTGATCGGGCTGTGAGTTATCCACTGCAAGACTCTGTATATCTGTTTGTATAATGTAGCACAATTGATCAGTCATATTGTTGAGGCTTTACTGTACTTACTGCCTTCCCAAGGAGCTGTGCCTAAAAGGAAAAGGGAAAAAAACAGATGAGTCTACTTGCTGATTCCCTTCTTTGCTTTTCTCCTACCAGGTTCCTTGATATTTTGGCTTAGTACCTAGGCAGTGTTTTGTAGTGGCTAGGAAAGCCCTCTTCTCATTACAGGTCTGATCCAAATCCCATTGAAGCCAATGGGAGTCTTGCCATTTACTTGGTGGGCTTTGAATCAGGCCCTAAAATGCAGGCTTCCCACTGGATAACATTTTCATTATTTCTCATTAAAAAGGCAATATTTAGGGCAAAGATGTGGAACAAGCCCTGAAGTCAGCATCTCATTCTACCTCACAGGCTTGAGGAACTTCATGTAACTTCAGAAAAGATTTTTAGATAAAGAGAGGCCATATGGGGGTGAGGAATGGCTCCACTGTCTCCTGCGCTGGCTCCAAACCTACCTATCTGCCTTTGATAATCATAGTCCTAGAATTGTAGGACTGGAAAGACCTTGAGACGTCATCTAGTCAAGTCCCCTGCACCCATCAGTTTAGTATCTTGGTGCCGTTTGGGTATTTCTAGGTCTGCACAATATAAATTATTAGTTTGGGTATGGCAAGGTCCCCACAGAATCTTGACTAGTTTGATTGTTTAGATCCCCAGGTTTCTGCAATGTACAAACTAGCCAAGGAAAGTTTTTGACTAGAATGCAGCTGGCTTCTTTCCATCAGCTGCGGTTGATTTTTTTTTTTCCAATCATGTTTCCAGAGATTTTTACCCAGCAGGGACTGCAAGAATATAGAAGACTGATAGAGGAACATGTAAGAGAGGAATGTGTGTGCTTATGAGATACATGGATAGGGTATATTGACCTTCAAGCATCTTATCTGTATATCCTACTAGATTCTCCCCTTTGGTTTTACTTCAGCACTTTTCATATCCCATAGCAATATAGGAATCCTCATACCGGATCAGACCCATGGTGTATCCATTTGAGTATTTTGTCTCCAACGGTGACAAGTACCAAGTGCTTTGGAGGAAAGTGCAAGAAACCCGTTAATGTAGAACTATGGATTAATCTGCTCTTGGGAGAAATTTATTCCTAGGGTTTTACTCTGAAGAATAGGACTTATATTCCTTATAATCTTCCTGAATTCTTATTATTCCTATAAGTGTCTAATCATTTTTTAATAAATCCTGCTAAACTTATGGACTTTGTAAGGCTGCTGGCCTCTCTGCTCAGCCCATGAAGGACTTTCTGCCATTCCGAGATTCTTTTAGGCCCTTCCTTCAGGCAAATTTTTATTTTTGAACATAAAGCAGAGGCAAAACATCAAACAAAGCAGCACTTCTGCCCGGCATGGGCTACAGCTCCCAGAGCCTTTTCCCCTTGCTTCTCTCAAGGGTGAAAAGAGGATACTCCCTTCCCTGCAGTCCATCCCCTCCTGAAGCTCCCCCTCAACTGAGCCACTTGCTGACTTTTATAGTCACTTGCTCCTTTCCCAGTTGGCTCTGGCTATGCAACAGGGCTGGGTGGCCCTAGGCCCTCTGGCCCTTAAGGGAGCAGACTGACCATTCTGCTACAGTCTCCATAACATTTCATGTCAGTAAGTTCCACTGATTAAATATATGTTGTGTAATAAAAGTATTTCGTTCTTAGCTATAAATACATTACCTCTTAATTTCTTTGACTGTTCCCTTCTAGTATTTTGTGTTTCTTTTGAAAAGTATTGATTAATTTAGATGATTTGTTGGCAATGTAACTTTATTTCCTAACCACCAAGGAATTTTCTTGGTCAAGTGAGGGTGATACACAACACAGGCCATGATGTAAATAGTCACGTGCCTACTAATATTGACAGCAGAAAGATTATTCTCCTTGGGTCTAATTGTTATCTGTGCGGGCCTTTCATCCTGGCTTTATAGAGTTCTTAAACATAAAAAAGAAGCTTACAAGAAGTGGAAGGTTGGACATATGACCAGGGAAGAGTATAAAAATATTGCTCGGGCATGTAGGAAAGATATCAGGAGGGCCAAATCGCACCTGGAGCTGCAGCTAGCAAGAGATGTCAAGAGTAACAAGAAGGGTTTCTTCAGGTATGTTGGCAACAAGAAGAAAGCCAAGGAAAGTGTGGGCCCCTTACTGAATGAGGGAGGCAAGCTAGTGACAGAGGATGTGGAAAAAGCTAATGTACTCAATGCTTTTTTTGCCTCTGTTTTCACTAACAAGGTCAGCTCCCAGACTGCTGTGCTGGGCATCACAAAATGGGGAAGAGATGGCCAGCCCTCTGTAGAGATAGAGGTGGTTAGGGACTATTTAGAAAAGCTGGACGTGCACAAGTCCATGGGGCCGGACGAATTGCATCCGAGAGTGCTGAGGGAATTGGCGGCTGTGATTGCAGAGCCCTTGGCCATTATCTTTGAAAACTCGTGGCGAACGGGGGAAGTCCCGGATGACTGGAAAAAGGCTAATGTAGTGCCCATCTTTAAAAAAGGGAAGAAGGAGGATCCTGGGAACTACAGGCCGGTCAGCCTCACCTCAGTCCCTGGAAAAATCATGGAGCAGGTCCTCAAAGAATCAATCCTGAAGCACTTAGAGGAGAGGAAAGTGATCAGGAAGAGTCAGCATGGATTCACCAAGGGAAGGTCATGCCTGACTAATCTAATCGCCTTTTATGATGAGATTACTGGTTCTGTGGATGAAGGGAAAGCAGCGGATGTATTGTTTCTTGACTTTAGCAAAGCTTTTGACACGGTCTCCCACAGCATTCTTGTCAGCAAGTTAAGGAAGTATGGGCTGGATGAATGCACTATAAGGTGGGTAGAAAGCTGGCTAGATTGTCGGGCTCAACGGGTAGTGATCAATGGCTCCATGTCTAGTTGGCAGCCGGTGTCAAGTGGAGTGCCCCAGGGGTCGGTTCTGGGGCCCGTTTTGTTCAATATCTTCATAAATGATCTGGAGGATGGTGTGGATTGCACTCTCAGCAAATTTGCGGATGATACTAAACTGGGAGGAGTGGTAGATACGCTGGAGGGGAGGGATAGGATACAGAAGGACCTAGACAAATTGGAAGATTGGGCCAAAAGAAATCTAATGAGGTTCAATAAGGATAAGTGCAGGGTCCTGCACTTAGGATGGAAGAATCCAATGCACCGCTACAGACTAGGGACCGAATGGCTCGGCAGCAGTTCTGCGGAAAAGGACCTAGGGGTGACAGTTGACGAGAAGCTGGATATGAGTCAGCAGTGTGCCCTTGTTGCCAAGAAGGCCAATGGCATTTTGGGATGTATAAGTAGGGGCATAGCGAGCAGATCGAGGGACGTGATCGTTCCCCTCTATTTGACACTGGTGAGGCCTCATCTGGAGTACTGTGTCCAGTTTTGGGCCCCACACTACAAGAAGGATGTGGATAAATTGGAAAGAGTACAGCGAAGGGCAGCAAAAATGATTAGGGGTCTAGAGCACATGACTTACGAGGAGAGGCTGAGGGAGCTGGGATTGTTTAGTCTGCAGAAGAGAAGAATGAGGGGGGATTTGATAGCTGCTTTCAACTACCTGAAAGGGGGTTTCAAAGAGGATGGCTCTAGACTGTTCTCAATGGTAGCAGATGACAGAACGAGGAGTAATGGTCTCAAGTTGCAATGGGGGAGGTTTAGATTGGATATTAGGAAAAACTTTTTCACTAAGAGGGTGGTGAAACACTGGAATGCGTTGCCTAGGGAGGTGGTAGAATCTCCTTCCTTGGAGGTTTTTAAGGTCAGGCTTGACAAAGCCCTGGCTAGGATGATTTAACTGGGACTTGGTCCTGCTTTGAGCAGGGGGTTGGACTAGATGACCTTCTGGGGTCCCTTCCAACCCTGATATTCTATAATTCTATGATTCTATGATTCTATCCATTGGGCATCCGTGTGCAAACCTATGTAAACCTAGATCATTCTCTTCCCCAAAAGTTAAAACATGCCTGAGATGGTGAACAGATCAGATGATTTTCTTCAGCGAATTTCATATTAAACAATATGTATATAGTGTTCCTGGCAAATGCAAGTCTCCAGGGAAACAGGTACATACAAGACAAGTGTTGTGGGAAGGAGATAGTGCTTCATATTGAGAGAGAGGCTCACAGTTTGGCTCCATGCAGTTTGCGATCCTAATGACTAATTAATGTTTTGTGAGCTGTTTCTGGAAAAATGACTTATTGCAAAGGCAAATCTCAGTACAGCTTTTGCATGACTTCAAAATGCAAAAATGTATTGCATATGTCCTTATAACAATCAGTGAAGAGCTTCTCATCTGTGATTGTAAATTAATAAACAGCCAGACTGTTCTTGCATAAAACTTTTATACTAGTGCTTTTCTATAAGAAATGACCTTATATAATTACGTACATTTCAGTAGTATAAATTTATAATATATATAAATATAATGCAGCATTTGGATAGTGCATGATTTAAAATACTCTTATGTTCTAATTTGGAAATGTTCTGACAAATGCTGACTGAGCAAAAAGCACTTTTTCCTCTAAATTTAATCTGATTGGTCACTTTGAAGATGGATTATCCATTCACGGCAAACATAAGACAGACTGAAAATGAGAGACTACTGGATAAAATAGCTCTTTTCATACAAAATAAATGCCTTTTTTTTCTTAGCAAGTTACTGCTAACTTTTAGCATGTTTCATAGAAAGTTGCCCATAGTTAAGCACAGTGCTGTAAGAGCATCCAAGTAGAAAGTCCCCAGATTTTGTGTAATGTGGAACACCTTTTATTTATGGTCACTTCTTAGTGGGCCTTGATAGGTTAGAGTAGAAGTATTTTTTTATGTAGCTCAGAATATCCAAACAGGACAGCTATTATGCACTCAGGAGTAGTTTGCACACATCCTTCAACATTAGAAGCTGGTATACTGGGTAGAGGGAGCATTGCTGAGAAATTGAGCTTATTCCCAGTTGTTGCTTTAAATGAGCTATGGGATCTTTAACTTCCACCAGGACACCCATTACAGACGATAGGAAAAAGTATCTCTGTTTGGGTATGATAGTTAAGGTTGCCACCTCTAACAGTTCAGCATCCTGCTAGACAGGGTCAGCACTGAGTATGAGTCTGAGTTCCAGAACGGACCTTAAGTATTCAGCCCTATTGGAAGTGTGTTACCAACCGAAGCAGTACACTCATAGCACTTAAATATGGTTTAAATTATATAGACCAGTGAGCCAGTTTGAAATAAGGGAGCAGATGTTTCAACAACTTCCAAAACCACCTTATTTAAAACAAAAAAAGGTGCTGGTGCTGGAATAGCTCTCTTTCAACAAACCAATATATTAAATGCAAATAACTAATGTTAATGCAAATGTGTTGCTGTGAGGTCCAGCCAAATAAAATGAAATAAATCAATCAAAGTGTGACAAAAGGATAGAGAGAGGTAGATTTTGTTTGTCATTTTCTTATATATTGGGTTGTCCTTCACCTTGTTTGAGCTATCATTTTTGTTAGTGTTCTTTATTCTCTCTTAGACTTCTTAGTTGCAAGCAAGAAAGCATTCTAGTTAAATTCAGTCTTCCTTCTAGGTGAGAACTCATGTATGTTCCGTAATTGTTAGTTATTTAACATTACATATTGGCCAGTGCTGAAACTGGGGGGAAAGTTGGCTGCCAGTATGGCTGCAAGATTTGGATGATTTATCTAATTTCTCTTGCGAGTAACTTAACTTTGACATTGTTCATGAACTCAAAGCCTTGCTTGCGTTGTTATTGCTAGTAGAAAACATTGCTAGGATGTAGTTAGTAATTGGACCCAGCTGTACTGAAGGCTGCTCAGCCAGACTGTTATTCTAGCCTACACTAGTAGGTTTTTTAATACCAGTTTGACCTTACTTTGAAACATTCTCAAAATACCGTATTTTAATATCAATTTATACGCTTTGGTATTAAGACAGGGCAAAGTCATTGGGGGGAAAAATAATGAAACACTTTCTACCCATAAATGTAGTGATGTTTTAAAAGTTTATGTATGTATTTGAGGAACAAGTTGTACAAGCTGTCTTTCCAATAGCAGTATTATCATGTGCATGTATTTAGGAACATTATAATCAAACATCAGGAAAATACCATTTCTGTCATCTTTGACTGTACTAGTTAAATTTCTCAGTAGCATTTGTCTGCACTTGAAGCAAAGGAAGACATTTGTATCGGTGTTTTGGTACATATGCTATACAGATTTGTGACCAATGGATTTTAGTAAAATACCAGAGACAAAGTTTAGTAACTACAGTACATATTAATCTTAAGGATTTTTTAACGTGGTGCAAATTTTTTTGTATGTTTGTTTGACAGGACTGTCCAACATCAGTTACATACCCCAGAAATGGATGCTCTTTCAAAAATGTTTGATTTCATCTATGTTACTGTAGATTTGGTTCCAAAACACATGCTGTGCACTTTTCTCATCTGCATTACACTTTTCCAAAAGGTGAAACTGCTAACTGTGACACACATGGTACCTATGAAGAGCTCATATGTGTTACCCTAACTGATAGAAAACTCTCAAGCCCAACTAAACCCAAAGAAAGTGCTTATATAAAATGAAATGTCTTTTGAAGGCAGCACACTTTTCCCCCCAGCTAGAGCAAAAGCATTTCTCATACATGGAATAATGCCCTTCCCCAGTGGAACTTCGTTTTCTAGTATCTTTTCAATGTCCCTGGTCAGTTATTCTTCATAACATAATAACATAATCAGTGAAAGATTTAAATTTTACTACAGTCTCTCAACAGCTTAAAATACAGTAACAATTTTTTTTCTAGTGGGTCTTATCTTACATGCTTAGATTTAAATTTATTTCAATTAAGCCTTTGCCGCCTTTAACCACTTTTTCTCTAAATCGTGTTAGTATTTCTTAAGAGCTGTTGAAAAAGTGAAAGGGCGAGTGTTATTTTTTGCCTCCCATTAAAATACTGCTTTATCAAATGTGCCTGTAATATAGGATTAATTAAAATAATATTACCTATAATTTAGACCTGTAGTTCATTGTTCATGTAAAAATGCAGCTTTAATCAGACCGATGGTAGCAAACTGTTTTAAACCTGTTTGGCTTTGGGCTGTGTGGCTTAAAATATAAAAGCGAGAAATTAAAAATGGTTTAGTGCTTTTCTTTCTGTTCTCTTATCAGAAATGTTCATTCAGACTATAACAACTGTTAGAACAAGATAACAACTTCAGGCCAGCTGTCAAATGTTTACCATTATCAAAACTCTCCCTAGGGTAAGATGCGACTTTGGCTCGCCTCACCGGCAGTAATTTAATTTTTCCTTCATTCTAACTCGGAAATGGCAGCATTTTTCAAAGCTTCCTCCCACTGATGGCTGAAATTTTCCTTGTGAAATGATTTCCACCAGTCTTGAATCTTTCTTGCTTCTGCCGTCTTCACCTTTACTGATGGTTCTGCAACTCATCACCAGCTATGCAAACTGACAGTTCACATCCTGGGGCAGCAGCAGGGTCTGGCCTGCAGAAAGGAGCAGCCTGACCAAATTTACGCTCACAAGATCTCTTAATTCACAAAAGGATTTGCTCTAGTTCCTGTTCTCTGCTGCAGGGGCTGTTTGGGGGGGCTAGCAGGAGAATGTTCTGAGGATAAGAGAGGCACTCTTCACACTCTACTGAGTACACAGTCTTTTGAGATGAAAAACAGACGGAAAGAGACATTTCCAGCCATCTTGCTGATCTATGCAGGGGTTCATTGAACTGTGCAACGTAGCACCAGACCCTTGTATCATGTAATGTGCAAAAAAAAAAAAAAATATTTCAGGGGGAGAGATTTTCCTTTTGTTGACAAGCACATAAAAATTAAAAGTGGAATTGGGTAAAACAAAACATGAAATGTAAATACTGTGTCTATCAATTATTTCCTACTTTGATATCCAGAGGAGAATTCTGCTTAGTTTGAAAATCCTGACTAATGAGAATAGTTAGAATAAGTTTTGCATTTGATCTGAACGGCACGTATGGAATGAATTTTTTTCTCCCTCACAAATTGGAACACATGCATGGTTTGTAGAAATGCCAAATGCTTTCCCTTGCTGTATTTCAGGAGAGACCTGAAATTTTGTTACGTTCTTTCCTCAGATAAATATTTTTGTTACTTTCCCCTCTCAGCTGCTCCCTCCCACCAAGGGCAGTTTGCAGCCTCTGCAAGTGATGCTTCATTCTTTGTGGTCCACTGTTGCAACCATTAGCACAGCCGTGGTGTACTGGCTCAGTAGCAAAAGGTCACTCAAACACCTTCTTGGTGTTCTTTGGCTCTCTGTTGGAAGTTGCTCCTAAGAATAACCCATTTTACATTACTATGATTACTTTGGAAAAAAAATGTACAGTAACACCAGATGAGAAATTTTTCTTGGGGGGGAAAAACATTCCATGAAATTTGATTGCAGGCCTATAGTGTTTACTTTGGTACTTTCTTATCCTTGTTGAGTCATTTGTTTTAAGGGCGGCTGTAAAATTTAGTAAGTTGAAATATGTTGTGTTCAAAAGCTTAGACCTAAGGAAAGGTTAACTTGGAAAGCTTCAATCAACATATATTTTGATCTTTAGAACTGTTCGTTTATTCTAATTGGAGAGATTTTTTGCTGTTTTTGTGCAAAGAGTAGTCTTTTTGTATCTTTAAATAATGGTAAAAGTTTAAAATGAAAATAGATTTTTAAGGGCATCTTTTGTTCTTAGCATTACTTTTATATGCATTTTTTGTTCTGCGCCTTCAGACATTTTGAGAAACATATGAGAGATTTGCAAACAAGGGCAAGGAGGGGTCAAATGTATCAAATGCTTGGATTCCAGCTAATGTAGGATTTCAGGAAGAGCAAAGCAGCACACATGTTTTAGGAATGTAAATTAAAATAAAACTTTGGGTTTTGCATAGGTTTTTTCAAAGGTGCATAAAGTGGGAGTAACTGTTCTAGATATTTGTCTGTGTAACAAATTGACAAAATATAAAAATAAACATTAATCTTATCAGCCTGCATTTTTGGTCAGGATGAAAGTGTTTGAAGAAAAATCATAAAGGAATCCGTAGTAGCTCAAGGAGGTTAAACTCAACAGTTGTTTCCTTTGAAGTGTATGACCATGAGGTTAATTGCCAAAACTGCTTGTGGAAAAGGTGGTAACAATTTAACAAGACTGTACAACTGCAGCAACTCAGATGAATATCAGGTGTTTGCAGATGTTTTTTGCCTAACAGGAAAAGGGAAAAAACAGAATGAGAAACAGGGGACGGAGCAGGCAGAATAAAAGCCCAACTAAACAGCCAATAATTCTTTGTTTGCTTAGCCAATCATCCTGTAATTGGCTGGGAGGTTAATAGGAGCCTATTGATTGGTCAGAAGGACTGCTTACTGCTCCTATTTTTACAGTATGCTACTAGAAGATTGCAATTATTAGAGCTTTTGCTCTATTCTTCAGGCTCACTTCAGGTCTGATTTATTCATCATAGTAAGATTGCTATGAGCAGTTTAAATTTCCAGTGTTGCTTCTTGTATCTTTGCTGTTTATAGTTAATTTTGAATATCTCAAAATTTTGCTTCTCATCTGTTGAAAAATTGAGGCATTTATAGTTTATTGAAACTGGCAAAATTTAGAAATCTTTTTAAAAAGGAGACAAAGTCTTTGAACCAGGTGAATGGAAATGGATCCACATGAGCATTGATTTGACATCACAACCCTTCTCCTGCCCCTTCAAGAACCCAATTAAAATAATGGACTATCATCAATGGAAGACAAAAGTCTTTAGCTTCATTTATATCCAGTTAGCAGATTTACATATTTTTGGTATCCAGATTGTAGGTGGTAAAAATTCCTTTAACATCTTTGATCTCTCTAGCCATACCCCCTCCAACTTTGAATGACCTCACCAAAGTACTCTCATTCCACCTTGAAGGTATTCTATCAACAGTATTGCTCTTATGCTGCCTTACAAATATATCCATAACAACTCCTAGTACCTGGACAACATGGTTTTCCACTTCAGGCCAAATCATTCCTCGTTCTGGAAGGATTCTTCCACAGAAGTCCAATCAACATGGACTAACAATGCATATCTGCTGCTGGTAAGGTCCCCATACTACAGACTTGATGTGTTCCTTTTTATGTACTCAGTCAGTTTAGAAAAACTTTTAAATTCATTTGAAAATCCAAGTTATTAAGATATTTCATGCTTCCAGTCAGACAGGAAATACCCTGTATGACTCTAAGAGCCACTTTCCTCACCGTATTTCTTCAGTTGTTCTTCTGGGTGTAATGAGGAATTGCAGAGGCTGAAAATAATGAAACAAAATAAATGAAAAAGTTTAGGAAGAAAATTCACTTCTGTTTATTTTATGCAAATCTGTTCCTCAATCACTAATTCATACCTACTTAGCTTTCTTACCATGAAATATCCTAAATGAAATGCAAATGTTTGCTAACAACAATTCAAATATATATATAACAAACAACCTTTATTACTGCCACTTTAAACCTTCCTATACAATGTGTTTGCATGCCCAATTGTAATACCCAGACAGCAACATGAATCCTAAATTTATTGTACGCTGTAATTTTCCACATCAAATCCTGCCCTTTTCTAACTCATTTTATCACATATTCAAAGTACAATTTCAACAGAAGGGTCCCATTCTTTCATAGTGGACAAAATTTACTTTCCAATGGGAGCACAACATTCTTTCATAGCAGACAAAATTTATTTTCCTATGGGAGCATGGCTGCATATATAGCTGGATATCATTCAAAGCAGGTAGGAAATTTTGTCTTCTAATCTATGTGGTCTTAATTCAGATGATCACATCTCCCTTGATCTGTTTAAGCCTGATGAGTTTGGCTCATCACAGAATCATCTGAAAAATGACATTCTGAAGTAACCTATTTGACCCATCATTTCTCTTTTCTGAAGAGACAACTCATTAAACCATAAAGAAAAGCCTTTAAGAGCGATGTTTTGCAACTCCAAGAAGTAACTGTAGCTAAAGAGCATATCCTTTAGAATTTAGAACAATCTCTAGGTTCATCCTTTGCTATGGGTTCTCACAG